>NC_132937.1:84830513-85468221 GCF_034638445.1 Ciconia boyciana
CTGTTAGTAACACACCAGTGTTTGGGCTACTGCTGAGCGATGCTTGCACAGCATCAGGGCTGTCCCTCCAAACCCCCCATCCAAAGGCCAGTAGCCTGGGGGTGGGCAAGAGATTGGGAGGGGGCATAGCCAGAACAGCTGAACCAAGCTGACCAAAGGGATATTCCATACCATATGATGCAATAACAACTGGGGCAGGGCGGGCAGAGGCAGCATTCGTTATTAAGGTGTTTGTCTTATGGAGCAACCACTACACGTGCCGAGGCCCTGCTTCCCAGGAAGTGGCTGGACATCGCCTGCTGGTGGAAGTAGAAAATAAAATCTTTTTGCTTTCCTTTGCTTCTGCACATGGCCTTTGCTTTTCTTTATTAAACTGCCTTTATCTTGACCCACGAGTTCATTTTCATCTTATTTTCTGCCCTCTGTCCTGCTGAGGAGGGGGAGTGATAGAGGGGCTTGGTGGGTACCTGGAGGCCAACCAAGGTCAACCCACTGCATAAGTCCTCCAATCCTATTTCCATATATGTACTTCAACGGTCAAATAATGAATAAACAAAGAGTTGCAAATCACTATTAGAACACTGAGAAGAGCGAAGGAGGGAGTAACTGCTCACTTTCAAACCAGTAAATGGAAAAAAGCCAATATGATAACAAATAGGTTATATATAGTCTAGTTAAATACAAATGTTTTTTAATGAAGAAAATTATAAACAAATGAAACCTTTTTTAATGTTGGTTTGACTTAGCTGTTCTTAAGCTTGTGTTCTCAAACAATTCCTTTCAGCTTTGAATTTTATATTTTATCTTCCTGTACACATGGATTGTTTTTTAGACTGCAAAATTCCATTTTCCCTGTTGGTAAGAGAATGTATTTATTTGATATGGAAGGTAATTCTGGAGTAATGATAAGCCATTGGAGGGAACAGTTGAATGGCTTTCCCTTGACTCATGATGGCTCTTTTGTTTTGCTTATCAGAGACAAATAATTGATTTTCTTCGAGTTCCTTTATTGCCACTTCTTACATTCTCATGAAGACGGGAGTCTTCTGACTAGTGAATTGGAGTGCTATTTAATTATGAGGAAATAAAGACAAATAATACTGTACCACCATTGATGGCTTATTCCGCTTTGCTGAGATAGAAGAAATCAATGGTAGTTTGAAGGATATTTCTCCCTCCTCTTGCTAGCACTTCACTCCCCAGGTACTTTGATCTTCATCTCTTCTTAGGAGACATCATGCTGCTGCTGCTGTGCAAAGTAGTGGTGGATGTAGCAGGACAATTTATTCCTTCAACTTCATGGTGTTTTTATTTATAGAGGATCAGTAGATATGGATCAGAAAAAGCAAAATTAATAAAAGTTTTAGGCAACACTGATAAAAGTCTTCACAGAAATAATTTAACAGCAGTTTGGTAGCAAGGCAATGTGAGAGCCACAGGCAGCTGCACATTGATACTTGTGGAAGGTAACAGCTGCCCAGAGAGAACCGAGAGAGCTAATCAAGGCCTTATGTGTTCATAAATACTGAATTGTTGATACATGGCTCATAAATCAAAAGACAGACCAAACCCCCCCTGGGTTTTCATTAATTAATCCTGTGGTTTAGGGACTGATCTTTGGATTTTCGTTGTCTGAATCATGAGATGTTCAGATTGAGAATATTGTAAGAACTCATTTCTTACTGGGTTTAGGGCTTTCAAAATCCTCACCTGACCTCTAGCATCTTGCCTCCTGCTAGATTCAGCTAATAACCTTCCTTTGTTCCTCTTGTGATAAATAAATGAATTGAAACTTTCATTCAGTTTTCAGAGTTGGCTTGCTGTCTTCATTAAATACAAGATAAACCTATGCTCTCTCTTCTTTGATGGGAAAACAAAAATTGATGTCCTAAATATTCAAGCTCAGTTTGCAATACTTGTCTAGACAAAAACTAGTGTGTTCCCAGCTGTGTTAAATAAAGGACAGACACAAATTCCTCTGTTTAATAAGTAGATGGTTTGCTTCAGTTGGCAGTACTTCCATCTTCTTCCACACAGCTCTCTTTAATGCTCTTCGAGATCTGAAGAGCCCCTGCTCCCCCCCCCAGGCATGGTAGTCACCTTCCTCACCTGTGGCATAAAAATGTAGGCAAATGCCTGGTCAACACAGCCTGAATGGCACAAGATGGAGTACTCATGGCAGTGTTGGTGCTTTTGTCCTGGTTACTGGGAAGTGACAGCAGAGTGGAGATGTTTATATTTCACAGTCTGTTCTGATACACCCAGTGCTTTTATTTTTAGCAGCTGTTTGTGGAAATCAAGCCCTCCCCTCACTTTCCAATATAGAGGCATTAGCTCCCCAACCTATTACATTAATGCTAATACTGGTTTTTGCCTACTGCTTATTATTCTGTGAAGATTCATTGTTGTTTTTGATACTGATAGCCTAGTTCAAATTTATGCTGATGATCATAGGTTAGTTAAGACTAAGTTTAATACTATCAATCAAAACAACACAATTTGAATGTATCAAAATTAGGTATTTTTTCTTGTAGATCTCTTTTTTTTTTTTTTTCTTCTTATCTGGTAAGATTTTTTCTGTGTCTGTAGTCAAAAGAGCTTGAAAGTAAATGGAAACATTAACAATTCATAGAAGCCCTCCGTGAATTTATTCAAAAGTAACTTTTCATTTTTACAGGAAAATCGAGTGCTAAGGACAGTACCTTTGCTAGCAGCTTGTCTCCCTCCGGACAAATGTAAAATTTTGGTTGGTCGACGTTTCAGTGAAGACAGGTGAGCAGGATTGCCTATGCATTTTCTGGTCCTCTATAAATTATGGAGATATTTTTTTCAGTATCTTTATTAATAGCCAACAGTGTTCTTAATTTTTATTTCAAGTGTGCATATTCACTTTTGATATAAGCTTTTGATTTCCAGCAAAGGTAAATTATGCATAATAGTCAGAAACACATGGTATGTCTTCCTTGGGTTGTAGCTTTTACTGTCTCAGTTCTCTGCTCTTGGAAAGTTCAGGTGGTTACTCTGCAACTCTTAGCTTTTTGCAGTTCTGTTCTTACCTGGTACTAGGTTTGTCTTGCTATTCTCTATGATTCTTTTCGTATTTGCTTTGTCTGACAAACCAGTTGGTGTTACTGAAATATAAGTAATAGTTTTTACTTGAGTGTGGGAGATTGTACTTGAGAAGGGAGTCCAGTGATGAAAAACTCTGAGAATGTATTTTTTCAAATCCCTTCCTCTTTTCTTAATATTAATTATAAGAAAGCATAGCTTTCAGAATTTTTAAAATTTTTTTTTATTATTCTGAGACCTTGGACAATATTGGTCTCCCACATAATAATGTCTTTAATCTTCATTAGATGAAGCTAAGTCTTAGAAACCAGTTCTTGGTACAAAAGCCAATGAAATTTTACTACGTACACTTTCAATAAAAGCAAATAAAAATAATGAATACTGATTAAGGAAATTAATTCTAAAATTGAATTTAATCTTTGGAGAAAACTTTTTGTAGAGTACAGTGAACAAAAATGCTGGAAGATGATTCAGAATGGTGGTCCCACACCTTTGTGCTGTCTGTATAGTAATTAGAGCACATTAGAAATACATTGCTTTTCTATTAGTCTTCTATGATAATAACTATAATAATTATCTAAGAAGTTACAGGCTACAGGGAAATTGTACTGTCTTCCCATTAAACCTGAAAATGAAGCAGCGTTTCATACTGACGTGCACAGGGTGGAACACTGTCAATACAGTCTGCTTCTAGTAAATCTCCTTAGAATGTTTTTTAGAAGTGATGATTACAGTATTAAAGCTTCTTCAAGTTTGAATCCAGAGCCATTTCTCTAACCTAAAGGATCCTCTTTAGGTCAAAACCAGTTGTGGAACATCTCAGCCTCAAAATAGTTTAGACTCATAATTAACTTGTTCCTATGAGGTTTTTTGCCATAAAACATATTGGAGGTGGTGAAAAAAATGAAAGTCTTCCTTAGGTTAATATGAATTTTGGTGATCTGACTTACCCAGATGCAGGGCTAAAAGTAATTAGGTAGTAGTAATGGCTCCACCTTAAGTATCTGCAGTATGCCTGCTTTGTACTGTGGATGTAAGTGAGACTGCAGAAATGAGGAGTACTCAGTCATGGAGTACATTCCCTCCTTCCTGGGAGGAGGAAGGATGAGAAGGGGAGAAAAATTATTGTCCAGCTTTGCCATGTGTTATTTCTACATGTTTTTTTTTTTTCTTGGCTATATATGCATTCTGCCAATGTTTTAATCCATATTCCTTATTTGTAACTAGCACTTGGTAGTTGAATAGCTGGTTAGAGGATCATATCAGTGTTATTTTGGACTTCTAGCATCCTTTCAGGCCATAAACTGGGTAGATGTGTTCAGAGAGCTCACATTAATCACCTGGAATGACTTAAGTTCCTTCTCTGTTGTGGTATGTTCTAGGAACAGGCATCTGCAGACAGGGGTAGAAATGTCTCAGTATTTACCATGAATGGGGAGGGCTGTATTGGTCCCTGCCCTCCTCTTAGGGTGAAAAAAGTCCCTCTGCTAATGGGACTCGTAAAGCCTCATAAATTGCAGTGGTTCAGCTCATGTTTTATGGCATATTAAACTAAACAGGGCTTGGTTTTGTTTCTGGTTTTCTTAAAAGCCAGGCTGTCTGTAAGCAATTTGGTAGCTGCTGTACAAGCAACTTAATCAACCTTGTCCCTTGTTGGGGGAAGACCTCTGTCTTTGTTACTTTGAAGAAAAAAATTATTAAAGAGTTCTTGCTGATATGTTTTATAAGTATTGTTTTGAAGCACATTAAGTCCATACCTTTGCTTTTTTTGAAGTTGTGTGATACTACTTACGTCCTTTGCAGCTTCCACCAGAAGTGCATGGTTTGGAAGGGAATAGAAACAGGATAATTCTAAATCTGTGCTTGCACTCATCTTGCATGTGAACAGTGCATGCAGATGGAGGGGTAATGTGGTGCACACGTTTGTTTTCTGCATACATATAGAAGCCCTGCCATGCAGCAGACCTGGGAAAGTGATGTCCTTGATGGTTGCCCATACATTTGTAAATTATCAAAATAGAATGTTAGTAGGCATATTTATATTATCACAGGATCCAGCAGCTCTTGGCAATAGCTCTGAAAACTTAAAACACTTCAAGGTAGCCTTTGGGTGCATAAATAATTGTCATTATGGATTTGAGTGAAAATTAAGCCATACACAGCAGCTAATTCTTTTTTTTTTTTTTTTTTAAAGTCTCCATCACAACAGCTCTAGCAGGGCTATATGAACTAGCAAACTGGAAGTTGTTAATCTGTAGCTGTCAGAAGAGGTTTGCTTTCAGGTGAGAATGGACATACGATCTGAGCTGCGTAGCCCTTTCAGTCTTCAGTGCCCCTCTCTTGAAGGGGAAGGCAAGTGTGTTACCCATGTGTATGTAGGTTATTTTTCCTCATTTGTCCGAGTGCTACAAAATTACATTTTTCCTGTGCTTTGTAATCAGTATCCAAAACCAATGAGGAGCACAGAGGGTTTTCATAAGGAACTCCACATAGAATTGGGTACTAGAGAGTAACTGGGATGATTTGAAACCTTAACATTTAAGCCTCTGATGTTTATGACAGTAAGACTGAAAATCAGGATTTTTTTTTTTTAACTTGTGTTTGGGTGAAAGAGTAAACATAAAGCACTTTTTTTTTTTTCCTTTTTTTTGGTAGCCTTTCCTCTGCCCAGTTCCACCTTCTCAGGTCACCTTTTACTGTGGTTGAAAACTGGTACAAATTATGTAGACTACATATACGTTATTCTTGATTGACCTATATTGCAGAAAAGCTAAAGAACCAACTTTTGGAAGTCCTTCCAGAAGTAAACAGCTAATCAAAGCTTTTTGAAGTTGATATCTTCAACATATAACTGGCACAGTAATAGTAAAGATGAGAAGTGCTTCATCCAGTTGTTTTTAAGTGCTAGTTTGTGATTTTTCCCAGTCTTGTCCATTCTTCCTCAATCTGACATTTTAATTCTACTGAAAGTATATAATGTTTGCATGGTGACTTGGCTCATCAGATGGCATTTCTGAATTAAAAGACCAGTTCTGTTGGTTATTTGTGTTTTTTTTTCCCAACTACTCAAAGACTTTAACTTCTGACCTTTTTTGTATTGATTACATTATTGTCAGATATTAGGGTTAATCTTTGATATGCTAAAATGATTAAGCTAAAAGTGAACAGTTTGATGTGAGTACTTACTGAATGGTGGTATTGTAAAAATAGCACTTTTGGGAGTTGTTAGTCTTTTCTGTTCAATTCTTTTTATAGATTTACAATGAACCCAGTATCACAGTAGCATGGCAGGCAGCAGTGTGGGAGGGTGGGGTTAGAATAACTGCCAGATTGGAGATTGAATTTTATGTAAAAGTGTAAAATTCTTCTTTGTGTGTCTGACGTACCTTATTAGTATAGATGCTGAGCCTGTTAAATACAGGCACCTTTTAGACATCTGCTAGAAGGACAGCATAAGCAAGCAGAGGGTTCAAATCACCTGCACTGGAATTTTCAAAACTTTTATGCAAAGCAAGCTTCTTTATTTGCACGAGGTCAGGCTGATTCCATTGTAACTGGAGTTTCCATTTCTGACTTAGTGAAGTGACCATGTATCATGTAGCGGACACAAAAATTGAAAAATTTGTAGCGGAAAAATTGATAGTAAGGATTAGCCGAACCTACCAAAACAGTGTGGTAGGACTCTGGTTAATTTCTAAATTGGCAGTAGTTGCACTTATTTCTATTCATTTCTGTTATAAGGCTGTTGTTTTTGTGGTGTTGATGCTGCAAAACACAGGGGTATATAGAATGATTATAACCTTGATAAAATATGTTTTACCAATAAATTTGACTACAGACTCTTCTAACAGCCTGTATCTTAGATTTTTGAACCTTCTAGAAAGGAAAATGTGAAGTTAGTTTATATTGATATCTCAGAATATTTTTTATCCTATATTCGTGAAACAAATAGATTTTTAACTGTTTGTAATAATTGTAATGTGTGTAGCTGTATCACCTTCATTAGGAATGGTAGGAAAACGTTTACATGCTTTTTTTTTTACCATTGTATCCATTTTATTTTGTTCCTCTCTCACTTAGAAACACTGCTTTTCTCAGGACTGTAGTTGCTGTCTGTATGCAACTACCTGACTAGTTGCTTCATGTATTTTTTTTTTAATAGTGTTTTCTGTACTGACAGCTTGTACCATTCATATTGCTCCTTTTCTGCCTGTCAGCATTCAAATGTGGATAACAGGCATAATTTCCTTTCCCTTTTCCCCTGCTTTCTTTGGTACGTTCACATGTTAGAAATTACAGATGTCTTTTGTCTTTTCTCAATTCTTTGCTTAAGTCTTCTAGCAGCACAAATCCAGATAGCATTTCCTAATTTTACCCCTCTTCTGGTATTACTTCATCTGATTATTTTACAAATCCCTTTACTGTTTTCATTAGCTACCACCTATCCAAGCCCTTTGTGTTTAACTTAAGATTTCTAGGTCTTCCTTAGTTGATGGTATCTTGAATTCTCTAGCATTAGTTAGGATAACTTCTGCTTCATAGTTCTTGATCAAAACCTATTTTTATTAAATCAGTATCTCTGCTTCAGTGCTTCTGCTTATCAAAGGCATATATAATTCTTCAAATGTAATGTTCTCTTAGATTTCTAAATACTCCCACCTCCCTCTGAGTAATTTCCAGCAGCTTCCTCCTTACTGCTCTTTCTCAGTTGCCAGATGGTTTCCCGTTTGTCAGTGTTCATTGCAAAGATTATCAGCCCCAAAGCTGCTTCCTGTTCTCCATTGGTATGACTGACCTTCCCATCCATGGCAGAACTTCCTTTCTGTTCTCATCTTATTCTCTCCTCCTTCAGTTCTGCTATCTTTGCAGCTAAGCAATTCTAAATTTTCATTTAAGTTAACCCAGTGTATTTTGCAACCTACACTGCCACCATCAAGACTTAATTTCTTGAAATGTGCAGATCTTCCTCCAACTCTTGCTGTCTTTCCTCAATACTGATGATTTTTCTAGGATAATATTGACAGAACATAGGAGTGTGGGTTTTGTTCTTGCCTTGTTGGCTTTCCTTCATTCTGCTCTGCACTGGCAAAAGAAGGTACTTTTCTCATCCCTTCCTTTCTTCTAGCTTAAGTATTTAATCTAGTGACACTTTATCTTCTGATTTCTCTTGGCCTACTCTCATCTCCTCTATTACCCATCTTTCAAAACTTTGTTTTAATCTTGGGATATCTTCTACATTTTTATCTTCTCATACTGTTCAGTTTCTGTCCCTCTATCATCATTTTGGCTTCACAGTGGTGTTCTTCTCTGGTTCAATTTTGTGTATTGGTTTCACAGAAGCTTACTTCTTTTCTCTACATTTGATTTCTACTGATTATCTACAGACATGTGGTCATATCTTGCCCAAATGGTGAAAACTTGCAAATCTATGCTCTTTTGGAATAGAAGGAGAGGTCCTAATTCTCTGATATATTCTGGTGACTGTTAAGCTTGAGTGTACAAGTCTTGTCTTGACTTTCATCCATTTCAAATACTATAGCATGCTTTTCTTTGTCCTTGATAAACATAACAATCTTTCCCCATTAAGTTCCATCTGAAATCCTCCCGAACAACTCTTTTCTCAGCTATTTGAACTGCTTTGTCCTGATTGTTTGACAAGTCAGCATGCTATCTGTTGTTGTCAGGCTGAAAATAAGTATGTCGTTTTCAGAGCTTTTCTTTGCCTGGTGTCCTGTCATCCCACTCACTCTTGAAATGTGTACTTTTACCTCCTGTTACTCAAAGATGCCTCTTTCTTTTTGATTGTTGGTTGAGTTTGTTCCATGTGTCTGGTTAGGCTTGGTTGATTGTCCTGGAAACACTTGTAGAGGTAATTAGTCTCTGTTTTATCTGTCCGAAAAACTCAATTTGGCATAAATTTTAATATGTGCATGCAGAATCATAAGTCAGGCTCCCGATATACTGAAAATACTTGAGGTTTGTGCTGCCTATTATTCTTATTATAGGTTTCTTACTCCTTTACTTAATCTGTTTTACATCTAGTTTGTTAATTACTTGATAGGGACTAGATACTTTTGTTTTGTTTTTACAGTTCCTCAGTGAACTGATGTCTGGTCTCAAAAAGTGAGGGTCTTCAGTGCTTGAATAATGCAAATTAGTGCATTAGAATTTGTACCTGCAACTTGCATATGCAGTTGTAGTATTATGTATGTATTTGTTATGGTAATGTAGTGGGTAGTATTTTTAGTGTATCACATGTTTGAGGCTTTCTAAGCACATTAGTGTGTGATTACATACGCAGGAACAGATGTAGCCTGCATCAAATTTGGTCATGATCACGTTGGCATGGGAACACTGAATGTCTATCCTTTTCTTCCTCCTTCTATTCCACCAGCTAAATTTGTGCTTTTGCATAGAACTATTTAATAATGAATTGTATTCCAGTGATGACACTTGGAAAATATTTAACTGAACTTTTTGTTAAATACCCTGTGAGAGAGGGCTGACTTATGCATTAAATATTTCATCTAGATCCCGAAGTTCTGACTTTGGGCATTGCCAGCAGTAAGTTTAAGTGTATGCAACCCCTTTTGGCAGAGCCTGTTTCTTGTGTGTTACGTTTGCACTGAGAGTGCTCCAGGAAAGGAAGTTTACTGAACTCCCAGTGGTTTATGAGGGTTGCATGGCAGCAATGATGAAGGTGATAAAGGGGAACCAAGTTGCCCATTTGATCAAGATACTGGCACACTTGAAAGGAAGATCAAATCCAAACGTCTGCCCAGTGGAATATATTCAACAATGTTTGCTTTACACGATCTAAATTTCAAGCCCTGCACTGAAGATGGAATGTTATTGTTAGTACATGTGATACAGTGAGCAAGGGCAATTAAAGAACTAAAAAGTGCAGGGGAGGACAGAGGGGTAGCTACGGCATCTGTTGTCTCAATTTGTCTAGGTAATTATTCTTTCCTGCAAGAATAATTCCTACAAAATTAAGGTGTAGTTTATATAGCTGGACATACAGTGTGCAGTATGGTTTTCTGAAACTGCAGTTACAGAAGTATTTACATTTGAAGGATGTCTGTTGAGATACTCTTTATAAAGAGGTGATACTTCAAAAAAGGGGGAGGGGGGGGAAGTGTGCTAATGTCTTTTCCTAGCATCATTCATAGGACCGTATCTAACAATTGCAGTACATTCTTTGAGCAGTAGGTTTGCTATTCACTGTGGAAGTACTACGGGAAGAACAACTATAGTCTCAGATTCACAAATAAAATATAACTTATGGGATTCATGTTCTTTTTAGGCTACTAATAAACTTTTTGCAGGCAGTTGTTTTTGAATAATAATACTGTTTGTTCCGCTCAACAGGAATTTCTGGTGTATATTGAACAGAGATAGCAACTGTATCTAAAGTCTAACAAGTCAAAAATGTGAATTGTTTTAATTTGTTATCATAGTTGTATCAACAGCCTTGTCACTACTGCTTTTAAGTTTCATTTTATACTTTATGACAGGTTGGGAGGGGTGGTTTTGCCCCCCCCCCTTTTTTTCCCCCTCTCTCCCCTGAAAAGGTAATCTTACTCTCAAACCTTCCCTCTTTGCAAATATTCACACTTCTGTAGTTTGCTAATTCTGTGCACTGTGATAAAATTATATACTCTAATGAATGATCACTAACAGGAAAACAGATGCAAATATCTCTGCATCCATCACCCTGTTATTTAGGACAGTGAGGAGGTAATTACAAGTTTATTTGCATTGCTCTCTGAAATCAAGCTACACAAATCTCCAATACATTCTGTACAGTATAGCTGCCAGCTCGGCTACAGTTCAGTAGTTTAGATCAGAAATTAATTGGAGCACTTGGGAAAATTTGTAACTTCAACCATTTTTGAAGTAATAAAACGCAACTTATTTCTGTTAATTTTATAAAGCTGTTTGTGGTAATTACACACTGTGGGTATGTCACTTTTCTAGTGCTTCTTCACAAATAAAAATATTCTTACTGTATCAAATATCAACTAATCAAGTCTTGCCACTTACTAAATAATTTAAAACTATTTACAAGATATGGTTATTTATTCAGGTAACTTCCTTGTAAGTTTTTTTTGTGTGCTTCAATGTCATTATGTTTATTAAACTAAATTTTTGCCTTTGTACTCCTTATCTCAATCAACAATGAGTAGATGCAGCCAGAGATCAGCCTGTCACAGCTTTTGTTGGTTCTGCGTATGAAAGTAATTAATGCTGACTAACTGAACATGTGCTCATTTACATCTGAAACTGTACTTTACCATATCAAACTTCAGATTCCTCAATATAATTTGGGTAACACTTTCTCTGGCTACTTTTTCTTTGAATATTGCAGCCTTCAGCTTTGCGGTCAGTCCACAGCAGTTTCTCTCTGCCACTCCTTCCGCCTCCCTCTTTTCCCCTGCTCCAGCGTGGGTCCTTTCCATGGGCTCCCTTCAGAGCATATCCACAGGGAACAGGCCTGCAGCTCCCTCTCTACCAAAACCTTGTCACATGAACCCAACACAGCGTATGATCCTTCTGTTAATGTTTCTGTTCTTAAAGATTATGCTTCACGGTAGTAGAAGAGAAGGATTTGATATTACAAGCTTTTTGTTTTCAAATCTATACTGTTGCTTTGTGCAGGGAAAGAACTGTACAAGTGACCAGTAGCTGCAGTTAACCAGCTGTGTTAGAATAATGCGGTGGTCTGGATTTGCCTTAGCAGGATGATGCCTCTGGGTCTATCTCAGCAACAGCTTTGTGAATCAGTGCCAAAATTTGTACTGAATTTTTTTTATTTTTTCACATCAAGTAAAAAGTAGAAGTTACCTTCTTTAGTGATTTATTCTCTTTGTTTCACCTGGAAATAATTTCTTGTGAATACTTCGTGTTAATAGTGAAATTAGTTGCATTAACCCAAGTTACAGACGAGAAATAGGTGCTTTACTTTCGTGAAGAAAACTCACAACTTTTTTAGGGAAACAGTAATGGATGTCATTTATTTTAAAGGGATGTGGCATTTCTAGCTATGCTAATTGCTGCTGCCGTTTCAAATACGTACTTTATTTCCTGGGCTTCAGTTTCTAATTTGCTTGGATATTTTTGCTGGGTTTAGAAGTATTGTTCTGAAGTCTTTTCTCTGTACAATCCTCTGCTTTGTTTTCTTGTTATACCTTGAGCTAGAATTAAGGTACGACCTTTTGCTACTATTCTGGGACAGTAACTTTAGAAATTCCTTCCCCTCCCCACCTCCTGCTTGGGTTTAGGATGCGTTTGGAGATTTTTTTCTCTACTAGAAGGAGTGGAAGTTTACTTTTGTCTCTTGTGGTGACACTTCAAGAATTCTTGATCAGTTTCCTGGCTTCTATTTCAGTTTTGTCCCCCTTCTCTCCAAAACAAGCACTTTGAAGAAATACTGGCTTTTAGAATGTATGTGTTAACATCCTAAATTATAGCAAAAAAGTTACAAATAATGCAATACAGATATTATAGAAAACAACTGTTTACTTGAAGTTTTACAGACTTAGCAGGGGGGAAGAAGGAATCTTGTTATTGAAATTAAGGTTTTAAGATGTTTAGAGATGTTAATGGGTGGCTAGCTTGTGTTACATAAAAGGCATCTTAAGACTCAGTAAAACTTCTATAAAAGTCTGTTAGAATTACTGCAGTTTCGCTGGCTGCATTTCTGTACAAGTCCTACATGCTGCTTGAGAGAGGATTAGACTTCTTTGGCTGGCTGTATGTGTTATGTAGAGGAGAAGTGGTTTAGCCTAGGATTATGGCTTCTAGGTATTGCTAAGTACTGCTGTCTAGGTTTCTCTGCAGTTAATTGCTTAAAGCAGCTGGGTATAACTTAACCAAATGATTGCTGCGGCTCTTCTGTAGAAAGAATATTAATTTTCTTTGTAAGAAAACTGTATATTGGTTTTCTTACTTTTTTCCATGGTGCTCAATAAGCCATAAAATGTTTTTGGTAAGTTTTATGTTGTATGAGCAGTAGATAGGAAGAGACTACTGAATACAGTGTAAAGGAAAAAAGTGTCCTTCAGTAGAATGTGGAGACCTGTGTTTTAGTGCATAAGAATCTGTTGTTGTTGGGTTGGTTGGGGGTTTTTTTTGGTTGTTTTTTTTGGTGTGTGGAGGAGAGGTTTGCAATAAACTCTTTTCATCGAGGAAACCATTAAATATTTGAGGGAATTGGTATGGAGGTCCACTAACAAAGCAAAAACTTGCCAAGATAATGGCTCTGCTCTTTATTTCTTGACAGGATTGTATCTTTGGCTGCCATTGCATTCATTTTCAAAACTATTCTGCTCATGTTACCAAATATGACTGTTAGCATATTAGTTACAAGAGTCAGGTTTTTAAATGTTGAGATTGGCTGAAAACCATTTTTCTGGAAAAACCTGTTAGTACTCTAATAGTACAGAAAGGAAGTAGTTCTCCTTTTATTACTAGCTTATGTTCTGTATTTGTTTTAATTTAAGCACAGTACATGAGAAAGGAGAAGGAAATTGAAATAATAGAAGACACAATAAAAACAACCCATTATTACCCATTATTTCTTTTTATTCTAGTTTATTAAATGTTGCAGGCCAGCTCCACTCATGACAGTAATAAGAAACTTGGTAGCATGTACTAGGGTCCTGGTACAGACAAACTCACCTCTGTTTTATTTACATGTTTATGCTGTAAAAGCTAATGTTATTTGAAGGCATTAGTAATGATGGTTTTTCACTGGGGAACTTACCAGAGTTTTTGCTAACAGTGTCTTTTATATACAGGTTTTCCTGGATTAAAAAGGGTTATTTAATAAGCTGTATCTATGACCTTTTTCCCTAGTAAATGGTAAAATATTTAGTTGTAAAATTACAGGTTTCAAAACCTTAAAAATATTTCTCATTATTTGATCTTTCGACCAAAGATAATTTGTTTATACAATTGATCTATTTTAAAAAATCCAGATTGTATTAGAGACTAACTGTAATTTATCTACAAAAAAGTAGAGTATCTAATATGAAAACATTGTTTTTTCTCTTGCTATATATCTCTTATGCTTCAGTCCTGATCCTAAGGGACTATTTCTGAGTATGGAGATGATAGAGGGTTGTTACCTTTATTTTTATTCTTTTTATTACCTTATGGGAATTATGGGGATCAGTATTCCTACAATCTTCCAAGTGCGGGAGTATTGAGAGAGGCAAAGGGACATGCTTATGACCAAGGTGAAATAGTAAAAATGATGAGAAAAACCTGAGAAGTTCCCATTAACCTGATGGTTTTCCACAGATAATAAATTAGCATCTGTTCTATAATATTAGTACTGTTTGCTACTAAATGTCAATGTTGGATTTTTAAAATTTGAACACTTGCCTTTTGCACTGGCAAAGTTTAATAGATCCCTGTTGAATTAAAACCACTTAGAGAGTTTGAGAGAAACTGAGTATAAATGTGTCATAAAAACGTTTATGATACAAAAAGTGGATTATAATGAGGTAAGATAGTGTTTAAATTACACATCTCAAGAGCATGCATCCCAGAAATAATGAAATGCTACTTGTCTTAAGTACGATCATGAGAAAGTATAAATCTGCTACGACAAAGTGGTTGGATACAATTCAGGCACAAATGAAAGATCTGAATAGTTCTGCTTAGCGGAGATTGTTGTCAGACTAAATGGATTATATAGGCCTGCAGTGCCTGCTGCATACCAAAACTAAGGCTGAACAGTGGTTTGTATGAGAAGCAAGTATTGCAAGTATTTCTCTTACACAGTTCAAGACCATAGTTACACCTTAAAACATATCTTTTAAATTGCATCATCTTTTTCAGCTTTACATTAGCTGTTGGTCATGGAAAGATGGGTAACAGATAAGAAATTTCATACTGATGTATTTATAGAAAGAGAAAGTTATTATCTTCAGATTGATCTAATTTTTAATTGCAATAAAATGCTACCTGGATTGAAGTGCAATACTGCAACTGTAAATGATACAAATTGATTTTTCTTGGCAATTCCAGCATTTTCTGAAGTCTACAAACTGCTAATGAAAACTCAAAGCTAGTAATATATACAAATACAGCAGGTACAGCGCCAAGAATGAAAGTTCATAGGAAAATGATGTGTTATTAAGTGCATGTGTGAGAACACTGGAAATATCATCATATCTGTATAGAGCATATTCCTTCAGCGTAGTTCCATTACTTGAAATCATTACATTTAAGAGTAAGATCAACTAAAGACCAGTGTTAGCATTTAATATTCATCACCCCCTCCCGCCCCCCCCCAGCATAGTTGGAGACGTTAGGGATAGAAAGGTCAAGATGCCACTGTTACTCCCCTACAAAAGTGAGATCAGCTGCATGTAGGCATGGTATTAATACCATGTACAGGAGAGTCTGTAGAATTTTCATTTGGTCTGTGTTAACATGGCAACTTAACTTATTACCATTAGAAATCTTGTGAGGTTTTGTCCCTGTTTAGTTTGAATCTTTATTGCTGCAGATATTACTTCTTTTCTTGTCCTCTGTGGTCATGGAGAATAGGTTATTTCCTTCCTCTTGTGGTTTTGGAGACTATTAAGTAAGTTTCTCTTTGGCCTTCTTTTCTCTAAAACTTACAACCTCAGTTTATTCAGTTTCTCTGTGAAGACTTTTATCCATCCTGCTGTTCTTGTCAGTAGACCTTCTCCAGCTAGTTCACACCTATACGTTTGTGGTTTTGAAATTTTTTAATTTTTTTTTTTGCATAAGAAAGGACACTGCATTTTAACTTCAGTAGAGTACTTTTTGAGGTGGCCTATATTCCAATGTAAGAGCTGACTCGTTTGTTGCTGCTGATTGTGTTGCCCACATTATTGCATTGAAAATGCAATGTGAAATTCAATTTTTGAGCTTTTACTTATTCCTGATTTTATTTATTACTAATTTTTCCTCTGGTATGGTGGTTCATGGATTTATTTTTTTTTGCCCTGTGGTTTTAATTTTTAATGTGCTTATTTTTTACCTAGTTTTTGTGGTACTCACTTAGACTTGTGCTATACTTTTATGACAGTCTTTAGTATCTTAATGAGCCTCTGTTGTATCTATATTCATGTTTGCTTATCCTTCTTATATTTCATATGGTTTATGACATCAGTGAAGTGTTCAGGATTTGGCAAAAGTTCTCGTTGCGTTTCTTTTTCATCCTTTGCATTTTGTCCCCTTAATTTGTACTTCTTTCTTCTGTGGAAATAGTAACTTTTTTTTTTGTCCTTTCATACTTATTCTTAGTATTGCCCACCAATTCTGTGAACAACTTTTGTGTTTAAAATTCTGTTGTCTTTGTTTGGAAAGCTTGTTGGAGAGTGTCCGCTAGTTTTTAGCAAACTAAAAATGGTTAGAAAAGAAAATTCCAAGCCATCTGATCCTTCATATGCCTCCACTTTATTCTTTTTCTCCTTAGTTATTACTTGGAGACCCACAGAGAATAGATCTTGTTCTGCCTTGCGGGCTTCAGGGGCTGACACCTCTTTCTACTTGAGTGTATTTTTCAAGCAAGCTCTTTTTCTATTAACGTCCAACATGTATGAATTTAAAGTCCTTTCAGTTCCCACCAAGTGTCACTTCTATCACTTAAATCACGTTTTTATAATTATATTGCTTAATACTCACTTTAAAGTAATTCACAAACCTAAATCATGCCTTACGGGCAACCAAGCCATGTTCATTATCAGGCCCTTTCAGGTAATATCAAGTAAAAACTGTTATAAACTGTTACAGTTGTAGTATTTCCAAAAGGAAAAACTAAGCTGTATTCTTCCTCCCCGCCCCACAATGACAATTAAGAACTCAAACGATTGCCTTGGCTAGGGTGGAATGTTAGAGCTGCACATCTTTTTTCCTTCTTACCTATTTATGAGCGAATTGTGTATATTCATAACTTCATCAGAGATTCCCTATAAGAGATTCTTTTGAGATTTTTACTTAAGGATTTAGATTCATGGCTTCGAAGTCCTAATCATAACAAATCTACAGAAGGCTTTTGATAACTGCTGTTAATAGTGCATGAATAAGTGTGACAAAATAAATTAAGGATTTGCTTAATTGATTGTCTTCATGGCTATTAAGTTAACATAGAACAATTTCGTATTTTAAATTCTTTACCTGGTCCACTTCTTTAATGAGAAAAGTTGTTTGTGAAGTAGCATGCAAAACAAATTAATTCTAAAGCCTACTAAGTCTGGTAATACACTGAAGTACAGTACCTAAATTAAGAAGTAAGTTCTCATTGTCACTCAGTTGGGAGTTTATATCATTCTTTTGCAGTGTCTTTGAGAAAGGCCAAGGAGGAACAGACTAGGAGATCTTTTTCATATGTAGCAATGTTATCTTTCTTTTTTGCCCTGACTGACACAGGGTTGTGAAGTCTTTAAAAGTCAGCCTGTGATCTGTAGGAAGAAAAGTACTTGTTTAGAAATTCAGCTTCTCAGTCTCCACTTGCAGTTTGGTGGCTTCAAAGAGTCTGCCATCAGCATGTCTGTTCTGACTGAAATGGAAGGTAAAATTAAAGTTCCTGTTAATCCTCTGAAGTTAGTCATGCTTCACACTAAGAAAGGCTTCTACAAAAGAGTTATGTAAAGATCTAGGACTATGATGTGGAATAAGATGTAACTTAAAATAGTCTCCAACACTGACCAGCAACTACACTGCTCTTCACCCTCTTCTTCCCTTCCCAGTTTAGCCTCTTGGGCTTACTGCTGTGCCCCTTTACCATGCCCAGCCTTGACATTGTGTTTGACATGTCTGCTGGTATTGGGCCACAGTCACATTCAAGTATTTGCAGATAAAGTTGAAGTTTCAAAGATGGCAGGAAACGTCTGTGTTCTGAACACTGGGGAGAAGAGATACAATTGAAGGAGAAACTTCTTTCACTGAATTGTTCCTGAATCCAGGTTGTTATAAACTAGTGGGCAAAGTAATTTGCAGAGATTTCATAAACAAAGCTTTGTTGTGAGGCATGTGGTCCAGCTATCTTGTCTACAGCAACTGCTGCCCCCAGCACACATATCCCCCCTCATTCTGCATCTGCCCTGCCAAAGCTACATGTCTTGATAACAGGCATGTTGTGCTTGGCCATGTTCGAAGTCACAAATGCTGTGAAACTGTGTACTACTATATGCCACAAGATGGCAAGAAAAGTGGCCAGCTGCTGTGTGAAATTCTTCCATCATCATAATCAACTGTTCCTTCGGTAGCTTGGACTCACTTATTCTGGTGTGACTGCTCGTGCTTGTACTCGTAGCTTGTCCTTGTGCTTATCCAAACGTGGCCTTCTGCTCCTAACTTACCTCTGTGTTTCTGTTGGGTTTAATTTCCCCACATATACAAGTCTAGCTGGACTACAGAATTGTGTTTCTGAATTTAAATAAAAGCAGCTTGAATTTAAAAGAAACAAACAAAAACCACCCCAAAGGATAAAGAGCTCACAGAAGAGTGGCTACAAGCCTGGTGAGACTTACACAATTCCTCTCTTAGCTTTTAGCAATTTGGAGGACTTGGGATCCAAGACGTGTCTTGCGAAGAAGTTGCTTATCTACCTCCCAGTGCAGTGATCTAGTGCGTGGCCTGAAATTTCTGTCCAGTCATTCTAAATAAGGTAGTCTGGACTGCCAGCTGACCTGGTACTGAGTTTTTGACTCCACCATTTTTTTGCAGGGGAAATTTAGGCAGGGATAAAAAGCAAAAATACATTTTCTTGGGTAGCACAGGACTGAGCAAGGAGCTTCTGCTGTGGCTCTGAGAAGAGTTTCAAAACTGTCATATATCCTTTAATATTTCATGAGTCATCATGAATACAAACATCAGTCTTAATGAAATTGTCTCCTGTATTTTTCATAAGCCATACTGTTTGTCTCAAATCACTCTTGTGCTTAAACAATGGAATAAATTATTGGTATTCAAAAAAATCAATATTAACATTGTTTGAATGTGTTTTTATAGTAGGATTATATCCACTTACTTTTAGAAGTAAAGCTCTGTGAAGATGAAAACTAATTTAGTCCTTTTACTTATATGCTGTAGTAAGCTTAAGCATAGAAGTGAAAGCTTATATGGAAAATAAAGTTGTACTGTAGGGTTTGGATCAGGTTTTCAAAACAGCTCTATTTCAACATTATATTGAAATGGCTAATTTTTCACAATTGTTTCCTATAAGTTTCCTTTAAAAATATCTGACTCTTGTAGAGAAAATCCTGCCCTATAGGAGTATATCAGAAGCAGTGGGTGATTAAATACACTGTATTACAGTGCTTACCCAAAGCAAGCACGTCAGAAGCATATTCTTGCTAAGTGGCTGTGAAAAGTGATATTGTTGATATATAGTTGCCTTTTGAATGCCATATCAATTTGTTCAGTTAGCAGATTCATTTTTATTTACCAGATACAAATTCAGTCTTTTACTGAGATTTTTCATTTCTTTCAGAGATCTAATTACATGCAGCTGAAGGATGTACATAAAAACTGTTTTGGAGGACAAATTCTTAATGGTGGTAGTATGCGAGTAGCAAATGTCTAATTGTATTATGTATCAGCAACAGCTAACAGGAAGCAAAGTCTTAAAACCCAGCAAATACAAAACCTGCAGTGGAATTAACAGGATGTACCTGTATAGGAATACATACAAAAGTTTTTTGAACTTGTTTTATACAAACTATATCGCTTTCTAAGCGAATAGTTAGGTGTTTATATTTAGCTCATTCCTCCTGTGCAGTTCTAAGGAAGGAAGAACAAGCGTGTTTTATGAATGGAAGACACAGGTTTTAATAAAGCTACTAATGTGGACTGTGGCTGTCAGTGTGAACCATAACCTCGAAGGGATTGCGCAGCATATATTTCTGAGAACCTGTTCCTATGAAACCAAAGAGTACTACATAGCTCTCTGCATGTTCTCAGTGTCACTCTAGAATTAAGTCTGTGGATAGTAAACCCTTTGAAGATAGCAGCAACTCCTCCTAGTTTGTAAAGTGTTATGAGTTCTTATGGCAGTGTAGGTATAATCAGCCCTCAAATCCTAGCTTAAATTTGTGGGACAAATTTACAAAATTTGTTTGAACCACCCTCCTGCCTTTGCTTTTGCATATGAACTGTTGTAAACTGAAATGACTGGAATTCTTGGATGAGTATGCATTGAAAACCACTGTTTACTACTGAATGTATGTCGAAGATTAAGACTTCAGTTGTAGTGTTCATAATATGAACTTGTAGTGCTTCATAATAATTTTGGTTTTGGATTATTTTTAAGAATTCATTATTTTATTATTTTTTAAATCATCTAAGAGATGATAATGATTTAAAAGCTCTGCTATCCTAGAATTATGGTACTTTGCTCTTCAAGGAGTTGTTTCTCAAGACAAACATCTGAAAATAATGACCAATTTTCTAGATGTAAACCTTGAGTGCTAGGTAGCCTGTAGTGAGATATCCCCTTGCTTTTGATTTTGTGTAGCATGATTCTTGGTTAAACTAAAGTGATACTGGTATAAATTACCATAATGTAAGTAAGGTTTAAAAAAATAGTGGGCAGAGAAGTTTCCATGTACTTCTATTTGCCGCAGACTTACCTTACAGATTTCCTGTCTCTATTTACACTTGTTTTAGTGTTTCTTTTGGAAGGAAAGATCATTACTCTTTTTTTTAGTAAATAATGTTGACAGTAATGAACCATGTAGTGTTGGATCAGTCTGGACTGTTTGCTTGGGGGGGCAAGGATGGTGAAATATTGGAATACTAGCTGGGCTTATTGCTACACTGAATTCAGTTCCTCTTTCATTTCAGATATTTCCCATATGGTCCTATGTGAGTCTTAAACTCAGGATCTCAGTGTCTTAGGCACTGCAATTCTGCCTGAACCTAACACTGATAAAATTGTATTTTCACATATATCCCCAGAGAGTGATAATGGAGTGCACAGATTTGAAGTACGCCTAGTATATATCAACTCAAAACCCATTATTAAGAATTTCTTTCTTCCATAACCTTCCCCCCCTCCTCTTAAGAAAGGAGATTCTTGCTTGATTTTTGGAGGAGTGGTGTAGGTGCCCATCTCCTGGGACTTAAAAGCTGTGGGGTCACAGTGGCATTAGGAGTTTCTCTGTGTGAACTTACATATCTACATCCTGCTTGTGTCTGTGTCAATGCTCTTGGACCTAGTGGTTCTTGATAGGTAGCATGAAGAGCCCACTTTGTGTGCTGACTATTGTTAACCTTGTTCTGATACACCTTATTTTCTCTGATAAGCTGTACTGGCTTCCCTTTCCACTTCAGGGCACAAATAGTCACATGCTATTTCAACTACATATTGCTCTTCTCCTCCTACCACATCAGTTACTCTTTATAACCTCTGAGGTATTATGCAGAATTAATTTCTTATTCTTTGTCACATGCTTCAAACAGGCAGCCCTTGCTTTGTATTTCTTCCTGCTTACTGATTGAGGAGATTCTGAAGGCTACATGATGATACTGCTGAAATTGATTCAAGACAACTAATGCAGTCTTTGTTACAAGGCCAGCTTTTTCTCAGATTCTCCCTCACCAGCCTGCTCGACTAGGTGGTTTTTGAGGCTTCCAATACTACTAAAGTGACAATGCCTTTTGTAGATTTTTATAAACTAACTTACAGTGGTGTCCTGCAAAAACTTCAGTAATTTCTGTGTACATTAAGTGAACACTTAATAGACAGTAGTTATTCCTCTGATGCCATTGCCAAATGTAGAAGCCAACAGGAAGGAAGAAGACAATGTACAAGTTTGCTGACTGTAACTGTAGAAGTAGTAATTAAAAGAAAAAAAAAAAAGATAAATTGAGATGGTAAAACTTTCCAAAATGTCCTGTTGATGTGGATCATGAATTGCTGATGTTTTTTATATATACATGGTTCAAAATGGCATGATTGTAGTATTTTTGTGTCAAGTGCTTGAACAAATTTTGCTAGAATACGTATGTTAAATTTTGGTAAACAATTAAAAACTTCTTTGGTTCAAATAGACATTAGAGACTTAATGATTAAAGCATCAGAAAATATTCCTGATATATTGCTTTATCAAGCTTTCGTTGATTACTTTTGTGGATGGTTTTTCCTTCCTCTTTAAGGAGCTGAGGGAGAACCAACAACTTTTGAGGTGCTGGAAAGAGAAAGTGGTACCTGAGTAATGGACTTCTTTTGAAACTTAAGTAAAATTTGGAGAAGATGAGTGGGAGTTAGTAACTTGGAATATCTGGAAGTATGTATTTGTCATGAAAACTTTTAATAATTATTGTCATTTTGTGTGTCTGTGCATTGAAGGTATCCTGAATTAGCAACTGTGTGCAGAAATCCCAATACTTTAATTTTGTATCCTGGAGCTGAAGCAACCAATTTGGAAGAAGTTGCTGTGATGTCTTCTAGTCCATCTGTTATGATCATCATCGACGGAACGTGGAGTCAGGCTAAAGATATATTTTACAAAAATTCTCTTTTCCGGCTTCCCAAGCAGGTGAGTTATAACATGTAAAAGAAGAATTTTAAGTGTGTCTAATAGACGCTTGCTTTCTGATCAGCCAGAAGGGAGTGTTTTTGTGAGGATGAAAATCATGGAAATCTTTTTTTCCTTCTCAGCTGTAACCAGCTGACAAGATAAGGAATACTTGAACAATTAAATACAACAACCTGTAAGATTGTGAGAAAGATGACTGTAAATATTGAGTGTTTTCACTTTGTCACTTGAAATTTGTTTTTTTTTGTTTTGAGTTAATGCATCTAACTTCATAGTGAATCATTATTTTGCAAAATTGAAAACTGATTTGTGTAGAAAACTTTTGCCTGTTGCCTAAGATGTTAGAACATACACAATGAAATAAGCATTTTTTTTTTTTCTCCCTGCATAAGTATTTTGCATTGCAGTAATAGGAAAGCTGAAAGTAGAATTTTGTAGCCTCTTATGAAAGTGTCACATCCTTTCCCGCCTATTTGGTCTCCATCATATTAAAAACTTTCTGACTTTTGGCAAATGTTCCTTAGAATTTAAGGAGAACAAATACTGGCCACATGTAGTTTGGGGGTTTTGTTAGGTTTTTTGGTTGTGCGTTTTTTTTTTTTTTTTCCTTAGGAACCTCAGCACCCACCCTCCTGAACTGCCAATAAGGCTTAAGCTGTGGTTATACAATTATTACAGCTGTCCCTGCCCTAATGAAAATACCCTAGCTTGTAATACAATGTTAAAAACATTAGTGGACTTAGGTTCCTGTTACTGCATTGTGAATGGTATGACGCTACTTTTCAAGTATTTTTTTAGTGGATAATTGAGTGTGGCTTTGGCACAGGAGTCTTGAATGTAAGTTTTGAAGGTAAAACTTAATCTCGTGTGACTCAGTTGCTGTTATTGAGTATGTTTTTCTCCTGTTATTAGATTGAACTAACATGTCATATAAACACACCAGGCAGCATTTCTTTATGTACTACAATGGTGTGTCTGAGTTAGATGCTCAAATTACAGATTTTCTAGGAAAGGCTCTAATTTTGCACACTGCACTTTCGGATCTGCATTGTGCATCATTCATAACCAACTTCTTCTAAATCCGGAAGTTGGGAAATGCTACGGGTTGAATTCTTTATAAGTCTTTGAAAAGAAACTTAACATTTTGTTTTTGTGGTTTCGTCTCATGCTTGTCAGTGGAGCATGGAAAAACTGGTCAAACCATTAAATTTCTTCTGTGGCTGGAACTTGTCTATAATACCATAAGTTTGAATTTGTTTGGAATTCAAATTGCTGTCTAAAGTTTAGCACTGCCATTGCTTTAGGTTTCCTCTTGTGTTGTTTCTTACAATGAGATTCTTGATTTTGCTCCTGACCAATTCCCCTATGGCCATACTGGTAGGGAGCTGCAGTGCAGCAGAGCACACAGCTCTTGGAGGGGTGAGAGGCCTCTGGCCCTTTTGAACTGTCAAATGCAATGAACACAGCTCTTGGGTAAGCAGCTGTCTTAACTCCAGTCTTTGTTCTAGTTTATAGTTTGCAGTTCCTCGTTTATTGTGCTTTTTTTAAACTTCTGGGGACTGCAGGCTTTTGGTGTGAATTCACAAATATGTAAGTGTTCTGAAATATTTGTTTCCATTAGCTAGCTTGATTTGGCTGTCCAAAATCACATATAGGAGTGGTTTTGCTACAGGTCAAAATGGAGCAGAATTTTGTCCTGATCACTTGGGTTCTTGTAGATGGCATGATGCCTGTAAGATATTTCTACCCATATATTGTTATAATAGCGTGTTTTAGAGGGAAGTTTTTCAACATGTATAAAAAATACTGCCTAGTGGGTGGTATAAACAAGGGTTTTGTTTCTATTTCCTAAGTATTTCCGTAAGACTAGGATTATTTGTCCAGGTGTAATTTGTTGACAAAGCTGCCATTTCCATTCAGGGTCATTACTGAAAGTATATTGTAGAAAAAGTATTAATAACAACAGTTTTACTAATGGAAAAAATTATCTTCATCATTGGATCACCTTTTGATCAGTGAAAAGATTACTACCACTTCCAGAGGGGAGAGGAGGTCGCAATTTGCAAACTTCAAAGCCAAGGCCTTATGACTATGATGTTAGAATAGTTTAAATGGAGTACTGTTAGTCAACATGCTGCTAATTCAAAAGAAGAGCTACTTTGTCTTACACGTAATTTGCTTTAGGGCATGAAATCTGTTTTATATCAAATCTGGGAGTTGCTTTTAGGATCTTACTGTACTATAGCAATTAGGTTATATTGGTGCAAGTGAAACGGAAGAGTAGCTTCTAGGTTTTAGTCAAATTATTTTGGCCTTCAGAGGAAGATGGTGAAACAGATGGAATTTACATCTAGGAACTTATGGGATTCATTTCAATGTATTTCAATTTAACTGCAGCTTTATGAATAGATTTTATGGAATTTATTTCACTGCAATCCACTTCAAATTCTGTGGAACATTTGTCATATGCTGAGGTGCCTGACCACGGATACATGACTTGCCTTTAAGTGAGAAAGCGTTTCCATTCATAATCTCATTAGTTGGGCTCTACCAAATTTAGCAGCAAAAGTAAAAAATCACAGATTCTGTAAACTGGCTATTCTCAATTGTAGAGTGTATTCCTGAGTTAGAAAAAGCAGAAGAAAATACTTTTTCTTTATCTATTCATTTGGAGGAAGGGGTAGGTAAAGGTAAAGGAAAAAAATTGGTTGTTATTCTTTTCTGTTCCTTTTAAAACCTGCAAAAATAGTTTTAGCTTTCTTAGCCAAAGCCTCTAATTATTCTTGTTGCTTTGCAGCTTCCCCCCCCCCCCCCCTTTTTTTTGTCTGGGGGAAACAGATTAATATCTTCAAAGAAAAGATCCAATGGTTGCAGATAAACTCCAGCCCTCTATTGCACAACAGCCCTTTTCAATTAATTTGTACTGTGATTAGTGTCCCTTTCTTGAAAATTAACTTGGGGAGTAGCTAGGTCTTCTAGATGGCCTTCCTTTTTGCTCCCCTTCTTTTACATACTTGCTGCTGACAGAACTTCCTTGCAGTGTGTACATGTAAGACAGGTAATCTCTGCAAAATCGGGAACAAACAGAAGTGTACTGCACGTTTTCTAAAGGTGTTTTTTTGTCCAGTCATTTTAAAACTGACTTAAGTTATTTACTTCTGTTGTGTGTAATTCATATGCCACCTTCCTCTATAAAGCTAAAACCTGATCATTGTTTTAGGGTTTTTTTTTCTGCTGAGAGTTTGACTGTCTTTGGTAGTGGATTTTGATTTTTGGACGATCCGTTATTTGAGCATATTCCAGGTGATTACTGCTTTACGGCACTTAACTACTACCTCTGTCTGCCCATAGGCAGTGTTTTTGGCAGATCAGATCAGTAGGAGCGTTATGATATGAGAAAGGACTGTGTGGAGATAATCCATTTTGTTATCTGTCTCTTCTTCTAGATAGCATCATCTTTGATTTCTCTTTCATTATGGTGTTGAGAGTAGCTTCTGGGCTGTTACTTACTCAGCTTAGATTACTGCTGTTTCCTAATAATAATTGCTGTGGTGGAACCTATTTCTTGTCCTGTATTGTAAATGACAAAATTTGATTTTTCTCTAAGCAGTTGTTAGCATGTACGCTAAATTTAGATTCTAATGACCTGTTGCAATAAAAATAGCTGAACCTGAAAAAAATTGACAGTATTTCTTTGTTTAGAAAAAAGCGAATATTTTGCATATAATTTTACTGTGGTGCCTGGATTTTTTGGTAATGATGTTTGTCTCATTTCACTCTATTCCTTATTAACATTTATTTCTCTCTGCTTCACTCTTGCACATTATTGCTGACAGACATAAATCAGGAGCTAACTAGCTAGTGAAACAATGGTTGATTACAACAGATAACTCTTGAGAATAATCAAGGGAATTAAGTAACATGGGATAAAGTCCTATTTCCATATGGGAAAGATATTGGAAATAAAGTATTTTCCAGATACCTTCTTTGAACAACTTCGTGCTGGAATTTTGTTCCCTGTGTTTTTGACTGTGAACCATACTTTTATTTAAATGAGTGTAAAGAAGATAGTCAGTCATGCATAAACCAGCAGAATTCATTGAACAGTAAAAAAATGAGAAGAGAGATAGTTGATCCAGTTTTCTCCAATAGTTGAAAAGTTCTTTAAGCTCAAAACTGCACAGTTCCAAAGAGCAAAATTTTATATATTCATAACGTAAGTGAAGGGGCATAAAAAGGATCTGTATTATGTGTAGAACTAAAATACTTGTCTTAACCTGCCAAGCATACCATTGAGTAAATGAGGTGCAGAAAATGAATAATACTTCAGGATAGGTTCTCCTCTTACTTAACCTTCTGTATTACAAATAAATTAATTTGGTCACACTGATGCAACTAGAACATCACCTGAGGTGCCTGTCAGAAACACCTGACAAGAAACATATCTATGGAAAAACCAGACCCCGCTGACTTACTAGTCATCCAAATTCTGCCTCCCCTATTTCTGATTGCAGCAAGCATCTGAGAGGACAGAAGTCAAGTTATTAATCTGGTCTGTACATTATCTTCCATAATTGGAAGAACTCAATGTTAAAAATAAATTCCTTAAAATTGTTTTATTTTCAAATTCCAAACGCTTTCAACTTTTTGGGTTTTTTTGGTCAGAATTACATAATGTTGTATTAGGCCTTTTGGGTCGTCTGAGTGATTTGATCTTATGGCAAGAATGAAAGAATCCATGCGTGAAATTTTAGAGGTCATAAAAGATAATTATTCAGAGCGGAGGTCCACAGAGACTCTGAAAACTACCAGGTCTCTAATACTCAGGCCTTGCCATACATTTGAGAATTTACTGTGTTCCTTTCAGACTTTTTCTTACGTTTTATAATTCACTTCTTCAGTTCTCCATGTGGGACCACTTCTTCATTCTATGGTTTTTTTTCTTTCACGTGGGACCCCCTGCAAAAGTCTGCTGGACCAGAATCATGGAATCATAGAGCAGCCCATGTTGCAAGGGACCTCAAAAGATCATCTGGTCCACCCTTTTGTGGGAAAGGAAGTCTGGATGAGATTATCTGGCACCTTGTGTGGTCACATCTTGAAAACCTCCAGTGATGGGGACTCCACCACATCCCTGGGGAGGTTTTTCCAGTAATTGATTGTTCTCACTGTAAAAAATTTTCTTCTATTGAGATGAAACACCTCCCAGTGCAACTGATACCTGTTGCTCCTTGTCCCCTCCATGTGGCTCCTTGTGAAGAGAGAGCCTCTGTCCTCTTTGTAGCTGCCCTTTAAGTACTGGAATACTGTGATGAGGTCCCCCGGCGACTTCTCTTTTCCATAGAGAAAAGACAAGAAGTATGCATTGCTGGATGAGATAATAGTCATATAC
The DNA here is from genome assembly GCF_034638445.1 of Ciconia boyciana. NCBI lineage: Eukaryota > Metazoa > Chordata > Aves > Ciconiiformes > Ciconiidae > Ciconia > Ciconia boyciana. The sequence goes on from NC_132937.1 coordinate 84,858,504, forward strand.
TGAAGATGATGCACCCTTCAAGTCTGAAGAGACTCCAGTGTTTAATTCCATTTTCAAGTGTTGACACTTCGAGTCATAAAATTATATCTGCATTATGCTTGAGAGGGTTGTTTTCCTGATTGTGCATATGTCCTTGAGATAGTTTTGAAGTAATTGGTTTAAACTAGTCTGTCTTATATAAATCTCAGTAGCAATCTTAACTATAGCAGTGTGTGGTCACAGCATGTGCTGTAAGTGTGGTTATGTTCCTGGTAAAAAGTGGCTTAAGCCAATGCTGTTAAGTACTAACTGAATTGACCCTAGCTATATAAAAGCTCATATGTTCTAAGCATTTACTGAAAGTCAAAGGGATGTGGACTAAATAAGTCTGTATTTTGGCATTTTACCTGCCTAAATTTTTGCAGACCTTGTAGTGGAGCGTAAAATGTAATTAGTATCCCTGAGGCTGTTAAAATGTTTGCTTTATTAAAAAAATGGACAGAAAAATTATGCATCACTTAACGTACAAATGATTCTTTTAAAACTCTGAAATCCTGCCTAATGCAAAATGGAACTGAAAAAGACTTTGAAGTGGTAGGACAAGTAAAAATAAAGTAAAAGTAAAAAGTAAAGTAAAGTAAGAAAAGTAAAGTAAGATACTATGCCAAGAACTCTTGGAAAAGTGAGCATTAGTATTGACTATGCTGCATGAAACATTTTTCAGTTTTTGACCACTATATGTTGATAGAGATGAGCTTCAGTATGCAAAACTGAAATATTAAACATTTGCTGGATATTCTCATTGTTCCCACTGTAGTTGATACTTATACTTGTCCCTACACCTCTGTCTGGATACATATTTTTTTCTAAAACAAGGATAGAACATAATAGTATTTCTTCATCAAAGACTATGAATTGCTTTTTAAGGGTGGAATATTAATGATAAAATGGCAGGCAGAGAGAGACTGTTAGTGTTTTACATGCTTAGAACTGGTATTCTGAAAAAGTCCAATTAGAGTTAATATTTTTCTTAAGCTTTCTTCTTTGGTTCTGTGATTTTGAGTGAAATGTGTTTTTCCAAAATGTTCATAATTTCATAAGAACTACTGATATTTAATAAGTACTGAAAAAATCCAGTAAATTTACTTTAGATTTATGTTACTATTACTTTAAATTTCACTAAGATCTTAAAATGCATTTGTGTACTATGGGAAATGAAAAAACATTTGCTGTTTATGAACAAATCTGCTCTTACTGTAGGAGGTTATTACACCAGAAAGACTAGGTATAAATCAGATCTACATGTGATTTTGTAGAAACTTAATTTGCCCATAACAGTTTTCTGGATTTTTAAAATGTTTTGTTTTGTACAAAATTTTATAGCTGTAGGAGCAAAGGTAAGCGTGGCGATGTTAATCTGGAGTCCTCTGTACATGAACATGGGTAAAAACATGTAACTACATGATAGCCCTGAAAGTTCAAGAATCAGTGTTCCAGATGCTAGTTGTTAACAGGGTACTGTGTACCTTGACTCCCTTGCAATGTGCACCTATATAGAAGGTTTAAGAGTGAACTATCGGATATGGTTTATCACTGGGTGAGTCACAGACTTTCTTCTGAGAAAGTTCTGAGGCATTGAGTTATGAAGCAATGATGCAAATAATCATACTCTAAGCTCTTGGGGAAAAATACGAGCAGACAGCAGGAATATCAAAAATGTTCCTAGCAGATTTGGTTCTTTGTGCATACTTGAATTGTACATTCCATGGATCACAGCCTTTAACAGTTGCAGTTACATCCTGTCTGAACTAACACTCTGTACTTTTTATCTGATCCTTTTTTAAAGGAAAAGAATATTCTGCTGTCCCTACACTTCTTTTTATTGGCGTTGCATTGCAACTCTTGTTTTAATGGGTTTAAATTCTTAGTGAAAATGAAAAATACAGTGACTCTTGGAAGTATTACGTTAATAAGTGTTTTAAAATATTTTTTTATAACTATGATGGATAGCTTGGTTGTTACTAAATATACCAGAGCTAAAATCAATATTTGGTCTGATTTTTATTTTATATGCTAGCTGATACTTGCTGTTATTCAAATCACATGGAGCTGTTTTAATGACGTTGTTGGAGTTCTCAAATGCAGAAATAGCTTCTTGCAGGGGGAAAAAACAAAGTTTTCTCATGTTGAAGTGTGACCTAGCTGGCTTTAGTCTCTTAGATCAAGTTTAAAGGTTATATTTAGCAGTTTCGGTGTTATTTCAGCTTTGCTTGTGCCGTCCTGGTAGTACAGTGCTAAGTCAGAACTTGTGCTGTAATTGCAAGTAGTCATCTATGAGACAGGTATTGCTCAATGAAGATACCAGTTGAGCATGGAGTAGTGCAAAGGCTATGTTTAAATGCTGTGTACACAACTGTGTATTAAACTAAGTTTGGTCATTTTGTGCTAAAATGAACTAGAGGTACTTGTGCAATCCACTATAACTTCTAAATAGTTAAAATTAGCAGTCAGGTGGTAAAAAGATTATAAAACTGTCTGTAAGCAATCACCGCATTCTTACAGATTAAATTTTGTTCACTCTGTGACTGTGTTCTGTTTCATCTTTCTCATTGAGCTAGACACCATGGCCAACACTAGGGTTTTTTCTGGCTTTTTCCTATTTCTACAATACTTCCTGTTTTCCTGCATTGTAGTTCATATTTAAATACTCTGTAAATGGTTCTCCATCTGAATGAGGAGGTTTTGTTTCATATTTTGAAACTTTGGGTTGATAATGCAGTTTTGCAAGATTAAAAAGAGTAGAATGTCATTATATTTGGAATTTAAGAAGGCAGGGTTTTGTCCCAGAAAGAGAATGAGGTAAATATGACAATATGTGAAGAAAGGGGGTATTAAAGGAAAAGAGGATACGATTCCTGCAGGCATTATGTGTAAATGAAAAAGAAACTTATAACTAAAATTCTTCAACAAATGGTGATTTGATCAATGTTCTGTAGGTAGAAAAGAGCTATTTTAGTAATGAAGAGATTAGCAATTCTTAATTGCAAGATATACTACAAAAAACCAATACATTGGAGGCATTAGAAGTAATTAGAAGGCATTATTAGAATAATTGTGTTCCTTCACAGCTTCACTGATTTTGGGTAATACAAATTGCTATATTGAATGATTTTAAAGATACTGTAGGATATTTTAATAAACTCTGTTATTGTTTTAAATTAGTATTAAAATCTAAAGATCTTCAATAAAAAGCTCTTTTAATCAACAGCTCAGTCAGCAGAGCTTTTTTCTTTGAAGAAATTTCAGTTGAGGTCTTCCAGAAAATCCCAGAGGAAATATATTTATGACTCTAACATATTTAACTTTATCAGAAAGATTTAAATTTATGTCTTGATCCAGAATCATTCTTATTGTCTGGACTTTCTGCAAATGACAGAGCATGAGCTTGGATGAACTTTATAGCAGAAACTTATGAGATGCATGGCTTAAGGTGACTTTTATAGTTTTTAATATGATTACATTGATTATGTCTTGTTCTCCATGAGCTGGCACCCTCTAGAGAAGCACATTATCCCAAGATGTTTTGCATAGCCACAATTCAGGAAGAGGCCACAAGCATTATGTATGCACTGCAGGCTTTCTTGCAACAGCTGTTGTGGTTTGCAAAGGTGATACAGAAAAAGTATTCCGTTAACTTGGAGCAGTAGATGCAATTAGTTCAGAGGGAAGAACAAGCTGGTTTGCGCAGCAGGCATGCTTGGCGCAGTTAGGCTGGTGGTATATTGTACGAAGCAATCACAGAGCACTGTGGGTGAAGCTGCTTCTGTTTATGAGGAGATAAGCATAACATAGTGGGAGCAGATGGCTAAAAAAAAATTTGACCTTATACTCCTTCAGCACAAAAAAAAGGTTGAAAAAATTAACCTAGTGACAAACACATGCATAAAAATGTAGGCAAGCTATCCCAAGTACTTACTGTCTTATCAGAAGCATGTAATAAGTGAATCAGTTTTATTTATGTATAAGTGTTTCTGGGCCACTATTGTAAATCCAAGCATCTGCTATCCAAAACCTGAATGGATTATTTCTGTCACCTCATACCTTGTTTTCCTTTTTTAAACAGCCAATGAAAATCTTGGGATCTTATGCTGTATAGTAATAGAAAAAAAGAAATATCCATCCCTTAAAAATGTTGAAAAGTGCTACACACTTGATTTTGAGAATTGGGGTGGGGGAGGAATTCATATACTGGTATTCAGGTATCAAAAAAGAATTTAAACTGAATATACAGTGATTTGTGAAAACTGAGAGTGTTTCCCTGTAATTTTAAGCTGACATCAATCTAGCCAACACTCAAGAGAAATATGATTTCAGACAGTCAGGAAAGGGGTGTAAAGTGTAATTCACTTTTAATTATTTTGCTTTCCCTGTGTGTTTATGCATAACATTTGTACGTAATAATGTGTAATTCATTGACATTTTGTAATCACAAAATATTTTCTAAACATCTCAGAAGAGCACAGTATGTTTTCATGAAGTTAGAGTATTCCATTGTAATGTTACCATTTGCACAGGCTGTGTAACTTTTTGCTTCTAGCATAATTCACTGTAAATCTGAATGGTGTGCCTGCTTGTGCATGAGTGGGCATGGTGTGAGGCTGGGGGTAGCTTCATATTCACTTTAACTCTATAATTCTTTGTTGATGTGCTCCTCTGCTACTTAATGGGTATAATAATGTCAGCAGCATAATGTCAACAAATCATCCTGTCTCTGTATACATTCTTCACAGCATTGCTGTTATTCAAATATTCAACACCTCATCTTCTTTTCCCATCATGCCTTCACCATTTCTGACACATCTATTTTGTTTTCCTTAGAATTCCTTTGTTATATGAAAATTGGTATCATCAGCTAAAATCTGGTTTCTTACAGCAAATTTTTAACCTTGAGGTTTACTGTTCAATTCAGCTTGCACAGTATGCTTACATCTGCTTGACTAGTGGTGAGCGTTTGTGAGCATATGCTTGTACTGATCCAAGCACTGTTTCTTGAGTTGATATTTTGATATCCGAGTTAAGATTATGCTTGTGATCTCTCTTGCTGTTCCTCTCTCTCCCTCCTCACCCTTCCATCCCTGACATGGGCTTTATTTTCCTAACCAGCTTCCTCAGAGCCCAGGATGTGACTTTTAAAGACTTTTAACAGATCTGCATGCAGTCTTGCTTGAGGTTTTAAAAAATGAGAGGTAGCTTTGAGATCAGGGAATCATCAGTAAATCCAACTTATTGTAATTAGTGTTTTAACAGTTGAAAATTTCTTCTCCTGCAAGAGAGTGAGAGTACCAAATGTCAGCTTGAGAATATGTGGCAGAAGCACACAGAAATGACAAGAATGTATGTGTACTTTGATTGTTATTCAGAGGTTTTGACAAACACTGTCTACAGTAATTTTAGTGAATATTTAGAGATTTTACTAGTTAGGATGATCTCTAAATGGAAGATCCATGGATAAATATGCAGTCTTGGGCTAGCCCAATGCAGCTGTTGAAAACAGATGACATATCTCACAAGTTTACTGGAGCTCTTTACCCACCTGCTTCATGGCTCCTTCAGAAGCAATCTGACTGAAGCAGTGTGTGGAGGTCACTTTTGGCAGGTGCTCTCACCAAATATTCACAATAAAACTATGCGTCATAAGAAGAAAAACTCTTGTAAAAAAATATTAAACAGGGTAGCAGTAACTGGTCTGTTTTCATAGTGATTGTAATTTTATTTAAATTTTTTAGAGATGTCATCAGTGGAGCCCTCAGTGAATCCATGCTGTTAAGCATGTTCTGAAGTAATACAAAGGAGGATTTACTAGTTAAGTGATAAAGTTATGTCATGACATTAAGTTGTTTAGAGTGGTAATGAGAAGGGCCAGCTGTTAAGAGTTGTAGAAAGACTATGAAGCTCAGTAACTGGCCATTAACATAGCACAGGAAATTCACTGTAGATAAATGGTAATGAAAGCATACACCAAAAATTATCCTAATTTTACTTTAAAAAAAAAAAAAGCTCTTAACTGGGTGCTTTACTCATCAGCAATGAGATTTTGGGATTATAATAACAAGTTTCATTGTTATTATACATTATATATGAATTATACGTTATATATGATTTCATATAGTATATATGAAAACCTCAGTTCAGTGCCCAAGAGCATTGAAAAATTAAGTTTAATGTTAGATGCATATCTGCTTGCTTGCGTGCATGCTGTCTCTTTCAGATCCACAGGCCTCCTATTTAAAAAAAAAAGCACAAAGATTCACAAACACCTAGAAGAGGTTCACAGAAGACCAACAAATGATCAAAGTATGGGATGGGTTGCATATAAGAAACAGCGAAGTGGGCTGTTCTTTAGCTGGAAAGACAACTGGTCCAGCATGGTGAAGATTTATAAATATGTAAGTGACACACAAAAGGTAAATACGGACCAATTGTTGACTATCCTTGCCAATACATGAAATAAAAAGCATCAAAAGAAATAAGTAGTGAGAAATTCAGATGAAAAGATGGTAGTTCTTCACACATGTATCAAAGCAGTGGAATTCTTTGCAGTTGGAATTTGTATATTTTTGAAGTTTGGAAAGTAACTGGACAAAATCATGGAAGAAAATTCTATCAAGGATTACATTGTTGTTAAATGCCAGGGGGTCACTTCCAGCTTGTGAGATCCCTGAGTTGTTGGAAGCTAGAAAAACATTCAGAGGAAGTACTTTATTATAGGCTTCTGCTGTTTATGTTGGTTTTTTCCCATTAGGGACAGATTTAAACCCATACTTAGAAAATTAAATATTCTGTTCCCCATCCCTCCCCCAAAAGAGGAAGAAGAAAAAATAAATTGGCTAAAAAGATGAAATAATGCAGGGGACAGTGAGCCAGGAGGAGATTGACACCAAGGCCCTGAAACTTGATGGGGCCTTAAGTGCCTGGTGGCAGTGTAAATAAGAAGTAGCAACTGGTGGTGAGAACAGTACAGCCCAAATCTCAAGAGAGAAGAGAGACAAGAAGTCATTTTTCCAAGAGCCTCCAATCACATCATTTTGCCATGCTAATACAACTACTGTTGGCTCCTTCAGTATTAAAACTTGTTAAAATTGACACTGTTGTCTTTTTTTGTTTGTTTTCTTGAGGTATTTTCTGCATAGTAATGCTCACTTCTCTTCTGCAGATTCCCTAATTTACTTGCAGCTTCTGTCTTCTTTCTGTTTTATCATTGTCTTTATACATGTTTGGTATAAACTACTTCTTAGAAGACAGCCAATATTTTGCTCTTTTTTGTTTCCTATCTGTATGGCTACTTCTGACTTTTCTTAATCAGGCTTTCTTTTTGTTCTGTTGTGTTACTTGGTTGACTGTCTTTTTTTTGTTTTGTTTTGACTACTGGACTATTTGACTGAGAAAGTCACTTCTGTAATTTCCCAGATTCTGTACTTGATCACATTCCTCTCTTTTATCTTAGATTTCCACTCCAGTGCAAGCTATGTTTCACCAGCTCTCACCATATCATTTTATTTTTAGAATAACTATTTCTTTTATTAAAGTCTTTTTATCTTCAGCTTATGAGAAAGCTGACGCAAACTTTTTTTGACCTCACCACCTGAAAGTTCATAAGGCCAAAATATTTTATAGAAACTATTTTGTTTCAAGATTATTTCATGAAAGTTCCTGCTATTGATAAAGACACTTTGCAGGCATTCTGGAGGAGTGGTGGTTCTGCAGGGTTAATTATGAACCAAGGGTACAACTAGATGTGCTTTTTTTTTATAGTAAAATTTTAAAGGTAGCTCTCAGCGTTTAAGAAGAAGAATGAGGACCAGAGTTTGCTTCTTATTCATATGACAAATCAGTTACATTTATTTAAGTTGAGTTTACTTAGTATTTTACTGTGCAAATAAAGGATAGCAGAATTTGGTCCTTCGTTTTAAAATTGCATTCCACAGTCTTTCTCATACCACTGAGCAATTACTAAATATTCATGTAAGAAACTGCTCAATAGTGTTAGTGGCTTTCTTGCAGTCCTTGAGCCTGTGAACTTGGGCATTTGATAGTAATTCTTGCATTTACTTAAGAAGATATTCTCATTTAAGGGCAGAACCCAAGTATCTAACTACATTATCTGTGTACATTTTGGACTTTACATACACACAAGACAATATTTCAAATTCAGGACGAGATTTGGAATTGTTAAATTTGCATGTCCCTAGGCAATACCATTGTGGCTGAGATACTTTCTGCTTTGAAATCTCTTCACCAAAGACACCTTGAACAGTTCTTTACAAAAAATTAAACAAAAAAAAACCAACAACCCAAAAATGTTTGTAGATCCAGTGCAGAAATCCTAGATTTTACCTCTTTTGAAGTTAATTAGAAGTGTGATTTCAATTAGTTGATGTTCTGTTAAGTAGTAGTAATCAAATGTGATGATAGATGAACTTCATACAAGACTCTCAACGTGCAGTCTTTGTAGAGTTACTTCCATTACGTGTAATGTAATACCCTGTCCAGCATTTATTTGTACGTGAGTCCATTCCAGCTGAGTCGTCTCTTTATCCTGCTCAGCTATAATTCTTACCTGTTTGTATTTTACAGCCTTGGCGACTAGTTTGAGGTCTTCTACAATGTATACAAAAATTTCTCTTGCAAATCCTGAAATAATTTTTTTTTTTGTGATGAGGCATGAATTCAGAGGCTGCAACAGCTCCTAGTTTGTTGTGCCGAAGGCAGTCGGAGAAGACATGATTGACTCCTGAACCCCAAGACAAAATTCTTGTTACCTAAAAACAGGGGATCAGTTCTTAAATTGCCTGTCAGCTTCCAGAGATTGCTTTCTGTCCAAACAGCGTATTGTTTCAAAGTGGGAGGGAGGCAGTGTCACTTCATAGACTGGGGAAAAGAATTATGCAGAACACTAGGGACTTCAGCAAGGTCAGAAGTAAACAGAGAAGTTGATAAAATGGATTGAAGAACTTTGTAAATCTCATGCTTTATCAATCTGTCAATTCATACGTCTGTCAGTTTCATTGTTTGCAATTAGTTAAGCATTTGTATTTTTATAATAGCAATTATTACGGTTAGATATACACATAACTGTGAATGAAACTTATAAATTTGGAGATGAGATGCTGAAGTCCCTTGCACAAGAAGTGCTTATAGCTCTGAAAAAGGGAGTAAGTGACTATCACTGGTATCTTCTTTCTTTAGTTAAAATTCCGCATACATAATTTTGTATATTATTTTTATTACAGCAGATTTTCAGAAGTCCTAATAGATAGGTGCATATGGGAGCAAAAGCAAAACACTGTTTATTCCACAGTCTGTGGTTGTCTAGAAGATTTTGTTGTCTTGGAAAAGTAATTCCAACTTTCTTAATACAGATTTCTTCACTAAAATACAGAACCATCCTACTAATAAAATGAATTTCTGATAATTTCATCTCAGAAAAAATACAATGGATTTTAAAATAGTTTCCAACTTCATTTCAATGACCCTGATATGAACTGCAGGTGGATTGCCATGGATTTATTTTTAGATAACTGTTCTACAACTATATAGAAGTTTTTGCATATTATTTTTTTTAAATTATGCCATCTAAATAATTGGGAAAATCCAATTAATTGGATTTTCTTATAAGGCTGAAGAAGAATAAAATCTTCCCCACTGCAGATTCTAGTAACACAGAGCCACGTGTGCTTCAGCTTTTGCAGAATTGTTAAATTGAGGATTAGGTGGGAGACAATGATTCTTACAAGTATTATGGGGAATACTGTGTAGTTGTACTTTCTAATGCAAGGCTGGACTTTTTGAGCAATGCTTGATGATCTACAGATGGCAGAATTGCTCTTATTCTTTTGGTGCTGTGCTCTGTGGCTAAATTAAGGAGGGGAGACAAATTGCCTTTAAAATAGCCATTAAGAGAGCTGGAGCCATACTGTTAGCTAATGCCCTTAAACAAGTTTTGAGAAAAATGCAGCTGCAGGAAGCAGAACCCTACCATGCTGTTTCATTACTGCTAGGAATATACAGGTGGGCTTACCTTATTTGTAGCATTACTTTGTTAGTTTTTCAAGTTTGAATATTATCCTGCTATGCCAGAGGTATGCCTCTCTTCCACAGGTCTGATTTCTCTCTTTCTCTGTAGTCCCAGCATTTCAACCTGTTTGTATTATCTCCTTTTCTTATATGACTCCTCATTGGCTCATGGTATGATTTTATTGACAAGTTTGTTGCAGACAAAATAGTTTTACGGATTTTAGTGTAATTTCAATAAACTTAATTTGTTGTCAATAAACAAACTTCTAATTACTGATTCTGGCAATAGAAAAAAAAAACCAAACACACAGTTAAGGAAGGCTCCCCTTGTCTCTGTGAAACCTCTCTGCCCCTTGCTGCATGCTATGCTTGGCCCCTTCAGTGAGGGGACAGGTGGCACAGGAGGTTGGGAGGAGTGCATGGTGGTTCCTCCAGAGGTGGCAGTCCCTTCAGCATCCCACTGCTCAACCGCTGCTTGTGTGGCCGCTGCTTTGGCCACAGCCTCTGCTTGTTCTGCTGCTAGTTTGGCTCCTGTCTCCCCTCTCCTCCTCCTGGTCTGGTGTCATCTTTTTCTTTTTTGCTTTTAACATTCTTTCTTAAATATGATTTTTTTGTGCTGCAAACTCATTTGCTTGGGTTGGAGGTACCACACTTGGCTGATGGGCTCAGCTGTGACCTGTGGTGGGTCTGTGGAGGAGCTGGCAGCCCTTCGCCTCTTCTTGCAGTGGTGTCTCCTGCTGCCCTTCTGCTACCCAAATCCTGACAATTATGCCCAATACATACCATCCTTCTCCTCAGAAAAATGTTACATTCATTACAAGCTCTGGTTTTAGTGTCACCATAACCTTAATAGACACGTCTTATAAACTCTGCCCTTCCTATGAGGCAAAAGGAATGGATGTGGTAGCAATGTCTACACGTGCTCAGTGAAACTCTACCCCTCGCCCCTGCAAAACACCAAAATCAATAACATTACAATGGTTTCAGTATCTATATGCATTGCAATCTCCACCCCTTGTTGCTGTGGATCAGGATATAGGTCCTGGTTCAAGTTCAACATTTCAACAACCTCCACCCCTTGTCTCTACAAAACATGTATCCCTACCTTCACAGCTGTTTGAATATTCATCTGTCATGGCTTCCAAACTTTGTCCCTCTGGGGAGGCATCTCCTTTGTGGAAAAAACAGGATTGACTCATTGCTCCCCATACCCCTCTATCAGCTCATCTCAAAGGCTTTTTGCCCTACGGAGGACAGCATTTACAAGTGACATAGGCCCAGACTCCCCAGGATTCTACTCTCTGGAGCCATCAGTGGTATCTCCTGAGCTCCAGTTTCCCCACATTGCTATAGCCATTTGTGGTGGGTTGACCTTGGCTGGCTGCCAGGTACCTACCAAGCTGCTCTATCACTCCCCTCCTCAACAGGACAGGGGAAGAAAATACAACACAGAGCTCATGGATCAAAATAAGGACACAGAGGTCACTTACCAATTACCATCACAGGCAAGACAGACTTGACTTGGGAATATTAATTTAATTTATTGCCAGTCAAACAGAGCAGGATAATGTGAAATAAGGACAAATCTAAAAAACACCTTCTCCCCACCCCTCCTTTCTTCCCAGGCTCAACTTCACTCCCAATTCTTCTTCCTCCTCGCCCTGAGTGGTGCAGGGGGACGGGGAATGGGGGTTGTGGTCAGTTCATCACACATTTTCTCCTCCACCCCTTCCTCCTCACACTGTTCCCCTGCTCCAGTGTGGGGTCCCACCCATGGGAGACAGTCCTTCGCAAACTTCTCCAATGTGAGTCCTTCCCGCAGGCTCTAGTTCTTCACAAACTGCTCCAGCATGGATCCTTTCCATGGGATGCACTCCTTTGGGAATGGACTGCTCCAGCATGCGTCCCCTGCAGGGCCACAGGTCCTGCCAGAAGACTTGATCCTGCATGGGAGCTCTTCTCCACAGGCTTCAGTTCCTGCCAGGAACCTGCTCCTGTGTGGGCTCTCCACAGGGTCACATCTTCCTTCAGGGCACATCCACCTGCTGCAGTGGATGTCCTCCACAGGCAGCAGGGTGGATATCTGCTGCACTGTGGACCTCCATGGGCTGCATGGTGGCAATCTGTGTCACCATGGTCTTCACCATGGGCTGCAGGAGAATCTCTGCTCCATTGCCTGGAGCACCTCCTCCCCCTCCTTCTTCACTGACCTTGGTGTCTGCAGAGCTGTTTCTCTCACATATTCTCACGCCTTTCTCCCAGCTGCTGTTGTGCAGGTTTTTTTCCCCCTTCTAAAATATGTTACCCAAAGGTGCTACCAACATCGCTGACAGGCTCAGCTTTGGCCAGCAGCGGGTCTGTCTTGGAGCCAGCTAAAACTGGCTCTGTCCAATATGGGTGAAGCTCCTGGTGTCTTTTCACAGAAGCCACCCCTGCAGCCCTCTCCTTCCGCTCCCCGAAACCTTGCCGTGTAAGTCCAATACACCATTGCAGAGGCGCCTCCCCAAGGTGATGGCTGTGGGCCTCCCTCATTTAGATAATTTCACGCTTCTGAATGAAGAACTGTAACTGGAATGGCCTCATCGGTCTGTGTTGTTAACTTGCCATCGGGCTCCTCTGTTTTCCTGTCCCAGATGTTGAGGTGCCTATCTGGGACAGTTGCTCTCCACTCTCTGGCAGCGCCCTCCCTCCCTCCGCAGCCTGGGCAGCAGCTTCCCACACGGGCACCTCACCGCTGCTGGCTGCTGGTGCCCTTCTGAGCTGAGCACTCACTATTGCCCTGCTACTCCAGCAGAGACTGTTGGTTGGACTCCCCAGCTCTGCTAAGTGGTACTGGTCTTCCTGCAGTGATGGTCCAGGCTCCAGGCCACCACCAGGGCATGAGCTTGAAGCAAGACCTGTCCGTTGTGGATCTGTCTGGAATCTACTGTGTCTGGCAACAGAGCACCTCCTCCCACCAAGGTCTGCCCCGCTGCCCCCCGCTACCAAAACCCTGGCAATTAATGCACAATGCACAAGTTCTAGGTCTTCATCTCTGTGCTAGCACCTCACCTTGTAAGGACTCCCACACAAGCTCAGAAGGGCTCAGGGAGCAGCGCAAGGGTGTGCCTCTGTCCTGTGGGCGAAGTGGGAAGGTGCCTTCCTGACTTCATTGGACTGCTCCAGGCAACCAGGGTGGGAATGACTGAGCAGACATATGTAATAGGTGGCAAACTGTGGGGCATAAGGTTTTCCCTTTAAGACCGGTTGCTCCAAATGGCCAGTGCTGAGTGCACAAAACAGTCAGCAGGTTGCTCTCAAATGATAACCAGGTTTTTAGTTCCATGCACATATTCTCACTTCTGTACCAGGGAAGATGAGTTTAGGGAGCCCCTGTTGCTGGAAATGCTCTTTTGCTGAAGTGCTTTCAACTCATTTAAACAAAACAAAAAAAAAAGGTTTTTATGATGTCTTCCCATGAGTGGTGGGCTGTTAGCTCAGGCGTCCTAGCCAAATTCTTCCCAGAGTAATTAAACATTCTTTTAAATTCAATTTCCCCCATTTTTCCAATTGAATTAAGTGGTCTTTCTTACACAGCTTTATGGGCTTGAAATGAACTGTTAAATGAACTAGAAAAAAATGTGACCTACTAGTAGGTGAGATAAATGCTACCATATGCTTTATTTTTTAAACCTTTTTTTTACAGCCACTTACTCCTATTTATAAGAGACCTTAGGAATCCTGTGGTAAAATGCATCATCATAAAGCTACTAAAATAGGTTGCACATTTGCAGGTAAACATAATGATTTTGAGCCAAGACCTTCAGGGCAATTTGTGTATGAACTTCTTGTGGCAATGAGCTGCAAAGTTTCGAGGTACCACACAAATATTTTTACTCAGCACTGCATTTATAAAAGCATCATTCCTGCTGAGTTTATTTACTCCCTTCTGTCTGACCTTTGTGTAACATTCATACGCCATCTATAAGATGGGCACAGTCTGCTAAATATGCTTCAATTTGCAAACAATATAATCAGGTTGTTAAGGACACTTATTGGTAAGTTAAAATACCACAGTACTCCAAAATCCCTCACAATACTTCATTGTCTTCAATAGAAAGAAAAGGTTTACAAAAGGCGTTACTGATGACAGGAAGCTATGTTCTTTGACCTCATAAAATGGTTAATTAGAAGTGTAACTAACCGTTCGTCATTGATGTGCTATCTTCTAAAAAGGCCCTAGAAATTTGCAGTGTCAAGTTTATATGCTATCTTGAATTCCAGTCAATGAAAGAGAATTTTGGCAATGCATCTGGCAGAGGGAACTTTTCCTTATTCTCAGTTTCTGAGAAACGTGGGCCAAATCCATATGTTACAGTTTGGAAGACAGTGTGATGAAAAATTTATGAAACACTTGTGCATTTCCGTTTCTTTCCCATTGTTCACTGACCATCTTGTAATGTGCCTGGGCAGTTGTCAACACAAACTCCTGCCTGAGTTTCCAGAGTTTTGATCTTTCACCAAGTCAGTCACATCACCATCTGCTTTAAGAATTCTTTGCCAATTTACTTTGTTGTTCATGTCAAAACTTCATGCTGTGCAAAGTGAGTAGCACTTAATGGATTGACTTCATTGTTTCTGTGCTGCCTCTGGTGGGTGACTGTGGGTTCACAGATGCTTAGGGGAGCCTGAGAGTGTTATCAAGCAACTTGCTTGAAATGCTCTCATCCTTGGGACTCTTTGGAAGAGCATTCTCATCCTCCTTCTGTGGGAGTCAGTGAAGGGATGCTCAGACTATTGGCAGGACCTCACTGAGCACTGTATCAGCAGTAAGAAGTGAAGGCACTGCACTTGGAGTATGGAAAACAAAGGTAAGGGATCTTTGTTCAAACAAGCTGGCTCAAAACGCTCTTGCCACTCTTTTTGTTTAAAAGAACAGAAAAAATTTAAAAAGCTGTTCCTTTAGGGATCCATCTGCTTTTCAATTCTAGTGTTGCTACTGGAGTTACTAGGTAGGAGAAGCCCATGGGGAAAGATGAGAGATTAAATGCTAGACAGGAAATAATAAAATGCCATCTGGTTTAAGGCAAAGTGTATGGCAGATAGGATAAAATGAAAAAGTGTCAACAGGTGTAGGACAGCGAATTGTAGTTGGCAGTAGGGTCTTCTGCCAGCAACTGAACTTGCAGCAATGCCAGAATTATCAATACAAAATTGGCAGCATTCATAGTTGAGCAGAAGCTGAAATTAATTCTGTTATTTTTCCAGTAATGATGGGTAGAATGTCTATGAATGAGTTCATAGACAAACTGTACTGGTTAAAGGTGTGTGAATAGCTATATTGATGCTTTTTAACAGAAAGTGAGTTTTGTTGTGGTCTAGTCCTCTGATATATTTAGATAATAAGACTTTATTTGAGGATTTTCCATTTTCAAGCCTAGAGGATTAAAGAAGGAGTAGCACTCTGTTTCTGAAAGCATGTCCAAAAATCAGAAGAATTCCTTTGCTGGGGCAAACAGCTATACTAAAAAGTAATCTGCCATTTAGATAAATTCCTTCTAGAGGAGGTTAAAAACTTCCTTCTAATATAGTTAGTGCTCACAGACATGAGTGTAATACAGTTTAAGATGTATAGGCAACTGTCTGAACACCTTGAGAGAAGATTATATTTAATGTAAGAACAGAAATATAAAAACATCCATTCATCTGCATACAGAAAACACCCAGAAAAAAAGAGCAAGCAAGATAGCAGGAACCACTGTTGTCATCTGGCTGTACCTTAGTTTATTCCTTGTCTGATGTTTGCCCTCTGAATTATTTTTATAAAATCTCACTGAATAGTGAGCTGAGAAGATGCAGAGAAAAATATGCTCTTTCATCCTACACAGTTATGGGACTTAGGCAAGTGAATATATGAGGACCAAATAATAAATAGTGCCAAGTAGTAAATACATTTTATTACAGTCCCCT
Source organism: Ciconia boyciana (assembly GCF_034638445.1). Lineage (NCBI taxonomy): Eukaryota > Metazoa > Chordata > Aves > Ciconiiformes > Ciconiidae > Ciconia > Ciconia boyciana. The sequence goes on from NC_132937.1 coordinate 84,874,506, forward strand.
TTTATCATCCCTTTTATCTTTCTGTTTTCCTATCTCTGTTTTCATTTGTCACAATTTCCAATTTGCACAAGAGAGAGATTAAATACCAAATTTTGCCATAGAACCTAAGTAAATGGACAATGCCCTGTTTAATTCTGCAAGGGAAAGAGGTACGGTGATGAATCAGGGGTGCAGGTGGGCAGGAGGCAAATCAGAAGCCAAGGCAATGAAGGCCAGCCAACAATGGTTGCAGTGGGGAAAACTGTAGTAATGTAGGTCCCAGCAAGTGGTATGCATTCAACCGTGCGTCTTCATAGTAATGGAAGAAAAATACCTAGTTTTCACTGACTTGTTCTGTAAATGTTTTTTATCTTATTACAGCTGAAACACTCAAGGAAATATTTTGGACCCTAAAGAACAAAGTGTTTTATGTTAGGACTGGCAGAAGTTGCTGTTCAAGAAGACTCAGATCAGAGGGATAGAACTGGGAATTACCTTGGTTCAAGATGCCATGCACAGTTGAGATATGATGCTGAGCAATCAACAGGAGTCTGTCCTTCTGACATTTAGGTTAATTTGAATGACATTGATCCACTTTGACATTTTACTGGTCATAAGTATGTATTTATTACCTCTTAATACAGTGACATTTTCTTTGTGACTGAAAGGTCTCAGGTAATTTACCAGATGTCACAAGTGTATGTTATTTTCACTCTTCGGCAGAAGCTTTGCTTTTAATTTATTTCTTTGCCATTTCTTTTGTAATTATTGTTAAATACTTTGCTGAATATCTGAATATCCTGCTGCTAGAACAATCCAGGAGCAATTGCAGGTTTTGTACCATTGTGCCCATGCTGAAGTTCTTGTGGGATATGAACACTTTGTAAAAAGGAAACTAGAAATATTTTTCATTTTGATTGAGCTTGCTTTCAAATAACTAGGTTAATTGAAGGCTTTTTCCTTCTTTTAGTCTTTCTTTACATGTTCCCTTCTGCCCTTGCCAAAGTTCTTCTCAGGAGCTTCTTCCACTGCCTTTTCCCTTTCCAAGGAAGTGCTTACTACTATTCACATATAATAAGAAAAAAAGAAACTAGAGAAAGCAAAAGTAATCAGTAGATTCCAAAGAACAATGTCATTTCGTTGATGCTACTTTTTGACACTGAGGTATTTAATTTTCCTTTTCAATTTCCTGATATTTGCAGGTAATTAAAGTTAAATGGCTGTGACAATACACGTAATTAAATTTTCTTCCTTCATTTCATGACCCCATTCTCTAGATCTGTACACTGCTCACTGACTGAATTTACTTACAGCACTTTGCTGTTGTATTAATTATTAAAAGAATAGTGCTGCATAAAATATTGATCTGTTGCCTGACATTAATTTTTGAAATGTAAGCAGAGCAAGAGAGATATTATGAGAAATAATTTCTGCTTCTTTTTTTCTCTAAATACAAAAAATTACAATGCATGGAAATTAACTAAAAATACGTAGTCATTTTATGAAGTGCCAGGCATGCCCTGTATGACTCGCACTTAAATATAATTATTTTTATATAATATAAGGGCAGTATTATGTCATTCCTTAGTTATAGGTAAAAACCTGCAGTTTCAGAACCTGAGACCATAACCAGATGGTATTTCAATTATTTGTGCAAAATACATAGTCCAAACTAGGCCAGTCCTATCTTCTGTTTTGCCTATAGCTGTTAGGACTTTCCTTTCCTTACAGTTTCACTGTCTGTTAGCTCTTAATTTTATGTAAGCCATATGGGTCAGCCTCAGGCTGCTTTCTTTTACAGGAATTTGAACTATTACTTTTAGATTAGAACTACCGCTTGTCTGCACTTGGACTTTATTTCAGTTATCTATTTTAACTGTCGACCATACTATTTTACTTTCTTTAAGGATAGTAAGGCCTTCTGTTTGTTTTTTTTTTTTGTAGTGCTTCTTGTGTAAATATTCATACAGGAAACACAAAGGAAATAGTGAAGAGAACCTTGATTTTCTTTTATCCCTATACGTAAGAAAGGTTGGCGTAATTCTTGTTTGCTTTTTTCTCCTTGCCATTCCCATAGCTGTTTTAGAAGTATATCACACAAAAATATCAGAAGGAAGATGCTCTTCTTCTTATCTCGAGTAACAGCACTTACTGTTTCTGATTTGTCTGCTGGTTCTCCATCAACCGTTACCTCAGCCTCCAAAGTGCTTTACATCATTGGGTAAACACCATCTTACAGATAGAGACCTTGGAGCTCAGAGAAGGAAGGTGGCTTGCCTAAAGTTGCACTGTGATTTAGTGAGCTCAGTTTACTTCCTGACATCAAACTCAGTGTCTCATTGTTCAGGAAAGCAGGATACGTGCATACAAACTTTCTTCAATCTCCTTCCAGCACTGGAGGATGATACTTACCTGTCACTGTCAGCAGCCTCGTCTTGGCACCTTAGAAAGTGCTGTTTTAGATAACTTCTACTGATGACGATTTTCATTAATATAAAAGTTCATGTTACTTATCTAGTAAGTTATATACTTACTTTCTGCAGAACAGCAATACCGAAGAAATTACTTCTTTTTTTATATATATATACTTGCTGTTTACATTTTATTTATTAAATATAGGCCTGAATAGCCTCTTTTCTTCTTTGAAAAAAGAGGTTCCCAGGTAGGCATAAGTTTATTTTCCAGACTTCCTTTGGGGTGGACACTTATTTCATACTAAATGTTTTCCACGCGTCATGTAAGTCATGACAAACATAATGGGAAATAGTTTGAAACATTGTGATTCCATAATTTTACCTCTTCCATATTGTATGTAACATTAAGGATTCAAGATATGCAGATAGGCATAGGCATCTGAAATAACTTTCAAAAACATTGTTTACTTTGGTGATACTTTCTAAAGTTTGCAGGTGTTTCTACTACCTTATTTGACAAATAAAGAGGAGACAATTTTATTTGACTTTGCAAGATGTGACAAGTGCTAAACTGTTGAATTCTCTTAGCATCTTTGAGAAGATGCTAAACATTTGAGTTGTTACAGAAACTGTAATGAGATTCCTGAGCAAAAACACTTCAGAAATTATAGGCAGAAGAAAGGCCTGTTGTAAATAGTTGTATAAAACAAATGAAGTGCTAAGGAGGCCACTGCAAACTATTCCATGTTTTTGTGTAGATCTTTGATTTCATAGTGCATTAAAGAGAGAAATATGTAGCCTAAGGAATTATTAGGTAGCTGTTGGACTTTCTCAAAACAATCTGCATACATGGTACTAAGTACTTTGAATTACCAGGTTTTCCTGCAAGAAAAATTGTGCTTTGGAACCTGAATTTTACCTTAACTTCATACAGTATCATGTGTAAAGATGATCAATATACACATATAGATTGGATTACAGATATATTTAGAGAAGTGAGGTATCTATTTTGGTTGCTGTTTTTTAACTTCAGTAGGTATTTAGCTTGCAGTTCTTTTAACTATTTAATAATGGAGGTTTCATGTTTATGTATCAAATTCTTCAGTCTTTACACAAGCTAAATTACAAAGTGAGAAGCTTGCTATGTGATAAACTTGTCTTCTGCAGATAAATGATGCTATTGGTAATGTTTTTTGTTTACAGTGTTTTTTTCTGCCCTGGTTCATTTACCACAATTTTTTACGTGTGGAAAATGTAATGTTATCTTGTACAATCATAAGAGCTTCGCGTTTATTCTGATTTATTTTTAAGGGCAACATTTCCTTTTTATGTTCATTGCTTCCTTGCCCAGCTCTTGGGAAAGAATCTCTATTGAACAAATTTGGCTGAAGCACTGTAGGAACACTCTAAAAACAAAATTTGGCAGGGGTGGGGTGGAGAAAGTGCATATACTTGTGCACGGTTTTTTGCCAAATTTCTTTTTCTTTTCTTTTGTTTTTTTTTCCCCAAAAAATTTTCTGTAGGAATGTGATGTAAGAATCTCTGTCTGTGAAGGGCACATTCCTTTTGCAATTTAATTTCTCTTCCTGTCAATCAACTATGTCTGAAAATGAAAGCAAGGAACACAGTAGAGAAATACTCTGTACTTTTCCTCATTTAAAAGATATTTTAAAAGAAAGGTCAGAATATTGTGAAACACTAAAAAGTATTTTTTTCCCAGAGTGTACTTCTGGCATTCTCAAATATTTTTTATATATCAAATTACAGGATATTTATTTTCTTTCAAAATTATTTATACAGTAACAGGAAAGAGACATAATGAAATACAGAGGTGATGTTTTTAAAAGAGGTGTCATTTCACATAGTCATGTAACAAAGAAACATCATGTAGGATTATATTCAGATGTTAAACATAAAGTCATTCAGTGAGTAGCTCTACTGATTTCTTCTGGACCATTTGTCTTTAGCATGTAATACCCCACAGCGGTAAAATCTGGTTCTTAAATTGTTTTGGTTCCAGAAGCAAAGAAAGGGCATTCTTGAAAGTGCATAGAAGTTTAATGTATTTTCATACATTAATGACATGTTTGATGAAAGAAGTTCTGGGCACTGCTTACACAGGTGCGTTTTGTAAGGGTGTAAGAAGGCTTCTGCTTTTGACCTGCGAAAGAGCTAATCTGAATTGCAACTCCAAATTCAGGTTCTTCTGCACAGGCTGAAAGGAGCGTAAGTAGATAGAACCTACACACAGTCACTGTTCAGCAGAAGCAATTATGCTTCTCTTGCAAAGATGGGATATTACATATTTACCACAGTTCCCATCACAGCAGCAGTGAGATATCCTGAGGCTTGTTGTACTGATAAGACTCTGGAGTCTAACCTGACACCATAAAATGCCTGAGAGGAAGGGTTTGTGGGATACCCGAAGAGAAAGGTTTGGGGGTTCATTGGAAATTGTCTGAGACAACGTGCAAAATATCTTATCACTTCGTAGAAATTGAACAAATTTCTTCAAGTTTACCTGAAAGTCACAGTATAATCTATGACTTGTTTCACCATTTACGCGGAACATACACAGGAATGTCATGGATATGCCTAAATATTCACTCAAAAGACATGCAAAGTGGACAGAGGTTTTTGTGACATCTGTGTAGTCTTTCAGGCTATCCATTTGTGACAGTTGCATGGCAGTTATTCCCGCCAGTATTTAGAAACAGAGTGCTCTTAAGATGTCCCTTTAAATTAAAGCCAAGATTGTGAACAAAATAACTTATTTATATTCCTGATTTAAATTTCAGTAGCATGCTGAGACTAAATTTACTCAGGCTATCTTCTCTGTCATGAAGGTAATTTTATTTAACGGCATGAAATTTCTGTAAGATGTAGAAAATAGTTTGTTTTGGCTTACAGTTAAAAGGTGCTTGTGCGAACTGGATACTGAGTGAAAGAACTTTCCCATGCCTGACTCTCTTTTCTGTCTGAGGTTGGTGGTGCAGTAGCACACAGAGAACGCTCTTCCTCTCCAGCACCTTAAAAACAATCTTTTCTTAGTTTCTAGAATGATGGGCGAGATGGCAGGATGCGGTTGTACTCTTTCTGGGTTTTTTTGTGCCTTTTGAGTTCCTTTAAAAAAAATGGCTTATAGTATTTTTTTCTGGAAGATATTTATTAAAGCAACAGTACATATGAACAGTAACTACAACCTATGTTAAGCAGGATGCTGGATGGTACTTGCTTCCTTCATTCTCTGAGAGTTGAGCAAATTAATTCCCAAACAGAAATTCAGATTTTATAAGGACACTATCAACATAAGTAAAAGAGGAGGGGATCTTAAAATAAGTGGTAGGGTTTTCATAGAAGCCACAGAAGGATATGTTGTTCCTCTGCCTCTTTTGAGGTGCCTGTAGTCTAATTGCAGAAAACAGGACAGACAAAATCAAGAATTGTTGAGCGTGCCTTGTGACAGAGGTGTACTAACTTCATAGCCTTTCTGTGTTCTAGGGGATGCACTATTTTCCAAATACAATTTTGTATAATGCTGGATTCTGTTTGGAGGGTAAAGCTAGTAAGAGTAATGATGAAGAAAATGGCATAGAAAAGGTAAAAAGATAAGCATATTGACATTAAGGAGAGGCCTGTAGACAGCACTTGGAGCTTTCTTGCAAGAGCTCCAGGCCTAATATTTAAAGTAAGAGCAGAAATCAGTTGCCTGTCTTTAGACACTTAAGGTGTCTTTAGACACTTTAAGACACTGACTGAAATTTTTAAAATTTCAAACAGCAGGTCTTCGACCCCGTCAAGGCAACACTTTTGCTTCCATCAGTTCTGAACAGCTGAACAGGATCAGCTGGGTCATCATGTGCCTGGGGCATCTCCAAAGAGGGCCATGGAAGAAGAACTCACCCCTGAGAAATACTGAAGGGTCACTATTTTTACTGTGGTTCAAATCTGTTGTAAATGCTCAAAGGCTGTAGCATTTGCTAAGAGGGTGGTGCATTGGCAGAGAAGCCAGTGTTTATTAAGTAAATGTAACAGTTTGTGAGAATTGCTGACATTCAGGCTTTTGGAAACGCTGGGTCTTGAGTTACACATAGAAATGAAACTTGATTGTATGTGTTGCTTCATGCTGCTGATGGCTTGGAAACTAAGCCCCCAAACTCCCTTGGACTTAGGAAGAGAATAGATGCACTAATTTCAGTGTCTTGGCTAAATTCCAGTGAGTAATTGCTCAGCTTATCTAAATTCCTCTCTCTAGTTTGAATTGGTTGAGATAGTTTTCATCTTCTGTCTTACGCTATTGTTTATTTTAGTGAGTGGTGTTAAATAGGCTGCTGTTTTTTCAACTTGACATTGCTGTATTTTGTTAGTAACTGAAATTATTCCAAAGTGTGCATATGATTTGCAAATTACTTTGACAGCTAAAAAAAAAGTAAATTGTTGTATCATGGTATCTTTATCATTTTATGGAGAAGTGGTTATAAAGTATCATGATTGTTGTTTTGAAATGTACTTAAATAGGGTATTTATGTATACTCATTCTGAGTTTTTGAAGTATAATGTAAGGGATAGATGATCTGATTTTGTTTACATTAACTGTGGAGGAACTTTTCTGTAACTTTGAATTAAGCTTGTTCAGCTGCATTTGAGATACGCAGGTGATAGACAAAGAATTAATCCATCTAGGTAGTGCAGAAGCTTTGATGAGACTGTTGCAATATCCTACCTGAAACTATTAACTCCACAAAAGGCAAGGCAAGTTTTAGACCTGTTGGCTGAAAATGAGAGAAGTTGTCCTCCTACCCAATCACATTTCAGAACAGTAAATATTTCATATATCTAGGCAGTTTTTTTCAATAAGATATTCTTCCCATGTCTGAAATATGTACTAACTATATTAATTCATTTTGGTTTCTATATTGTTTTGGCTCTGTCTTACCATTCAGTTTATGCTCTAAGTTGATAGAGCTCTTCATTGTGTGTTTTCTTCATTCAGTGGGTGTACCTAGTTTCTGATAGACAATCAGTCATTTAGTGAGTCTATCCAATTTGTGATAGACAAAGGCTACCCTGACTGTATTTCAGGTGACTAAGGATCTCTTACTTAGATACTGTACCTCTCTGGAGTAAAGAGTAGGGTAAAATGCATGTTTGTTGAAAGAGGCCTAAGAGACAAACTGTAGCAGGAGGTTATCCTGGTCAGGTATTCTTCCTCTGATCTCCACCACTCTGCTGTCTGTGTGTGGTATTTTCATCTCATCCCAGTGAATATGTAATTTTTCAGAAAAATGGATGGGGACCACTTTTTTCCATCCTCTCTCATTCTTCCCAGGAAAGAAGAAATTTGGTTGCTGCTGTTGTTGCTATTAGAAATAGAAAGTTGCCTTTTTGCACAGTGTCAGCTGTTTGCGAGCTGCACTTACAGACTTTTTGGCTCCACAGTGTAAGGTGGAGTGCAGGCTGCTTTTCTTCCATAGCAGTTGTCTTGCAATTATGAATAATTTTCCTTTCTCTGGAATGCTGATGATCTTAAAAGTTTTTCAGCATGAGCCCCAAGAAATGAAGTATAGAAATCAGCAGACAGAACTATTCCCAGCTCCTACAAAAAAAGCCTTAAGGCACTGTTGTCTGTGTTTGAGGAGGGGGAAGCCAGTGTGCCTGCAGGTAGTCCATGAGGTGGTTTCTCTCAAGCTCTGTAGAGAGAATCTGTGAAGAACGTGGCTATCAGCTGTTGCGAAAAAGCATGGATATGTTTCTGCTCTGCTGCTCAGGGTACATGCTGGATAAATAATGGACTGAGTTTACCCTGGTTTTTAATACTTATCTAGGAATTGCTAAGCAGGGACTAAAATCTCCCTGCCTGCGGCATATATCTCTGTATACTTGAAGTAACTGGCCTTCCTACTCTGTCATGATGGTGATCCATACATGGTCCCAGTAAAGGGAGCATAAAAACAAAGCAAACCTTGAGGAAGAACAAATGAAAATATTAATTTCATTTTAATTTTCTTTTGTATTTCATTACATACACTGATGTCCAAATTCTACATTTTGGCTTCTAAATCAATTTATTCTCTTTTTGATTTTTCAATACCAAATTGAAGAAAGTAGTTGATAAAGGCTAGTATGTATCCACTAGCTTCATTCTTGAACCTGCCCTGGATATGTTCCTCAGCATGCGGACTGAATTTGCTGTTGAATATCCAAGTAATTGTTAACATCTTTCATACAGTAGATCAAAATTCTATAGTATGACTATAAATTAAAGATCGTATGATAGGCTTCCAGTATAGTGTAATAGCAAGCATAATCTGCTAATGAGGTGCTAGGTATAAATTCTTTTCTTTTGACAGTCAGAGTACACAGCTAGAGACTAAAGACCCTGAGTTTGCAGACATAGAATAATGAATTACTTCAGCTATCTTGGCTTTAAATATAAAATATCACATTTGACTTTATCGTAAGTAATAGGCATTCATTGAATAATTTGTCATACATTGTGCCAATTCATTTGCAGAAATATGCTGAGTAGCTGCAGAAAATGAAAATGAGTTTTGAGTGGAGATGGCCATTCACTTTGCAGGAGATAACTCAGTATATTGTCACCTGTAACCATTACTTTCAATTATCTAAGAATAGTAAGTATGTTCAGGAAAGATACATTTATATGTGCTTTGAGACCACCGGTGCTGCTGCAAGTGATCTCTCCAAACTATCTAAACAATCCTTGCTGGAAACTTTTAAAACATTCTGAAATGGGAATGTTTTGGTCCTTCAAGCCTACCCAATAAAAAGACTAGCATTTTTTTTTAAAAAGGTTCCTGTGATAAACAAGTTAGGACCTTCTGTCACAAAGGTACATTTTTCTGTCTTTTCCTATATTTGAGTTATATATTGAACCGCTATAGCTAACTTATCTGTTGTTTCCAGAATGACTTTCCTCTTCTCTTGTTGCCTTCTTTTTATTTATTTATTTTTAATTCCTATTACGTTGGGATCAGGTAAAGCATTGGAATTTGATCTTATTTATTCATGTTTCTTCAGCAGCTTGGAGTTTCCCTTTTATGAACGAGGTACCTTGAACTTTTAAGAGTGGGTGACTGCATGTAAAAGAGATGAAAGAAAATGAAGTGTTACAAACAAAAGCAAAAATGGGAAAAGTGAGGAGGGAAAATACTGAATGAAGTGAGGAATGCTGAAAAACCTCTGGCAAGCAGAATGTGAGCAATGTTATGATGGTCATGGGGAGCAGTCATTCATTTTTTCGAGAAGAAGGAAAAATAAAAGGCAATTGCTGGGATGAGATTAAAAAATAAAGAAAATTGACTTGCTGTTTTATAATAATTCCTTAGGGTTTATTGTACTGTACTACAATTTTTTGGAAAAGGAACTGATAATTTTTGGTTAAGAATAGCGACAGTGTTGCTAAAACATTAACTTGTTTGGCAAATTCTATTTTAAACATATGTGGAGATGGAAATTTTAGGAACAAAGGAATAATATCTGAATTTTCACACAAAGTCTAACAATGTAAATTCTATGATGTTTCAACTGCTGTTTATAAACTCACTAAAAGCTTTTGGAGCTGATAGGCAGTGTAGTGGTTGAATTAAATTTATTTTCCTTAAAAACCTTTAACTTGTGAGATAGTATAGAGTGGTTATCACTTGAGGCAGAGCTAATAAATAATTTTGAAACATGATTTAGGTAAGCAAATAGTTCTAACCATTGACCTAGTACATGATATGAATAAATGTAGTTTCTAGAAGTCTTTCATTCAGAACTTGACAAATAATATTTAACCAAGGTAAATAGTGTCTGTGACTGTACAATCATTGTACATTGTATGGGATCGTTTGTGTGTTTAGAGTGTGCAGTAAAACAAGCATAGGTGAATAATTTTTTTTTTTGTACCTATGGCAACTGAAATTGGTTGCTAAAATTTCACTCAGTCTTTCTCTAACAAACAATTGTATTTTCTTTACAGGTTTGTACAGTAACAAATGTGCAGTTCTTGTCTCTGACAGCAACTCACGGGTATTATAGTATTATACTTAATGGTAGAGTAAGGTCAGGGGCTACTGGGAGACAAAACAGCAAAAAGGAAAGAAAGCAACTGACCACAAGAGGGGAAGGGGTTCTGTTTTGCTTAGTGTAGGGAGGAAGTATCTTGTTTTCTATACTGACCTGTTTATTTTAGTAGAGTTTGCTATTTTTCAGGTGCAGTTAAAAACCAACATTTCAAGTCAATATGTAATTCGTACACAGCCAACAAACACCTGTTTGTCTACACTTGAATGTGCAGCTGTTGCTCTTACTATCATGGAAAAAAATAAGAGTATACAAGAGGTACGTAATTTTAAACACCTAAGTTTTTCTTTTATGAATAGTAGTGGGACAGTGGAGGTACTTAGCCATTAATGTCACATTTGACAGTCAAAATCTCAACAACATTGTAATGGTTTTGTTGCCGAGCAAACTAAAACAAGAATGCACCAATAGAAACTATTTTTCTTCAGATATTTATTAACTCTAGTATGTTCACATTACAGTGACTCTTTCTTGTCATGTTCCAAAAGTCTCTATAGTTTTCCTATTCTTTATTCAACATTGCTGTCAGATTGCTGAGGGAACTTGTTAGATACAAAGGTCTTGAATGATTGTTTTGCTATTCCTCTTTTCAGTATGTTAAATTCTAGTACGGTATTTTTTGTTCTGTATCATAATGGAATTAGATTGTCTCTTTTGCCACAAAGAGTTGTCTGAAGATAAATCTGGGCAAGATTCAGGGCTAAAAATCTTGTTTTAATGATGTTTAAAGTACCAGTTAGGGTCAGATCATGTCCTGTAACAGATTGTATCTGGTGCTGCAATGTCCATCGAGGCTGAATGCAGACTACTTATCTTACAGACCAGTTTTACCCTGGTAGACCACTTTGTGTTTGGAGTAATAGATTCGTTATTGAAAACAAGTGCTACCTCCCCAACCCATCTCCTCAATTCCTCTTTTTTCCTTGGGTTTTTTTTTCTTCCTTTTCTTTAGTTGTCTAGTGCTTTCCCCAGCCAATACCACTTTTACAAGTTTTCACCGTGCAGTCTTCAGGTTCATTTGTCTCAGGATTTGAGTTCCCTTTTTCCTGTACTTGTTACTCAATCTCCCTTTTCTTCTTCCCTCTTTTTTCCATTTGTCTTTTCTGTTCATTGTTTCTCTCTTGTACCTTTTATGCATATTTAACTCAGCAGTCCAGTTCCTTCTTTCGTTCTACCTCATTCTTCTTTCCTATCACATTCTCTCATCCTGTACTACTTCCTTGCACGTTTCTTCCTGCAATTCTAAATATGATAAGTGACTCAGATTCTCTTCACCTGTACATTACTTTTTTTAAAAAAAATTGGTTTATAAGGCACCAAATATATGCTGTGTTTGCCACAATGCAGAATAAAAAGCTGTAGAGATGACAGTTGGGGATTTACCCCAAAACAAATAGAAGTACTACTGCGTATATTGCAGGGCAAATAGTGCAGAGATGCACTGTTGTAGTTATCTCTTCCTGTGGTGTTTTTCTAAGTCACTCGACATTTCTTATTGCAAAACTTCAAAACATAGACTGTGTACCAGGCACGTGTTATATACTAAATTGTACAAATGTAACATGCTAGATTGATTTTCTTTTTTTAGACTGTTTTCTTTTGGGTATTTCTTAACTATTGTATTGGGTATTTCTTAACTATTTCTTAACTACTACTTTGGTTTATGTACTATGTTAATTAACTGTAAGTAACAGGTAACTGTTAACAACTGTTCAGTTGCTGTAATGTATGGAATTTACATGTTGCACTCTCATGTTACCGAAGTTATGCTCAGTCTGAAGTATGATTAGTGTTTTCTAGGAAAGGAAGATATTAGTAAACTTGACAGAGATTATAGCCTATAACCACTCTGTTGTCTAATTTTCATGAAGCCAGAAAAGCATGGTGATTATTTAGTTGATCAGTGATTCATTGGTACAGAATAATGTGGCAAGCAGTGTTTGGAATGAAATTTTTGTGCTGGGTCTCGAAGGATTTGTGCCATTGACTTTCTTGTGCTTTTTCCTAATGGTAGATAAAAGCTGAAGCCACTTAAAGTCAGGAGAGTTTATTAATTTTAAATTGTACATCCTATAATAGATGTTGGGAGGCGATGTATATGTATGCGTGCCTTAAAATGTTTTTTTACTTCAGTTGAGAACAAAATTGTCATAGAAACATTCAGATATTTTCACCAGTCTCTTCATATTCTAATAGTGGGGAATAGTATTACTTCAGGTACTATAGTTGAGGCTCTTGGGAATTTGTAAAATACCTTTGGATACAACTTATTAAAAAGGAAAAGTATTTCCAAGATGTGAGAAACTTAAGAAAATTTGGAGATTAGTATCAGTAAAGTTTCTGTCTCTCTTATGTAGGATATTAAAGTATTTAACTACTTTTACATTTATGGTTAACTTCTTCAGTTAAGATGTGAATTTAAAATTACTGGGCTAACAAATGTCATTCAGAATAACTGGTGCTAGACTCTAAAAAGTTTAATTTAGTTAGCAGTCAGGTAGGATTCATTTCCTTTTTAGCATGTGTTGGTCTTGGAATATTTACTGGAGTCAAATAACCATTATCTTTTTTAATAGATCCTTATTTTTAAATGATTCTTGGAAGTCAAAGCACAGCAAGGTGAGCTTTGACTCTCAGAAACCCAAAAGCTGATCCAGTTGGAAACAGGCAATTGAGTATATTACTGCATGGAAAGTAGTAAGTTGTTTTCTGCAACAACTGGATGGCAGAGATGATCTGAAGACCCCCTCACAGCTAGCTCAAAGATAAAATGCTTTTGTAAGCCTGTCCCTCTGACCTCCCACACTCCTGCAGCCATGGAATGCAACCCACTGGGTTATGTCTTCCTACCAGCCAGCTCACAACTCTTACGTGTCATTGGAGGAATTTGGGACTTAACAGTTCTTGAGTTTAAGTTTATCCCAGTTTAAGTTTATCCCAGGTCAAAGAATACTAATTGGACATTAGCCTTTTCCTTGCAAGTTGTGATCCCACTAGTCTGTGATGGAAGACGTTATTAAGATAATGTCCTTCTTAATCTTTTGTTGCTGACATTAGTAATACCAATTTAATAAGCCTTTTGAAAAGGACCTGCAAGTAGTTTCACAACATAGACCTAAGTCTGCAATCTGACTGTGTGCCCAGAATGTAGTACAGAAGGGTCTGTGAAAGAGATTTAAAGGCCATCTATGTATTCTGTACATTCTAGTGTCCACCCTGGGATGCTCATATCCCTCTCCAGATAATGCATATTTTGGTGCTTGACTTCCACCTACTAAAAAAGCTTCCCAGGTCAAAAATCTCTTCTACTGTTGGCATAGTGTAGGGTATGCCATGTCTGCCTCTGTGACACGATAGAGTCACCTCAACATTGAATCAATTGCATTTAGAAGCAGACTGGAACAAAGTGTGTGGCCACACAAGAAAACATGGCTCAGAAATTGGAACTCTGTGTAAAGAAACTTTTCTAGAAACTTGTGTATCTTTTATGACAGTGCGGCTATCGTATGCTTTTATGTTAAAAGAAGGTAATTATTTATTGTAGAAGTTAAACCCATGAAAAGTTAGAAATACTGAAATTAAAGTGCAGTTTGTATATTTACTTTTTCCTTTGGTGTGCTAGGACAACATTGGCATATTTTTCATTCATTAGGACTTCTGTCTTATTCAGGTCCAGGGTGAATGTTTTGGTAGTGTCTAAAATTCCCAGTTCTGTATTCTGTTTTATCCCCACCACTCAGAATTGGCCCAGCCTACTTTTCAAAGACAAAATTATCAGTTTCTCAAAGGTGCTTCTATAAATGCTGCAGTAGCCAAGAGCTTCATAAACATTCATGTGCTTTTTTATACCCTCTCTGAATTAAATGAGTGCTGTTCCCAGCATATAAGATAGCAAATTGAAGTCGAGAGCCATGGAAGTTAAAAATGGGCACTTACTTTGATGCCCAGTATAAGTCACTTGATTTCCTATGTGCTCAGAAGAGTCACATTTTACTTTGTAAAAAACTCAGCTCATGCTGACTGTAGTTACATTTGTGATTGCTTTACACATTTGCACATGAGGCCCTGTGATACTGAGTCAGGCAACCAGAAAATGAAGAACCTACAATTAGGAACCACTTGAGATAAATTTGGTTTGTGTGGCTTCATTAGTCCTACGTAATATTGCTGGGCAGAAGCAGGGATACGGTCTACTCTCCAGGACGGCAGTCCAGCTGCCTTGACCATGAGTCCCTCCTCTCTTTCTAAAACCCTGCCTCAAGGTATTTTCATGCAAGCATAAACAGCTTAGTTATTGTTACTTATTTTATTACAGCTTGTTGGCTGAGCCACAGTAATTTATTGTAGTCCATTGCTAAGGTCAAGTTAAAGCCATAACTTAGAGTAATGTAGCTGGGGCTGAAGTCAGGATTGAGTGTGTCCAAGGAAGGAGTAAGGGACGACAGCAGGTAGGTGGTTGTATGTCTGCTATGTGGCTTCTTTTTAGTACATCTCTTATTCAGCTGTGCCCTCTGTGTCTCCAAAGGTTACATTTTATCAGCATTTATCATCCAAATTATATTTTATCAGCATTTTTAAGTAGTCCTTGAATATAAAACCTGGAATAATTGATGTCCCTAAAACAGCTTACTAAAAGGTTGGTTTTTTTGTCTCCCGCCACCTCTTCATCTTTCTGCAGACTATACTCCGTCCACTTCAAGCTTTATGCTCTTTCCAGCTTCAGCATGGTGCCCAGATCCATCACAGCAAGGAGCATCTTCTCAGAAATGGCTTATATGACAAGCCAATGCCAAAGAATAAGCGCAAACTCAGAAGAATGGAGCTTTTGGTGAATAATGTTAAAATATAAGAAAACTGTACTGATAGTACAATGGGATTTATTTGCAGCTAGCAAATTAATATGAATCTGGATTTGATCCAAACAGTTGACTGTACTGTAATAAAACAACTTTTAGGCCCTTCATAGGCAAGTTTATCTACCAATGTGACAAACAGTAACGGACAAGCTTTTTCATTCTTGCAGTAGGCCAGGTGCCTTTGTTCAGATGATAGAACATCATTCTTATTTCCTATAGAAAAAAAGAAAACTCTGAGCATAATTTAGAGTTATGTTATCTCTTGGGTGACAAGTATGATCCTCAGTATGTCTGGATAAATTTACTTTGGCGAAGCTTTTATCAGTACGAAAAGACAAGGAAAATGAATGTAATGGAACAGTAAGGCTTCAGCATTTAAAAGTATATTAAATTTCTGCTGAGCATTTTAACTTCAGTATCTAATTAGAGTAGGTTTTCAAACTGTAATTCCTTATATTACTTAGTTCAGATGAATATAAGGTGTGCTATTTTTATAGTTCTTTTTAACTCTGAGATTTTTATTTCTTACATTATTAGAATTTCTTTTTGTAAATTTATATACATTTTACAATGCAGTTGGGTTTAGTTTATCTCCCAGACTTAATTTTTAAATTAAGCCCACATATGTTTTTACCAGAACCTGAACACTTCCAACTTAAAAAAACCTGTGAATGTAGAGAAATGCATTTTGGAATTATAACTCAGGTGCTTCACTTTTACTTGAGCAAAAACTTCTCTTCTGCAGAAGGGGACATTTTATGGATATGGATACATCATACCCATACCCTGACATACAATGATTGTGATACTAAAGGAATTAAACAAGCCCAGTGTAAACAGCCCTGTGAGAAGTATGATGCAATGACAAATTATTATGTCTGGATACAACCTACTAACATGATTGCAGATCCATTAGATTTAGATGTGTTCTTTAATTAGTTTTCTCTTCTAACAGCGATATAACTGTACCTCTTTCTAATGGGAATCACTAGAAGTGGAAGAATTGGGTATTTTTACAAGCTTTGTGAAGTAATATTTTATGATCTGAAGGAAAAAAAACTGAAATAAAGGTTTTGATGTTCCTTTCTTCATGTTCTTAAATGCCTCCTTCATGAAACAGATTAAAATGGTTAATGTTTGTCTTTACTATTGGTTCCACTCTAGGTAACAACATGGAGCTAATTGGGTACTAATTAGTTTTAGAAAAAGATATTTTGTCTTTAATTTATGAGCTGCACGGCAAGAAACTACGGAAGTGGGGGGTGTAAACACAGCTAACCAATATATTAACTGAAAGCGTTTCTGCAATTAACAAGAGAGGTCAAAATTAGGTCAGAGATTAGCTAAGACCTTTTGTTTAGGCATGGATTAATAATTTAATTTGTCTGGCTATGTTAGCACAGTTTATATAACCTTTTTCTCTTCTCCCAGTCTAGATAAATCCTGTATCTGTTGCTAAATTCAGCAAACCTGAAATTAGTTTTGACAAATCTGAAGCAAAACAGTCTCATGTGATTAATGATGGTGTAGATGGACTTTTGTTCATGTTGGAACGGAGAAAGGGCATGTTTCTTCCTGTTGCAAAGTGCAGTGCCGCAATCTCCAGGCTGGCTTGGAGTCTGAAGTTGCAGTCTTGTGCAACTTGCGTGCGCAGCCTTGTGTATGACACTGCCTCCAGTTCTGGGGCTGGCAAGGCTCGTGCTGGGCGGGGAATCTGTTTCCCCTGTGCTCTGGGACATGGTCCAAGCATTCCTTAAGGAAACAAGGGTATCAGTTAGGCTTTACTGTTAATGCCGTATTTACATATATGGACGATGTTCAAATTTAATGTTGTATATGTTAATTTAGTTTACCTTATTTTAGATTCATCTAGAACAGTAATGTATCTTTTGACCTACATTGTGAAGATTATTTTCCTAGACAGAAGGCTAAATGTGTCTTTTCATAAAATGTGAGTTTATATTATGGAGCACAAAAATTTGTATTACAGCCTGGGATTCACAGACATCTGCAAAATGCCTTAGAATTACAGGATCAGAGAAATAGTTGTCTTAATTGAGTTATAATCCTACATTAAATACTCTTGTGCGTGCAATCTGTGCAGGGTTTTCATGTTTTTCAGCAAAGGACAAATTCCATACATCTTACAATAAGCACTTTTTAGTTTTGTTGATTCCTCTTGTTCTTCTAATTTTGCTCCTGTGGTTAACAGGATTTGTAGGGTCTAATGCTGGATGCATGGAAGCCTTTAATTGCTAATTTCCTGTGTTGTACAGTACTAGATCAATCACTATGCAGCAGTTGCTGAAGAAACAAAAAACATTTCATTGCAAACCTCCAGGCATTTTATTTTCTGAGCTTTTTGTATGTCCCATCTCAGCTATAATATAGTGATAATTTAGATGCAACACAGCAGTCATATGAAGTTCAATTTCAGATTTGTTCAAAGCTATTAAACACAAAATACAATACTTTTTTCTTTTTACTTTTTTTGGTGGAACTTGCATGGCTTGAAAAATATACACAATATAAGAGGAAGAGTTTAGAAAGTTAGGTTTTTGTTTGTTTGTTTTGTCTTTTGGATTCAGAATTTACCTCTAAATACATTACCTCAAAGAGGTGGGTACGCTGAAGTCCAAACTCTTTTGATGAAAGTTGTGCGTGATGAAGTAGCAGTCTTTGCAAGCATTTTCATTAGAATGAGTTTAATTTGCAATTTTATTTTTTGCTGTAATGGTCAATCTGTTTCATTTTTCACTTACCAAAAGATTAATGAGTCAAACCCACCAGTCTAACAAGATATTGATTAAAAAAAAAAGGAATGTGTTTGCTTCTGATGTTTGGTCCTTTGTCCTTGTCCACTTTGTACTTCCAAGTATTGCTACCAAAATGAAATCTGCCTTCCGTGTGCCACTATGTCATGCTTTGGGGAACTGGTGACATGGATAGCAGGCTTTTGGACACATGAACACATGTAAATTTTATAAAGGTGGGCGTTGTTAAGTCTCCATGATTTCATAATCTGTAAGACAAAGTCTAATAAAAAAGTCAAAGCTAGAAATCTTTCAAAAGAAGAACACAACCCTCCATACACCTTTTGTTTAGAAAGCTTTCAAATTAAAAGTGAAGAGATGCTCAGGACAAACAAATTTATTTTTCTTCAAGATTTTACTTTCATTGCCTCATAACCCCATTGGAATTCCAGATGGAAGATGGTGTTACCATACTACCAAGAAAGTACTCTTTTATTAGTTTTTCTTTAAATAAAACTTTCAACTGACTTCAAAGGGGGCAAAATTATTTTAAGACCAAGGGTTTTCTTCTCAACTGTTACATTAGATAAAAAATTGCTTATGCCGCATTATTTTCTACAATTTCCCTGCTTGTATTGAAATGTAACTAAAACCTGAACTTTTAAAAAGGGATAGTGGTTCATGCTTTTCTCCTGAGGTTTGTGTTTATTATGCCTACATACATGAATGCACATAAATTATATATTTGTTTCTGCTTCAAAGCAATAAAAGATCTAATTTACTGTGATCATGTGCCACTCCATCTCTACAGAACTGAATTTGTTCACGTGTGCTGGTATCACAAAGAGGTAAGCTCAGTCCTTTTTTTGTGCCTTCTTAACACCATTCAGTCAGTTAATGAAGAGATGTGGCGTTTCCTATGCGATTTGAAGAAAAAGGTTCCTTTGTTATCCATGGAAACCTGCATGAAGACTAAAGTGCTGTGGCAGTTTCTCAAGCATTTCCATTTCAGAGCTCTCCTCTCTTTCTGCAGTAGTGGCCGACTTCTGTTTGCTATGCCACAAACATGCACATCTTCCCACGCTCTAGCATCCCCCACCGCTGCATCTCCAGCTCAGTGCCCTACTAGGAGTAATGATCTGAATATCCTGTATCTCACCCACATGTTCTCCTTCCCCAAATTGTTGTACTAAAACAAAAATGCTGGTTCTGTTCTCATGCAACCGTTCCTCATCTCCCTGCTACAAAACCTGCACTTTAGGGACTTCCACACACACTTAGTTACCAGGCTTGTTCCTTGTGTCCCTTGTCACAATCCCTCCAAAGCCCCAGCACTTCATGTCCTGAGAGCTGCTCCTTTTGTGGTGGGGGACAGATGGCAGGGGGAAGTAAAGAGGGGAGAAGGAGAGAAAGGTCTGTGTTTTAAGAAGTTGAATAAGAGACTTGGATAAAAGTTGTTCTGTTGCTATGGTATGGCTGCTATAAAGCTTGATACTCATCGCTATGCTTGGTGTTCACTTAATGCCAGGATTGTCCTAACAGTTTGACTTGTTTGTGGAGTATATCCTAGGCAGCTGCTTTGTTTTACTGATTTAAGATTCACTAAATATTTCTTTGGATCCCTTTGTATTTCATAAAAGATGCTAAGTAGTTTTCTGTGTGATAAGGTACTTTTATCACTAAGCAACAGAAAAATTGCTATACCTATGGGGCAGCAATGTTTGCAGTACAGTTATGGCTTAAGTTGATGTATATACAACACTTGATCTGGTTGGACCATGCACACTGCACATCTTCTGTCATGGATGTAAGAGGCAGCAGATGCTCAGTTGGAAGTAGCTGAACTGTTCTCTCTGCCTATGTAAGTAATAATTAAAAACCTCAGTAGCTGTAACAGACCATATGCTATGCTGTGGCCTACTGTGTCTGTAAGGACAGGTAACATATTTTAGCCTTTATAGCTGAACTGAAACTGGGACTTTATCTGGCATATGAAAGATTCTTTGGGGCTTGAATACTAGGATTTACTCTCAATAAAGAGGTGTATCAAGGAGTATATAAAAAGATTTAAAGCATCTTAAGACATAGCTACTCCTCTGTATGTTAGTGGAAGAGAGCAACTTAGAATATTTGGCAAATTAATAATATATAAACCATTTGCATATATACATGCGTGTAACATAGATCATGTGTTTACAAAATGCATAAGTAATTATTATAAGTTATCACCACCTTTTAAATAGGTTTTGAAAGTAAAATTAAATTTCTATGGAAAAAAAGTCAGTGGTTTTAGTTCCTTGTTTTCCTTTTGTATCTATCTCAGATGTGTAGATAAAAGTGATAGTAAATTTCTAGTGGCTTTTTTAATATGCTTTTTTTATACATTTTTATATTGATGTATTGAGAAATGGGTCGTATACTGGTTGCAATTAAGCATTTGCAGAATTCAGGTAATTTACATTACATTTGAATCTTTTCTGTAATTACTAGCAGAAGGTAATGAGGAAAAAGTGATACTGTAATATATTAATTTATCAACTTATGGTACTTTATTATACTTGAAGGGTTTACTCTAAGGCTTTTTATACTCTATTATACTCTAAGGGTTTTTTCTTTACACTAAATCAAGTTCCCTATTCTTTTCAGGGATTAGATAGGATGGCTTGAGTCAGTGCTAGATGTGCTGGTGTATGCTAAATGTGGAATCGGTATTGTAAGGAATACTAAGTTTAGATGAAAAGATAATTTATATAATTTTCTCTAGAAAGGGTATGTGGATTTTCTTTTTCACTGAGAGTGTCTATGGACTAGTGTCTATGTTTTTTTCCATTTGAGTGTAATGAAGTTATGCAGAACCGGAATCTTACTGGTCATTCTGCTTCATTCTGGATTGTATCAATAATGGATTTGTTAATGGAAAGTGCTGGTAGTCAGGTGTTAACCAAAAAAATTGAACATTTTTACAGTTTGTGACTCTTGCCTTATTCAAAGCATTTTCTTTCTCTTTTTCTTTGAGCAGGCGTTTGTAGTAGACAAAATATGTACTTCGGTTAATCTTGAAACAGTTGTGAGAGTCTTGTTCGGCTTGGCTTTGTTCACCTGTCTCCCCCCAGACAGACAGCAGTTCCCCACTCTGGGATCTGTGCTGCTGGTCTCCCTGTGATCAGCAAGAGTTTCACATTCTTTAGCTGTGCAGGCTGAACTTACATCTCCGCCTGCAAAACTAAATCATCCCTGCCTCTCTGTTCAGTCAGCAGTCATGTTTCCTTTTTCACCCCGTCGTCACTGTGGAGTTGCTGATGATATTTTGCAGAGCTGTTCCGGCACTGTTGGGGCATTATGTACTTTTGATATGAGGAAGGAGAACATGGTGTGAACGTAAATTTCTGTTGCAGTTACCGTTCACTAGGGGTTTATTTGAAATGGAAGAAATAAAAAGTCAATATTTGTCCAATGATAAAGGACCAAATATGAAAGCAAACTTTTAAGGACCAGATTTTACACCTTGCCTAGGAGCAGGTAACGGGAGGTCCTCACTTATGTGCCCTTCACAAGATGCAAGGGAAATCACAGCCCTTCTGTTCAAGGGAATGGAAGAACAGTTCCTTCTCTCTACCTCTAGAGGCATGTATCATTTCAAAGACAGAGGGAAAGGGGGATGACTATTATATAGCTCGAAATTGTTGTAACAGTGTATATTACCACTATAAAAGTGAATCTGTGGATGGATGCAGCCTTTTCTTTAGGATATGTCCTCTTTTAAGTTTTTTAAGGCTTTACAGCAAGAGGAACTTAAGTGTATTTAAAAATTAAACAAAAGAAGCATTCGCTTACCTGGCAGCATTGTTTACCTCAGACATAAACTGATTTGAATTACTGTTGTTTTCATAGTGTGTATATGAGAAAATGATACCTAATTCACAGTGATAACAAAGTTTGGGGGCAGGAAATCGGGTGTTTCTGGTTTTGTTTGTTTTTTTTCGAGGTAGCTCTAAAATTCAGGAGCAGGGAAGAAATTATTGGAGGAATTGGATTGGATGTGGAGAGAGGTATGAGTTAAAGAATTGGAGAGTTTAGACCCTGTAATTTGCATCTTCTCTGACTTCCTAGGAATGTGGGAGAAATTGCAAGGTGAATGCTATAACCTTTCAGAGAACTAACTCAGTCTTCATCTTTATATTCTATTGAAATTCTAAAAAAAGGTCTTGTAGTGCCCTTTGCAGAGGTATGAACTTTGCCTTTATGAAGCTTTGGATGAAATTTTTGTGTTTTGGATTGAATTCACTGCAAGTTTTACAGTTAGCTTCAATGTTTTGCCTGCAAAATACTGAGTATATTCTGCCTCCAAAATTCCTGAAGCAACTATAGATGGAAACCTAGTTGCAGTATTACAGCGCTTTGTATGTCTTCAGCTTTCATAATGAAACATCAGCATCCTGAAATAATTGTATGAATTGTGTCTATTCAATGGCAACAGCTGATTTTCATCCCCTTTATAAGTTACATCTAAAGTTACAGTCATACTAGTTCCTTTATTTTGAGAAAATTACTAGTTCCTAGAAGTAGGTGTTTGGCAGGTAGTAATTTATATCAAATTGTATTTATCTCAAAATGTTATTCATATCTACCTATTTGTATTTATTCACTGATTTTTAGTAACTTTGTCATCTGCACAACAGATTTCCCACCTTATAGTCCAAGGTGCTGTTTCTGATGTGTGGCAGGTAATGGATGTTCATGAATAAATGCTTCATACACAATTTCTTTCTTGGGGAAAAAAGTGCAGTGCTTTTGATTAACAGTGGAACTTAATAAAGGGGAAAAAATAACATATGACAGAAGTGCTCTGTTGAATGATTCTTCCAGTTAAGTTGATGATTTCTACAGGGGAATGCCTCATGAATAATTCAGATAAGACGGAAGCAAGTGCCTTGCTGGCCAATGACTCAATGAAGAAATCATGTTGGAACCAAAGCATCCTATGTAAAATGCATGAGAGTCTTAATGCTGATGTTTAAGTATTAATAAGTTTTGTCCTGTAGGATAGGCAGAGGTGCAGTAGGGTTGAACCCCAAACAGCATTTCTGTACATCGCTTCCGAAGCTGTCACAAATGCTGTTTTAAAATGGAACCAAGTGGATGGTCAGTGTTGCCTAAAGTAGAGCCAGGCTCCAGTTCTCAGGCAAGCTGAACTGGCTTTTTAAAGAGAGCATGGTGACAAAATTTTACAGATGGGTATGGAAAAACTATAGGGAAGAAGCAGGTACTCTGCTCTATGTTGCTTTGCTTCCTGAAGAGTTAAACTTCTTTGTGTAAATAATCTAAGCAGGAACAGAAGCAAGATTTAATAGAAATCCAGTATCTTTTAAAAATGAACTGTGGTAGCTCATGTAAGAAATGCGTAGTAAATACCAACTGTTGTGTTTTAATTTCCATATTTATTAAACAAATATATTTGTTGTGCAAATATGCCCCAGTTGTGAATGCAGCCTGTAGATGCTTGAGTTATGGAGGATATTGACTGTTACGGAGGATAATGAGTGTTATCTGAAAATCTTTGAGGAGTTTAAAAAGGTTGCTTAATTTCTGCATTTTCATTGTGGTGCCAAAACCTGCTAACATGCTTGCTTTATGCTTGAAAGGAGTTTTTGAAAAGTTAATGGGTCAATTGTGCCATTCCTGTTTATCTGTTTCATTAGTGCTGTTTGGTGAGGCTAGAATTTATGCTTTGCAGTGACTGTGGCTATTGAAGGCCTCTCTTAGGTACAGCTGGAGACCACTCCTTTTGCTTCTGCCTTACCGTCATCATGGGTTTGTACTCTGGCATAAGGACTTCGCTGCAGCATGTAAAATTTGTTTCAACATCCCAGAGCTGAAAACGTGTTCTAATGTGCAGTGGCATTCAAAAGGTCAGTGCAATACTGGGTAGCTACTGCAGCAGTTTTTCCCCCTTCTTAAATATGTTATCACAGAGGCACTACCATCGTCGCTGATCCATCTTGGAGCCTGCTGGAAATGGCTTTGTCCAACATGGGGACAGCTTCTGGTGTCTTCTTACAGAAGCCACCCCAACATGGGGACAGCTTCTGGTGTCTTCTTACAGAAGCCACCCCTGTAGCACCTCCCCACCGAAACTTGCCACGTAAACCCAATACAGTGTACATGCCACTGCTGACAGCACAGCTGCAGGATAAGGTTCCCAGACCAAGACCAGCACACACGACACCAACAGCAGATCAAGGGCAAAACAGCACTTTTACTGAATGCAGGTACAGCTGAAAAGTGGCAGCTCCTGAGGGATCCAGGGCAAACGTGGCATCTTTGTGTTGCAAGAACAGCGGGCAGACATTTAGCCAAATGGACCGGTGGAGCCCTGGCAAGGGGCCGTGCTCAATGCTGCAGAGGAAGGTGAAAAACCCCCAGGGACCAGTGCCAATCTGCCCTGGAGGGAAAAATTCCTTCCTGACCCCAGAGCTGGCGATCGGCTGTTCCCTGAGCGTGTGAGCAAGACCTGCATCCCAGCCCCACGGGGTGGTCACACCTACCAGGGACGCCACCACTGCCCGACCCCTTCCCTCCCGCAACCCGGATCCATCTCAGGAGCGTCCGAGAGTGGCAAAAGCCCCTAGACAGATCGGCCTTAGGGGTGAGAATCCTTCCCGTGCCCGGCAGGACACCAGTGGGTGCTCCAAAGCACTGGGGAAGGTGCTGGCTCCGATATCCCTTGCAAAGTCTTTGCACCCCGTTCCTTACTGCCGCTGCCATGGGCTCTGCAGGGGATGAGGTCGGCGAGCTCTGCGGTGCTCCTCAAGCACCAAGAATGCATTCCCAGGGTCTTGGCAGGCCACCAAGCCAACCTTTGCCACTGCTATCCCACTGAAAAGGCCTGATAGCCATGGGCACCTCCAGGTGTTTCTTGGCACTTCTCCCCAGGAACTTGTCTCCATTCCCCAAAGGAAGGATGAAGCAGGACTGCCATCCAGCAGACGCAGATTTGAACATGGCCCTGCCAGAAGCTGGGATTGCGGCAGAGAACTTCCAGGAGTCTCATCCAGCCTCGAGTCTTCCCCCCTCAGCCCCTCCAATTAATCCCTCTGGCCCCTCAAAGATGGCCTCTCCCATGCCATGGGGCAGCCCCTGGCCAGCTCTGTCCTGATGGCACAGCATGGCAGGCTGGCGGTGGGGCACGGGAGGATGCCCCTTTTATCCTGCCTGGGCATGGTGATGCCGCGTTGCCGGGTGGTGGCACTGTGACATGGGAGTGGCAGGGCCCCCAGGAGGAAGACCTTTGGGGTACTGGCCCCGAGGCGGTCCCTGCACCCAGGGGCTGGGGGCCGTCCCTGCCCTTGGTGTCCATGCACTGGGCACAGCTGGGACAGCCTGCTGGGCTCCCTCCCTGTGACCCTGTGCAGCAGGCTCCCGGTGTCACCACGGCAGGGCCAAGAGCCAGGTCACAGCTTGGCCTTGGCCAGGGGCTTCTCCTGCTGCGCCACAAGCAGCCAGGTAGCTCGTTAGCTGAGGGCAGCGTTGCCTGTGCTCACAGCCTGGAGGAGTCCAGCAGAGCCCTTCCCCCTAGGACCGAGGGAGCCCCGCTTCAGCACAGGGCTCGGGCACTCCTTCTGCAAGCCACGCTCCCTCCCCAGGGCTCGTGTGAGCAGAGGACATCATCCAAAGTCTTGCTGTAACATGAAGTCCTTGCAGTCATCTCCTGCTCTGCTCGTCCTGTTCATAAAGCTCAGTGGCTGGACCAGGGAGCGTGGGAGACACCCTGTCCTGCCTCGCACCTCTGCAGAGTCACCTTCCCAAGCAATGGCCATGGCCTGGGCTTCTGCAGGAGAGGGCAGCCAGTGCCTCTGGCACGTGGAGGGCTGCTACACTTCAGTGCAATGCTTCAAGCAACAGACCACAGCACGTGCCGCTGCACTGAAGCTTCGTGCTGTGGACCCAGCTGAGACCTTGGTCCTTGGGAAGAAAATCTGGCCTGAGAAGGCAGGCCAGCCTTTTTGCGACTGCCACCTTGAACCAAGTGGCAAAAATGGCGTCAGGCTCATTTTTGTTGGGGCTCCTCCTTGTCCCCATTGCACAAACACTGTCTTGAGTGCTCCAGGATGGAGAAGTCATGGGGATGCCTCCTTGTTGTTTCCTTCTCTACTCCCCCGCAAGCTGTGAGTGGCACAGGAGGAGAGTTTCTCAAGGCAGAGCTGGGAGTGTGGAGCAGAAAGGGGGGCAAGTATGTGATGTGCAGCAGGGCTTTGCCCACCCCCCTGATGCAAGTGCCTCAGAAGACCTGGATGGGAAGAAATGCGGGTGTGTGGAGCACCAGGTGCTGGAGGCAGCTCGTAGTGCATCCCTGACCACAGACCCAGGGCACAAGTGGCATCTTGCCACTTGTGGGCAGTAACTTGGAAAAGCCAGCCTGAGAAGGCAGGCCAGCCCCTTTGCCGACTTCTACCTTGCCCCGAACTTCAAAGATGGTATGATAGGCCAAGTTGTTCCTTCTGGGATTAGAGCCTGTCATCCGCTGAAGTTAGAAAAACATGTTTCATGACTGCAGTAGTTTTCTCTAAGCTTTTTGAGTTCACAGCTGTCCTCCATCTCTGGGGTGCCCCTTGGAGAAGTCTGTCTGGGACTGGAGCATCTCTGAGGAAAGGCAGAGAGAGCTGGAACTGTTTCACCTAGAGAGGGAGGTGGTTGTCCCACTCTCCACTGCACTGGTGTGGCCCCACCTTGAGTACTGTGTACATTTGGGCACCTCAATGTAAGAAGGGCATCAACCTGTGAGAGCGTGTCCAGAGGAGGGTGACCAAGACTTCTAGGAGGAGGAGCTGAGGTCACTTGGTTCTTTGCAGAAGAGAAGGCTGAGGGGTGCCCTCATCACAGTCTACACCTTCCTCAAGGGGACAGT
This sequence comes from Ciconia boyciana, assembly GCF_034638445.1. Taxonomy (NCBI): domain Eukaryota; kingdom Metazoa; phylum Chordata; class Aves; order Ciconiiformes; family Ciconiidae; genus Ciconia; species Ciconia boyciana. The sequence continues at coordinate 84,901,501 of NC_132937.1, forward strand.
GGAGGGGAAGGTGCTGATCTCCCCTCTCTGGTGACCAGCGATAGGACACAAGGAAATGGAATGAAGCTGCGTCAGGGGAAGTTCAGACTGGACATTAGGAGAAGGTTCTTCACTGAGAGGGTGGTCGGTCACTGGAACAGGCTCCCCAGGGAAGTTGTCACTACACCAAGCCCGTCAGAATTCAAGGAGCATCTGGACGATGCTCTTAGTCATATGGGTTACAGCTAGGTAGTCCTGCGAGGAGCAGGGAGTTGGACTCGATGATCCTTATGGGTCCCTTCTGACTTGAGATATTTTATGATTCTACTACACGTCTAAGGTAACTGGTCAAAATACCACTGTACACTGTTTCCCCATTACGTGGAGTCTTAACAGCTTGCTATTTTTAAACGAGCTGATGATTTCTGCTTGGCAACTTTTGTTAGGAATAGAAATAATTGTATATAGCTCTTGCGTACTACCCTTGTCTTTTGCAGTGTGCCTTCCTGGATATAATAGGTTTTAATTAAACCTACTTAATTTGACAAAAAATATTTTAATGATGCTCCATAATGCCAGACATTTTACATTTAATGGCACTTAGAGCACATTGACACATGGAACTGTTGTGACATGTTTATATTTCAGTGTTCCTTGGATCAAAAGTCTGTTTTAATAAAAAATGTCACAGTATTTATGACGCTGTGATACATAGGTCATCGATTCTTAAGGCTGCAGGGAACAGTATGGCATGATTTCAGGAAAGTAGATGTGATCCCGCTGAAATTTAATGACAGTTTTAGCAAGAGTATCAGTAATTCAGGCTCCCTATAGCTTTTGATTTCCTTTAAGGAGATTAACTTTAAAAATATTAATTCCAGATAACAGGTCAGATCCAACTTCAGCAAATAAAACCTAGGAAATATGGGCTAAAACAAAATATGTCAATGTATTTTAGTCCTTAAATCTCAAAGTCAACATGGTTGAACATGATTTTTAGTCATGCATATGAGCAAAAAGATTTCAGGTAATGTTGTAGATTAATAGTATTTCCTGATGGGTGAGATGGGATAACTGGCCATGTGTGTCCTTCAGACAAGCTGCAATGTAGAGTTGTTAACTTAAAACATCATTACGATGTTAGCATCTTGTGATCATGTTTTTCAAGTCGGTGAGCTATCCAGTTAGCCACAAATGCTCAGTGGAGCAGTGTAGGTCATACTAGTCTTTAAGCTTGTTGCTGCAAAAGTACTCCAGGAAGAAAAAAACCCCAACAAACTAATTTCAGCATTAAAAAATGTAACTTTTACCAGTGCCTTTTCCTGTTCTCTTAATAGACTTTCATCTCTCTGTGAAACAGAAATCAGGACTGTAGTCTTGCTAGAGGTTTCTCACTCAAGCCACAATTTATCCATAGCAAGACTTTTAATTCTCATAAATTGCAACCATAGTTTATGCTTTAAAAAAGCATGAGATACTGCAGATACTCCTTCAGGACTGCTTGGGTTTCTTGAGCTTTTCAAATTCTTCTGATGTCTTTTCCTTGATTTTCGACATCTCCTTTATGCTAGGAATTACATTCTAGCCTCCTTGGTGTCTTTCTTGACATGCCCTCTTCCCAAATTAGGGCGTATGAGGGCATATGCTGACCCACCTCTCTGAAAGGCTGTGTTTAAATATCTTTCCTTTGGCTTTTGTCTGACAAGTTGCTAAAAACCAGAGTACCAGTTTTCCCAACTAATAAATTATCGGATCCTTTCTCTTATTTTTATATGTGTAGTTTTGATTGGAAAGGCTGAGAATTACTTCTCTGAGTGTCTGGAGTTTAATTGCTTATAAATTAGTTCTTTCATTTGCCTTACTGTGCTAACCACTTTCTATTAACATTGCTTTCAAAGATCGATTTTCTTTGCTTGAAAGACCTCATATCTCAATATGAGATTACAACATTTTATGGTTCATAAGGCTGTATCTTAAACTAAAACTGCAACATACAATTGTGTGCTGCCATGGCATCTGTTTTCTGTACACTGTTCTGTTTTAAATTTGCTCTTCAGGAAGATCTCACTAATTTTCCCATTTGGGACCTCTGGCCTTCAAGTATGTTAACTGACGTTTTATCAGATTGTAACTTTCTATAGAGCACTTACTGTGCTATAGAATACAAGACCCAGCTCAAGATTTGTTAATAGGAGATGTGTGTTACAGGAGATGTGTGTGGGTGAGTTTGTAAGGTCATGTGGTGCTCTTTTGTCTTCTCTCTTAAACCTTGTCCTTCAGTCATCTGTATATTGGTGCACATCAAGCCTTGGCTTTGGTGTGTGTCTGCTTCCTTTTGTGAGGAAGCTGTAGCGCTGAACACAATCTCTAGACAAACCAGAGATAAGCTTTCCCTTTTCCAGTACAGACACAACTGGTGCGCTCTAAAGGGGCCCAAGTCTACTGTGGTGGAGACGCAACTGGTATGCACAGTGCTCAGTGAATTTAGACATAGAGGTCTAGATATTTACCAAAGTCTTTGAGATGTAGTTTTTGTGTCTGTTCAGTGAGGTCAGTGAAAGTCTCAGCCCTCCTGGTGTTCCTGCTGGTCCTCTCTGAACTCGGCCAGCTCCACTTGCAGTGTGTACCCTGTACAGTAGAAAATACTTGATGCTACTGATGTGTGCAACAGGATCCAGCTACCTCAAGGCAAGGATGATGTGTGAGAACACTTGTTTCTCCTCTTCCCCTAACTTTACCCCTGTATCTTTGTCATGCCTCTTTGGACAATGAGACAAGGACTGTGATGGCCAAAGGAAAGATATGTTCAGACATTCTCTTCAATGTAATTTTATTTGACATAAAATTTTACTGCATTGGAAGTGAGTGTAGTATCACAAAACCAATGTTATTCCTTCCTTGGGAAGGAGCTTAAACACAGTTAATGTTTAGTAATGAATGAAGCTGGATTTTTTTTTTAACCTTTCTGAATTTTGCCTTAGTGTTTGTTAACTTTCTGTCCAGTACAAAAGTACCATCTTTCATTAAAAGAAAATGTTGTGCTCTGATTTCTGAAAGATCCCAAGGGATTCCCATACTTTTGAGCACTAATCCTGCTAAAAGTAATTTATACTAGTAATTTGTTTTAATTTGTGGCTGTGGGTAATAGCTGCTTAGGTTTCTGATGTTTACTAAGTTTTTGTTGATGTTATTGTATAAGCAATTTTTCAGTGGAGTGAAAATATTTATGTAAAAGTTGACTAGGCATGACAGTGCTAGTGTTGTCAGACCAGTGCCTGTTGTGAACTCCCTTAAACTACATGAGAGTTAGTTCAAGGGAAGCTTTAAAGTTTGTTAAATGTTTCTAAGACACGTCAGTGGAACTGGCTGGAACTGGCTTGACCTGTACAATGTACTAGATCTGATCAACAGGAGATGCAGAGTCTACTTACTTTCCATTTTTCTGTATCTGCTGCTAAAATGTTTTTATCTCTGACGTTTCATGAATGTAACAGAATCATGTCAGTGACTAAAGGGATTCCATTTTCCCTGGCCTTTTATTATAGATTGACATAGCCTTATGTGGCAACATGAAGTATTGTTTTAATACTTTCTGGAAGCATGGGATGCTCGCTTCTGGGCATATGTGAGCACTGAAGCTGTTGTTTAAAAAACTTGAGTTTCATGGTGTGCATTATAAGCGTGCTGGTTTTAAGGATGTTGAAAAAAAATTTTGATTTTTCAACTAAGTAGCCCCTTGGTAAAAGAAGTGAGTAATAGTGAATAAATTGGTTTGCCTCTTAGGGGATGACTCTTACATGGTGATAGAATGCATTGTTTAGTCCAGAAATACCAGTACAACACTGGGGAACATAGACATGGTTGAGAAGCAATATCGGTTCAAGCGAAATGTGTTAGTGAGGCATTGGTAACTGTGCAGCTGGGAGAGAAGGAAAACAACTAGGAAATTTCCCAGCCTAAACAGAGGGACTGCTGAAAAATCTGGTTAGAGAGTTAGTGGAGCAGAGAAACTACTAATATAACAATAGGACACTGAATGGATTTGGAAGGTGAATTTCCAAGATGTGTATTTTATTTATATATGTAAAAATGTGTAAACATACATATTTACATATGTACACATATGGTGTGTGATTGTATACTTTGAGAGAATGTATACTTTGTCACCAAACTGTGCATAAATGAAGGCTATAATTTTGCTTTGAGTTTTTGAGGGTGTCCTTTTCAATTTCTTGGTCTATAGTTTCTGGTGTCCGAAGAATCCCTTTGCGGGGGCTGTACTCTGTGGTGCACTGTAAGAGGAACTTTATTTACAATGTATTTTCAAGCAGAATTAATCAGTGGTAAGCCTAGGCAATTGATTTGTCCAAAGCAGAAACTACATGATATTGTTATGAATGCATAGGAAACTGTACACAGACTGTACATTTTTGGAGTTTGTCTCAATTTTTATTCTCCTTTTTTAATTACTATTTTTAATGATCTCTGTCTTTTCATACTGCAAATGATATAGTAGTGGAGTTTTACAGCTACTTTCCAATTTCTAATGTCAGTAAGTATAGTTTGAGGGGAAGAGGATCATGGAGCCTTGAAGTAAAAGTAAACTTATTGGGCCTTCCATGTCCAACTACTTTTTTACTCAGAGACATGGGCAAGAAACAGTAAGGTATCTTCTGGTTTGGGTTGGGATTTTGTTAGGTACCAAGTCTTGCAATGAGATTTGTGTGTCCTTGCATTCCTATGAAAATCCAAGTGTCAAACAGTACTTGATACCAGTGTCCAACTTTATTTCATTTAAAGCTCAGCAATGGTGTCTAAGCTCAAGTACAAATACCTTGGCTAAAGGAGGAGCCATAAAGCAGCAGCTTCCTTAAACCACAACAGCAGTTGTGGTTACTTATCACTAGGGAGTATGCTTTGAGGCATTTCATCTGAAGGTCATTTTAAGTTCAGCTCAAAATATGTAGGAAATGTGTGGGAAAAACCCCCTTGAAAATCATGAAGCTGTATACAGCTTTTTAAAGGTCTTGAGTAGTTACGTAGATGGTCCACAGAGCTAAGGGGAAAAAACAGATCTGTAAGGCTATCTAGGAATTTGAACAACTTATTCTGGGGAATGAATCAAAAAATTATTACACCTTGCTATTTCAAGAAAACTAACTTCATTATTTTCTTCATCTCTCTGACAGAAAGAACACATCTAATTTGAGGAAAGTGGGGATTGTTTTGCTTTTGTTTATAATTCAATCCTTGTTTTCCACACAAGAACTACTTTGCTATAGCAACTTTACTAGCACCCAGTAGAGTTCATAAATAGCTTGTAAACAATTTTTTTTTGTCTTTGTAAACACCTTCAAAGCAAAGATTTTGTCATGGTTGAATGGAACTGCACATTGCAGAAGCAGCCATTAGACCTGAAGACAGACTAATTAGATGTCTGCCTTTTGCTACATGATATTAAGACTTAAATTCTAGCACACCTAAAGTTCATGCAATTCCAGGCATCAGTCAATTAGACAAAGGAAAAACAGGTCAATTTTATTAGACTCCATGACTCAGGCAGTTGATTATACTGAGAAAACACAGGACTTGGTGCTTTAGCAGAGGGTTTGCTTTTGTAATTGACTAACTGCTGCCTCCTGCTCTATTGACCTTCACTAATTTGTAGTATTGTCTGTCATTCCTTATCTGCAGCTGAGCGGGGAGGTTCATATGTAAACATCAACATCGTTAAGGTCAGGGGGGACTGCATCTGTCTCTGTAGCCTGTTCATTTTAATTGTGTGTACAGCCAAGCTGCAGGCTTTCTGCCATTTTGTTCCACAGATCTATCTGAAAATCTGCAGTCTTTGTCACACTGTCACTGTTTCAATAATAATGAAATGAATAGTGAAAATATTTATGGAACATTTAAAAACCTCGAGTTTCTTCTGGTACGGTCCCTGCGCTGCCACAGTGCTGCAGTGGTGTGGCATCGCCTGGGAAGCAGCTCTGTTTCAACGTGTGTGGCATGGTGGTGTATCACAAAGGTTATATCCTGTTGTTCTAGTTGCCGTGGGACTCTCTCCCCTTGACGTATCAGTGGGAGGCCGAAGCAGAGAAAACAGCCCAAAACTTTTACTCGGAAAGGTTGCATAAATACTCTCAAGTTGTATTTCTCAATGTTTTGCATATGTCTACATGAAGTGGAAAAATGTGTCAATGTTGACAAGGGCCTGTCAAGATTCCAACTTTTTAAGAAAATTATTATTTACCATTATTACCAATGCAGCATTTAAATGTTTGCGGTTTTTGAACACATTGGCAGTCCTATTAGTTAGAAACATGGTGACAAAAGTGCTGTAGGATCACTGTTGTTTGGTAGTTTCTATATGATCTCATTTCTGCTGCAGAATGATTGTATATAAAAATATTGCTTTTTTTCTTCCTTGAAATACTTATGAAGTTTCAGTTCTGTTTGTGATATTTCCCATAGCCTGATGTATTTTCGCATAAACTGGTTTTGGTAATAACCATATTAAATATCCTTATTTTAATTTCATCTCTTTGTTCAACATAGCAAGCTTTCTATTTCAGCAAATGATTCTTCTTCCTTTGATGTTTCTTCCCTTTGGATATCTGCATCCACTTATTTTCCTCTTACTTTACTTTGGCTAAGCTGACATACATGATAGTCTTTTAAGAGTTTTTCCAAAATTCTTCCTCTAGCCTCTTATGTTGATATTGCTTAGTCTGAAGCTTTTCAGTAAGTTGTCTATATAAATACTCAGAAATCTTGGTGCCATCACTTTGATAGCAAATGACTGCTCCTTCTCCGTCCTATAATGAGATGGAGGACCCAAACATAATTTTTTACTTCTCTGCTCTATATCCCAGTGAGCTGTCCCAATTAATAATCAGCTTCATTTAAGTACCAGGATTATGAATTATTTTGCATGCAGAGGTTCTAGTTTGACTTTTTTTCACATTGATTTGTGATGTATTTTTCTTGTATTCCAAAGCTTCCTTGTTTTTGAAAACAATACATTTCTGCATTCATAACCCCTATTGACATGGTATCAATCAGGAATAAAATTGACACATTTTCTTCCTACTAAAGATTGTGAATAAGAATTCTAAATAAGTGTTTTCACATACTCTAATTTGAGCAAGAAGTACAAAACAAAGAGAACAGATGCTTGAAGGTCTGGTTTTGAAGCAGTCTTGAGTGTATAGAAAGATGGTGAGTGCATTAATGGACTATCAGCAATTTCATTTTGGCAAAAGTTGATGAAAGTTTTTTTAAAGGCAGTGACCTACCTGATCCTCCCTCCAGCCTTGCTACTTCAAAATGATCTTCAGAAACCAGTGCTAACCCATACAGAATACTGAGAAGAGCTAAAACTCGTTCTGTGCATCGTGATGACTAATTGAAAGAAGCAGCTTGATGAATTTTCTAGTCCAGTAGTCTGGCTTTTGCAGAGAAACCACATTTCTGAAACACTGAAACACAGCAAGCTGAGACCAAAAAGTTATTGCCTCTAGCAGTGGATCTTTGATCTGGCTCTGACTGATGTTGTGTAGCTGTGAATTCCTCAAGGTGACGCAACATCAGTTCTGAGCTGTATTGCTTGCAGATCTGGATGATGAAGCAGAAAAATAACGTGTGTACATATTTAACCCTGCAGCTGTGTTACACTGCATTTCCTTGAACTCAAGCTCATGTTTATTCCTTGCATTGCTTTCTTGAGAAGAACAGTGCTGTTCGTGTCTGAGAGCCCTAATGGTGATACCTCTTCTTCAGTGTGACCAAGCATCACTTCTGCCTGCCAGGAAAGTGTAGATGAAAGAAAGGAAACCAACTAATACCCTTGGGAAACTGCAGTAAAATACTGTCCTCCTGTGTTAAATTTGCACATTATGAGTGCTAAAAGAAAGCAAGTGTACCACAGTTCTCTGTGAGCTGAGGAGTTGGGGGTAAGATCAGCCATGAATGGTGTTGTAAATTCCTTGTACAGCTAGTGGGAAGAAGGAAAAATCCTCAAAACGTTTGTGTCCTAACAGTTGCATATACATTGCATGCACATTCTTGGATGTTATTTTCCTACAACGGCCAGATGACATCTATCTCCCTGCCTTAGTAACATTGCTGTAGTGACATGCAGATGAAGAGTGAAAGGAAATGAAGGCAAGGTCAGCCCCAAATGAAAAGGCATTCTGTTTCAACAAGCCCTTTATTCCCAGACAGAAGGGAAAGCTTTTTTTCCTTTAAACCATGCCTCATCTTAGTGTCAAGTGACTGAAACATAGAGTGAAGCAGAGAGAGAGAGGTGTAATTTGGTTAATTCAATTTGGCCTATATTTCCAAGATTTGAGTGAAGACTGACTAAACAATTTGAGGGGAGTAGTTTGTGGTTTTGTTTTGTTTCGTTTTTAAAAAAAGATTAATTACAGCTTGTAAGAAAATTGTCACAACCCCTGAAACTTATGAAATATTGAGTGAGATATGGGTACATCAACACAGATTATAAATAAATAATACATTATTTATGCAGTACATTTCATCAAGAATAATTTCAAAGTGCTTTGCAAATGACTGGCTTATATACAAACTTATGCCGTGGACAGCAGAGGCCAAAAGAGTGTAACGCCCATTTTAGAAAATCACTTTGAAATTACTGATAAGCAAATTTGCCTTTATTAGATCATGGGCCAAAGGTGGCAGTGGCTGGGGGAAGAGCTCAGGTGGAAGTGAGGAGTCAGGAGGTTCTTGTGAGACTGGCATCAAGACTGGGAGGAAGGGGTCTCTGAACGTGGAGTAATGGGGAAGGAATACCAGACAGGAATGAATGGCTGATACTTGGTGTTAGAAACCTCAGAGGATGTGATGTTAGCATGCGTAAGTGACTGCGCTCTTCCCATGTGAACAGGGCTGTTTAATACTAGGAAACAATTCACTCTCCTGATTATGGCACAAAAAAGGAATGGAAAATTTGTTAGCAGGTTCATGGAGAACCACTCTGAGATTTAGAGGTGTGACAGTGTGCTCTCCCTGCCCACCCTGCGACCTTTATCTCCCATAACCCTGCTGAAGCGATAACCACCAGTGATGGTCCTAATAGATGTGTCTGGTCATGATGGCTGTATCCGGCTCAAGGTGGATTCGGGAGACAGATAACAATGCAATAGCCAAGGGCTATTGTGCAATGCACCCACCTAACCACAGTGAAGAAACTAAAATCTGTGGTCGGTATGCAAATATGACTATGAGTCAAACAGCTTACCCCCATAAATAGTGAGCAGCCCAAGAGCCCTTTGAGCTCTCCTGCACAGGGGCAGGCTGCATGCCAGGATCTCCCCTTGAATAGGGACACCTCTCAAGATTACTGCTCGAGGTTGAGAGATTCCTTGCTGCAACAGATCCTCGGTAAGTGACGAATAGCATGCTAAACTTTGAAATCTTAGCTAAGTGATATAAAGGATTGATTGCACATATATAATCCTTTAGACATAAACGGTTAACCAAGTCTGGGACTAGGATTGGCTCTAGCTACACCTAGACTCCTCTCTGAGAAGGAGTTTAGAAAGCAAGGGGGTCCTTTCTGAACCTCATGACTCAACAGGAGGGTCTCCCTGACAGTTTTGTCTGACCCTGTCCTCTATGCAGTAAATAATCAAGTGTACCTTGCCATTGAATCTTAAACCACTGTCACATTTACCATTGAACCTGGTTAACTCATGGTTTTATATCAATAAAGTATATTTCTGCTTCTCTCTTATGAGTGAAGTGCATCACTCCATCTGCAACAAGAGGGAAAAAGGCAAAAACTGGCTTATTTGAAGAACCTGGTAATTAAGCAGCTAGATCCCATTAGAAAGGAATCACAAAACAGATAAACCTCCTAAGCCTGCTTTCCTGATTTTCATTATGTTGATTGTTGGTTATGCTGATTTCCCCACCTTTTCTCATTGTCTAAGTTATTTAGGAATTTCTGGAGACGATATTATTATTTTCATAATCTTTATGCTTCTAGGCCAGAGATACCTAGCCTCTTCTACATGGAAACAATCACCGATGCAGAGCACTGGATAAGTCAATGTCATACTTCAGAAAAGAAGAAAAACCAACAACTGAAAATGTGCATGGAGATTATGAGAGTAAAAGGCAAACTTCAAATGTACAAGCAATTTTTGTTGTAGTGCGCTTTTTTTATTTAAGTGTTGTCTTGCTTGGCTGAAAGTAAATGTGATATGTTATGGTACAATGAAATAGTGCTGCTTCTTTATAAAACTGGGGATTAAGTCTATTGCTCTGTTTCTTTGGCCTTCTCATCCATGAACAGAGGTTTTGAATAGAGCATCGAGCCATGGCCTTGCCTGGACAACTCACATTTCCTGAGAGTGTGATACTTGTTTCACAGTATCAAAATACCCCAAGCTGCTGAAGACTCATACTAAGGAGATAAAGCCAACAGGGACTGTGGAACACCACTGGGAGCATGTTAGTCTCTGATGAAACTGGATGCTACTGGTGGCTGTGGTTACAAGGAATGTTGTTACTTGTGACTTTCCACTCTATGGGCCTGTTTTTAACTAAGTGTGATGCTTTATTTAGGTCAAATGTTCAACTATGACCCCGTGCCTTGTCCGACAGTGTCAAATGGGGTTGATGAGTATGGAGATATGTTGTCATGTCCTCACAGTTTCCTTTGACTTGTAGTACCAGGGTACCCTGGGACAGAAACATAATGTCTAAGAGGTCCAGGATGTTCAGTTTACTGAGTAGAATCCTACTTTTAGCCTGAGTCACCAGTGTGAAACACCTGTATTTATATTTATTACAAGCATTTTCTCTGTAGTTCCATTTGGGCATTGCAGCAGATAGACAGGAAGATACAGTGACCTTAAAAATTACTGATCAAAGAGGTCCCAAATGCTCTTCTTTTATATCAGCTTTAGGGTTTTAGACCTATTTGAACAAGATGCAGAATTTCAAAGGCTGTAGCTCCTGTGCTGTAATGCACAGGTCACCCAGAGACATTGACCTCATTCTTGCTAAAGCAAGGTGATAGATATCACCTATGACCAAGCTACATTGGCTTATGTAGTAGCTGATGTCATGATAGTAATCAAATGAAGAAATACATATGTTAATATCTTTCTCTTCCTCACGACAAACCTATATTTGACCTGTGTTATTTAACGACCAGTTTTACCATATCATGTTGGTAAAATCTCTGATGCAGTGCTACCAATCATCAAGGATTTCTCCTTTTAGCGTCTTGTTCTTCCCCGTGAAGGTTAGACTTGACAGGACTTGGCAGATCTGGGCAGAACAGAGATCCTCCCAGTTCAGTACTGCCATCTTATTGGGTAGGTGCTTCTATGGTACCCACCCCATCCTCCCCTGGACCAGTCACGTTCCCGCTGTGTTGCATCCAAGTTCTTAGTCTTTTCCAGTCTCCTGCATGCAGACTTAGGGTCAAGGCTGAAAATACAGTCTTTGTTTTTCACTCTTTACTACTGGTGAAAAATAGTAAAGCACCTGTTTGGGTTAGGATAAGAATACACTTAAAGGAAAACCTGTTTTGTCTGTATTTACAGGATTTAGGAAGGCAGATGAGAAAGAAGGCCGATGCAGTGCAGTTGGGTTGAGTATCCAGGAGGTGGCAGCTGAACTATTCCATTGCAGTGAGAGCAAAACCCAGCCTGTAGCTAACGCAGCTTCTGCTTCTCTGCAAGGGAAAAGGCTGTACTTCGTTAACACTGTGCTAAAAAGAAAAGTCGTAATGGATGTGTGCTTTTATCCTACCACCTCAAGCATCCATCCCAGCCTTTGAATTAATTCTGGGTATTATTATGCAGTGGTACTCTGAATTAATTCAAAGCTTGGAAGAATTTGCTAGTTTGTCATTTCATGCCTGTGCCTTTTATTTTTTGACTGGCTTGAAAATCGCTAGATAAATTCTGGGCTTATGTGGGGGGGCATCTTTTGATTTCTTTGGTACATTTCGGTTTGTGTTCTTTTCAGAGGCTAATGTCCGAACTTATTGCACTTGGAGTGCCATAGGCAGTCAGAATATCTTTGTCATCATGGCAATGATTTTAATCTTACCAGTTGGGCTTAAGTGGTGTCAACACAGCTTCCGCCTGACTAACAATTTAGTCTATATCTAAATAAATAGACCCGAAGTGCCTGTTAAGTCTGCAAGGTAACATGAGTAAGGAGAAATCAAAGCACAGCTCCATGGGTAGCCCCTGACGATGTTATCCCTTACGGAGCAGAAGCTTTATACTAGAGGGCATTGTTGACTGGACTGTTAATGCTATGGAGAAGATGGCTCTTTCATCCACTTGGATGAAGTGGTTAGAAAACAACAAGCTACAGCTGGCCTGATTTCTTCTTATGAAAAGAAGTTACACAGACAGCCTGAATCATAGGTGTTTAAAATATTTTCACCCTTAATAAACTGGAACAGCTAGCTGGGGATTCCTAGCTTTTGATTAAAAGTTTGGAGCAGCCAGCCCTTCAACTGTACAACTTCCAAAATGGCAGGTGTTGATTTTTCTCCCTTAGGCAGCAGGTGAAAGTATACTTGTATTCCCTATTAAATTTAAACTGACAAAAAAACCCCAAATCCTGCTGTCTGAAGTAGAATCTGTACTTCTTCACTGGTCTGAAAAATATCTCACAGCTTCTAGGAAAGAGAGCTTCTGTCCTGTAAGGTCCCGAGCACTTGAAGCTTCCCTGAGCACAAGCCTAAGGATGTGTTTAAATATTTTCTAGGGTGGAGTAAGATCTCTTCCTGGTGTACTTGGACATCAGGGACATATCTGTGCTGCCTCGTTTTACAGGAAGGTGACTCCACTGCAATGAATGCAGCAGCAGCAGTGCATACTTGGAGAGCTGTAGCGCTCAATCAGGCATCTCTTAATAGTAAAGTCTCAGTGGTGACAACAGTATTGTTTCAGTTCTTGAAAAGAAGAGGTTGATGAATAGCAAATATGTAACTCATGCCACAGCAGGTTTCTCAGTCAGTTATGAGCAGGGTATGCTTGTCTTGACCTCAGTAATTTGCAAGTGTTCTTGGAGAAACCTGTGTGAATTAACTGGGAATGATCCATGGTACAGAACAGATGGTTTGACAGATAAACTTTTATTAAAGTTTCTGAGTTCTTTATAGCTAATTTTTAAAGAACAGTATCTATCTTTGGGAGAGCAGTAGTCATTAAATCCCTCTGGGTTTCCATTTGTCTTACAGTGAAAGATACATGCTGGTTACATCTGGGCCTTTAGGTCATACTTCAGCAGTGTAAATGGACTTTAAGTGAGACTCCTGAGGCCAGTTCAGGAGAGACAGCATGGATGCAAAGCATGCATGCTGACCTCCCTAGGCTATAGTTATGTAGTTAGGTCAGATATGGGAGATCACTAGCAGATACCAGACAGATACCAGAAGTGCGTGGAAGGTACTCCTAGATGGCATGTGAACTCAAAGTCTATGCTTCAAGGGTGGATTTATGGGGAAGCCAAGGGATTATAGCTTCTGCCCTTGATCCTTGTTAGCCCTGCCCAAGAGTGGACACATTTGGCTCTAATTGATGGAGGCAGAAAAATCACGTATACCTCCAGCCCTAGGTTAAACCTTTCTCTGGGACAAAAGAGAGGTCTGGCTCTTCTCCAGGAAATGCAAGAGCTCAGAATAAAGGCTGAGGATTACCTGTTCCATCACTGAACATTTCTTTGGCCTAATGGCCTGGTTTATCTTGCACACTTACAAATTCCCATTTGCTTCCCAGCATACTTTTTTTTAGTATTTTTCTACTTGTCAAATATTGGTAGCAGAATAAATGTATATGAAAAGTCTGTTGCAGATGTACAGAAGAGCACCTGTGTAATAGTGTAGCAAACTGATGAAACTTACTTTCAGTAAATCTTTCCTTGAAGTGTTCACTTAATCCCTTGTTTCATCCACTCTCGTGGCTAATGGTAAAACAAATTAAAAAATGTCCTCCAAAAAAGCCCTCCCTGCCCCTTAGCCTAGCTGCTGAGACTGTCCTGATGTCCTAGCAGGATGAGGCTTCAGTGCAGCATCCATCAACTGTGCTTTGCGTAGAAGCTGATTTCTTTCCCCTCAAGGCTGTTGTACTGGATAAGAGACGAATCTGGGCTGATCTTCACATCCTCTGTGGTCTTTTCTGGTGCTGAAGTGGAATTTGTGTCTGCATCACGGACTTTCCAGGGGATGAACTGTAGCTCCAAAACACTGGAAACAGAGATCCTAAACAGCTTGATACAAGTCCCTTTCAGTACTGTTACAGCAATAGCACACAGGAATAACTGATAGAAACAGGGACATCACCTGGGGGCACTATTGCAGCCAGATACTCGGATTTCATGTCATTTGCATTTGAAAGTTTATAGCAGCAGAATATATTCCTGCTAAAATTTCCTGCCCTCCTAAAGCTGCTCTTTATCAGGAGCTTTCTTTTGGCTCAACTGCCGGTTATCATTTTAAATTATCTGTGCCACTGAGTGGAAAAACAACAGCAAAAAAGTCTAATAAAGAAACTTAGTTTCCTAGGTTGCTTGCTGTTAAAGTTTAGTTTACTTTATTGATGAGCCAAGCCTTATTTTATCTTTAAAAATTTCCTACAAAACAGTAACCATTTCCCTGTGAGTTCTGCCAAAACAAATATTCCCATCATTTTATCTTGTGAGGCAAGCTGATGTTCCATATACTTTGTTTCTCAATACACTTTCTATGGTAAAAAGACAGTCTGTCTCCAAGATGAGTTTCCAATACCCATGCCTTGCTGCAAGAGACAGCAAATGCTTTGAGAGCATTTATTGCACTAATTTCTGGAATTAACCCTCACATCAAATAGGTATATCTCTGTCTGGCTTTATTTTATAGTAGGTAATGGGAAATACAAAGAAGAGAAGCAGTTTCAGTTGTGTTTGTGACATTACATGTGCTGTAATAGGGTTGCAATGATATAGTAAATGAATGAATTAAAACTGTGACAAAATGAAAGCCATGTTACTTGTGACATTCCATATGCCGAGAAGATTGCCAGAGTCACTGGAAAGTGTGTCACTGATACCTTATGCACTTCTTATGTTTGGAAAAGCCAGGTAATTATCATGCTGAAATGGACCTGTACAACACATTGTGTGAATTCTCGTCCTCTTTTCTTCTGTAGTTGTAAAAGCCCCAACTTCACAATGAAAACGTACCAAATGGTTTGTCTCAGTAGAGGACTTTAAAAAGGAAGGTACTGGAAGTGTTAGCTAGACAGGGGCATCCTCTGTTCCAGCAAGCAATTTTGCCTTTCTGCAAAGAAGGACTGTAAGAGTGTTAAGATTAGTGAGTAAATTTTTCCCGCTTGACTTATTACTTGTGGCCTTTTGTAGTATCCCTTTAGCAACTGCTACATGACATGACCTTTTCAGCATATTTATCAGTCTCAGCCTAATGGATGATGCAGAGTTATAAATGTGGTTGCTGGCGGGAATAACCAATTCTAGGAGACTGTTCCAAAATCATTTTTTGATGGAGGTGCTTTGAAACGCTCGTGTTCTGGTGCTTGTGCCTGAGTTCCACTCTGAAGCTCTGACATCTGAGTGTAAGGCACAACTCTAATTCCACAGCAAAAATTGGGAAAAAGAACTTAAAATTTGACTACATAGCAAATAGGCTGCATCTGATGAACCATGAGTGTTAGTTTCAATAAAAGATGCAGATTTACAACATCCTACTTTGTGTTTTACTTTTTAAAATATATATATATATGCTTTTGTAAGTCTTGTTCCCAGAATAAAAGCAGTGCAAAATTAGTAAAGAAAATGACCTAGTTTCTGAGTAACAACATGGATTTACATTTTTAGAGGCAAAACCAGACTTTTATGATGCAATACATTATCTTCCAATGAAACGGCTTTTGATTTTGTTGAAAGTTCTTTCTTTTTTGCCTTTTTTCTCCACAGGCATCATCGTTCTGTGGTTCTGTAGGAAGTCTTATCTTTAAAAGGCAGAGGATTTGATATTTGAGCAGTATATTATACTTGAGGGATATGCTGACTTATTAAATTGTTTTCCTGATACTCCACTGTGGCATTTCTTGCATGTGTCTGAAACTTCAGGTACTAGTGGACTATGCTTTTATACCCTTGAAGTCAGTAACAAAACTTCTGTTAATTGCAAAGGAGCAGGGTCAAGACCTGGGTGAACTGCTGTACTGATTCAGCAGTTCTGCTCTTTACTCTTGAAAGATCATGAAGTGTGTCCCATTTGCACACAAATTTTTTTTCTATCTTCCTGCATTAATCCATTTACAGAAATATTAATAATGCATTTATGTGAGTTACATTCCTGGCACTGTTGGCAGATTTTACACTCACTCCTGAAACTTTCAGATCTTTTACGGGCAGATATGAATAAGCAAAGAAAGTAAAATTGTAACCTAGAGGCAGATGGGGATGAGACAGGAGAATGCCACGATCCACTGTTTGTGGTACTGAAGAAGGAAGAATATGATGGTTAATCACCTCATGATAACATGTAACTTCTAATAGAACAAGATTCATGTGCAGTGTCAGTGACTTAAGTGTTGCTATTTGAACTTATTTTAAGCATTTATTTCTGATAAAGTTGATAAATTTCTGATAAATTATGTAGTTTCTTAGTCATCTAGCACATTTTTTCTCATCTTCTGTTTTATGGCTACCCTGCAGGACTTGGGTTTTCCACTGAGACTCCATCACTGGCATTAGCACCTGTTTTAGAGCCTGGAGCCTTTCTAGGGCAGGAACTTCTTTCATAGCGGGTGCTGCGTCACACGGCTGCAAAATCTGGGATGTGAACAGTGAAGAAATTCTCATTGTGTGCCTTCCTAAAGCTTTAGTTTTGCCTTTTGTGTAGATCAATAATAATTGTCTGCCCACTAGCTTCATATCAGTGAACCTGTCTCAGAGATCTGTTAAGGCTCCTGCTGAACATCAAGATGGTACCTCTGCTGAGGCCTGTCCCTGCTTCCTGCTGGGAGTTGCTGTTTTGGGAAATAAGACACTCTAAGATATGAAGTGGGGTGCATTTGAGACGCACAGGTTAGGGAATCCAGTGACTGTTTCAATTCTGTCCTACCTCTAGCATTTGCTCATGTTGATCATTGCTGACTCTGATGTCATCTGTGAGTTGTGAGTGACTCCTTGCTTGCAGAAAGAAATTCCCAGTTATTGTTAGTCCCTTCTACATCATGCTATGCAAATGAATTTAAAAATGAGCAAACCTACTTTTTTTTTTTTTTGTGTACCCTGCCAGTGATGTGAAAAGGAGCCAACCTCCAATGAGTTTGTGTTCTGCTGTCCAAAATACCCAAGACTCCCCAGTCCCAGTTTATAAGATGAGATCAAGTGGAAAAAAGGCATGAAGACCTGACAAATTTCTGGCTTCGTGAGGTGAGGCCCATAGAGAGGGAGTTGTGCATTAGTGAAAATGTACAAAATGATCAAGTACAGCATAGGATATGTTTAAAGAATGACCTCTTGTAAACTTTTATAGACAATTCTTCTACTTGTCCAGAACTGCTCCCTGAGGTATCATTCAAAAGTCTTGCCAGGAGTAACAGATTTGAATAGCAGACATCTGATTCAAAACATTTTCCAGATCATAAACAGAGCTACCTCCATAAGGAGAAAACTATTTCCATAGAGGCCCGCCGTAGCTCGTGATGTTACTTGAATCATGGCAATGCTGAGATGCTTGATAGCCTTTGGTTGCCTCCTATTTAAGCCATGTGTATAGAGCAATTCATCCTATGGCAATCATCAACACTTTCAATATCACATGAAGAGGCAATGATAGACACATACCAGAAGTCTAGGGGGCTACATCCAGTTGGAATCTCCAAATTACGAACTTTCTGAGAACCTGCACTCTAGTTTATCTTATGGCATGGTTGTTTCTGCCCCTTTTCCCCAGCTTTTGTTTTTCTGAAATGGGTTCTCAGACTTCTGATAGATGCTGATCTCGACTGGAGACAGAGACATTGCTGGAGTCCAGCAGAGTGACGTGAGGATGCTGGGGAAGGACTAGAGGAAAAGTGGGAGGAGGTTGTATGGTACTGTACTACAGTACAGAGACTAATTTAAGGAGGAAGACTGCATACTGAGGTTCAGGACAGAAAGACATGTAAAGCAAGTTGATCTTTGAAATTCCAACATCTTGGCAAGACCTGATTCAAACAGGCCTATTTAAAAAAAAAACTAGCAAACAACTCTGCTATTTTAGATTTATTTTTTCCTTAGTGGCATACTTTCTGGTTTTTCCTCTTTTTCTGTTCAGTTCTGTTTAGAACTATATGAATGTATCCTCATTAAAAAAAATTGAGATTTGGATTTTAGGATTCTAATCCTGCAAATCTTTATGTATCAGCAAAGCTTTAAGTACACATGTTGAGCCCAATAACTTATCTTTAAGGACGTCCACAAAAGTATGCAGGACCGTGGAAAAAATTTGCAGAAGAAAAAGACTGCAATAGGATAAAATGTTCTACTCTTTAGACTATGTTATATAGGAAAAGAAATTAACCACTTGGAAAAACTTCAGAATTTATATTGATTTTATGTATTCTCAAATAATATTAGTAGTTTGTTATAAGTTTACATTTTCATTTTTTTCTTATATGTCATACGGTTTCAATTCCTTTAAAATAAAGAACAGCTTTGCTTTAAGGAATGTGGAAAATAACATTATACTTGTTCACTAACCAGAAAAAATTGCAGTCCATGTTAGATGGGAAAACCTTTTTGAGAGCAGCTGCCAGAGTAGTCAGATGTAGATTTTCAACTAGCTTTTAATCCCCTCCTATCAAACTGAGAAAAGGGAAGGAAAATGTATATAAACTGTAATGCATTCAGTTGAAAACAAATGGCCTAACTGTGGAAAGAGTTCCAGTGAAAAATCCTCATGCTTTGTCCATACCCTGAAGCTTCAAAGAAAAATGCACACCTTGGACCTCTGTGGATATGGATGAAGCTGAAAATGTGATAAGTAATCAAGTTAGTCTATCATAACCTAATATGTCTAGTATCTATATGGCCACTGGAAGTAATACTTTTAATTAAAATGTTGTTGAATTTTTCTGGTCTTAGTCTATCTAATGTTAACAAATACATTTTATGGTCTATGCTTTTAAAGACAGTACAAAGGGTAGAAAAGAGGAGGAATGTCAACTGAGTTTGAGATAGTTGTTGATATTGCTGCTGGATGCTTCTGATCAGCACAGAAGATTACATAGCCATATTTTCTTTAAAAACATGCCACAGCATAAAGACTTCAGTGATTTGATGCAGGTATTTCAAGGAGCGTAAGAAAATGAATAGCTTTCAGTGCTGATTTAGCATTCTGTTCCAGTGGAGCTCCAGTCTGACTTCACGAATGAAGCAATAGAGCTTGATTTAATTGAGCAGTTGAGTGACTTTCTATTTGAAAAATGGTTTTTCCAGCATCAGGCCCTGTGGTCTAAGACGACATCCAGTCCAAACAGTTTCCAAATACCCGAGTATTCCCTTTTATGTAATAGGAGTACTGATAGCTGTACTACTAGGTACTGCTAACGGCTTGCTAGTGATACCTTTACTTAAAATACAGGAGCTCTGGGCAGCTCAGTGTACTTCACAAACACTAAATGAACAAGGTCTGCATTTCCCCAGTCACAGATACCGTGGGAATGAGTTCCCTGTACCCTGGTAGAAAGCAGCCATCCTTTTCCCACAGGGGAAATGAAATCAGACAGATATGAAGGATCTTGACCAAAGTCTGTGGTGCCAAATAGGTGGCACAAAATTCTAAATTTCGTGTTCTTATTCAGTAATTGCACTGTGGTAGTGTTGGTCACCTGTGAGCTCTGAAAGACTGCCGTTCAGTGTTACTTAAGCCTGCAGCCAGTGTGTGCTGCAGAATGCCTGCACACTTCTACATTAAGTTGCAACTGAGCACAGACAGCAAAGCTTAGCACAAGCCAGTGAATACTGCTTTCTCATGCAGAGACTTGGGAGGGTCTGGGCATAGAAGAACTAATCGACAGAATGATTTACTGATCTTGAAACAAGCTCTGTCTTGTGGGTAGCTTTGCCTTTTTGTAGTAGTACCTGAAATTAGTCTGAAAATTTTCACAGGCGCTTGCTTTTAGAGTGGTAATATTTAAAATGGTGTATAAGAAGATTATATCAGAGCAAAGTTTTGTTTGCTGCATTTCCTGACATCTATCTGGGGGAATTACTATGAATGCAGCTCATTATACTAAACTAATTTTTCCTGACAGTCTGCTGAAGGTCTTCCGTAGACTGTGTCGCATTTACATTGTGAATACTGCTTCTACCCACATCTCTTTTCAGGTTTCCCCTTTACACTACATTTTTCCTTTATTGTCTTGTTAGGCTTGCTAACCTTTTTCATTCTTACAGCAACTTGGATAAAAAGAATGATTTCTGGCTCTTGAGTCCCCTAGAAAACAATATCTGGTCTTTTCGGCTTGAATGTGAGGAAGTAGAACAGCAGTATATGAAACCCTTTATGGGATAGATCTTGACAGATAGCATTATCTTTCAGAAAGAAATGAGTATGCTTGCTGCCAGAATGTGCTGCTGTCTCTGCCCCAAATTCTATTTTTATTTCTGTTCTCCTTAGCAGAAGAGAACAATAATAAAACATTCATTTTATTCTTTTTTTTACTATTATTTTTTGAATTATTTTCTAGCCTAACTCCAAAAAGCAGCCTGCAAGCAGAGATGAGGTCTTTGTAGAAAGGCACCCACTGATCCTTCGTGAGGCAGCCTTATCTGGCCTGAGCCTGCTAGATCTCTTGGCAGTGCTGCATTATTCCTGCCAGGTGAGAAGTGGGCTGTTTACAATCACACTCAACTTGTTGGCTGGCCTAAGTTTTTATTTCGTAAAGTCCTCAGTTTTCTTGGTTAAGCTTGAGTCAGAGATTAATTATACTGGAATTGAATCAGAGTTGAATTTTACTGCCCAAAACTTTGAAGGGGTCACGTCTGGCCAGGCTATGGCCACAGAGGGGAGAAGCAGAGATAGGAGTAGAGCACCTGGGGACACTCTTGCTTAGTCCAGACTGGGACTAAAACAGGAACAGCAGTAGCTGCCACTCCACACGCACCAAGTACTCCTTGCATTGGTGCCCTGCAGCCAGTCTACAGCAGCTGTCCGCTTTGCTTGTGCAAGATAGCGGGCTCTATCCTGAGTATGCCAAATAGCAATTACCATTAAGTCTTTTTTATTTTCACAGGAATGAAAATGTTTGGAGTGATAAAAGATATCTTTCCGTAGGAGTGAGCATGCAGTCATGTACACCCACACTCTTGAAATACCCTTGAAAATAAGGTTCTGAGCACTGATGTGCCGAATTCTGTGAAGCTCCTGCTCAGTTAAGCAAAGTCCACATCCTTACACAAATGGTTTAAGCGTCTTGACTAACCTGTGTTACGGAAACCATAATAATGTTGAAAACTATTATGCAAGAGAAAAAACTTGAGGACAATAGGTGGGGAAAAGGAGAAGCGGTTTGTATACAAAAGTAGACATGTAGAGACAATTTTGAGTTGGGAGCTTTTCCAGCTTTTATCCACAAGGGGATGGATAGGATAAATTGCTTCTAAAATTTTTCTCATAAGGATAGCCATAGGATTTTAGGATCAGGTAACACCATACTATATGCACTAGAGAAAACTTTTCTTCCAGTTCCAGAGTAATGATTTAATTAGAATTGCATTCTAATCAAGAATGCATTAGTTCATTTTCAGATACTTTCATTCCTGGTTTGTGTATCCTGAATGCAGTGTTGCTCTAGAGAGTTTCTTTCCAGGTTCAGGCAAGCTTTTCAGAAAGCTTTGTGCTAAAGGTGCCCTCTTGTGCTTTAATCTGTCCCTGGTTGTGTCATCTAGCTAGCTGTCTTTGCTGTGGAGGCCACAATCTGCATTGGCATCTGTTATATTCAAATGTCTGGTGTCCAACATTGCTAAATGTAGGAAAGGAATAGAAAGTAATTTTTCTGCAGCTGACAAACAATGAATAATTGCTCTGGGGATAGTAATGCAAGGCAGAACAGAATAGGAATTTTGTTAGCAATGGAAAAAGACCCAGAAGGCTTTGGGATGTTTCTACGAGCAATGGATGAGATTTCATTAAGGAAGGACTTCATAGGAAGACCATGTTGTGTGGATAACAGGGATGTTTATGTGACAACAAGCAGAGCTAAAGAGACTTGTAATACACCGAGACTTATGCTTGACTGAAAATCTGGCTACTTCTTAACCAAGGTGGTTATGATATTTGTCAGCTCTATGTCTTTAAAAAGGCTCTGTGAATTTCAGTTGTTCTCCTTCTTCACTTCCTACTATTTGGCCTCAAATTCACAGTCTGCATTCATTGATTTGTCCATACAGTTGTCCACCACTTGCTTTTTATCACTGAAGTTTTGCATGTCAGTGTAGTGACTGCAGGATTTCTGCAAGTGAATAGAAAAATAATACAATGCACCAGCTATTAAGGATCTTGAACAGCAAGTTAGACTGAAGTGTGATCATGAAATGTAACTGACAGTTTTACAGTTAAGGGTAGTGAAGCAGGCAGGACACAAGTATTTTTCCTGAATTACGTAGCAACCCTTGCAAAGTTATGCCCAGCCCAGGATATTGATCTGGGGAATGAATGCTCTATCCTTTAGTCACTCTTTCAGTAAAACACTGGTTGCAGTTGAAGAGGGACAATTGACCTCATCCAAAATCATGTTAGAAAATATTTTAGCACCCAACATGCTACAAGTACATATGCCTAATCTCTTTCATTGAGTTCATTTTAAGAGTTGTTTCATTCCTTGGTGGATGTCTTTTATTGTAGTTTTGATTCCTTCTTATTTAGGCAGCTTTAATCAAGGTCATTTGCTTACAAGTTCTCAGGAAAAAATTTCTTGCCCCTTGCTCTGTGAAGTCACTGGCATGGACTTACTAGCTTTACAGGAAGCAGTAGGTATTAGCGATACCAATAGAAAAAGCACTCACCTACAAATCCTATGAGTTTCAAGCAGGAACCTGTGGTGGGGTGAACATGATCCTTTTTTGGAGACAAACACACCCCTTGGACACTGACTCTGCTGCCCTCCTTAAGAGTGGGTCAGTGCACCCACAGTCTGCGTGGAAAAGCACCTGTTAATCTGTTTGATGTGATGGATATATGTTCTGAGTTTAAAATGAAATAAAATGTTTTTAAGAGGAAATAATTCAAAAACTATAATATTAGCTTTGTTGGAGAGTTTAAATGAGCCCTAAGGCACTGTTTCTCCTTTGTTTACAAAGAAAGAAAGGGTAGCGTTGTTTGGAGAGCTGTGCTGTTCACCTCTGAAGGATCTGGTCTCATGATCTGAAGTATGAAGGTCCTGTGGTTTGCTTGGCTCTTAAGACTCTTGCTTCCCACCTCAGATTTTCTGGCAGCTGGAGGTAGAGGGGAGTAAAGCTTTCTGAAGAAAGCTGTTCTCCTCTTCAAGACAGAAACTTCTAATTGTGTCTAATGAAAGGATCTTAAAAGTTTATTTCATTATGGGACTGCAGAGTGGTTCTGAGTTTTAAGACAGATGTTATTCTCTGGTGTTTTCCTTATCTTTTCCCGTTTTTTTTTCTGATGTCAAGCTATTGAAAGGCTGTTCCTTTACAATCTTTTGATTCTTTTTTTGTATTTGACTTATTTGGAAAACTTCAAATAGTGTGGCCTCTCTGAGGGGGAAAGGGGAAAGGGGAGTATTTATTCTCTTTGATCACAAGCCAGCACTTTCTTTTGAAATAGTATTGTTGTGTATACATACAGGAGAAGAACTTCAAGAACTTCTGCCTACAGAGATGGGTGAGGACAGAGGAGTGATCTTTCCTGAGACACAGACTGCTGAGGAGTAATTATTGGCAGCATGCCCATAAAGCTGAAACTGATGCTAGGCTTTCATGTCTACTGTAAAACTTCTATTGCTATCTAGTTAGTATAGACCAGGTACCTCTAATAAAATGCTGATGTTGTTTAATTCCCATCATAGAAAAACTTCCAGCCAGACATGTTCTCTTTGTGCAGAGAACAAGTTATAATTTACTGGCCAGATAAAAGCTTTCATTTCTCCTAAGAGAAAATATTTGCATCTATAGCAAGAATAGAAGATGCCTTTTCTTTTCCTGTTGTGAAGTGCCTGCAGAGCAAGCAGAAACAATTCTAGCACAGATCAGCTTGCGCACAGAAGTAGGCTGTGGGGACTTTTTTTTAAAAAAAAAACAACATGCTTTTGGGAAAGAAATAAGATATTACCCAGCGCAAAAGTTCATCACTAGCCACAACTGATTTGCACATAGCCATCTTTTAAATGAGTCACAAAAATATTTTAATCACTTTCCCAATTCACTATTTTGTAATATAAGGTTAGTCCTTGGGACTGATTGCCAGTTTGCACAGCTATACTCACAACATCATCTGCTATTTGGATTCTGTCTGGGGTAATACAATACCTTGACCTGAACACTTTTAGAAACATGTGACAGTAATGATGTGATAATTTTGGATCACTCCAGAAGTAAATTAATTAAAAAGCAAGTATTAGAAAGGAAATCAAGGTGGCATCTTCTTCAGCACCCCATCTTTGGAGTTACTATAATTAAAATAACAGAAATGTTAAACATGTCAGGGCAAATCCTCATCCTGGATACCCCCTCAAAGTGAGAGAAGTTTCTTTGGATTTATGTCAATGTCATTAAAAGTAGAACTTGGCTTTGATCGAGCCTTCTTGTTTGCAAGATTTGTTACTTCCTGGTGGAGAGATGAATGAAGATGGATATTTCATTCTGATGACAGCCAGAAAAGCACTTTCACCCTGGTCACAAAGTTCCCTCCAAATTAATGATGCTTTATGAGTGGGAGTGGACCTTCAAATTCCTAATAATCAGCAATTGCATATTTGGGAGCCAGGGCCCTCAGGACTCCCAGGTCTGTCAGCTCTACAGCTCATTATGTTGTCCAAATAGAAGATATAATGTTCATATGTACGAAGTAAGACGCCTAAGAAAGAAGAGAAAAAAAAAGGTGGAGTGGGATCTGCTAGAGATCTAAAAAATAATAAATTATAAAGAGAAATAAATCAAAATTTCTGTTTTTTCTTGGTACAGTCTTGCATCTAATGATGAACTGAAGGACAATAATTAAAAGAAATCATCTGCTTCACAATGGTTTAAAGAAATAAACTAGGCTTTTTCATTTGTTAGTTTTAAAAAAATAAGGATTTTTTTCCCCCAGGCTCAAAAAATTCATCCCAGAGTAACTATCTTGTACAACACTTGGATTAATAGTCAGTGTAGATTTTGCTTGACAGAATATAAAATTCTTCTTGAGATAATTTAAGCAGGTTATTTCCTTAATTGTTTTCTAAAGTATCCTTCATATCCATGAAGCTTATTATGAACCAGAAGACTGAGATTTTTATTTTTTTCCATTACTGCACCCATGAGACAAAATGTCATAGCAACAAGGGGAATGGCAGTAAGGTCATATGCTTATGCCATGCTACAGTGATACTTGGCTGTGGGCTGCTGTACTACACCAATGTTTGTCACTAGAGCTTACTCTTATTTACCTCCTGCACGTGTAGTTCCCTGACACCTTGAAACTGAAAAAACCTGCTTTTGGCAAGTGGTAGCCTACTCACTTCACACCTAAGATATGTGTTAATAAAGAACTAACAATTCTTTTTAAAACTTTATGCAAATCAGTCAAATTAGATTTATTAAAAATTGTGAAAGAGAGAAGGGAAGTTTTAATGAGTAGCTATGCTGTGCATTATCTGTGCACAAAGCAGATGTAATGATGCATTATAAATGCTGAGAAAATTTAATCAGTGTAGAAAAAATATAATGAAATGGTTGTTTAAACACTGCAAAGCTAATGTTATAGTAATTACTTCCCATTGAGCAAGACATGGCGCATATTATCTAGGCTGTGTTTGATTAGTGATCCTGCCTATGACAGGATCTTGCCTTTTCTTAATTTTACTTCAATGTCATTTAAAAAATCTTCAATTCAAACCCCAGTTAAAATAACCAAAAGCAAGCATGACATCAAATTCAGTTGTCCTTCCTTTTCCTTTCTGACCCAGACTGCATAAAAGTCTGCTTTGATTTACTATGGCTATATGTGAGGAGGCTGAACACTTGTGCTTACAGAAAACATGGTTCTGTGGAGTTTGTGTTTTTTTCCCCTGCAAAGTGATACCAGCAGTATTACTTGTAATGATACTCATATTTTGAAAAATGTCCTTGCAGAAGGTGGATTGGAATACATATTGGTGCTTTTTTGTAAGATTTATTTTAAATAAATAAGACATGGATTGCACCACTGAACTTTCAGCCTATAGGGATACTTTTTTATTAACGGCTGCATGCGAGCCCCTGAAATGTATCCATATGGAAAATTCTACTCATAGGTCCTCTTACAACTATAAGGCTTAGATATGAATAAACAAGGAATTCTTATTCATCTTGCCTCTGATAATTATTTGTAGGAGCTGATTAGGGCTTTTGCTTTAGGAATTGTCTTAAAGTCATAGAGATTCTGAATTGTGGCTGATGATCTTTTAGTCATGTTGAATCATAAATGATAGATGGAAACTGAATTTTTTTTTGTAACCTCCAATCAGAGAGACTTACTCCAGGTTTTAGGATGCGTTCAGCTCTCACTGAACACAGTAAGTGAGGGCTTTCCACTGCTTTTATGAGGGCTGAATTAGAAACCTTTACTGGAAGGTTTAGAAACCATCATCTTACATTACTGAAGATCAGATCAGAATTGTTTTGCAAATGTGGAGTAACAACCTTTTATAGATAAACCAGATCTAGAGAGGAAAGAGTAGGCATTTAAAGAAAATAAAAGAAATTATACTCTCCCAGTAAATATAACTGAAAATATAAAAATGTAGCTGGAGTAATTATATCTATGTTACAAATTCTGCATGCTCTTGTCTTCAAAAATATTAGAAGAGTAAATGTATAAAAGATTGATTTTCTCGCTTTCAGTTTGAAGCATGCCAGCCCTGCATGTTTCTTCATTCTTTCTCATATTGAACAAAAGAATTTCAGTTATAAACATGAACTTTAACTTTAATTTTAAATACTAATTTCTGTATAAGCCCTAAGTTGATGTTGTAAAGGTAAAGTTTATTGATGGTTTTAGAGTCAGTAAGAGCTTAACATGATAAAAAATATTAGAAAGAGAAAAGGTCTTCAGTGAAATATTCCAATTTTGATTTGTATGTGGACTTGAAAACTTTAACAACTTTGTAACAGTCTGACTGACAATTTTGGAGTCGGATCATTTCTAAATAATCTAATCACCGGCTACTTAACAAAAACAGTTTTCTGTGGTTTTGGTTGATTGCTCAGTTTCTTGCAGGTGACATTACATACTTTTTTGTTCCTGAGATATATGACAGTATCTGTTCGTGTATTGCATGTATATTGCTCAGGCATAATTTCCATTTTTTGAATCCTTGGGCTAATTTTGTAAATCTTTGATTCCATTCAAAGAAATTAAGAACACATAATTTCACAAGTGAATGGCCCACTGATCTCAGGCCTAGGTACCAGTTGGTACAGTTGCTACTGTTGGCATAAGCCTAGAAATGAAAAACAATTTTAGGCTAATTTGAGAAAGCAACAGGTGAAGCTCAAATAATTTAGGAGCAAGGAGAAAAAGAACAAGTGGCAGCTGCTCCAAGAAACATTGGCTTCTATCAGTGCAGCATATGGAAGGGCAAATCATAAGCACATGATTTCATCATCCCTGTGATGAAGGCTTTGCCTTCAGATCAACAGTACACAAATTTTCTTGCTTTTTTTGTTAATAAAGAAGATTGCGTCATGGCTCCTCCAGGAGAATCCTGCAGAGTCACAAAAGAAGCCAAGACATGGCTTCCCTCCAGAAATGCTCTTTGTATCATGAAAACAGTGTTAAATCAATAGCCTCACAGCTAAGCTGAGCTGACAGTGCATGTAACTGGTATTCACTTAAATAGAAAAAAATAAAAAAATCCATATACACTTACCTAGTTAGTGTGTTTGGTTTTCCTTAACTAGGCCTCATGCTCTGTTTAAAGCTCTTTCAAAAAATCTTCAAGTTGCATGATGCTTGTAATCTTTATGAAAGTAAATAGTGTGTCACTGTGATGCATCCTACTTTGTTCGGAGACTGCACTTCAGGCTCATATCTGTAATTGCAGTCATGACATGAAGATACAGGGCAAACCTTACAGCCTTGATTTATCTTTGTCAGAGGGGCAGGAATGCTCAGCACTGAAATCCAGGATATACGTGACTCTAAATAGAGCAATTTGTCAAGTATTTCATTGACACAAATTGAAATGAAACTAGTTCTCAGACTCTAGAGGTCACTTTGCAACAGGAAGAATTCATTATCTAAGTATACACAGAGGAAAACTATTTCACAATTGAAGTTGATTTGTGAGAGATGGATATACACACATAAAACTAAAAACTCATAGGTCACACTTGCAAAGTAAACTATAAGAACCTGCAGGCTCAAGTATTCCCTGGCTAACAGCCCATCAGTTCCTCTGAAAAAAACAGAGCATGTCATATTGAGGTCTATCAAGTATTTCACACTCTTTTTTGCATAAGGAAACACACAAATTACCTGCTTCAAACCTTATACGAGGCAAATGTCTTTTTAATAATGTATGTATATTAGGGTACTGGAGACATATATACACACCAACTTATCCTGAGGGAAAAGATCTTTTTCAAAGTTTGTGTATGTTATTTCACCTATAGCCTACTTTCAAAATTTATTAGAGAAATGCTCCTCTCTTAAGTGTGTTCATTTTCAACCTATCACTTCAGAAGCCCAATTAAAATCTTTCCTGGGTTAAATCTTCATTCTATCATGGAAGAAGAGGAAGTCTGCTATGCAGAAACAAATTCCACTTCTCTCATTTGCTTGGAGATTGCTGGGATGTGAAAAAGAAGCAAGAAAAGACGAAGAGAAAGAAGAAGCAATGATAAAGATATGGGGGGTGAAACACAAGTTTACACCTGCAGTGAACTTTATTTTATGTGTGGCAGTGTTTTGTGGCAGGGGACCATAACCACTGCTGGCAGGCTAAAGTCCTCAGAAGGAGTGTCGCTGATCAGCAGTGACAACAGCACGGTCCCAGTGGTGTAGATCTTCCAGAGAGGAGGAATATTGTTTTCTGTTGCAGAGCTCCAGCAGCTCCTAGGCTCTCTTTTTTTAAAGGCTGCAAGCTTGTCTCCGCTTTCACTTGTGTGGCCACTCTGTTCGGCTGAGAATGACAGCACTTCACATCCACTCTGCACATACGTGAAAGATCCCAGGCTGCAGCAAAAGTGGCCCAGTACGCAGGATTTTATTTCATGTGGTGTCATCTCTTGAGGGCATATTTTCCCACTGAAATGAATGTCAAGTTTTGAATCTTTCTTATTGGGTGAAAAAGAAACAGATTAAGAAAGGAGTAATTTGAAAACAATCAAAATAAAAGAAAGCCCAAAATTCACCCTGAAAGTTGGAAATATGTTTACTATGTTCTCAATTTAGACAATGTCTGGTTCAGGCATCTAGCAAAGAGATAGGTATAGATGCGTGGTCCCCGGATGTCTTAGACCAATTGAAAAACCTTAAAATATTGGGACCATCATGTATCCTTTCCTGTACTTCTATTTATAAGCATCAGTGATGTTAATACTTTTGGGTTTTATTTTCAGATCATACTGTGAAAAATATTAGTCTAATGTATTCAGGAAACTGAGAATCAGTTCAGGATAACAATTCACTGCTCTGGGTAGGAGTATTTTCCAGAAAAAGAGCCAAATCATCTGATCTAGTGTGTTTTTAGCCAGCAGAAAGTCACTGGCATCAGAGGAACTATTCCTGCAACTCTACTATCTGTCCAGATGAAAGGTGCTGGGCTCTGGATACTGTATTCCCCTTGGGCAGGCCTGACTGATAGCTTTTCTTTCTTACAAGTATTCACAGTGGTTTTAGTGACCTACTACGTAGTGGCTATTGGCTAAGACTATTTCTTTATGTTTGGTATCCATATGGTATATAAGTTGGTATCTCATAATTTGTCTCAAAATAATTTTTCTACTAATTCTTGGTTTGCAGAGAACCTGTTTAAATGAAGCTTTTCCTAGAAGAAACATGCTTTTTGATTAACATTTGTCACTGGGAAGAAAACCTCCTTTTGAATCCTTTGTCCTGTTCTGATTCTGCAGATGTCTGTTAATATGCTCCTGCTGGGTCTCCTAAAGCTTATGTGGTGTTCTTTGTTCTGAAACACAGATAGACCAGAGCTCTGGTTTGTAGAGACCTCTGGTTGTGGCATAAACTGCAGGAGAAAATGTATAATTTGGAGATGCAAATTCCTGTGCTATGCAGTATCGAAGAAAATAAAGGTTTATAAACCATTGCCATGGGTGGCTTGGAAAAAAGAAATTTGTAGTAAGATGACTGTAAATCGTTAAGAGTAAATAAATAGGCTAGACATTTCTGACTAGTGAAAAATGGCAAACAGGAGTTACTCAACTAGAAACATTTATTCTAGTAAATGCACCATGTCTCAACCTCTGAGGAAAATAAATACCTGATGAAACAACAAAGAGGCCAAAGAAAACTTAACAGTATTGAGATGCCTGAAGATTCATCATTGAAAATACTGAAAATTCAGAACAGGACTTTAATGCAGTAGGAATATGTGTTTCTCTTCAGGGCAAAGGTTTAAATTATGCTTGCACAATTAGGCTAGATTATGGAGTCTTCAGAAATTTTGTCACATTGATTATGTAAGTGGGAGCAAATTAGATGACAGCATGTTGCCCAGTGCAGTCTGTAGAAAGCTTTGAAATTATGAAGGGTAGCAGAGAAGAAAGTGGTCAACTTTCTTCTCTGAGAAAGAGAGAAGGTAGGAAATATTGAGAGTTCAAACATTCAATCTGACAAGAATCTTTGAAGATTTGGGGGTTTGGTCTGCATCTTATAGATAGAGAAGGGTTTAGTAGCTGGAGACTTCCTGGAGCAGTCTTGATGGTCTAATTGGAAGGAAGTGTGCTAGGGAGGCAAGTTTGACACAGACTAGAAGACAAGCCAAGGTGTTAAATTAAAAAAAAAAAAAAATTGCAAACATATTGTCCATTAATTTTTAATCAATTTTGATTAATTGTAATTAATAGAAAAATACAAATAAAAATACAATAAATATTAACAACAAGCAAGAAGAAGTTGTAAATCCAACTGGTGTGAAAATCTTTTGTAACAGGTATTTCTAATACCTGATTGGAACTTTTTATCAGTAGTGAAACATTATAACCAGTCAAGTTCATTGGCTAAATTCTACCTAGGACATTTGGAGTAGTTTAGAGATACAGTTAGGGGAACGTGGCATTACGATAAAATACCATTGCTTGATTTCAAGTGATCAATAACAAAAACATATCTGGAGCTGTAACCATTATGGTTGAATATTATAGTCTAAATTCTGGAATGCTGGAGATATTTAACTATTGCTGAATCAGAACAAAGAACAAGAAAAATTACTCCTTGAGCACTGTTTTGAATATATAAAAATGAGACCTTTTGTTACTGTGGAATTTCAATATGGAAGAGATGTGCAAGTAGTCATAGTATAAAGTCATTGTTACTGATGATGATTTTCTTTCTCTAATGATATTACATGAAAATGTTTGTCACATTTAGAGCCTTAAATTGATGGATTAAGGTAAGGTTATGACTGGATTGGAAGCTGGTTGGTGGCTTATAAATCAGTAGCTATGTTCTGTTTACTTTTAATATAAGGAAAAGGGAAGAGAATTCCAAGCAGTCAAATATTTATTTTAAGTTATAAAAAGCCTTATTTAGCAAAGATAAGGACAACTATAAATAAAACTCTGATAGAAAAACATGAGTAAGGATTTGGATCTTACAGTTTATGGGGAAGTGAAAAAGCTGCAATAATATGGTTGAGAAAGAGCACAATTTTAATTCACCCCTTCTTTTTCAGTGGAGAAATAAAGTTTTCAATTAAAACAATAAAAGCATTATCTAAATAAAGGGAGAAATATGAATTAATATAAAACTTAAAAGTTAGGGATTTATAAAACACTCTTAAGGGAATCTAGAATCATTGTGCTAAGAAGGACAAAGGCAACAAATTTAAAATTTCATGTATATAGGAGACAAAGACTGGCAAAGTCCATTTATAGATGGAGGTGGTAAAATGATGATGCAGGGAAGAGACAAGTATTCATAACCATTTCTCTTCTGTATCTGAATATAAATTGGATGATGTGTCAGTATCACCTGAGGATGACATACTGCCTTCTCATCCACTAAGGAGAATAATAATTAACAATGTTTAAAGATAAACACTTTAGACAGAAGGCTTGGACAATTTGTACACAGTCTAATACCACTGGGTAAGATGTCTTTCTTGCTAGCATTAATATTTAATAAACGTGGAAGATTATAACACTTCAGAGAGCTATTTGAAGTAGACGGGCATAGCATGGGTAACTTGTTAAACTGAGTTCAGCCTTAGGCACTGTAATAGAAAGGCCTGATATTGGATTTGATTAAACAAAACAGTAATGCAGCAAGTTGCACATTTTTCTATGGAAAACAGGTCTTGTTCAATCAGATTATAACTTTGGTTGCTCAATGTAACTGCATAATAAATATTTGAATGGCATTCATCCAATGATATTCCAATTTTAAAAGGACTCTAAAACAATATCAGTAAATCAAATGTGTGTTAAAAAAATTCAAAGCTGGATAACTGATATCTCAGAGAAAATCACCTTGAATAGTGGTATTTCTAGTGGATTTGTTGGAGTATGTACTAGATTGATGGAAGCATTGAATAAGGCTTTATTATCTGGAAATAAATGAAGTTATTGTTGTTAAAAAATTGTTGACTATAAGATTATAAAGATTATAACAAGAGTAAATAAAGGTAAGAACTGAATTTAATGACCCTGCTTTGTATTATTTCAGCATGTTTTATTTTAATACAGACAATTTCTGTATTCCAAAGGAAAAAAGGAATAAAAAAAAATATCCCGAACTTCTTTTTGGAAAAAATCTGGATATCACAGCTGACAAAAACTCAGAAGAAACTATTAGTGTGTGATTTCATGCCTAAAACAGCTGCAGATGCTTTTTTGGAATCAGTAAACATGAGCAGTGAGTAGGAGAAAATGGGAAGTGTATGTCTGGTTGTAGAATACAGTGTGTTGTACACAGTTCTGTAGTCATGTTTTGAAAAAGGAATTAAGGAATAAGGCACAATAGAACAAATATCCACCAGAATCTGGTGAAGTGTGTAATGTTGTAAAATGTGTTGATATGCGAGGCCCTTACCTCAGTACATCTAGATCATCAAGGAAAGTAACTCATTTAGAGAGAACAACAGCTTCCTGAGGTGGAAAGATAGAGTATTTAACCCAGCTGAGATAGACCAAAAGGCAGAACCAATGTCTGCAATCTGAAATAGAGAAATTCAGATAGGAAGTAAGGGGAATTTTTGTGTTCTTTTAGGGAGGGTGATGAGTCATTGGGGGAAGCTATCAAAGGAAGTGGTGTTTTTACCAATACTCCCTGTCTTACTGTTTTTGGCTTAAGACTGAAAGACTGTTCAGAAAATATGTTTTAGTCAGACACAGTTTAGATATTAATACCCCTAATTATTAGACTCTATAAAAGGTCAGCAAGGTTAAGTTTAATGGTCTGTCATATAAAGGGAGTGAGCTGTATGTTGAAATGTTCTTTATCTGCATCAATACATGAAACAAAAGGAACACTTCATGCTATTGACTCTTCTTGTCTGCTTCTACAGGGATGAGAGAAGACACTATATCAATATTTGGAAAATGAGAAGACCTGAGTGTAATAGTTTCTTGGGGTTCTCACAAAATGTAGTCCTCTCTCACCGTTACCTCGTGTTGTTTGAAATTTTCTTGTCTGGAGTCAGTAGCACACAGGTTACAAGCCAGCCTGAGGGACATGCTATAAAATGTACATATTGGCCTCTGAGCATTGCTGTCAATTCCTTCTGCTTGATTGTAGTTTAATGTCTTGCACATAATAAGTGCCAAAGGTATTTTGGGCAATTTCTTCTTTCTATGCAGCTTGAAGCAAAACATTATGAGCACAAAAAAATTCTATAGTGGTGAGTGACTCAGCCTTTAGCCAGAGTTAATTTAATCAACAACTTCTAAATAGTGAAGATGCTGCCGATTGATTTCAGTAAAAGAGCTTTCAAAATTACCTGCCCATTCCCTATTAAAAAAGGAGTAAAGGAAATTGCTTTCCTGCTTTGACTAAAATGGTCAAATGCTAAACAAGAATTTGGTGCAGATTTGCATTTATTGTATTTGTTATCTTGAAACATAAGAAAAAGCAGTTGTAACTTTCCTGAATTATTTCATTTATTCCTATGCTAGATACAGCTTATTCAATACTAATAATGGTAGACAAGAAAATTAAATGCTTCTGTAAAATTTAAGTTATCAGAAATTCAAGGTTCAGAGGGTCAATGATAGAATCTTCATGTTTTAGAGAACATAGCTAATCAACTAATGCAAATTTCTTTGTTTTAACAATAAACATAATCTTTCTTTTTTGAAATCTCACTGTTTCACAAATACCTTTTTAAAATTGCTTCAAGGATGAAGGTAACTGTTTTTGTAAGCTATAGGATGTGTATGTTGAGAAATGCAGAGGAAATAGTAGGGGGCCCATGTTATCAGTTTAACTACAGACGTTTTAGTATTGATTGTTTTGCTCGCCTGCTTGGCAAGTTAGGAGTAATTTAGCAAGTCTATTGAGTGACATTGTTGTCAAGTGGTACTATGTGCTTATTTCTGTTTTTCAGTATGTCAGCACTTGGTGTGGTAGGTACTCTGCAGAGCATCCAAAATGTGTGCTTGTGCAATTAAAATGGTAGAAACAAAGCATGGAAATGAGATTTGAACAGCTGGAAAGCAAATGACCTAGGTAATGTGAGCCAGGCTTCACACTGGCTAGTGTCTTACTAATTCTACTTTTATTGTTTTATTAAATTTCTGTAGGTTTTGAGGAAGGATCGGAATTACGTAGAT
Organism: Ciconia boyciana; assembly: GCF_034638445.1. Classification (NCBI taxonomy): domain Eukaryota; kingdom Metazoa; phylum Chordata; class Aves; order Ciconiiformes; family Ciconiidae; genus Ciconia; species Ciconia boyciana. The sequence continues at coordinate 84,936,682 of NC_132937.1, forward strand.
GAGTGATAGAAGAGTTAGATTCATAGTGACTGAAGTACTAGATGGAAAGAAGGTATACATAATTCTATTTCTAAATTGAATCATAGTTGTATAATCACAGGTTCTTCAGGAGCAAGAAAAGGAGAAGTAATTTTCAAAGAGGTCTGAACACCATAGTGCTCAGAGAGCAGCTTTGTATCATAGGCTTTGAAATTTAGAGCATTTTCCAGACATTTCTTTTGCATCACATTCATAAACTAACACCATCTGAGAATCTAGATTTTTGTCTTGGACACAGTTGCTCCAAAGGTATTGCGTGGGTACTACTGATCTTACGTCTATTGTCTGTATCACTGTGCAATGTATTACTTGCCACAAAAGTCACAAGGCAATTCTTTCGTTAATAAATGGGTAACTGTCCTGGAATGCAGTTGGAAACTTGTTTGAAATCAGACAGAAAAAGGTGTGCATTCACAGAGGAAAAAACACTGGGAGAAGAAATCACTTTGTGGCTCTTCTGATACAAATGAAGATATTTATCCAATAACCCTGAGGAAGCTTGAACCCAAAATGTGGCGCGGACTCTCAGGAATGCAAAGACTTGCTAAATAAATTGGAGGCTGGTTTTATCTGCTATATCTTGGAAATAATAATTTTACACAGCTCTGCTTCCAGCATCCATTTCCAATCTGTGGAATGATTGATTTGACATTGTTCCAGTCCCAACAAGATTGTTCATGTTGGCAGCATATTTCCCAATAGTAAACACAGCTTTAGGCATATATGAAATGAAGCACCTATCCCTGAGGAAAGTGAGAGAAGAGAGCTCCCATCAGTACTCTAAGCTAAAAAGAAAATGATTGGCCCAAATAAAAGGCCTGTGTTACAAGTCCCCATAGAAACAGAGAGCATTCCTATTTTAGTACCACTAAAGCATCCCACCATACCACACCAATGAGGGCAAATTAAATAAAAAGGTAATATGTGCAGTAGATGCCACTTGTAGAAGAAAATCCTGTAGAAATATTGAACACTTCTTTGAAATGCTATCAAGCCAACAGCTGATTGCAACTGTAGTTATAACTGGGTATTGCAGAGCAGTGGCTCACCAAAATGGTCCACTGCTTGCTGACATTTTCGATGCTCCTTCTTTCAGAAGTTCTGTTTTCTTGCAGTAACATAAAGCACAACAATGCATTCAGGCTGTGTCTTCTGTTTTAGGATGTTCAGATGGAAAACTCTGTGTTGAATATGGACCAATAAAAGACATCTCTTCTCCTTTTTCTGGTCTTTCCTGGAATGTCTGGTATGAATATTTTTACTTTCCTCTTTGTGGGTGAAAAGAAGTTGTACTAAGGAGGTGCGGAGTGATTCCTCATACCATTGCTTCTAGTTCAACCCAAACACTCTTTGAGAATTTGGAAAAAAAAGTAGTTTAAGATTGATGTCCTCTTACTGCCAACACATGGTAGTGGATATGAAAAGGTCAGGAAAGTGGTGAAATGGAAACTCTCAGTTCTTCTGAAGGCTCCAGGGCAGGGAGTTGACCTAGGTGCACTGTGGAGCTGAGTGGTACCACAATAGGAGGAGGGGAGAGACTGCTTGTAACAAAAGAGTGAGTGGAGTCATGGAGAACATTAGCCATTGCTGCAGTTACTAATGTGTGTCTATTACAGTGGTGTTTTCCTCAGGTGTGTACTTTTGGTACTTCAATAAATACCTGGGTTAGAATCAGGCTGTCAGGATACATAGTAGTGGGCCCTGGCATGTGACATTAAGAATAGTTGTTTAAGTTGCACCCTTGTTCATATCACATCAGAAGTTGAAAAGCTGAAAAATTATGAGCTGTGAGTAGGACTTTAAATGGTTGCTTGAATTAAGAAGAGCCCATGGACAGAGGGTAAGTAGCTAAAAAATTAGTTTCATCCAGGAGCTGTATGTCCTTTGCTGCAGAGGCTGGACAGGCTGTACAGGCAATGAGGTAAGCTTAGGGAGGGGAAAGGAGCCTCTCGTAGGAAGCACTGCAGTAGAGATTTGGCTATTTCAGCATTTGCCACAGGGACCTAGATTAGATTTTTCACAGATGATTGACACCTGTTCCCTGTGCTTGACAGAGACCTCAAAATTGCAGGAGGACCCCTGAGCTGTGATTTCAACACGAAGCTTTATAGAACACTAAGTACTTTCTGAAATAAGGTTTTAGTTGTCTTATATTGAGCATCCACATAAAATGGAACATTTTGACCTTGTTATTTCAGTAAAAGCAGAAATGCAGTACCAGTCACCTCATCGTACTGGACTGTTTCAAAGATGTGCTGGTTACTGTTTGCAAAGTGTTTGGCAACCTAAAAAATCTGGACAATAAATGCAAAAATGTTGAGCTGTGTTTTGTTGTATATCTATAACAGTTAGTAGTGAGTCTGTGGCTGTGCTTGAGTATTCAGGATGCTCACACAGAATCCTCTAAAAGTAATCCTCTCTTTCAAAATACTTATTTTATAAACAGATAGATCAGGACTTTGCTGTAAAAGATTTTGCTCTTAATAGACTATAAAATTAGCTATTCCCAGAGACCGCTGACTCTTCTCATTACCTTGTTTAAATCAAGGATTCTTTTGCAACTAGGATCTTTATTTTTTGAAGGGGAGATTCACAGAGGTGGTGGTAACAAAGACTAGTTCAACTAAGAATGCACAATACAGCTTAATTAACGTGTAAAGCTCACAGAGGTAATCACTCCTTCTGACTGCTGTATCATTAAGATTAGAGGCTGAAAAATCTTCCTTCCTGAAGGTTCTCAAGACAAAAATAAATCTGAACTTTACATCTTTAGTTTTTCATTTTTTATTTCCATTCAGTTTTACTGATTGAGCACAAACTGTAGGAACCCCGAGTGTGTGCACGCAAATGAAAAAATGAAGTACCTTTTTTATAAGCCTCAGAAGCCTCAGAGGGACTGTATTACTTTCACTCAGCAAAAACTACTTTAAAAAAAAAGAAGATAAAACCATATTTGATAGCTGCTGAAAGAGGGAATAATCCAGATACAGACATTATGGCACAACATGCCATGCAGTTTCAATCTGCTACACTTTAGTAGCACATCAGTCACAATGAGCCCATTGTGAAAGGTTTTCTCCTCTTTGTATATTTTTTAGGACACCCTTGGAGGCAGTGGGAAATATGTATATTTTTATGTAAGGGGAGCAAACAAACTGTCTTTGGGATAATCTGAACAGTTGTTGATTGATAATTCTTATATGGACACTAAAATGGAGATTTCCCAGCTGTGCTTGATGAGTCTCGTCATCTCGTCTAATGCTGATAGCTCCTGAAAGACTGTTCCAGATCTCATCAGTCCTGAAACATGAGATGGGTGGAGCAGAGCATAGCAAGTGCCCACTTCACAGAGACCCCATTCAGGCATTGGGTATCAGCATTTGCCAGCAGACAGCAGTTGGAGTCAAGTCAGAGACAGACAATGACAGATTTAGCATCTTGCTCCAGTTGTAAAGGCAGCCCAGTGCACATGCACAGACTTGTATGGAGAGCTGCCAGCGCCTCCCCGCTATAAACAGCACCTGTGCTGCCAAATGGTGGTGCCGCTCCATGGCCAGCCCCTTCCACAGTGCCTCCAATTTATGAAGCCGATTTCCAGGGCCTGGCTCTGCTTTCTCTGGGGGCAAGGGGATGGTAGAATTAAAAATCAAGATCCCTGTTCCCCCTCTCATGTAGCAATTCACCTGACCACGTGATGCTGAACACTTTCTCAAGTTAAGCTCTCTGCTCAGTAAATAAAAGCCATTTGATTTCAGTAGTGTGACTGGGAGCACACTCTGTTGTGTGGATCAGCCTCCAGAGGCTGGCTTACCTAGAGCTTAGGTTAAAGGTTTCTCTAGCCTTATCTGTCTGCTACTCTGAATCGCCTTCAATCAAGTCTTGCAAGTAATGCAGGAGAAGTTGTTTATACTGCTCAAATGCAAAGACCTGTGTTTTTCTCATGTGGCTTTTTTTCTGAGATCAAGTCAAACTCATTTGCAAACAACAGGTTCTTTTTTTCCCATCTTTTTTCTCAGTATTCTACAGAAACGTTAGGATAGTTTCCCTGGCCTGCGGTTGCATGAGATATTCTGTGTTATTTTGTGTATCCTTTGAGGTAGTGAACAAGAAACGGCAATGGGAGTTTCTTCCATTCCCTTCCCACACTGCTGTGGGAACAAAAGCCCGTCAGAAAAAAGCCCGCCAAAGTTGTCCTTCTGCCCAGCTGATGCTGTCGATGATATAGCCTGCTGAAGACACTGCATGCATTGCCTTCCCAGGCCGAAGTGTAACTATGAATTTCAAATTGGCCTTTGCACGTGGATTTACTGTGCACTAGGAGTCTATTAAGGCTTCAAATCCAGATATAGACCTCCAGCAGTGAGTTAACCAAGCCCCAAACCTCCAATCACTTACAAATAAACTATTGCTTCAAGAAAACTCTAAGAAGGAATACCCTATGCTAAATGCTGTGTATTTGTTTTGTACTTTACAGTCTCATAGTGGCATTAAGGGAAAAGTAAGTGGGAAACTGGGTTAGAAAATACCAAACTGGTGGTTGCCTGGGGAACTTGAATTAATCTCTTTTTGCAGTAAGCTTATAAGTCAGTCTTTGAGCACACTATTGGATACTGCTTGATTTTTTTTTTTTCCTTTCAGCATGGGCAAAACAATTGAAATTCTTCTGTTATTCTCTACTGAGAAAAATGATTGTGGTTATTCTGGAACTGAAACAAGCTTAGAAATTACATAGGAAATTTCAGCCTAAGCAGTTAAAGACGAAGTGCTAAGCAACTAGAAAGAGACCCTTATAATGGAAAGTGCTGGGTAACCTTAATGAATGAGAATGCTGTGAATTATTTTACTAAAAATATTGATAAAAGTACAGAGCTTTTTACATTTAATCTGCTTTTTTCTTTAATGACTCATATGCTTATTTTGTTCTTGATCCTAATATAGAAAAAACCTGTTAATATTGAAAAACAAAGGATCAGTATTTCATTGTTTAAAAGAGTCAGCATCTGAAACAGTTACCACAGTTTTATCTGAAATATTATAGTATTCCCCTGAAGTCTGAGGCAAGATGTGCCTGGAGTCTCTGCTGAACTAAGTAATAACTTCATCTGCAGGAAGGCTACTACTTATAACATAAACCCAACCATCTTCTCTAGCTCAGGGACTTCTCTTGCAGACGTACATCTGTAGGGGGAAAACCTGACTATTGGCTTTATAATAGTGACTGTTGTGAACCTGCAACAAGGTTTTTACAGGAGCTACGGTCTCACAGTTTGGCCTTCACTTTCGATGCCATTTCCTATCTTTACACCCTGAGCACCAGGTCTGTCTGGCTATCAGATCTCCCAGACAGACTGGTCAGGACACAACAGAGCTCACTCGTTTCTTCAGTTTGTAGAGCAGTGCCCAGCCAAGCAGAAGAGCGGGCAGAGCAAGGCGGTTCCCATCCTCCCCACCTGCACAAGCAAACCCTTAGTCAAGCCTTGCATATGGTGCTTTGAGTGAGTTGTTAAGCTGGTTTGAATTAGAAGTCATTATACAGAGTGATGTTATTTGTATTGTGGAAGCAGCTGGGTACCAGTTTTGAGCCCCCTTTCATCCTGTTGCAGACACAGGCTCAGGAGAAGCTGGTGGGTACCTTCTGCTTCTCTTCCAGTGTGGCTGAGATGGAAATATCTTGGGCTCTAAGCCCTAGATTTTTTGAAGGAACAAAAAGTGGTGTTAAAGTAGCATGTATTACCCTAGCAGCTACTCTCTGACTTTCCTGAGGGAGAGTGAGTAGCTTAGTAAGGAGTTTCTCAGTGCTGAGTCTTGTCTGTCTTTTGAAGAATGTGGATGTAAGGTATGTGTTAAAATCTGGATTTCTGTTGTTTGTGTGTCTTGACATGCTGTTCAAACAGACTCGGGTACATCACCTTAGACTAATTTTTTTTTTTCCCTAAAAAGAAGGACCCAAGATCAATGCATTTTTCAAGTAAATAAATGATCAGCAACATTACCACATCTCATTTTATATTAAATTTGACCTTTAAGCCATGTCTTTGCATTAATGAACTACTGGTGAAATAAATTGCCGAATTTAGGGAAACTTAAAGCATGGAGAATTATTCTGAGATCAGTCCCTCCTGCCTGTCTACCTTTTGTACAAGCGAATTGTACATGTTGCAATGGTTTCAAAACCACCTAACTTGCTTTGGCTTTTGTGTGTTAAGTGTTTTTTGAGATACTGCTCCTGGGTTGAAAATTAATTTAAATTGTAGGTACTATTGATGAATCCGTGACCATCTTCCTAAGGCATTTTTTTTTTCCCCCCTCTACCTATCTTTCCACAGGGGCTGTTGAACCCCACTATTCTATTCTTATCAGCAAGCAGAAATAGCTGTGTAGCAATGTGTAACATCTTTCCCAGAACTATCTCCCAGAGAGCCTGTGTGGGTAGGTGAAATATTTTTTGAGATATTCTTAAGTTTCTGATGGTTGTGTTACTGCCAACTAGCTCGCCTCTCAAAATATTTTCAACATAATTTTAAATTCAAGGTTCATTATTTTAAAGTGTCAAAAAAGATCATGTGTGTCGCATGACAGAATCATATTAACTGGCATGAAAGAACAAAAAAGTGGTCTTTTTATTAAGAATCCCAGTAAAGGACTTGTTAGACATATTTTTTTAAAAAGGGGAAAAAAAAGACATTTTACAAAAGGTGGTAACTGTTTGCTATCCAGAACACATCTGTGATGAGCTGCCTACAGATTGCCTCTCCAAGTAGACAGGGTCCTTGTTTATGGCATCTCCTGTTTAAACATCTGGTGTTTTCAAGATATTTCTGGAGGCAAGTAGCTCTCTCTTCCTGTGTCCGGAAATCATGAGGACTTGAAGAGTTTTCCAGCTATGATCTCTCCCAGTGAAAGCTGTCATCCAGGTTGTTCCAGACAAATGAAAGATAAAGGGAAACAACTTTTGCCTGTGTGGCATGAAGCCAAGTGTAGCAAAATATGGTGCTGTGACCCACGGAGGAACCACAGAATTGCCCCTTCCCTGGCTCGGAAGCTCTGTTGTAGACCTTGGAAGAAATTTGTATATGAACTCTTACTAATTCCTCTGCCTTCATTATTAATAATATTCTTCCTGCAGAGTTTCATGTTTAAAAAAATCTGTGAGTACTGCATTATGGGAGGCCATTTCACAGGTCCAGGTTTTTGGTGTCCCTTGTTTGGCATCTGAATGCCCTTTATGAACTAGAATCATGTCTTAATGCGTTATCTAACAGGCAGCAAATAGCATTTGCTCCCAAGGGGCTGTTACGTTCAGCCAGCTTTTATGTAATGATCAAGGTGACCATTAGCTTAGGATTCTGCTCATTGCTCTGCGTTGATGAATACAAACTGTCTGCATTCCTCAGGAACATTGCAATTCTTTGGGAATTGAATATTGTTTATATAAGGAACTGTTGTAAAACCTAGAGGTGACAATCTATGGAGTCAGTTTTTTTACCAGTCAGGCCAGCTAACTGGGGAAATGAGTCAGAAACATAAAATGAGGAAAAGGAGAAGGCAAATTGGAGCAATAACAATACCTCCTCTTGGTGCAAGTAGTTTTATGAGGACAGCTGTCCCAGCTCGGTCTCTGCCCAAATTCATCTGTATATTGCTTTTAGAGTCATGAAAGACAACAGCTAGATCCCAAATCAAGAAAACATCCTAATTCACAGTATTTCATAAGACTAGGTTTGTGTGTAACTTATTCAAAAGGACTGAAACACATTCTTAGACTTAAATAAATATCTAAGTTGTGCTCTCAATTGGAATGATCTTAAGAGTATGCTGAACTGTTTTTAATAATTGTGTAGTCAGTCGTTGGCCCAGGCTATGCAGCAAAATCGTTAAAGTTATCTAGAGCATACCGTTGATCATGCTCATCCTTTTCAGTGAGCAAACCAGTATTATATGCAAAGTGAGACAGAAATAAATTTGACAGGAAGAAAGAATTCCACCTTCTGCTTGTGAAATAAAACAAAAAAAAAATCCATAAAGTCTCATATTTCACAAGCCAGAAGACCATGCTCTACCTTGTTAATTTTTGTGTAGAGGTAATTTCCAGCATGCAAAGTGACTTCTGAGCCATGACCGATATAGAGAAGTGTCATGTCATTCTTGTACGAGAAGCCACTGTTTACTTATCCAAGCTGAGGTAGGAAAATTGTTGCAGCCTGCCTCACTTTTGGATGCTGCCTGTGTGAGATGGAAGTAATCATCACTATTTTCAAGGTTTAACAGTAAGATTCATTGTAGTTACAGCAAGAAGTAGATTATTAGATCCTGGGTTTGCTTTCCTTTTATCTGAAGTCAAATCACAGATCTCTAAGAACAGAGAGATATATGTGTGTGTGTGTATGCAGAGAAGGGCTCAAATCCCTCATTTATTAGTGTTCTGTCCCAGTTGATTCTGTCTATGATTTTTATGAGGAAACAACATGACAAAAAGTGATAAAGTTTCACTGTTTGGACTCAAGATGGCTGGGAAGACTTTACAATTATGCTTTGTCTTTATTTGTATATTAATGCAAAGTAACCCCAACTAATGGACTTCTAGGTTAATTTTGTTATGACTGACAAAGAGGTTGCCTTCTGGCCTACTGCATAATCTCAGGGTCTGAGTCTGCAGCCATCATTTAGGTCTGCAGCCAGACCTAAACCACTATTGACCGAGAGCCTAAAGCAGTGCTGGGTGGTGGGCATGGTTTGTTATGGGCATGCTGTGCGGGAAGTCTGGGGAATACCAGGTGCTGCAGAGTGCCTCCCTGCCCTGCCTCACCTGGTGGGAGCTCCAGCCTCACCACTACTCATATTTGCAGTTCACAATTACTATTTCAGAAAGGTCATTTTAAAAAGCGTGGTGTATAATCAAGAATCAAAGTGAATTTTGGAATGCATCCAGCCATCCTGCACAGAGAAGAGAAGACGCATTTTAAGCAAAAAAAGCTTTAAAGAAAACCCTGAAGAGAACAGATTTTTTTTTTTTTTATATCTGTATCTATATATATATGCAGTGTATGTGGTGGTATCTATCTATATATATATATGCGTGTGCGTAGATGCTTTTTATACATATATAAGTATGTATGTGTGTACCTCTACGTGAACATTTGAGAAAGAACAGACCTGGGGACGAAAGGAGGGAAACAGTGGTCAAAGACCAAACATCTCTGTTCAGGGGTTGTTTGCAGTTTTCCATTTTGGCTGTTTGTTATTAGCTTTGCTAATTAGTTTATGCCTCTCAAATTTTAGATGACGCCTTAGTGATTAATGTGGGAGAAACCATTAAGGAACAGAATATGGAGTCACCAGGAACCAGATTTAAGTTGATCCATGTAGGCTAAAAGATTATGTAACAAAATATTGCTATTAAGAAGGGTGTTTATTCTCATGACCTGAGGGGAACCTCCCCCCCATCCCAATCCACTTTTTATTTCTGTGCAAAGCTAGAGTTTTTAAATGCTAAGTAAAAGGAAACATTCAAGGAAAAGAAAGAGAATTAGACAGCCCAAAGCAGCCTGGATAAGTGCTTTCCTAATTTTCCTTATCTACTCTGAGCATTTGTAGGTGTATTGCTTTGTTATTAAGTACCACTTTACAGCATATTAACACCATTTCAGATATTGGCATTGCTGTTTGAGGACTCCATTGCTGCAGTGCCTGTCCAGCACAGTCTGTGAAGGGGATGATTTTATCTTAGTGTTTCCCATAGCTTTGACATTTCTCAAACTACAGTGCAGATGTATAGAAGACTTTATTTCACCAGTGGTTTGACATGATCAATATTGACAGTGCCTGTGGAGTCAGCTTGAAGTAAATTTTGGGAATTTATCTTACAGTGATACTAATCCACAGATTAATAGGAAAAGAAATAGCATGTTAAAGAGGGGATGTTACCAGGCATCTAGAGAGCGACTTCAGCTGGAAGGGTGATCATTAGCTATGGGGTGAGAGCCCAAGAGGTGGTAAATCAGCATCTTGTCCATTGAATATTTTAGCTCAAAGTTTAATGATAGTGAAAAACCTGTTCACGTGCAATTTCTGAAATGAAAAACTAGATCCCAGAGGCAAATAAAAGGCACACTTGTTCAGTGATATCTGGATGACTGTTAGTTGTAGAGAAGGTGAATTGGAGGAAGACTCACACTTTCTCTTAGTTCTGCTCTGGACTGAAGGAACTTCTCAGTGCTGTTGACTTAGCTCTGTTAGCCTATTTGTGATAGGCTATGTAGACTGTCAATGGAGACTTCATTGGTAATGTAAAATAGCCCTGGATATAGGAAAAGCAAGTTTAAGCTGGTAATATTGCATTACTAGTCTTTGCTAGCCTTGACATACAAATGGTTGTATGCAGGTTTGAATCATTGTGTGGCTGGCTGAGTTTTTTGCCTTGTGGGGAATTATGAAAATCCTGAAAATTCCCTTATGTAATAGTTTAAAAACATTTAAAGCAGTCACAAAAATGTGAATGCTTTCAAGAAACTACATTCCAAAAAGGTATCTATATGAATTACAGCTCAAACAGTATCAAAGTCTTCTAAGCTTGTTGCTTTTTTTATTCATGATTAGTGTAATTTGTTCTGTGGATCTGACTGAAAGTATCGCTTCAGTCAGGGAAATATAAAGCCTAACTGAAGATATTTTCAAGCAGCCTTTTGCAGATATTCTTAATCTTGCAGTGAGCAAGACAAAGCAATTTGGGCGGGGGGGGGAGGAACAATTTTAGGTATTTTTACAGAGGAACAATTACAGATTGATGAAGTGCTTAAATTTTTATTGCTTAATGTGCCCCAGGATTAAGCCAGGAGGACAAACAGTCAGCTTACACTTATGATAGAAGTAAAGGAGAAGGATAAAGAACGAGATCAAACTGCAGTCAGAGCTAGAAGGTAATGTCAAAAGGCTTGTTAATTTAGATTTCTCTGAGGTGGCTCATCGTCTTCTTGAAAATTATTTTTGAGGAGGAAACAAAGGACAATGTAATGTCTTTTGAAGTCAGAGTGCCTTTTTTCTTCTTGTAATGAAGTCTGACAGACTGCCTTTGATCTCTGAAACAATCTACAATCTTGTATAGCTTTGATCACTAACATAATGGATGTGGTGTTATTTTCTGTGTATGTTGAAAGGGGGTCTTAGCCAGCCTAGTTAGTATGGCTGCTAATTGAGTTACAAAGAAGCCTTACCTTGCATGGAAGTAAGGGCTTACCCACAGAAGACACACCTTCATTTCTGTTCTGTCTCTTCAGGAGTGAAAAACTGCAGTGGAGAATCACAGACTGCAGTGCTCTGTAGTGCTGCCTTCTCTTGTTGTAGACGTGTGCTTTTACAGGATTAACACAAGTAGGCTATGTTTATGCCTCTCAATTTGTATAAGCTTTATCTTGCTGTGTCATGTTTCTGGAGAGCCTACGGGTGCTTGCCAGCAAACACTTCATCAGTGCAGTAGCAGGATGACAGAATCCCCTTTCTCTCGGTGGAGCACCGCAGCAAGTGCTGGCAGACAGATGCGGGAAACGTGCTTGGAGTGAGCTGTTTCTCCTTGCTGGGCTGCCTTAGAAGAACCAATGCTTTATTAGAGAAACAAAGCCCAGATTTAGGCCTGACATTGCAGTTTGATAAACATTGTTTCTGAAACAAAGGGGTGGAAGTCTATAGCTTCATGGCATGTGCTGGAAGAAATATGCTCAAAAGCAATGGGTTCAGATAGATAGAGCTGCTTTAATTACAGACATTAGCCACAAGTGTCGTCAGTTGTTTTAATTTAGGAGGCAAAATTTTTGCTCTGTCCTATTTTGAATGCATAGCCCTTCTCTGGAAGCACAAAGTAAAGGAAGGCTGGGGAAGGAGGTTGAATACAGCTCAGCTGCCCTTGGCAGTGGCTGCCTTAACTGCCTGCATGTGCAAATGCACGACTCTTTTCTTGGTGGTGGGGTGCTGCTGTTACACAGCGATAAAGTACAACAAGAGCAAATGGGATAGCAAAACATTCATGGGATTAAGGCTGTATGAAGAGTTTTATGAAACTTTGTTTTTGAACCACCATTTTCTGAGAGGGATAAATGAGATCACCACACTAAAATTATTTGCTTGAGAGTATAGCAGGCTCAAGTATAGAAAAACCATGCACTGAAGTTCAGGACTTACTGGAGGCCTTAGTTTTCAAAAGAATAGATTTACAGTGTGACTAGTCTAAGGAGAAATAAATGTACCTGGAAAGTATAGAAAAGAGACATAGACTGAAGCTCCAGGAAGAGTTGTGACCCTATATGCTAGGATATTGAGGCTCATTCTGTTCTTCTATAAACTCACCCTTTTTTTGGAGAATGCCATGGCAATTTTCACATTTGCCATCAATAATAATAGAGAACAGCAACACATCTCTCCTTTTCAGAATGAGGAACACTGTGAATATGAAGATATACATAAATGCAGCCTTGTGATAAATGCTAACATTTTATGAATCTCCATGGAGGATTTTACCGTAATTCAGATTATTCTGGCTAAAATATTCCTTAAGATTTAGCCTTGCCTGACTTTCCAACAGCTCCCAGTAGCTCCCTGTTCCCATCTCTCCCCAGCAGCAGTGGAGCGGTTGGTGATACTGGCAGCTTGTGCTGATTCAGGGTGTTTTGAACCCTGTTGATACTACAGAGACAGCACCTTTGACGGACAGCCTGCTGCAGGACACCCAGCAAAGGTCTGCTGTGAAACATCCAGATACCAAGTCCAGTCTTGGCAATCATAAACAGTGCTGCAACTGTAGGCCTGCAGTTTAGCCATCAATAGTGAGGGAAGAGAGGATGTTTTTATGAGCTACTGAGTTTTCTGTGCTACCAAGGCTATTGGTCTAGCTAAAATATTTCAGACACATGTCCTCTGGAAACTGGCTGCTTTTGTGTGTAGGTGAGTTTGGGTATCAGTGAAGCCTCAGCTGAAGCCTCTGTGTTTATCTTTGCAGTGGTACTCGCCTTCAACACCAAAGGGATTCCATGTCCAGCCCTAAGCCAGGGAAAACCAGTGTCATCACGATGGCGGGGAGGAGCAAGCACAATCCTGTATTGAGAACTGGCTTTAGCAAAGTCCCATTTGTCCTTCTGGACAGCAATGAAGGCTGGCTTGCCTTGGGTTGGCTTTGGTTTGTTTTAGTTGTGAGCACTACTTTTCATGTGCTCTTAATTCTTGCTCTGGTTGTTCCTAAATGAAGGCTTTATAGTCTTATGTTTTTCACATTTTCCAATTAGTTTGTAAAGCCATTGTAAGGCCTGAGGTATTTAGTAGTGAGAAATAAAAATGATCTATATAATGGTGGTCATTACATATATTATTCATTAAAATTTGAGTATTCTTATGATTTTCAGGAAGTTGAATTTCAGCTGAGCGAAGAGAAGTACCTTCACTTCTTTAGCCCTCAGGCAGCTGTTAGGTTGGTTACATTTGATCCTGAATCATTGGGCATGCTTTCACCTATTGTGCAAGCAGGAGTAATGACAGAGCTTTGAAGGACAATTCGTGTAGGTGCTATAGATCTCAAAATCAATGGAGTGCTGCAAAAAATAATGGAAACCATAAATGTCATCATAAGGGAGGGTATTAATGTCAACTAATGGGTGGGAGACATGACTGGCTGAAATCATGTCAAACTGAGGTGACTTGTTGTCGTGGTTTAGCCCCAGCCAGCAACTAAGCACCACGCAGACACTCGCTCACTCCCCCCCGGTGGGATTGGGGAGAGAATCAGAAGAGTAAAAGTGATAAAACTCGTGGGTTGAGATAAAGACAGTTTAATAGGTAAAGCAAAAGCCACGCACGCAGGCAAAGCAAAGCAAGGAATTCCTTCACTACTTCCCATGGGCAGGCAGGTGTTCAGCCATCTCCAGGAAAGCAGGGCTCCATCACGCGTAATGGTTACTTGGGAAGACAAACGCCATCACTCCAAATGTCCCCCCCTTCCTTCTTCTTCCCCAGCTTTATATACTGAGCATGATGTCATATGGTATGGAATAGCCCTTTGGTCAGTTTGGATCAACTATCTTGGCTGTGTCCCCTCCCAGCTTCTTCTGCACCTGGCAGAGCACGGGAAGCTGAAAAGTCTTTGACCAGTGCAGCAACAACTCAAACATCTCTGTATTATCAACGCTGTTTTCAGCACAAATCCAAAACATAGCCCCATACTAGCTATTATAAAGAAAATTAACTCTATCTCAGCTGAAACCAGGACACTTGTACAGTGAGGGAGCAGTGATACTTCATTTATCTTGCAGGAACAGTCTTGGTATATGATGGTGGCTTGGATAAGGGATACATGCAAAATCATACATGGGGGTTTTTTTGGTGTGTTCATAAACAGTGGGTGAATTTATGAAACAGTGCAGGGTACTGTCTTTTACTATGTTAGAACAGACTAAGACACAGGTATGTGTCACAAACACAAGCTTGTGATTTTGTGGTCACAAAATCTGATCTGTTGTACACAGTAGGTTCTTGCTGTTGAAAGAAGGTTTCAGTCTTTCTGCTCTGACTGCCCCTGCTGCTATGCGCTGGCTTCTGCAGGAAGCTGTAGGTTCAGGAGCCGTAGCCTGTGCATACTCCCTGCTGGGGCAGTGCTTGGATGGGGATCTGCCTGTGTCAGTGTGGCTGTTACCCCAGGACGGCAGTGCTCCAGAGCACTCATGTGGCACCCAGACTGGCAGCTCAGGGGCTGCCCTCTTAGGAGGGAGCCCCAGAGAGTAAGGCAATGTGATATTCTGCAGTAGGAAGCAAATCCTCCTTTTCAGGGCCTTGTTTGCAAAGACAGAATGCTTAATTGAAGCACTTGTCTCCTGCCTGGTTTTTGGTTAGGATTTCTAATTGTAACAGCCACCATCTGATATGCTTAAAATGGGTGGTCTATCTACTGGAGTTCATCTTGAAATTATAATTTTGGTCTACCCCACAAAATCCTATATCTTGGACATCAGCCAGGTTCTTGTCTTGTTCTTTGGGATTTTGGGATGTGTCTGAATTCCATCAAGGACTGTGCTATTGGACCATATCTTTATATCAGAACATCTTCTAGTTTTTCCTTGCTATAGAAGAATATTAGGCAAAGTTGCAGTAAAAGAAAAAAAAGAAAAAAACAAACCACACACACACACAAAACAACTCAGGAAAGAAATGAAATCAGGATTTTTTTTTTCATTAGAGGAACTCTGTCCTCCGATAAGTGTAACTGGTCGCTTATTAAAAGGTACGTGAGCTTTACTTAAAGATTAACTAGGAAATTCTCCTTGCTCTCTGTTGGGTGGTATGCTATCAAGTGGCTTCATTTGAGTACTAAAAAAAAATAAGCATCAGCGCGAACATTTTCTGTTATAATGTAAGCTTCAAATCAGCAACATCAGAGACAAAACTGGATTAATATAAATCCTTCAGGAGATAAAACACATTTGTAGATTAACCCTGACCTCTGCTTAAAAACTCCCAAATTCTCTTTTCTGTATTGATTTATCTAAACAGGGCTGCCTTGCTGCACACAATGAAATGCTTCCTCTGCAGGTCAATTAGCAGGCACCTGGATAGGATTCAGACTTTTGTTAGGCACAGAAAATCCCATTAGATATTACTACAGGTGGTTGCAGCATGTTTGCTAACAATATGAATATTGCATTTAGAAACTTGGAGTAGATGGTATGAAAAACCTGACAGCTATAAATCTTGTATTTGAAGTGGACAGCTTTATTGACTGCTGCTATCTTTGAGATGGAGAAAAGGGGGAATCTGTTCTAGCCTTTTGATTTAATATGAGAGAGCACTATTTAGGGATGATTGATGGTTGAAAAGTGACTTACCAAGTGCTCTGCATGATTGTATTACCCTAGATAATAGGTTAAACAGGCTTCTGAATTTAAAGGCACTAAACATAATTTTATTGCAAATGAGAAAAATCAGTGCAACTATGACATGGATGTGTTCATTTATATTCTAGACCAACTAAAAAGGCATCCTGTAAATTAATAATTTCCAGGCTAGTTTGTGCCACCTTGAACTATTTTCCAGGTCACGCTAAATTTCATGCTTTTTTCAGGTCTTGAAAAGACATATTCTGGGTCCATTCTGAAGCTGTTCCATGTCCACCCACCCCAGAAATTTAATGTTGCCAAAGAAAAAACTGAAATGGCATCAACCTGCTCACTTCCATACGTTGGGTTGCATTTGTCTTGCACCCAGTGGAATTGTAATTAGGAAGGTAATTGGATTTTTTTTAATGTCAGGAAGTTTCTTATGAATTGAGGATAAAATTCTGCCTCCATTGAGGCAAGAAGAAAAAATTCTCTTGCTTTTTGTGGAGCTAGCATTTTTCTTGAGCTTTTCCACATGTCTGTATTTAGGTTATGCTCCGAAGGACTTTGAGAACAGATGGGAAAATCATTCAACCTGCCCATATCTCAAGTTTCCGATCTATACAACTGGGTGGATAATATACACAACAGGTATATAATAAGTTAAACTCTTTGACAGCTTTGAATTGATATATAATCAATATGAAATTATTAGACATTATATTATTAATAAAGCTTTTTAAAAATACAGTGGTATTATATTATTGACCATAAATGTGTCTTTTAACTCAGAGTTTATCAAGTAAACATTGCTAAGGGATGATCCCTGGTACTCAGATAGTGAAAGATCCTGTTATTGAAATATATTGAGGATTCAGGTGACTGCAGTAGTTGACTGCAATAGCTGCAAGGCCTAGCTACTTTTTAAGTGCTTGTAGCTGAACATGAGTTAGGATTAGATGATATCCAGTATGTCATGTAGTTTGCAATAAACATTAGAATCTTTTACACTGTTTTATTACCGTTAAGCTTTCAATATCATTTATTTAGAACTTTTGAGAAGATACTATTTCTATGGTTTCTATCAAAACCACAGTATTTTTATACTTTGAACTTTGTATTGGCATTGAACAGCCAAAGTATTGTGATACTTACTATAGTCTTATCACTTTTAGGAAAAGAAAATCTGTAACACCCCCAAACATGCAGACAGTTTAAATTGCCTTAAAAAAAAATCAGTTAAAATAATAGCAGTTAAATGTAGGAAAGGCGGATTAGATGATGGCCCTGTCTTGCAAGGCATACATTCTTGAAAGAGGATAGACATTAAACTGAAGTGGCACTTGCTGTTAGCCTGTAGACAGTTTCTCTGGGAGAAACTAAAATGTTATTTGTTCTTCATGTGTTTGGGTACAGTACTAAGATAAGTCTATAAAAATAGAAGTACTTTATTGCTTTTAAAAACATTACAATTTTACAGATGTTGAAATATATGCTAGGTGTTTATATTAAAAAAGTATAATACATGTTTTACCATAAATTATATACACAACACAGAGTCATGGGGTTTTTTGTTTTCCGAGTTAGCTTTACAGTTGAGTAAGAGTAGCTTAATAAAATATATGTTGGTATAACATATTCTTGGATTGTTTAGACTAGGGCTGGGATATACTTTCTGTCTGTGGCTTGTATGGTGAAGGAGGATGTAACAGCGTATATATGGAATGTAAGTATGTACAAAATGTGGATGGAGCTTTTAAGTAGGAGAAGGAAGAATCCACTTTCTGGTAATAAGACATGTCCAACAGTGCATTTTAAAGGATTATTGGATGCCTTTGGTGTTTGCTAAGGCACAGGGCCAGCAAGGACAGTAATCCCTTCAGAACAAAGCCTGTTGTATGTTAAAAGTAGTAAGCTATTTCTATTACAGCATAGGAATTATGTCAATGTTGTTGACTTATAAAAGCCTTGGGGCTGGCCTTCACAGAGGTAGGATGAAGCGTAAGCTCACCACACCTGTCTTCCACTCTAGATCTTTATAAAAATAGTAACAGTAAAAATGTTGCTAAATAGTAAGTCACTTAGACTTACAGAGTCCTTGCTCTGTGCAGGATATTAACCTTCTGTTATGGTTTCTACATTTAAAAAATTACGAAGGATACATTTCTAATCTTGAATTGACAGAGAAAAGGCATGAGATGTCAAATAAAAGTTACAGCATGAGATAAGGTTTTTGGAAATAGGTACGAGGGTATCATGGAGGGTATCTATTTATAGACCTCGTAGAGAAAGTTTATTTTTCCTTAGATTATCAAGACTGTTCCTCTGGAAATTAGAGATAGTGGCAATTTGTCTTATCCATAAAAGACTGAACAGCATTTATATGAGAACTGTTATGAGGAAAACTTGGAAACATATGCCTCACTCTAGAATAAATTAAAACTACTAATTTTAACTAATGAATATTAAAAAAAATTATTTTGGCTGGAAGTCAGAAAAGAATTGAAGTAAAAATTCTGGAAAAAAGAAGGAGAAATCTTTGGTTTTCACTAAACCCCTCTTTTTACCGGACTTGCAGGCATCCATAACATCTTCTGAGGCAGAATACATCTGTAACTGTGTATCTTCTTGGTAAGTTAAAAAGCAATAGAACGCTAAATGGATATTGGCAAGTAAATTTTATTTCTTCTCCATTTTCATGGATTTAATGAATGCTTTATACATTTTACCACACACTAATGTATATATCAACATATAACTAGTATTCATATGTGTAGTTGCAACAGAGGATAGTAGGAAGCCATAAATAATATAATAATGACAATTTGATTTAGCTTGTGTTTTTGTTTGATTTTTTGTTTAATGCTTTCGTGGTTAACACCTCCCTCTAAAGAGCATACACTGCAACAAAGTTTATTAATTCCTAACATAAAAATGTTACTTTCACCAAAATGTTTGAAATACGCTGTGATACTGAAGTATCTGAACTATTTTGTTTCTCTATAAATAAAGTATTCCAAGTGTTGGGGTTTTTTTGTGTGAATATATTATAAGCTATGTTAATGCAAACAATTTATTAGATAAATTTCTCTAACAATTTTATAGTTTCCCTTGAAATTGTTTTCAAACACCTGTTTATATTTATATATTCACATGTCTTTATGTGCATATTCTTTCAGGATTATGAAAAATCTTCTGGTTCTAGGTACAGTGCTGCAATTGGCTTGGGGAAACCCAAGCACTTCACTATGGCATTGTTGTCCTGCCACTGTCCAGGACTTCGCTCAGGAATACTACAGTAAATTTGTTTTCCAAGGAAACAGGAAGGGTCTTCGTTTGAGTTATGCCAACATTTCAGTAAAGCTTCCTTTTTTCTTCAATTATGCAGTGATGCCAGGGTACATAACATATCATTTTAGACCTCTTTTTATTAGTTACCATGTAGCTTGAATGACGTGGCTATGAGCAGATGTTTGTCTTAGTCTTGGATATTCATGCATGGTGGTGTTGGCTGACATCCAGAAATCCTCTGTAGTCTCCAGTGTTAAATAGCTGAGATACATAGACGACACAAGATAGTCCATAAAATAAAATTCTTCTTGTGTTTGAAATGCCTGTGTTCTGCTTGCCTAACTAGGGTGATGTAAACCACCACCATGGTTGGTTGTACTGGTAGGGCTGTGTCAGTTTATACTTTTTCAGGATTCTGAGCAGAGTCTAAAAAAAAGAGAATTAAACATTCATTTAAATTTCAAAATGAGTTTTGCTGGCTGTGTTTGATGATAACAAGGTTCGTTATAGGTTTCTGTAATGAACGTTCATTACTGAATGTCAGCACTTGTATTGCTGTTGTGTTTGCTTTCTGTAAGTATTCACATGAGCTTGTGAACAAAAACTCATTTTGAGTGGATTTTAGGTTTACTGCAGATTGTGAAGTTTAAATGTGCTATCAGTAAGCAACTTTATAACAGAAATTTGAAGTTGTAAGAGTGTCATTGATTCAGTCAGGGATCAAACCTAATAACATTTGGTGCTTTAATCACAGAATAATATCAGAGCCTAGAGTTCAAATTTTAAATAGACTGCCACAGGGAAAATGAAATACGCTAAATATTTCAATGAATATTTTTGAAAAATAGGTATTTGGAGAAAATGGTGAGTGAAGACTTTCTAAGAAAGAAAAGGCAGCACTCATCAGACAAATTATGAAGTGTTATCTTATCTTAAAATATTGGTGACTTGTCACTCTGTAACAGTCAACCCAGGGAAACAACGTTTGTAGGAGCTGTCTCTATATCACAATTTTCTTGTCTTACTATTCCTCTAGTTTCTCAGCAACTGTATATTGGCTACCATTAAGGTTCTACTGCCTAGTAATTATTAGTATTAGTCTCTAAAGATATGGTACATGCAAGTGTTTAGGTGACCTCACTGTTACTCAGATTAACAATTTTTTTTTTTAACCTTGAAATCAGCGGGTAGAAGGCAATTTATGATGTGTGATTTATAAAGCAGCTAAGTGGTGCTAATTCCTGTTTTCAGCAAAAGTGAATTTTAGTAAGACCCAAAGGAACATGAATATTACATAGCATACTTTTGAAAAATAACTTTGAAAATGCAATTTAAACTCTCAAATATTTAAAGAAATATTGTAAGTTTTACTCATTGTAAGTAATTCCTCAGCTGATAAAGACAAAGAGTGTTTCTAGATGTTTAACCCCAAAGGTATTTGATTAAATTATGGTATTGAAAAATGTCATAGATGGCTGAATCTAATCAAAGGCACATTTAACGTGCTGTCCTATCTTCAACACTGACCAGCATTGGATTCTTATAAAGAGGGCAGAAGATCACACAGTGGAATATGGAGCTTAAGAGCTGGACAAGGATCAGTGGCAGATGTTTTCTGATCCAAAGGAATCTCACTCTTCATTTAATCTTTATTAAAATACATGCATAGCTACCTCTTTATTCTGGTGTACATTAATTCTTTCAAATCCACAAGTAGTTTCATCGGTGGGACAATTTTACTTCCATCAGCATGAGAAGCTTAGTAAAAGTGGCATTTATATGATTCAGAGTGCAACTGATATTAAAAAAGAAAATGACATCAAAGTAATTGTTTCATTATTGTCAAATGTCCTTCACTTAATGTGAGGGCCCAACATAATTGTGCTCCATTTGTCTCTATTTCACCTTCGTCAAACTTCGCAGTACCATGCTCAGTCATATTGCATAGCACTGACATCATCCTGCATAGCATGTTTATACACTGGTCCTCATGAGCCCGCATATATTTTCCATCTGAGGTCATGTGAGTTTGAGCTGTAAAAAAATTTCTACTGATGCTTCTCATTTGGTGGGGTTGGGGAACATTAAGACCGCTAGAAAATTGGACTGGATAGCTTATTTTAGTTTTCAGGTGGTGGGGTGTTTTTGTTTTTTTTTGATACCCCTTTTTTCTACTGGTCATTTACAATTTTTCTAACTAATAGCCATCCACTCTGTTGTTGGGTTCCAGGAGATGCTTATCTGTGATTGTATTTTTTTTCATCTGTAGTTCCTTTACAGGCTTATCTTTTCTTAATAGATAAATCAGCTGGTTGGGTTTTGATCTTTTTGCCATTGATCTTGCTGTGAAGTTGCTGTCTAAGAGGACAGCTCACTGAGTATAGTAACTAATCCATAATTTGAATGTCAAGAATTTAATCCCAAAAAGTGGAAGTAGATGCTGAAATTGGAAATGCTAAGTAGTCTGTGTCATATTTTTCCACTGACAACAGCATACCTGTAACAGCTTTTTACCAGCAAACAATGTTGATCACTGAGTGTCAATAATACAGTAGAAACTTGGAAATTTGAGTACTAAAATTTCTATATCTGAAGCTGATTTAACAAAATGGGTAACAGAAGTATTCACTTGCTGCTGGAAAAGCATCTCTTTGCACTATACACTTTTTTATTTCCAGTGGAGGTAAAAGAGTATGATTCCCCAAGATGCATACCTCTCTTTTTCCTTGGAGGCAAGTGATAGCTTTTTCCTTCTAAGTACACTTGTGCCCTTGAGCCTCTGGATACACTTTGCCTGGCTGGTGGATGGATGCTGAAAATGAATGCTGTGCCTAGAAGGATTCTTTGTAGCATACTTAATACGGAAAGACATGAGTTGGAAGAATGTGTTGGTCTGTGACATTGAGGGGGAAGCAGGCAAAGACTTGCAGTTTGCATTGCAGTTATTTTTTTCTATATATTTCCACTGAGCTCTGTTTCAGATAGAAAAAGGACCAGCTGATCCCACGACCCTTAAAGAAACGGAATTTTTATAAACTTACTTCAGGAAGCTGAATTTCATGAGAAGGTGTGCCCATCCCACTCATCCCCTCGGTCAATTTTCAGCAGTCTTTTGCTGTTAAGAGAGAAGGATCAAACTACTCCAAAGAGTAGTTTGTTCATCTTCTCTTTTCTCCTCACTTTAAATGCAAAGTCTGGGGAGTTGTGGGTGAAGCTGCTCACCCACAGGTGATATGGGCATCCTGTGGTTTTATTTAAGAGCCAGCTCTGGTGAGCAGACATCTGTTGACGATAATGCAGGGTGTTGTAGCCACCAGCTTCTGTGCAGAAATGTGTAAAAGTCAGCGTGTAGTTGTGTGACTGCACAGGCAGCAGAAATGGCCATTGGATTCCAGGAAACATGAGTGTCCCAGCTCAAGGCTCTTGTCTGCTGACCAGAAAGGAAATCTTTGTCCAAAGGCAAGTAGGAAAAGTGTATATAAATGCTGAATTAATTAGTATTAATGTACTTCCTAGAATTTTGAAAAACATATAAGGAATATAACTTTTAGGTAACAAACATATTTGCCAGTTTCAGGGAGGATCAGATGGGAGTAAAAGTGGAGGTTTAAAGAGAATGGAGCCATGTTAGTAACATTGCACAGGTGCTAAGGCTGTGTTAGTGCATTATGAGAAAAATCAAACAAGTTTTAAAGTTTGTTTTAAAAAAATCCAAATAGGTATGCAAATTATATTTCTTTCAAGTTCTCTGGAAGAAATGATTCTGTTGTGTCCGATAAAGAAACAAACTTTAAATGTGGGAATTGAATTACAGTAGTTAGCAATACCTGGAAGCTGTCTGCCCCACCCTCATGCCTCCCTGCAGTGTCACTGAGAAATATATTTATATTGAACTTAAATTATGTGCTAGGCTGGCTTTAGAGCAGCCTAAATAACTTCATTTACTTTCGGATACTTGAAAAATCTTTCATCTTTCCCTAAAATGAATTTTTACAAAGCTGGTTGAGGTCACAAAATATACTTGGATAATTCCCCAACCAAGGGTACAACTCATTCTCTTGGACAGCAGGTATGTTGCTGAAACAACCTTTGATTTAGCTACCAATTATGTTTCTTACTGTCGTACCCTGAAGCATCATCTCTGGAAGATGGTGCTCTTGGGTATTGCAGTCAGCATTCGGAAAGCTGATTTACCGATACTCTCATGTCTCTTATTGTCAGGAGTCTATGCCCCAGAATATACCACCACAGTACTTACGCTAAGGAAATCACGTTTATCACATGACTACCAGACTTGATAGAGATCCATAGGTATACTTTGTTACTTACCTGGGTCCCAGGAGAGAAACTATGGTGTAACTCTCTGACTTTCTAAATCTGTCTGCTGTTAACATGGTATAACCCCAGAAGTTTGTCAGTATATTTTTCTTGCTGGTGCTTTCTAGATCAGTAATGCTTTTTAAAAAGAGAAGTACAAAATATTTTGCCCAATATATATTTAATATACAAAACTAAAATAAATATGAATATTTTACTGATACCTGTATTTTCTTTAGATTGCCCTTGAGACTTCTTTTGTGTGTGTGTTTGTGTGTGTGTGTAAGGTAAACAGCTGAAAACTGGGAGGGTGGGCAAATGGACCATGAGCAACCAATAGCCTTTTATAGAAATTGCTTTAATGAAATTGACCTCTAATGAACTACATATTTTTGATAGCCAGGGGTTGAGTATTCAGCAAGTGTAAACCAGCACGGCTCACATTTGACTCATATCAGCAGCAATACTCAGGCCTTTAAATCTGCATTTTAAAATGAAAATGGAGCCTATTATTTATACAGCATAGGAGATGCCAAAATTCAGACCCCACAAATCCTTTAATCATTGCTTTTCAGCTAGTGGAATACAAGAGAAAAGGGCAATGTAACTGAACTATCACTATGCCTTTGAATTGAAGGATTTTTATTGTATCACATGGTGGGGGGACACCCTCTTCCCCAAAGAATAATGAATCTTTTAGGCCCATTATGCCCTTCCCTTTCAATGGCATTTTCTTTAATTTAATGCCTATTACCATTTAACTGCTTTTAAAGTTGCCAACCAAATTAACACACTGTCCTGAACTGCTGCCTTGGAATTTATGTTGGTTAAATCCCTCAAATGTCATGCAATTTTTGTTTTTTGTTCAAACACAGGTTTTACAAAACCTTTGGAGTACAACTTGTCTCATCTGCCTTGTACTCTTGTGGTTTTATTTTGCTGAGACAGAAAGGCATTAACTGAGAGTTTTGCTGTAAATGTGTGCGGAATGTGCAGTGTGTGAGGAAGCAAGGGAACTATGAAGCAAACACTTGCTCTAGCTGCTGGGAAAGAGTACAGCAATTATGGGTTTCATGTTTTTGTTTTGTTCATATAATTTAGGCAACAATTATAATTTTATTCATGAGTAAGAACTTTTGTCATAAACTCAATTGACTTAGGTGATGAACTCCTGACCTGTTTTTTCTTAGATAATTATTGAATTGAGAGTAATTGCAGGAGAGGCAAGGAAGAGACGCATGTTTTAGAATGCTCTTCTGACCCTGCTCTCACCTTTTCTGTCATATAAAACAGAAATTGGAAAAATCCTGTGTGTCAAGCTTTCTGGAAGTGCTCTGAAAACTTGGGATCTTAAAATAGTTTTGTGTCGAAATGTCTTAGACTTGTTCAAACCCTCCATGGGAATATGTTCTTAGACTTACTTTGAGCTGAACCTTTATATTATTTTTTCTTCTAACTACTACATAATATTAAAAGTAACTTGTGGCAAATTTACAGCTGGGTAGTTTGAATTAACTTAAAGGGTTGATGACTGAAAATTATGGGAGCCATCAAACACTGTAAAATGCAACTCTGCCAGGTCTCATAACTCAGCTGGAAGACATGTGATATTTGTCCTTAAAATGCATGACATGATAATTTTATGTCTCCACATTTCAGACTGGAATAGTGCCACCATGAGCTACCCACTGCTAATTTGGTTATCAGCTGCAGAGGCAACAGCAACAAAAAGTTCAGAAATGGTAGCCTAGGCACTTTGCTATAGGCTTAATGGTGATGGCCAAAACAGATGTAAAGT
The DNA here is from genome assembly GCF_034638445.1 of Ciconia boyciana. NCBI lineage: Eukaryota > Metazoa > Chordata > Aves > Ciconiiformes > Ciconiidae > Ciconia > Ciconia boyciana. The sequence continues at coordinate 84,961,972 of NC_132937.1, forward strand.
GAATTAAGTTTTCACAGCCATCCTCAAGCAAAGGAAGACCCAAGGAAGTTGACCAACACTTGGTTTAGGAAACTTGGACCATTTCAGAGCCTTGGGAGCTCTGCTTCTAGCACAAAGTAAATGTTAATTGTCCATTCTGTTTCATATTAGTAATTTCTGTTATTTGTTCTTGGAATTGCAGTTATATAAATCTTAAAGCTATCACCTTAGAGCTATCATCATATTCTTTTCAATATTTTTTTAAACAAAAAGATTAAAAACTAGCAAAAATCAAGCAAAACTGAAGAATGTCCCCTCCATCAACCTTTTAACATCATCTTATATTCAGTATTTAAAATTTCCAGACCCAGATGGTCTTTCATGGTAGCTGTATGTGTCTGCAGTCACCATGGTTTCTAGAAATAAGTGTAAGTATAGAGTTAGTTGATAGGATTGTAAAGATATTGTGTGTTTTAATCAAAGGCTGGTGAAACAACAGTGTGGAATAAGATATTTACATGATCCCATTCTGGCTGAGATGGGCTTAGTGCAGGCTGCAAAGACAGAGATGAAAATAGATTCAACGTGCTTGGTGTGGTTCTGCCTCTTGGAGATGCTGCAGCACCATTAGAAAACTGAAGAAATTACTTCTTCTATGCCCTGTGTTGTGTCCTGGTGACATGGAGAAGATACAGCAGAGCTTTTAAGGTAATTTTCCCACACCAGGAAAAGCCTTTCTGGAGGACCTTTCCAGAGCAATATAGAGATGGTCAAACTTACATTTTGGATTTTCTTCCCAAACCTCTTTGTCTGAGGAAGGACTAAGCTCTGTGCAGTGATGACTCTCTGCAACAGAGGAGGTTTGTTTGAAGTTCTGTCTTTAATGAGTCAGTGCCTTTGATCTGAGATGTGTTGTGAAAGTTGACAACTAAGTGGTTTATACAATATTCCCAATGGCCTGGAACACAAACTCTGGCCAGGCATGATTTTTTTTGGTGTGCTACTGTAGATGCATTGTCAATAAAATGCTGAGATAGCCTTTTTTTTTTTTTTCCCCAAAATAATTTTGTAAGAAAATGCAGATGGGATTCAAATAAAGGCTTACACATTCCTTAGACATTTTGTGCTCTCTGTTCAAAAATATGTCTGCCCTTTTTGGATTTCACTTTGACATTTTAGTGGGTTCAACTCAGCTTACTTCAAAAGAAAAAAGGATTAGTGTGAAGCTTAGTGCAGGGACTTTCAGATGAGACCTTTAAAAAGGTTCATCATTGCTCTGCCAGCCAACTGAAGTTCTCGTCACACTCTGTAATGGCGATGTGTTCATGGCCCTAGCAAAGTATACAGACTCTGGAATGCAAAAATTAGTCATGTCAGGGTCCCCCTCTGCAAGGTATTGGCTGTTCTATACTATATGTATATGCTAATCTTTAAGCTGAGTGACATGTCATCTACACTGGAGTCAGAATGACATGTACGTGGTTGAGGGGAAAAACACAGTTTTCTGCTTTAATAAAGGTATGAGTCATATACTTTTCTGCAGTATAAATTTCAGGATGCATGTTCTTGCATGAAGTGTTGCCTACATGCCACAGATAATTGCAAAAAAACCAAAACCGAAACTGAAAAACAATCTCCTATGACTCTCTTTTCCCTTGGTATCTTGTCAGGTGTGATATACTATTTTAATATAGAAAGGGTTATGGTGTGTTGCTTCTGGACACTTCAGCAATTTCCTTCAGGGCTATTGCCAAGCTTTTATCTCCTTTTATTTATACCTTGTATTTTTGTTAATGTGTACTTAAACAAATGTTGATGTCGATACTTCTGCTCCATTTATTTCATATCATTGGATAAACACACAGGTTTCTGTGAGTATTAATTTTATAAAGTTTCCTCACTTGCTTTGTGCACCCTGTAGTGACTTTATGGTTGGGTATTTTTTCTGTCGTGGAGGAAACTGTTCCTACTGCTTAAATTTTGAAAATAAACATTGAATGCTGTTTCTGCAGCCTTTTTATGAACATTTTGAAAAACTGGTATTTTGGAAATCAGAGATGTGATGGCTGGGGAGAACTGGTATTTCTAAGATGGGTCAGTCTTGATGCAAATCTCACGTTGACCCCAGAGGAATTGCTAAGGGCTGGTGAGGACTGCAGGATTATTCTCAATGTGCTTTCTCTCCTCCGCGTTGTTTGCCTGGCCGTACAGCAGTCATGCAATAGATTAAGATGGGATGTTTGCCCTATCAGTATGAAGTATTGTGACAAATGGAGAACCCCTGTAAATTTATAATCTTAATTATGATCCACAAACTATTCAATACTGGGAAGGAAAATTACTGTGAGTGATAGTGATTAAAGATGGTATCACTCCACCTTACTCTGTAAGCCTTTCTAATGCTTCAGCTTCCAACTTCCTTTGAGCTACACAGAGAAAACACATGGGCAGATATCTTGATATTTAGCAAAATGCATGCTTGGGATTAACTGACCTTTCCTATAAATCAGAAGCAAAGTTGCCAGCTGGGCACTTTCTCATATGCAGGCAGCAAGAAAATGAGTTGAAGAGCTCTCTGAAGCAAAACATTACACATACATTTTTCCCACCCTACTATTCTACCTCTTATACTACAATAATGCAAGAGCTATTACTGAGGGTAAACCAGAAAAGGTGTTTCAGCTCCAGTGTCTCTTCAGCCTTTCCCAGCAAGCATGACAGTTATGCACGACTTCATATTAATGCCTATTTATTTTCAAAGGAAGCTGCTCCTTGGCTGGCATGAAGGGGAAAGCATGAACTGACACAGCATACTAAATAGTGTTATTTAATGTTTTTACCTACGTTGCTAGCTCAGCAAAAATGCATTAAAATTATTTTAACAGTTTATATCAATAAGATACATGCAGGTAAATCTGTCTGATTCAAAACATGTCTCATGCAAGTTAATCCAACTTAGGACTGTTTAACAGCTGACCGGTTCAGCTGCTGTATATAATAATGATTCTTCTTTCATGCGTCAGAACAAACCCACTATCTTTACTAGGATTGTTCCTGTGCAAAACAGAGATAAGTGACAACACAGTCAGTTCCAAATTACTGGAATAGTGCTTTTTGTATGAGACTAACCGCATCCAGGCTCAAGGCAAGGAAGTACCAATAAGGGCTATCATACTGCCATATGTGAAGACTCCACATTTAACTGAGGGAGGAACTTAATCTTTTTGCTGCACAACATTACATTTCTCTGGAACTGCACCTATGAGGAGCTCTGCATGATCCAATTTTAATGAATGTCTTCACAAACAGTGCCCATATGCAGAAGAGATTTATTTTTTTCTGCAGGCTCAGCAAAGTCTGAGTGGTTAGATCTATGCAAAACACAAAATAAAATTTAACATTCAGAAAATGTGCTATATTTTCCACTAACTACACTCGTTTAGGAAACAGCATCTCTCATTCTAATCGCAATGGGGTTACTCATGTTCTGCACAGTGTATATTCAGGCTCAGGCAACTGTTTCATTCTGGGCTGCACTTCAAAGAAATTATAAAATATGCATTCTCCTCCTCTCTCTGTTTTGCCACAGATAATGAGTGCAGGAAAGGCTCCTTCTTGAGCTTTGTGAGGGAAAATATAGTGTTGTTCAATAAGCTGGTGACTGAGAGACAGCATGATGCAGTTTTATCTTGATACCATTCAACCTTTATTTGTATCTGCCTGTAGCAGTTACATGCTATCATCATCTCTGCCTTTCTTCTAGGAAGATTTTAAGTATCCATGAACAAATGGCCACCCCAGACTCCCTCCCACAGTGTCCCTGCTGTATTTTGCTGTGCTTTATGCACGGAGGCAGGTTCCAGCCCTGGTTCTCCTGGAGACAGGCCATTTCTTGCTGCCAGTACGTCTGTTGTTTTCCTTCAGCTTCCAGTGGCACTGTCTCAGGAGAGTCACACTTCCCCAGGTCCTCAGTATATCTGTGGTATGTAATCTGGGTGGGTACGACATCATGGACAGCAGGATGCCACCTGGTCCCCCAGAATCTGAGTGCTTTCCTGTGGCTGGCTGGGAACATGGAGCACTTGGTTGTTGGCTGAATTGCTTGAACTGGGTTATTTGATGTAAAGGTTACCATACATTTTGCAAACATATGACCAAGTATAATATATATGTGTTGGGTTAAAAATCTATCTCGTGACTTCAGCTTTTCTGGTTTGCTTCTAAGGGCTGGCTTCATCCTCACCTCTAACAGTAGACATTAATGAATTTACCTGAGCTATTCGACCTTTCTCTGGACTTTGGCATACTCCCCTGTGATAGGAGAGGGTGCTGAAGTAGGTAGACGGTAGAGGTGGGCCAGGCTTTAAGCATCTTTTAGCCCACTAAAAGTCTTTCTACAACAGGGAACTTCTCTGCTAGACCTTGTGCCTTGCTATGTGCATGTATTGCAAGATCAGCAATACAAGTCTCTAATAGGCTTTTTCTGATCAGCTTTGCCATGAAGTATGACTCACTGGTGTTTGTCATCGTTGGCTGGGGCAATGGACTAGTATGCATATTTACTCATCAAGGAAATACAGTTAGAATACCATAGTTGATAGCTTTAGAATTTGCAACCCTTAGCCCAACATTTTATTGAACATTTAATATATTTTGTACAAGTTGAGAGCAATGAACAGTCACTTTATTTTTCCAAATTGCAAACAACCTCAAAATTACTCATCTGTATTACCAGCTGAGTAGATCCCTGCAAGTCTGCTTCTTACCTACTGTCACACTAATGATCATATTGACAGCTCTGTATGAAGTTAGTATCTTCTTGCTTCACCCTTTTTATTGTTCTGGAAACTACTCAAGAAGAATTAGATCAGTGTTAGCTATTCTGATCAAAAGCATTGAGCAGAGTTGTATTATGGTATCAAATGGTTTGGAAGGCTCATTTCCTGATAGAATAAATAAGTGTGGTGATCCAACTTATAACAGGAAAGCATACCAAGGAGCTGGATAAAATGAGTCAGGGTGTGCTGAGACAAGACCCAGAAAATGAAAAATAAACTTTCCTAAAAATGGAATGAGGGGCAAAATCCTCTTAATAAAAGAATTTGTAAGTTACTGTCAGAAAGTATTGTGCATATAATCTCATAGTATTCTGGACGGATATAGCAGGGAGTGAACTGATTTGACTTTTGTAGCTCAGTGACCTGATACTACTCATGGCTGCAGTCTGAGCTTCAGAACATAAATTTTCTGTTTTTTAAAAAAATTGATTGATTATTTCTTACTTTTGTGAAGATAATCTTAAAATTATAAATCAGATATCCAAGCTGAAAGTTGCTCAAGACTGCAAGCAGTCTGACATGTCATCTGGAAAAGAAATGCGAGACTATCTGAGCTTCTCCACTGCTCTGCTCGGCTAGCCCTGAGGGCTGCCCTTTGTCTGCAGTATACTAGTTGAGTACATATCTCTGTTTCACCTGTCCTGGTCTTTCTGTCTATGGGATCGGGAAGTGTGGGAGAGGAAGAAAGAGACTTCTGGGAATTTTGTGCAAGGAAAGAAGAGAATAAGCAAGTGAGTTTTGCTTTTGCATAGCTTAGTGCTGTTTCTTCTGGTTCATAGCACTATGTAACTCAAATGAAGATTATAAGCCACAGCAAATATTCTTTAGCACATGCAATTTCAATTTATTATTAATTTCTATTTTAGATATTTAGCCCATAGAGGAATTTCTGCAGTGTTCTTCCTCCTATCCACTTTTCTAGATAAATATGGTGAAATAACATTGCTCCAGATTTGCAGCATGTAAAATAATAAAGCAGTAAGACAGGATGATGGTGCATTAATGGACTATAAACACATACTTGAGGTACACTGTATATGTAAGGCTGAAGGCCAAGAGCTTTTAATCACCTAGAATGACTGTTAATGATCTGTTAGGATGTAACTAGGTATATATAACTTCTGTATTAATAAGAATAAATATGATCACCATAATCTTTGGGAAAAGAAAAATGTATTACGTTGCAGTGATGAAGGCCAAACTATTAATTAAAAGAAAGAACAAAGAAGCAATACCTCTGGAATGTTTTTAAGTGTTTTCTAAATGTGCCTGCTATTTGTAAGAGGCATAATGTGGGCCTCTTTTTACCAGTCTTTATTCTTTCACCTTCTGTGAAGATTTATTCCACATGGGTCCTGTCTGTATTTCCATTCTTCCCCAGAAAGTGCCTGAAGATGTGGCTAAGTGCTTTTGTCTACCATGTCCTCAGACTCATGACAAGTGGAAAATGTAATCCAAATTGAATGGACTAGTAAAAGCCACTCATGCCAACAGTATGGTTTGCTGTTCAGAAGGTGAACATACCACTGTTGTTGATGGGATTCTTGGCTGTCAGTAAGTATATTGTGTGAATAGATATAAATTTACATCTACTGTGGTTAATTTCTCTGGACCGCAGATGAGATTAGATACAAATAATTATTCCCATGATAGTTGTTTCCATTTGTTTAGATTGAACCGATATAACCTAAAAACATGTAACCCAAACCTGATTTTAAACATTGTTTCTGAATGAAAATGCATCTGTCAGTCTAGAAGTAAAAAGAAAAATGAAATGCAACCTTGTAGAACTGAAATCTATTTGAAATGTCACAAGTCTCTAAAAAAGCTATTTCAAAGAATAATAAGAGAGTAAGGTGAAGTCAGAACAGAAATGTAAGGGATGTCTACAAAAATACACAACTCAAATGTCAGGTGGGGGCTTCCTTTATCCTGCATTCTCTCAGTGTCCTGTATAAAAGAAATGAGCTAGTTATCAGTACACTGGCGAAAAAAATGGAAATGCATACCATTGAAAACACCCTACAGAAACTGAAGAGAGAAGCTGGGAGAAGGAGGAAAGTCTCTGAACCTGCTTGGCATGGATCAAAGGGGAACAGTGCAGTTAGAGGTAGATTAATCCTATTGAAAAAGTAAAAAGTCAAGCAAACAATTGCCCAAACTTGAACTGCACCTCAACCTTGAATTTATTTTTCCTGTTTGTGCTTTTTTATTTTTATGGTTCAGGTGAAGGCCTGATGAAGTATGACCAGAACAGCATATGAAAAACTGTTCTTGAACAGCTATTATTTATGGTTTGAGTACAAGCAAAAATAATGGAAATCTTATGAGAAAACATGGAGGTTTTTTTTCAGAATGTTCTGTCTAATTTGTAGGCTCAAAGAGTCTGAATAGTTTGGAAAACACAAATTTTGCATCTTTCCCTGACCAAATACTAGTTGCTTTTTACCTCTGTACCTGACAGAAATAGAAGATAAATGTAAGTGGGATAATCCATAGCAAATTGATCGCTTTTAAGTTAAGAGCATGGAAAACTGTGAAGGAAAAAAAAAAAAAAGAAAGTATCTGGAAATCTTGTGTCAAGTACAGCTTTATTTTCCCTTTTGTCTTTTTTTTCTATGACTACCTAATGTAAGGGACTAGAGAAAATGGGCACAGATGCTTCTGGGAGGTACGTAATGGTATGACAAGAGACAATAGACACAGGTTGGAACACAGGAAATTCTGACTTGACATAAGAAAAAAAAAAAAGTCAGCATGGAAAATTTGGAATAAGTTGGCCAGAGTGGTTGTAGAGTCTCTGCCCTTGGAGATACTCAAAACCTGACTGGACCTGATCTATGTTAGCCCTGCTTTGAGCAGGTGGTTGGACTAGAGACCTCCAGAGATCTCTTCACCCAAAATTATTCTATGGTTCTGTGGTTTTAATAATTATTACCTAAGTTGCTTTCATTGTGAAATATTTCTGAATGAAAATATATATATGGATGTGGCAACTGTAGACAAGAAAACGTTAATCTACAAAATATAATGGTATGTTACATCTAGTTCAGCATGATGATGTGTGAAATTAACACATCAGTGTGGACTAAATAGAACAATTAATCCTTTAAAAGAAGTGATTTTTCTTACACGGATGCTGAAATAGAAAATTAAAACCTGTTTTGTCAATGTTTAACAGTTAAATTGATTTAACAGTGGTTCACCCATATCCTAATTGATATAAGATTATAAATCCATATATTTATCTCAGTTTCGAAGAGGTAGCATTTGAGAGGTTTACATTTCAGTGATGGAAGAAACCTTTCAGTTGCTTAAAGTTGCCCAGCAACATTATACTATAAATTAAGATGAGAGAAAAATATGAAATAATTGTTCAGTTAGGAGGCAAACATTACACCCTCTGTGCAAAAGGTGTCCTACACCATCAGTGTATACGTTATGCTAGAAAAGGGAATGAATTTGTCAAACTCTCTAGGCCAGTATCTAGCTAATGGACTGGGGGCAGAGGAGCTTAGACTGCAACTAAGGAAAAGCCTAACAAGTTCATAGTTTGAAATAAATGCTTTTGTTCAGATGAATTGAATGTGATTTAGGCAGGGAAGTTATGAACCAGGATAACATTATGCTGGAATTTTGCTTAAATACATTATCCCTTCCTGTGTCCCCAGCTCTGCAGTTTCCAGGCATGCATTGTTTGTGCAGACTATTTAAATATTTTTGTAAGGTCCCTTGAAACACGGAGGGAGGTGCCATGCAAGGGAAATACAAGCAGACAGAAACACACAGGTGAAGGTGATGCCTTCTTACATTAGAAGAGTCTTTGTAATCTGCAGTGAGTTGATTTCCGTGCTGTGGCTAAACACCATTTCAGGCCAGGCACAGAAACCCCTTCCTCTGACCCCTGCTCCTTGTGGAGGTGCACAGTTCTTCACTTTGGATATAACAGACTTTATTGTCCATTATAGTTCTGCACAAGTAGCAATTTTGCTATTGATACAAAAGGCACAAGAACCTTTTCTTCATTGGTCTGGACAGCCTCTTGTCCATTTATGTGTTTAACTTAGGAGGAATAATGTAATTTTGTGTTGTGAATGGTAAATAGTTATTTTTGCTTTGCCTTTATACTACCTTTCTAAAAATGCTTTGTGCAGGTCTGACCTGGACATCTTGCAGCAGTTGTGTAGGCACAGCATTTTGTTTTACTGGTAGTCTTTCTATGTCATACTGAGCACTAAGTATCTGAAAGACAACTGTATTACAATTTCATATTTGGGAATCAGAGCAATTTATTTGTGTGTATGGGTTTTTCATATGTTACTGTGATTTTCTTTACGTAATCCTGAGGAAAAATATGTCTGGGAGACACATTACATAAGACAGTAACTCATTTTGTACAAGGGAAGGCTTGACATAAACAGCCTGTGTCTGCTTTGGCCATTCTCTAAAAGTTAAAATAGCATCAGCCAAGGCAGACAAATAAGATGTGCACACTGCATTTCAGCCAAACGAAATCCTGCGTACAGGGTACTTGAATGACTCTTGAAACAGCTGAACATTACGTGTCTGATGAGATATAACAGACAGTATTGTCCTAGCCCTCTCCACTCTCATCCAATAACTGGCTAGGCTATTTTTTTCTTATTTGACACTATCATTTGGGAAATCCCTTTTTATCTATGACATGTTTTTAAGTATACTCCTGTTAAGGATCTAGTGCATGTACCTTTCCAATATTAAGATAACAAGAAGAATGTTCCTGTAATCTTGGCCTAAGTTATGGCTCCTAAGCTGTCTGTGCACTGAAAAGTAGGTGAAATGTTTTGACAGAGAAAAATATGTGTTGTCAGCTTTGTTTTATCCATGGCTGAGAAGGGAAATTGAAACTATACTTCAGCAGGGTTCAGACACTGATGGCTAAAATGATCTTCTGCTAAAACAAATTAGAAAAGAAATGTTCTGCTTTATGCCTCATTCTTTTTCCAGTGAAATGCACAATTAAATGAACGGCTTGTGTGTTGGAAAGAAATCTTTAAAATAATGTAAATAGTGGCTAAGAAAGAAGTAACATTTGCATCATAAAATGGCAAAAAAATATGGACAGTACGTAGTGAATGGTTTCTCTAATCAATTGTTGGCGTCAGTCATTTAAAAGTGCATAAGGTATAGTTTTTTATATGTTGTAATTAATTTCAGTGTTTTGTGAAAACGTGTCAGTGACAGAAAGAGCTTCACAGCTGGAGGCAACCTGAAGTGGAAGAAGGCGCTCACAGCCACAGTTCCTTGGGTCTCTGTCAATAAGAGACAGAGTAGGCTATTGCGTGCCCTGTTTTTACCAGACTTGCTCTTTCTGTGCTTGTCTGCCTTCTGACATTACTGTCAGGAGCTCACTCCACCTGCCAAACCCTGCTGCAGCTTTTCTATTATCTGCAAATTCTGTTTAGCTTAGAAGTAGCTTAAAAGATTGTAAGAAAATTATCTTAAAAGAAAAATGTTGACCGTCTTGACTTGGAGTCTCTTTCTGAAACTTCTGCTATTGATTTCCTCATGTGACACTCAGCTCCAAACATGGCACAGAACAATTTTCAGGGCTAAAATGATACACTTGAAAACCTATATTTTGGAAGCTACAAAGCATTTGTTAGATCACATGTGATGCAAACCCAGCTCCCTCAACCTCTTCCTAGCCGCTGACTATTTTAGTCATCCTCTGCTGAACCCTTTCTAGTTTCTCAACACCTTTCTGGACCAGGGTCAAGAGGTCTCAAGCTGGACACAGTATTTTGGATGCAGCCTCACCTGTGCCGAGTACAAGGAGGTAACTTCCTCTATCTGCTGACCACTGTCACATGTAAAACAGCCGCCAGTGTTTCGTCTTGCAGAGAAAACAAAGACAGCAATAAGCCACAGAATTATGACTTGAGGCATTAAGTACCAGATTCTGGGTTCAGATACTTAAGTGGCAGAAATATATTTTCAGAGAGTGTTAAATAATGAGCAGATGCAAATTCATGTACCTTTTGGTATCTAAAACCAGGTGCCTTTTATAACAAAATTGTTTGCATCTATTATTAGATCTACCTGCCAGAGGCTATTTGCAATTTTTCTAATTATTTCACATGGGTAAGTTATAGGATCATGTACATTTTCTTTAATTTTTTCCCTTGTTAGTAGTCAAAAATATAAATACAAGTGGGAAATGTCTCTGAATATTTAGTGTGTGTTTGAATCTAATATATGAATATTAATCTGTTTTTCTCTGTAACTGAACTAGTATACACAGGGGGGTATGCACAGTATTTTCTCATCCTTTTTAGCCTGAGATGCATTTTAGGTTATCTCTATACATTCTATCATCCTTTCTCATCATTGATTTGCTTTTGCTGGACTTCATCAGAAAATAAAAACACTAGCTTTTCACTCTGAGTGCAAGTAAATAATGATTTTCCCCTCAAAGGCACACAGTAGTTGCTACATTTCAGAAGGCTATACAAAGTCAATGCTCAATCCCCACCTCCCAAATATTGAGAACCTCAGTACTCTCAGGGTTGAGAATACTCTCATTAAGAGGATCTCAGGATTTTTATCAGTCAGTGATCTTTTTTCTTCTGATGCTGGCACTTCGTTTCGGACACTGTTCAGGTTCAACTGATATTTCCAATTTCTTTCGAATTTGTATTTTTTTGGAGTTGCATACTTGTACATTATAAAGATGTAGTTCACATAATCATTATACCTTTAGGAAAAAAGAAAAAAAACCCTGGTTTTCTTTTGCTTTGATCAGCATTCTTTTTCCTTCCAAAAATCATTTTTAGCTTTCTTTTTCCTGGAAAGATGAAAACCTGTGTTTCTTGGTTTTCCTGGAATTCTGTGATGTCAATGCAAATAAGATAATTAGAAAGTTCATGGTATCAGAAATTTTTCCTGTAACAACAGTATCCTGTATCTTATGACTGCAGGTGAAAAACAGGTTCTGTTGGACAAATATCTGTCTGTACATAGTTAACCGTCATCTCCTTTCTCTGTAGCTCCAAAGAAATAGCACGTTTCTCTCATAGACTTTGCCCTCCCTAAATTTAGGTGGTGCCACATGATGCATATCTTTATCATGACTTGTTTCACTTACATTGAAATTGTCAAATGTAAGCAAGCTGACAGTCAGGGAGGTCCTGTCATTCAAGAAGTGGAGAAACCATGCTGTAGGTTCTCTGCCTTTTTATGGTCACACTCTGAGTAATATAATACTAAAGTCAAAATACCCTTTGGTGTCAAAAATACACCCTGAGACTCTTATTTGTTGCTGTAAGAATATGCAAAGTACTCTTACCCAGACTGTTTACAGTGGAGCTGTTGTTCTTTTTTCCTGAATGTTAATTGTGTCATTGAGGGTTATATTGGTTTTTTGTTTACTTGTGATAGATTAGAAACAGAAAGCTATGGCAGAAATAATTCTTACTATAAACAGAGTTTTAAACCATTACTTTGCATCCATGGATGCTAATTCCAGTACTGAGCTGAAGGTTCTTGTGCCCAGGGCCCAAGGCATGTGGACTGCACCTAGGAGAACTGTTGCACAGATGTTTCTTGTCCTACCTCTCCTCTGCTCTGGATGTAATACTCTGTAATAGAGTGCTGTAACTTCCACTCTTTGCTGATCACTTCTCTTTCCCCCTTCCTCCCTGCAATCCAAGCGCTTCCCTGTGACTTGCCTGTACCTTCTCCATTTCTTCAATGATTTAGGAGTATTTTTCTTCCTTCAGTTAGATAAAATTCATCTCATGCACAACGTTTTGCCTTGCCTGAATACCCAATGTCCCATGAAGACTGCAAATATCTGTCTAATATTTTTCTTACCTTTTTCGTAGAAATATATGATAACTTTTGATCTGAAGATGTCACTAAGATCAGAAAAGCGAAATGAAACAGTAAAATACGGTATGATTATCCCATTTTATAATCTTGTTGACTAAATTGATGCTATGGCCATTCAAACCTGGAAGCGTGAAGTAACATTGACAAATCAGTGTTATTTTAACTACAGAGTCATTACAATTACTAAAAATTTGCATTCTAGCTTCTCTGAAAAAATGACATCTCTATTGTGCTATGCACATAGCAACAGAGACTTGAAATACAGATGCTAGTAAAGACTTCAAAGAATGCCCTGTAGTCTGTATCTAAGATCAGAACTGTACTGGGATAAGGCAGCAGTTTTAATGACAAAATGGGTGGTGAAAATTGTTTTAGCTTGATGTCCTCGTAGATCTGACCTTTGGAAGCTAAACAATAATAGGCTGTTAATACAGAATTGTCCTCCATTCAGAAATAGTGCATGGATGGGCATATAATTATTTTGATTGTTTTCCAGTAGGTGTCCTAGTGATGTGTGGGCATACCTTTGAATACAAATGATTTAGGCATGAAAATCAAATGAAGATTGCATTCTTCCAAAATGAGATTATTTACTGTATAAATTATCTATTGAAGAATATTGTCTACATAAAGCCATATTTGATAATATGAACGTTTTCTAGACATTGACTCATTCAACTGTCACCTGTCTAGCACTAATATTGAATAGCTCTACTCATGTTTTAAAAAGACAGACTGGTAGAGAATAGTATATAAAAAACTTGACCTTAGATGCTGGAAATTTTCAATATTTTAGTGAGCTTGTTCAAGTCTTTCAGAACTTTTAATGCTTCATTATTGGCTAATAGCTATATATAATCATTACCTTACCCGAGTCTGAATTCTAAAATCTACTTTATTGATTAGATATTCCATTAAGAGCAAAATTTTGTGAGGTATAGGAACATAATTTGCAGTGTTATGAACTTTCATACCATAAAAATTCTACAACTGTAGTAACAAAAAGTATAGAACACTCCATTTAAATGTATTATGATGTTTTAGTTTTTTTCCTCAGTATTTATCAGCTGTAATACCTATTAGTACTGTATTGAATGTGAGCAAAAGGAATATTAAAGATAGGAATACAGAAAATTTAATAATCTAGGTGTTAGGCCTCCTACGATTAGTCTCATTGTAAGACACTAGTAAGTGTTTCTATTGGGGGCACACTATGCGCTACAACTACTACATTACTACTAGAAAAGGTATACCTTCAATATTGAAATAGTGTATAAAATGTGAAGAACAACAGGAAGCACAATCTAATTAATTCATACAAACCATCTGTGTTTCATATTAGATTATTTAAGACACCTGAGTTTGGGTCAAGAAATGACACCGCATCCCTTGTGCTCCAGCTCTTATTTTGTCTGGTAGAGTAAATGACAATACTCAGAGGATGTGAAAATAGCTTTAATGATACAATCAATCTGATAGTGAAAAATATATGAAATCTTCAGCTGACACCTGGAAACAATTATCTTGGACTATCAACAAGAATGAAAATATTTTATAATAAGATTAGTCAGAAGATCTAATACTCTGCAAAACCAGGCTATCCAAATGAAGTATTGCAGTTAGCAGTAAGCATATAGACAAAATATAGCAAACATATTTTGAAAGGTGGGACAAGCTTTAGGACATAACTAGTGTAAACAGCTGTTGTTCAATGTCATGTCTGGATGTTTTTCCAGTTCAAAGAGATACTACTAGGAAGCTGTTCCTAGCAATATGAAGGTTCAGCTCTCATTATGAAATCAGTCTTTAACACAGACCTTTGAGGTAGTGTTTTTTTCCAGAAGCAGTGCTGCACGGATTACTTAATCTAGCCATATGATTGTATATTCTTTACCCCTGGCTGTTTAACATTTGCTTTGTAGAGAAAACCGTAGGAAATGCAAAGCTTATACAAAAGACAAAGCCAAATTTAAGTAGTTTTGTTACGGCTATGCAGGCAGAACAATCTTCCCAGAAATAAAGCCATTTTGCTGATGTATGGGGGTGTCTCTGGCAGTAGCAAATGGCGGGAATCTATGGTTAACACTGAGCTGTCTGAGGGACAGAGTGAAAAGAAAAACAGCTACTTTTTAATGGTACCTTGATTTCTGGAAACCATCCCCATATGATATTGCTGATCCATTATTTCTTTGTTAATATCGCCAAGTTTGAACAATTGACTGATTTTACACATTATAAGATTCAGTAATGTCACAAAACCCTGGAAAATATGAAGTCTAGTTACTGTGTCTCTGTAACGGGTATGAGGTGAAGCTTGAGAATAAAGCTCATAAGCAGGTAGATAACAGACTGATTAGTAGGGTTGGTGTAGTCCATCAGATGCTAATACAGGTTTATATGAGACACCTGTGATATTCTCAGGGAAAGGTAAGCAGATTGAGAGATGCAGAAACACAGCACTGTAATTATATTGCAAGAGTTAAATACACTGTACTGCTATAACACATAGGCATCCACAGTGAGGGTAAAGTAATTAACCAGTGTGTGACAGATGTGTGATAGAAGTTGATAACCAGAGGGGAAATGCATGATATGGCTTACAAAGGAGAGATCAAATGTGTATCTATCTGAAAAGCTGAAGCAGTGGGAAGGTTTAAAGCAGAGCTCACAGTAAGGGGTTGGGATGTGAAAGTCAAGTAGTCAGCACTGTTAGCCACCCCACTTGCTGGCCTACTCTGCCGTTGGGTGCAGAGACTCAAGGGGAGGATGCCACTTCCCCCAGGCCATGGCACTTTCCTCCCTTGTCCTTTGAAAGAAGAAACACTGCAGCCAGCAGACCACCGAGTGCCTATAACAAATGTCTTTGCTGTGGTGTTCACCTGACTTTCCTACAACTCTGTATAACTGGTTATGTACAGTCTTAGTTCTCTCCAACTCTTTTAGCTGGAGTTGATTTTTAGTATTATGTTTTCTGATATGGGAGTTAACATTGGGCAGGTATATTTTTGCCAGGATGCTAACCAGGGAATGATAACTGAGAGAGTTTTATGTCTGTCTGTTGTTAGCATTACCTCCTTTATACCTAAAGATTTGATCAAGCAAATGGGGAACATTCTGGAAGATTCAGTCTTATTTCCAAATTAGCATTCTGGTGTGGCCTACTTGCTATACATACTGGAGAGAAATATAAGTGAGATCTGTTCTGTGGTAATGGCATTAATCAGAATAATTTCCCTGGGATTTTGATGTGTTATCATGTTCACCACCTATTATTACTTGTTGCTAGCTTTCTTTTAATACAAGAATAAATACTCTTTTAATTAATCTTTTAATACAAGAATAAATACTCTTTTAATTAATCTTTTCCCCTTTGATATTGATATTAAAAGCTGATAGACAATAATTTTCCAATGAAAAAATATAAGCTTATTATACTGTATTAGACAAGTTAATATGTTTTTGCATTTTACAACAAGGAAGTTTATTACTATGGTGACATTAATGCATGTAGAGTAATGTTCTCCAAACCAGTTGTTACCAACAGATAAAGGCTGATTTGGTAATTGCTAATGTAAGGCAGGATCAAGGGGTATTATTGCACTAAAACTGTTAGCTGCAGGAGGGATGGTCAGGACCATAATATTCTGTTACTAAAGGAGTGCATCACACTGCCCAGATTTCATATGAAGAGCTGTGGGTGACGCACTATGTGAAGACTCTCTTTATCGTTACCTTGGATGTCTAAAAGCAGCAGCTTACTGTAAGCCCTTTAGCTAAGGGTCTGTCAACCTCCCTCGTATGGACCTAGCTTTTGATGTCAATTGGTGGGACATCTTTTTGCTGAAGCTAAGCTTAATGTAGTCAGAAGGAGTGGTCAAAGATAATGTTGAAGCCTTGAGCTTGCTTTGCCACCCAGCACAGGGACAGCAGTTGTGAAGCACAGTAGGGGACATTTCTAGGCTCCTTTTCTTTGAGATGACAGACTGGACATCAATGATGTTGATCAAGACCCAGCTCTTTTACATCAGAGCGCTGCCTGTGGTGAGCCGGGTGGGATGTGCAGCTAACACAGAGCATGGGAATGTACCATAGCTGAGCTCTTTCCCTCTTATTTTTTCCTGTGTGACACTGCCAAATAAACAAGCACTAAACAGTCCTGTCACAAGAGGTACAGGTTTTTATTTCATTTCAGCTGGTGACAGTATTCTGAAACATTTGAGGACCCTTTTAATTTTATCATGGACATGTTACCAAAATGCTGCTATAAATGTTAGTTGATAGCCAAATCTCTTTACTTCAAAAACTCCAAGGGGAATTGAGCTTCACAAGTCACTGCAAGTGAAGTTTCCACTGTGATTTGTATAATTCTCTGAAAGCAGTTTCTGTAATGTTATGATTAAAAAGCGATTAAAAAAAAAGCTATGATAAAAAATATCCTGTAACTTAAGACTTTCACAAATGTTTAACAAGATATAGTCTAATTTGTTTTACTTTCTTTGGTTCTGCCAATGCAAGATCTAGCAATCCATCCACAGTAATTGCACCTGACTGCTTCAAACCATGCCCATTTTAGTGCTGAGCCCAGCTAGGAAGATGGTCTGGTTTCGACCTCTTTCTACTGAGTAGAGGAGAGGAAAGCTGATGGTGGTGTCAGGTGAGGGTGCTGCTGCCTGTGGGACTATGAAGGGGGCAAAAGCACCCTACTGCCTGCCTGTGGCTGAACCCATCCTTGGACCACAATGGTGGCTTGGAGGTGGGGTTGGACTCACTCCCCAGCTGCATTGTCCACCTCCTGTTGTTGCTTTTCATTGACTGCTGTGGTTTTTGCAACATGGGAAAGGTATGTGAGGAACGGTGTGAGATTTGGACTGGAAGTCAGAAGCATGAGCCATGTGCTGTGCCGGTGAATCATGGCTGCCTGGTGGTGGGTAGTCTATGCACTGCTGCGAAGCTTTTCTGCAGGTAGAGCTGTTGAAACTGCTCCTAGAGGGTGGATTTACACTAAGGGGTTCATAAATGCAGTTCTCTACCATTCATGCTGGTGAAATAAAATCATGGCTCTAAAAGGTGCTAGCAGAGCTAAAATGAACTAATTACAGCATTAAAATAAATATTTGTGGAAAATTGTCTTAACCACTTGCCTGACAGTTCTTCTAACCTGTCTTTCTACTGAACACTAATCATTCAGTCCTACTTTGGTCATCAAGTGCTATTTTTATCTGGGGAAGTGCTTTTATTTCCACTTTTATTCACCGAATCTACTTTGCTGTAGTTTATGAAGAGCTTGTCCCTTTTATAGGAAATGAAAGGAGTCTCATCCATATTAGGTAGATGAAAAGTGCAGGGTATGGCCTTGGAGGCTTCTACCCTTCACTCTACATCCAGACAATGTCCAGGGATCCTGAACCTGAGCCTGGATGCTCAGAAGTTCCTGCAGAGCTCTGGCATCATGCCTGAGTAATTTATGTTAATATAATTTCTGAAGTTCTTCTGTCTTATTCTTTTATGTCTCTGTGTTTGACAGTGCTTCACCTTCATTATCTTTAAAGATCAGCACTAAACTAGATATTTCCTCCCTGTTCCCGCTATGAAAACCAAAACAAATAAATCACTTACTTAGCTTCTTTGCTGTCTCTTTAATCTCCTCACTGTGTTATTTTTAATCATTTTGACCTTGTAAACCCAACAACTTTTACAAGGATCTCAAGATATACTTAAAAGATTCTTCTGTATCAGCAATATCTTTAAATAAAGTTCTATTATTTTATTATACACTGTCTTTTTTGTTACAACTTTTAAAGTGTTTTCACAGCCTTACTAGTATTTCAGCTAAGTGACTTAATATTATATCCATCAAGGAAAGAATTCAAGCTGTATGACTGTATATTCTTATCTCCGAACCTGAAGATAGTATGCTTTAATATTTTTGAGTATTCATTAGGTAATAAATAAAAATTGATAATTACCAATTTGAAGAATCTGTGTATTTTCACTGTGTCTACTGCACAGATATGTTTCGGACTGATTTCCATATGTTCATTATATCAGTTTAGTATGAGATCTGTCAGAGACTCATTGTCATTGCAGTTCATTTTATCCAAAGGATTTGTTGTGTTCTTTTGCTGTTTTACTAGTTCAAAATAAAACTATCTTTTTGTATGTCCCTATTACAAGCATTAAGTATAAGTACATGGAAATACAAGATATTAAATATATTGAATGGATTTTCACATTTGAAAAATTTTAGTCTGAAAATTTTGTAACTGAAGGCCAAATTAATTTACGGCCTGAAAAATTATGGTCAAGAATTTTCCATTGAATTGCCATTTCCTCAGGGTAAAATCCAATATTACTGAAATATTTCAATTTCTGTGAAAAAAAAATTAAAATTAAGTATTCACTTAATCTTCTGTGAAGCTCTCAAATAATTGCAGTTCAGGAGATTTGGGTTTTTATTTTCCTTAACACTCTCCAAAGGAGACATATCTTGTCACAAGTCTCTCTCGTCTGCCATGCAACAGAATGGCAGTCTGTTGCAGGCCTGTCTAACCCCAGTGTATCAATGGTAGCTTATACTATTGGGACAGCAGCAATGGCACTTGGTGTTATGTGGCTTTGGTGATCTCCCAGGGGCTTTAGGAAGACATGAATTGCCCAGCACCCTTACATAATGAATATGCCTATGTACCTCCTCTCTATGTCTGATGGAGCTATTTGTATGGTTGTCGTTAGGCAACTTATGAGTGCGTTGGAAAAGAAAATAACATGCAAACTCAACATGCAACCTTTCTTGTCTCGTGCCATTGCACTTCCATTAGCGCATTGGACTACTGCACACTGCAAACCTCCCTGGCTTTCAAACAGTTATTTACTTGCAGAAGTCAATGTACTCTATTACAAAGGAGATGTGGTGGTATGAATCTCAGTCTAGTTTTCTGGTATTATTGATATATTTTCATGGTAATGGACTGCAGTTAGCAACACGTGCAAGCTCTGCATCCACTTTAAAAAAAAACGTACTAAAGAATAAGAGTTTTCTGAAGCAGAAGTGGTAGTAAAGTTTGGGTAATAAAATAATGCCCTGACTCATCTCTAATTAAGAGTGCAATTTATGAAAGGGATTAATGTTTAACAACGGGGAATAGGAAGGAAGCAGCAGCTATAATTTTTTAAAATAACCTATTACTAACCATCTAGAGCAAATTGATCCCTACCTTCGGCTTAGTCAAATCTTTAACAGACTGGACAATAGTTAAAGTAATTATCTAGAGAAATTATTGTTTTTATAAAATGTGGTCAGTGTTTTACGACAGCAAAAATACCTGGGTTTTATCCAGTATGTGTTTAATTTCTTCAAGCAAGCTGTTGCTGTCTAAAAAGTGCTTTTTCACTAACATGACACAAAGTAATAGATAAATAATATCCATGGAAATTTAAAATGCAAAGCAAATGTTATAAAGGTTTCCTCTATTAGTAGTCCTTATCAGCCAATAATTAATTCTTTTTAATTAATTTACTGGTCTTGAGAGATTGTTAGAAATTAATCATTAATGAGAAGCAAATGGCAGCCCACCGCAACACATCTGTTTTTTGTTAAAGTAATTAAGGCTGTCTGCATTCATGATCACATGGTTGATACAAATTTTGAGCAATAATTCAGACATTGTTTCTGACGGTGATGAGTTACAGTTGTATTTACAGGTTTTAGAGAGACAATACTACATACTACAGAGACAATGTAGGGAAATGGTTGTTTTGTATGAATTTCTCACAAAATGTGGAAGTGATGATGCACGTGATTCTTCTGGTAGGCCCATCTAGGTTTCAGAGAAAAACTGGCCATTTTTTTCCTACAAAATTCTTCATGCTTACCCTTATTCAGTGTTCTTTGTTTAACAAAACACTGTTTAACAAAACACTTTGTTTAACTCCCTGTTCTGATACGGTCCTCTGATTATTATGCTCTATTGGTTATGCAGGTTGGCTATGATGAGGTTGTGGAAAGAAGTCCAAAAGTGATCAAAAGAGACTTCAGGGCACTGCGGAGATTAGTTGAGGGATCAGGAGCACAGGTAGTGTTTTCCTCATCCCATCAGTGGCAGGGAAGAATACTGAGAGGAACAGGGAAACTCACCTGCTCAACATGTGGCTCAGAGGCTGGTGCCATTGGCGGAATTTTGTTTTTTTTGATCATGGCGATGTTTGCACGGCACCAGGCCTGCTGGTGATAGATAGAGTTCATCTATCTCAAAGTGGGAAAAGGATTCTCACCCATGAGTTGGTGGGGCTTATTAAGAGGGCTTTAAACTAGGTTTGAAGGGGGAAGGGGATGTAACCAGGCTCACTAGAGAGAAGCCTAAGGGTGGCATGCCAATGTTGGGAGTGAAATTGATAGCCCAGCTCAAGTGCATCTATATGCTGCATGCAGGAGGGGCAACAAACGGGAGGAGTTGGAAGCCACTGTGCAGCAGGATGGCTATGACTTAGTTGCCATCACAAAAACGTGGTGGGATGACTCTCATGACTGGAGTGCTGCAATGGATGGCTACAAGCTCTTCAGAAGGGATAGGCAGGGAAGGAGAGGTGGTGGGGTGGCTCTGGATGTTACAAATATATTAACAACAAAAAGAGAGCCAAGGAGAATTTCCCTCCTTTATCACATGTGGGGGGGAAGATTGCCACCAAAGATGAGGAAAAGACTGAGGTACTTAATGCCTTCTTTGCCTCAGTCTTTAAAGTCAGACCAGTTATCCCCAGGGTATTGACCCCCCTGAGCAGGAAGACAGGGACAGAGAGCAGAATAAACCCCCCATAATGGAGGAGGAAGCAGTTAACGACCTGCTACACCACCTGGACACTCACAAGTCTATGGGGCCAGATGGGATCCACCCGAGAGTACTGAGGGAGCTGGCAGAGGAGCTTGCCAAGCCACTCTCCATCATTTATCAGCAGTCCTGGTTAACAGGGGAGGTCCCAGATGACTGGAGGCTTGCCAGTGTGATGCCCATCTACAAGAAGGGCCGGAAGGAGGATCTGGGGAAATACAGGCCTGTCAGCCTGACTTCAGTACCGGGGAAAATTATGGAGCGGTTCATCTTGAGTGCACTCAACAGGCATGTGCAGGCCAACCAGGGGATCAGGCCCAGCTGGCATGGGTTCATGAAAGGCAGGTCCTGCTTGTCCAACCTGATATCCTTTTACTACCAGGTGACCCACCTAATGGATGAGGGAAAGGCTGTAGATGTTATCTACCTGGACTTTAGTAAAGCCTTTGACACTGTCTCCCACAGCATTCTCCTAGAGAAACTGGCTGCTCATGGCTTATGCAGGTGTACACTTTGCTGGGTAAAAAACTGGCTGGATGGCCGAGCCCAAAGAGTTGTGGTGAATGGAGTTAAATCAAGCTGGTGGCCAGTCACAAGTGGTGTTCCCCAGGGCTCAGTTTTGGGGCCAGTCTTGTTTAATATCTTTATCAATGATGTGGATGAGGGGATTGAGTGCACTCTCCGTAAGTTTGCAGATGACACCAAATTGGGTGGGAGTGTTGATCTGCTTGAGGGTAGGAAGGCTCTACAGAGGGACCTGGACAGGCTGGATCGATGGGCTGGGGCCAACTGTATGGGGTTCAACAAGGCCAAGTGCCGGGTCACGCACTTGGGTCACAACAACCCCATGCAACGCTACAGGCTTGGGGAAGAGTGGCTGGAAAGCTGCCTGGCGGAAAAGGACCTAAGGGTGCTGATTGACAGCTGCCTGAACATGATCCAGGAGTGTGCACAGGTGGCCAAGAAAACCAATAGCATCCTGGCTCGTATCAGAAATGGTGTGGCCAGCAGGACGAGGGAAGTGATCATCCCCCTGTACTTGGCACTGGTGAGGCTGCACCTCAAATACTGTGTTCAGTTTTGGGCCCCTCACTACAAGAGAGACATTGAGGTGCTGCAGCATGTCCAGAGAAGGTCAATGAAGCTGGTGAAGGGTCTAGAGCAGAAGTCTGATGAGAAGCGGCTGAGGGAACTGGGGTTGTTTAGCCTGGAGAAAAGGAGGCTGAGGGGAGACCTTATTGCTCTCTACAACTACCTGAAAGGAGGTTGCAGCGAGGTGGGTGTCCCTTCTCCCAAGTAACTACTGATAGGACAAGAGGAAATGGCCTCAAGTTACATCAGGAGAGGTTTTGATCAGATATTAGGAAAAATTTCTTTACTGAAAGGGTGGTGAAGCATTGGAACTTGCTGCCCAGGGAGGTGGTTGAATCACCATCCCTGGAGGAGTTCAAAAAACGTGTAGATGTGGCATTTCAGGACATGATTTAGTAGGCATGGAGGTGTTGGGTTTACGGTTGGACTAGATGATCTTAGAGGTCCTTTCCAACCTTTATGATTCTGTGATTCTATGATCTTTCTGGAAAAATTGATACTTTATCTTAAAATGATCTTTCTTAATTTTCTGTGAATGTTTGTGTGGAAAATATCCACTTCAAGTTTGACTAGGGTTAGCTTCAGGTAACACACAGACACTGTGCTTGTATGGAAGTAAAATGTAAACATTTACTGTGCATTTGGGGAAATATAGAATTAAACTTAACCCTAGTTACTAACAGGCTAGTTTTGTTTGTACAGATGTGTGCTGGTTTTGGCTGGGATAGTTAATTTTCTTTATAGAAGCTAGTATGAAGCTATGTTTTGGATTTGTGCTGAAAACAGTGTTGATAACACACTGATGTTTTAGTTGTTGCTAGGTAGAGCTTATACTAAATCAAGGACTTTTCAGCTTCCCATGCTCTGCCGGGTGCATAGGAAGCTGGGAGAGGGTACAGCTGGGACAGCTGACCCCAGCTGACCAAAGGGATATTCCATGCCATATGACATCGTGCTCAGTATATAAAGGTGGGGAAGAAGGAGCAAGGAGGGGACATTCGGAGTGATGGCGTTTGTCTTCCCAAGTAACCGTTACATGTGATGGAGCCCTGCTTTCCTGGAGATGGCTGAACACCTGCCTGCCCATGGGAAGTTGTGAACGAATTCTTTGCTTTGCTTTGCTTGCGTGTGCGGCTTTTGCTTTACTTATTAAACTGTCTTTATCTCAACCCACGAGTTTTCTCATTTTTACTCTTCTAATTCTCTCCCTCATCCCACCGGGGGGGGGAGTGAGCGAGCGGCTGTGTGGGGCTTAGTTGCTGACTGGGGCTAAACCACGACAAGATGCTGGCTTGGCTATACAGAGGGAAGCCTGAGTATGCTTAGATTTTAGGTCAGTGACTGCATGGTACAGTTTTCAAGTGAAACTGAATTGGCAGCCGTTGAATGTATAGGTTGAAGAGTCAGCACTGCATAGCGTGCTCAACTGTTATTTTTAAGTTTCTGCCTGAGTCTCCCTTGGAAACAGTCGTCTGTAAGAATTTAACCATTGATGTGGGATAGGAGCAGGTGCAGAGCTCACAGCAACCATGCTGTGAGTCAATACAAATTAAGGGTCTAAGACAGAGACTGAAAGCAAGAGGAAGCTTTGAGGGAGGACATTCTGCCCAACAAGGAGCTGAATATAGGGCAGGAGGTAGCATGACAAGGAGGCTGAAGTAGCAGAATGTCTTTAGCTACTACTGAGAAAGAAAAGGCAGGCATTCAGGGAAACAAAATGCTGTAAAAGTAAAGATGAGATAAAGTGAACCGTATCACAATAGCCTTCATAAACATGAATGGAAGTGATTAGCAATGAAGTGATGGTTGAGACCATACCCATTTCCATGCAATAAATATTGTTGGTATTTTTTAAAATACTGTGAATCAGAACAATTTTAATCTTCTGACAGAAGTAGAATTCTTGCTGTTAACATTGGTGAAAAGATAAGATCTCGATCAAAGCCCCATGTTTCTGGAGGGATGATGGTGTACTGAGCATGTGATGCACCAAGTCTTTTGAAATAAATACGTAAATACAGGAATATACCATATAAAATGCAACTAAAGTTAATGAGCTGTTTCTTCACCTGTTAGAAACCTTGAGAGCTTTCCTGTTTTGCACGGAAGGTTATGATAGAGTCAACAGATTTTATTTTCCTTTCTCTTGAAAAATAGAAGTGATAAAAACCTTCCATTATTTGAGTTTCAGATCAATCTTTGTCTCCTTTATGCTTGCAAGAAAATCCCTGCCAAGTTCGCATGGCATTGGATGTTCAAAAGGCCTAGTTGTTTTAATATATTTAATAAGGACTTCCCTCAAAATCCTTTTTAAATTGGAAAGGAATTTCCAATTCCTTTCAAGGAATTGGGCAAGTGGGTTGGGACCCTTTTTTCAAGTCCTGTCAAATGCGTGCTTATTTTCTGAAGTGCCCTATTCATAATAGTATAATTCACTTACAGCTCTACTTTCTGCCTATGTATTGAAACATTGACTTCTGAGCTGCTCTCCCTCTGCAACTATCTGTCTCTTGCTGTGAAATTCATTGACAGATTAAGCTCAGAAATCAGTGTGAGAGGACTGGAGTGTTACTGGTGGAAAAAAACCTGGAGGCTCTTTTGATCACGACAATTTTAGGTCTTGCACATGCTGAAAATTCCAACTTGTAT
This sequence comes from Ciconia boyciana, assembly GCF_034638445.1. NCBI lineage: Eukaryota > Metazoa > Chordata > Aves > Ciconiiformes > Ciconiidae > Ciconia > Ciconia boyciana. The sequence goes on from NC_132937.1 coordinate 84,987,227, forward strand.
CTGATGAAATGAAGACAGAAACTGAAAATGCCCCAGGACATAACTTTTTTTGTGAAAGAAGTAAGCAGAACTTCTTCCAACACTGAATGACTTCCTTTTGAAGGACTATAAGACACCAGTTACTTTTTATCCTTGCTCCCAAAACTTGTCTTCCCCTTTCCATCCTTTGCTCTTCATTCCTTCCCTTCCTTCCCCTCCCCCTGCCCCCTTTTTTCCCTATCTGTTTTGGAAGAGTGCAGATTTTTTTCACCTGTGGAGAAAAAACTGCTTTAACATTAAGGTGATTTTCAACATGAATAGCTAGGCACAGTAGTGGATAGTATCAATGAAAAGAGTGGCACTGTTGTGATACACATGCTGACGAGAGCCTGTTTCACCTTGTCAAAATGCTGGTACCAAATACTAGGCTATTACAATGTCCACGACATGAAGTGTCTGATTTTGGCAGTTAAATCCTGAGACTTGAATGAGAGTATCACAAATCTGTGATCTATACTGCCAAAAGATTCCTTTTAAAACAGTCTATAACTGAGCAGTCAGACTTGTCAGGAAACGTGACCACTCCAGCTACCACTGGAGTTTTTTCAGTCTAACTTGACTGGTCTTCAAACATGCAAACATTCAAATGCAAGAAAAGGATGTTGCTTGAATGCTTGACCAAAGAACTAGATTAGATTTGTTTGGTTTCATTCACTTAATCCTAGCTCTGAACAGCATGGCAATTGTCATGCACCGGTTGTTTACTTGAGCGCAAGCATTATGTTCTTTACTTTGTTGTCTGTTGGAGTAGCTGCTTGCTTTAGTAAAGGTATGGAGCCTCTCGCTACCTTTCAAGATCATTTATGAGAGTACTTTTCTTCATATGGCATAGTCACTGAATATCAGTCCTGGTACTTTTATGTGTCCTGTGGGTACTGAATGTAGTTTATAATTTGTATGGCGCTGTGTAACCTGATAACATTTTTATTGTAGTGGTCTGGCACTGCCACAAGGACCAAACTGTAATGTATAGGAGAGCTGGCATCTCAGCTTTGGAGAATGAGTAAAATAAATCCTTTCCTTTCAGAAGAAAGTTGAGAGTAGTAGCATGAAACAGCTTTATTTTGGAGGGTTGTTTGTCTCTTGGCGTAGAATGGCCAAATGGAATGATGCATGACAGCTACACACACATCCCACACTACAGTTCTGGGACACAGTCAGCCGTGGACAGCAGGGCTGCTTTCTGTTACGAGTTGGAGCCTGTTCTGCAAGCCGTCAGGTCCCTGCAGAGGACAGCTGGAGCAGCATAATGGAGATTGCAGTGTCTGCTTCCCGCAGTGGCCTTTAACTTGTTGTAAAGATCAAGAAGAACAGGAAAGAGAGTTTCTATCCATAAGTGTGCAAGGAGTGACTGTGAGTAGCAGCCCTTCCTGCCAAAAATCCAAGCCTTCCCCTCCCGCCCCCCAAACAACCACTTCTGAAGGGAAAACAGAGGACTCTAGTTCAAACAAAGTGGGGAGCAACCAAGCTGTCTCTTGCTCCCTCTGCTATCGTCCTGCTTGCTCAATTAAGTCTTAATTAGCTCGCAAGCTACTTTGAGGCAGGAACCATATTATTTTGTAAGTCACCCCAATACTTAGTCCAATAGAATAACAAGCTTTTTTGGCTTTTTTCATTCCTTTATATAAAGGCTGTACCAAATAAATAATGCAATTAACATTATTTTGTCTGTCAGATTGATTCACAATGTCCTACGTCATGTGTGGCAGTCTGTGCAGAGAAGTGGATGTACAGAAGGATTCTGAGCATGCATGCAAAAGTATCCTACAGTCACAAAAAGATGCACCTCCTTTCACCTTAAGTCAACAATCCCCCCATATTCCCAATTTTGAAGACTGTGAGAGTTACTGGATCATATCAGGGGTTACATACATCCTCCTGTGACTGAGGAAGGGAAATGGAAACAAAATTCACAACTCCTCACCAGATAGTTTTCCTACTAGGAATTCAGTTATTTTTATGGTTGCATAAATGAAATGGATATTAGTTAGCTGTTCTATGTCAAAATTCCTGTTACATTTGTCTTAGGATCTCAGCTGTGTGTCCTTGAAAACCACAGAATATGTGTTCATTTAGGTTTGGTGCTCTAAATCTATGCTGACAGCTGTAAATTTAGGCTAATAAATGAATTACACAGGTAAGGAAAACAAGCACTATCTCCTCAGAGGTTGTATAAGCCACATAGCTAATGCTATCAAGAAAACACTGATCAGACACTAGCTGATTGATTTTCCCCCTAGGTAGGTACTAAGCTGTGCAGCTGATGAAATTGTAACTATTCATGTTTCTCTATCCTTCCTTTTTCATTTTATTAGATTTAGTCTATTTGCTATATGGGATCTCTCCTGCAAAACCAAACCTCCCAGGCAAAAGCAGAAACAACCTTCCCTTTCTATCTGTGGTCTTTAGGGATAAGCAGTAAAATTCCTTGAAAACCTTGTAAGCTTTTGCTTTTGGCCAGGAAGAGCACTCCTGTCAGAGCTGTGTTATCGGTGCAAAACAGCGATAACTCTGGCTCTCGCTGCATCCTCCCATGTCCTGTCTCAATGGGGCACCCATGCTGATGCTGGGGTAGGTGAGGCTGTAATGTCTCATAGGGACAAAATTCTGTGCATAGCAGTAGCCATAAATGATCCTACAAAGAAGCAGTAATTAAGGAAGGCTTGGGGCACTGTCAAAGTTACACTGGGCTGCATGGAAAAACAAAACAAAACAAAAGACCAGCCCGAGAGCAGCAGAGGGCACTGGTGATTTAGAGTCATCCTGCTAAACCTCCGAGGCTGCTGAATGCTCTTCAGAGTTTTTTTCTGTACCACTGTATTGCCCTGAGTCTCACCTGAAATCCCATCTGCTAATGTGAATGTATATATAATGAGCCTAATTTTCCTCTTATATTCTCTAGTGAAAATTAAGAGCGACTCCAACGAGGACAAGGCATTAGAGAGCAGAGAGTGAGAGCGAATTAAAATGTATTAACTGGGAACAAGAACGGAGAAACAGAAGCACAAGAAATATTTATGTCTGTTTAGAGAAGCCTAAAAGGTTCACAAAAGATACTGCCTTAGGAAAACTCTTTCTTATTTTCTTAGTGAAAAATATCAGATGCTGCAATCAAAGATTTTTTTCAAAGCATATGATAACTTCGTATGTATTTTGGGGAAAAAAACCTGGCAGTTTGTAACGTTCTTTACAGTCCCTGATTCACTGAGGGCAGGAAAAAAGCATATGATATTTCACAAGCTGGTCTGTAATTTACTGAAGCTAAATCGATGCTTTAAAATTGACAGCTATAACTTATTTTGCATGTTTAATAATAAAGTACATGACTTTTTAAAATATTCTGAAGCTGTGCACCTTTCAGTGTTTCATTTAGCCTCGTGTTTTTGACATATCTTCCTTTATCCATAGTTCAACTGCACAGTTGAAGGGTCACACACTGAATTCCGTAGAGCTAGCAATAACTGTGTATTTCTCCCTGTAGCTATTACTATCAACATGTATTTTCTCCTACCAGCCTTATTTTCTTCTTCTTCTTTTTCTTCCCAATGTATTATTTCCAGGTCTGCCCTAGATTTCTGCTTGAGTCACCTTCTGATCCAAGGCTCTACGTAAATAAATTATAATATCCATTAAGTTTGAGATTGTAGGCACTAGAGGACACAGCTACCAAATGATTATCAGTAATGCGATGTCAAAACTCACCATCAAGGTGAAGATGTCTGCACCACTTTGTTGGCACTGAACATTTTCAAAATGCTGGCAGCTTCATAGAAAGCTTTCCTTTTAATTGCCTTCTGCCAAGCAAAGGCATTAGCTTGCTACTGGCAGCTTTATGGTTCCAGATGTCCAGATCTCTCATGATATCCTAAAACAGAAAGAGGCATCAGGCTTTTACACCTCTATTACTGAGCTGTGCTGCTGACTCTCTGAAGTAAGAGCATGTTACTGAGCTGAACTAGAGCTATGCTAAAGTAATTATTCTCCATACTATTTACTTGCAACTTACAACCAGAAGAAAACATAGACCTCTGGACAGGTGCTGGATCAGAGCCTCTCCAGGTGACAGCACAAACATTTTAAGTGCTATGTATCATTTGATACTCTTCCATCTCTGTGAGATGAAGATAAGGGAAGTAAACTTCCCAAATTCAGAATGTTGATTCTTGAAAGTACCCTGTTTACTCACTTCCTAATGCAAAACATTCTATACATCAGCAGAACTGATGTCTCAGAAAATTGACCTTACTTATGTTTTAACATTATCAAAAGATCTGGCAATTTACAGTTATATTTAAATATAGCAGTTTGTGCTCTGCAGTTTTGGAAATCTGCAGATTCCCTTATTTTGTCTTTAGATGATCCAGCAGAGATTTTACAGCCTTTGGAGCTGTTGACTTCTTTTTGAAGAACATTAAATTGGGCCTATGCCTTGTTATAGAGTAGAACTAATGATGCCAATAAAAGGAAGATGGACTATACAGTAAGTGGACACAGTAGACATCTCATAGTATCAGTCAGGGTGCCCAGTCAATGGACACAGTCACATCTGCAAGACACCAGGACTTCTCTTCAGTATCACAGTTCCTCTGACACTATTTATTTTGTACTTTTTCCATTATAATCCAAATTCCTCACATCTTTATTTGGGTTAAAAATATCCCTCCCAAACCTCTGTGTCTTACAGTGCTTCAGCAATAAACTAATTAAGAAAGAACTGGGATTAATGCTTAACCACCCTGAGGGGTGATGCAAGATTTAATTTTTAATAGAGTTTCATTCTTTTAGATGTTAGACAAGTGATGCAGAAATGTCATTTATTTCATACAATCACACGTAAATTCTACAGAATAATAGAAATAGAAAGGACCAAACAGAAGAAAAATGAAGATAGAATTCACATTTGACAAAAACCTATTCTGATATGTTTTGCAGAATGAGTGGTATTTCTGCAGTGTAGATTCTCTCTCTTTCAAAAAAAATAATTACAGATTATTTCCTAGTGGATATTTTGTGTTAATTAATTTCTTTCTGTTTAAAAAGTGTTCATAAATAGATAAAATTTTTCTCAGGTGTATTTTTTGTTCATTGCATTCATAGCATAATTCCTAGTTTATATCTTGTTTGTAAATTGTAAATGTTCAGATTTGCATACAGACAACACTCTTCTTTTAGTCCCATTTATATGAGCATTGTTGGAATAACCATTCTGTAAACAATGTAATTTATAAGGAAATGTCCAAGGATAGGCAACAGTAAAAAAAGGAAAAAAAAAAAGGAACAAAAGCCCAACATCTAATGTGGTATAAATACTTACTTTGAGGTTAACAAATTGCATTCATTTTCTTTTGCCCTTAATGTTGCTAAAGCATCTCTGTCCTCTCACAACTGTTTTTTATGACTTAGTTAATATTAATTTGTTTTCTTGTTTTAAAGTTTGCTGTAAACAATTATTGGTATGCGTGGGCACTGGATTTGGCTCTGAGAAACAACCTTAGCCCCCTGTAGTTCTAAGTATCTTGCTGATGGAAGCTGGATGAGTAATTTAAGGTGGGTTTAATTCCAGAAGGAGCCAAAATGACATAATCTGGGTTATATACAGTGAACATTATTGTTTTTTTTAATTTGGCAATTTGATGATATATTAGCTCAGAAGCTTTCTAGCTACTGGCAGGTGCTTTCAGGTTTTAGCTGGTCTAAAATGGCTTGTTTTCAAATAGATAAGGTTTTCTTTGGTTTGAGAGAAATCTGAATAACTCCATGATAGACCCATCTTGCTTACTGGTTGGTGTGAATGAGTAATGTTCACAAGATCAGGAATTAGTTTGGTTGGGTTTTGGTTTTTGGTTTTTTTTTTGGTTGGTTTAAGGGGATTAGGAGACTAAAGAAAAGCTTTGCTATCATCTTGTTGGTGACTTAAAGGAGTTTGAAAGTTTTGCTATTGCATCTGCTTGGCTGCAAATACTAAGCAATTAATATGTTTGTGATGGTCTTGTAGCTTCAGCAGAGGGGTTATTTGCTTTATTTTTTGTCAGTCTAGAAGCATAAATGTCTATCACTTGAATTCCACCATTTTGTAAGTAAAAAAAGGAACTCCTGCTGTAAAGCCATATTATTAACCATTGGTAATATGGCTTTAGGTCGTATGTCTTCATTGTTAAACAACTCATTCTGGCTATTGAGAACATTAACAATAATTCTTATCATGGGCTGGCCTGAAAGGTACTGTGTGAAGTGCTCTTTTAGCTGCCAAAAACCAAACATATCAGCCATGTATGCTGCAGCCTATGTTGTCCCTCTTGGTAATAAGAGATAAATTGAAATCTATATGGTTTGGAATGGCTAAATAAGATGTAAGCTGAAACTGGAGCCAAAACGACTTATAATGGCAAAATTAGTGGGTTATTGATTTGGATTGTTCTCTTTAATTTTGCATTACTGCTATCAGTGCACAGTAGTTTCTATGGGATGACACGTGACTACTGTTGTGCTTTCTTCTTTCATCTGCTACCCATTCTGGTTTTAACCTCCTTTTATGAAAGTGTTTTCATACCCTAAAAATGTGTAAAAGTGATATAGCCTGTTCAATAGATTTATCTGTGGTTTATGTTTGTCTGATTAGCCAGCTTTAGAAATGTCTATAAGGTTCTGTTATCTTCTTGTAGAAGACCATACGGATTTAACACTCACAGACCTGCTTTTATTTGCAAAAATCAATGTTACTTTTATTTCTAAGTGACTGCATATGATATGAAAGTTGATAAGAAGACCATAGCTCTTTGCAGTGCCAACCTTAAAGTCACATTTAGAAAGTGACAGAATAACTGCCATTTAAAAACAATTTTGTCAGCTCCTCAATATTTCCTCCATTGGTTTGCATTTCAAATTGACTACTTAAGATTTTAGAGTCTTCTGAAATCCAAAGAAGCACATTAGATGCAGAATTGCCTAACATCAGCCTTGTAATATTTTGAAGCCATGTTTGCAGCTATTGTCATTTTAAACACTAATTGGGTTGAGAAAGAACTGGATATTTGAATAGTTCGGTGTACTGAGCTGGCAGCAATTGTTGTTTTCTAAAAAATCATTCAACACCCCTCCACACTGAAAATGTTGATGTGAAGGTTCAATTTCAGTTATTGATTCACTTCAGGTCATACTTTTTGACTTGGATTTACCGATTTAGATGCAGCTGCTCAGTAGCCATTAGTTTTCACACATTTACAACTGTAAGCCAAACACATGAATAGTGTAGGAATACTCACTAAATGCTACGAAATATGTACAGCCTTTTTGTTTATGTGCCCTATCCTTCCCTTTTCTCCCAAAATACCTAATTCTTTCAATTTTTGGGAGGCTGTTTTGGCTATGATAATTTAGCATGTAGAGGCTAAATATGTTTGAACATTTCAAAAAATGAAAGTATTTGGTATCTTGTGTAATGTGTGCTGGGCTTTGTCTTGTTTTATATGTTTTATATAAGAGGCTTCTCCTCTTCCATTTCTGTGATTCAGAGTTTTCCTCTCCCTTTCTTTTTCCCCTTCTTGTACAAGGCTGCATCCCAGTTTTCTTTACTCTCTGAAATCGTATCTCAGTCCCTCCCCATTTTTTCCCTGACACACGCTCTTATCTCATTGTCTCTCTCTATACCTCACATAATCTCTTGCACTTGCCATCTCCCACTCCAGTTTTCATACAAACTTCATAGCCAGCACCTTGGTTACGCGTTTCTTCACTCCCACCACTTTGTCTGGCCTTGATTTGAGGTGCTGGACATATTGTTTTCCTACTTTGCTTCTCTGTCCATGCCTCCTCTTTCTTTGCGTCAGTCTCTGTTACCTATCAAATCTCAGTTTACCTATTTTCAAGCAGAGGTCATAGCTGTGGCTCTTGTCCTTCACTCAGTAGTAGAAAACTGACCTGTTTCTAGCTGGCTCAGCCTTCATCACCACTTATTAAGCATTCAAGTATTTTTTTCCAGAATGACATGCATAACCCTTTTCAACTCCTCTCTGAAACTCCTTTTGTGTAATGTCTATATTAAAAAAAAATCTTCAAAAGAGTTCAATTATTGGTGTGCAGTGACAGTTTCAGAAATTCAGCCTTTGTCTTTCTTGGTTTTCTCTTGCTTTAAATTTCCATTTTAATCTGGTTGAAGGCAGGGATCATTTATTTTCTGTCTTTGTATAGCATCAAACAGTCCATAATTAAGGCTTCTAGATAAAATGATAGCATAAGTAATATACCCATGTGTATCTCTCATATTAAAAACATTTAAGACATCGGTAAAGATACTGAGATAAGGGCAGTGAGATAAGAGATCTATTGAAATAAGTCTTTTGATTTACTGTATTTGCTGAAGTCTTGATTAACCAACAGAACAGAAAGACCTTGGGGATCTTCTGAACTCTCTAAGCCATTTCGCTCTGAATTAATGGCCTTTAGGAAGGATTTTTTTTTCTTAACACTAATGAAGATTTTCATTTATGCTGTGTTTTGGCAGATATTTAACACAACCAAAATACCTGCAGTGCCAGCGTGATATACCACACAGCTTATTTTAGAAAACAAACAAAGAAACAAACAAAACCCCCCAGTTCCCTAATTCCAATGTCTATCTGTCTAGAAATTACAGTCCTTTTGGTTTGGATTATAGCACATAAAGAACTGATTTGAATGGACTCATCAAGATTCCTAGCATTTAATATTTCTAAGCTTATGAAGAGTGTAACTGGATTAATCATCATTCCTAGTTTTACACTGGGACCTGCTGACATGACCCTTAGTTCTGTTAGCTTTGTTAGATATATAAATGTTGGTAAATATTAAACAGGTGTTCTCTAAATAATAGTATGTTGTTTTTTATTTTTTCAGACTCTTTGAAATATGAAAACATATTTAAGTCTGAAAATGAAGTACACAGATTATTATTTAGAAGTTTTGGTTTTCTTTAAATTCCATGGAAAATATAACACAAATAAAAATCCACTAAACTAGTAAAATCTTGTAACTTAGCCATGAAAATATTTTTGTTGGTGATTAATATCAAGGCTCTTTTCTATATAATACTAAAGAATAGTAATATATTTTGTATTCTTGATTTTAGTATGATAAGAAACTGGCTGCAGTGGAGAGCATGCATCGTATATAGAGTGAAGTAACATGTTAGAATTGATTTTTCTTCCACCAATGATAACTTTTAATGTACTTATTGGTTTATAGGTAAGATTATATAGTTAGACTCTATCTGTATAAAAATATCATCTGTTGTCTAAATTGCAGAGATTTTTTCCTTAAGCTAAAATATTTAACATTTCCTTTTATCTCCTTTTAATCTGCTGCTTTCTTTACATTTAGTTTGCCTATTAAAAGAGAACCTTTTTTTCAACATTTGTACTTTATGTAAAATTCCTTTGTACACCTCTCCTGCCATTACTTTAGATCCTGTTTTGAGGTCATGAAAGACTAGCACCCTTTCCTTCTTACATTTCATTAAGAGTTATAGTACTGCTGTCAGCAAAATGCAATAGCTATAGAAAGAGCTTGCTACCAAGAGTCCCTGTTATAATGCATTCTTTATAACATATAAATATGAGTCAATGGAAAGAGGACATGATTAATGTTACAGAATTTATAGATAACTGTAGCTTAACATGCAGCACATGAGAAGGAAGAAAAGGAGTTTTGCTGCATTTCTTTCTGCCAATTGAAGGTGTATCACTAGATCTATGAAGGCTTGGGAAACAAATTTTTAAACTGCCGAAAGCTCCATCAATTACAAGTCTGGTGTAATTAATGTTGACTTATATAGCTGCATTTTAGTGCTCCTCAGCAAGAAAAAAGGAGACAGGCAGTGACTTATAAGGTAGAGGAACAATTGCGATCTGCAAAACAAGAGTGAATTGATCTAAGCTGAATAAATTGCAAAAGTTAACTTTAAGAACTGGAGCTGTTACTTAATTTTACAAAGGGCAAAAATCACTTTTAAATTAATACACATTTTGTATTTACTATGCTAAATGAAAATAATAGTACTCAGGATGATAATAAGGAAACCACATTGATTATAGTCTGTATTTGAGCTGCCAATGCTATATGGTGAAAGATCTGGTGCATGGGTATACTGGGTGAGATGAAAGGAGTAAATATCCAACATGTCTGTGTAAGACCCAGGTAGAACAGGTACACACAGTTTTGTTAAGTCATGCGCACCAAGAAAGTGAATTTAGGCTGAAAGGAGTCTGAAAAGGAACTGCTGTAGCCACTGAACTATGTCTGTGTAAAGAAGAATAGAAGACTTAGATCAGAATCACAGAATCACAGAATCATATAGGTTGGAAAAGACCTTTAAGATCACTGAGTCCAACCGTAAACCTAACACTACTAAGACCACCACTATACCATGTCCATAAGCACCTCATCCAAACGTCTTTTAAATACCTCCAGGGGTGGCGACTCAACCACTTCCCTGGGCAGCCTGTTCCAATGCTTGGTAACCCTTTCAGTGAAGTAAAATTTCCTAATATCCAGTCTAAACCTCCCCTGGCACAACTTGAGGCCATTTCCTCTCGTCCTATCACTTGTTACCTGGGAGAAGAGACCGACCCCCACCTCTCTACAACCTCCTTTCAGGAAGTTGTAGAGAGCAATAAGGTCTCCCCTCAGCCTCCTTTTCTCCAGGCTAAACAACCCCAGTTCCCTCAGCCACTCCTCATCAGACTTCTGCTCTAGACCCTTCACCAGCTTCGTGGCCCTTCTCTGGACACGCTCCAGCACCTCAATGTCTCTCTTGGAGTGAGGGGCCCAAAACTGAACACAGTATTTGAGGTGCGGCCTCACCAGTGCTGAGTACAGGGGCACGATCACTTCCCTAGTCCTGCTGGCCACACCATTTCTGATACGAGCCAGGATGCCATTGGTTTTCTTGGCCACCTCGGCACACTGCTGGCTCATATTCAGGCGGCTGTCAACCAACACCCCTAGGTCCTTCTATGCTGGGCAGCTTTCCAGCCACTCTTCCCCAAGCCTGTAGCGTTGCATGGGGTTGTTGTGGCCCAAGTGCAGGACCTTGCACTTAGCCTTGTTGAACCTCATACAGTTGGCCTCAGCCCATCGATCCAGCCTGTTCAGGTCTCCCTGTAGAGCCTTCCTACCCTCAAGCAGATCAACACTCCTGCATAACTTGGTGTCGTCTGCAAACTCACTGAGGGTGCACTCGATCTCTTTGTCCAGATCATTGACAAAGATATTAAATAGGAGTGGCCGCAACACAGAGCCCTGGGGAACACTGCTTGTGACCAGCCGCCAACTGGAGTAAACTCCATTCACCACCACTCTTTGGGCCCGGCCATCCAGCCAGTTCTTTACCCAGTGAAGAGTATACCCATCCAAGCCATGAGCAGCCAGTTTCTCCAGGAGAATGCTTTGGGAAACCGTGTCAAAGGCTTTACTGAAGTCTAGATGGACAACATCCACAGCTTTCCCCTCATCCATTAGGCAGGCCACTTTGTCATAGAAGGAGATCAGGTTGGTCAAGCAGGACCTGCCTTTCCTGAACACATGCTGGCTCGGCTTGATCCCTTGGTTATCCTCTACATGCCATGTGATGGCACTCAGGATGATTTGCTCCATCAGCTTTCCGGTACCAAGGTCAGGCTGACAGGCCTGTAGTTCCCCGGATCCTCCTTCCGGCCCTTCTTGTAGATGGGTGTCACATTTGCTCATCTCCAGCCAACTGGGACCTCCCCAGTTAGCCAGGACTGCTGGTAAATGATGGAAAGGGGCTTGGTGAGCACATCTGCCAGTTCCTTCAGTACTCTTGGGTGGATCTCATCAGGCCCCATAGACTTATGAGTGTCTAAGTGGTGCAGCAGGTCACTAACCATTTAGCCCTGGATCATGGGGGCTCCATTCTGGTTCCCGTCCCTATCTTCTGACTCGGGGGGCTGGGTACCCGAATTAAAATTGGCCCTACTATTAAAGAGTGAGGCAAAGAAGGCATTAAGTACCTCAGCCTTTTCCTCATCCTTTGTCACTGTGATCCTTCCCCCATCTACTACGGGCTGGAGATTCTCCTTAGCTCTCCTTTTGTTGCTAATGTATTTGAAGAAGTATTTTTTGTTGTCTTTTACAGCAGTAGCCAGATTGAGCTCTAGCTCAGCTTTGGCCCTTCTAATTTTTTCCCTGCACAACCTCGCTACACCTTTGTAGTCCTCTTGACTTGCCTGCCCCTTCTTCCAGAGGTCATAGACTCTCGTCTCTTTCCTGAGTTCGAGCCAAAGCTCTGTATTCAGCCAGCCTGGTCTTCTTGCCCGCTGGCTCGTCTTTCGGCACCTGGGGACAGCCTGCTCTTGTGCCTTTAGGACTTCCTCGAAGAATGTCCAGCCTTCCTGGACTCCTTTGCCCTTCAGGGCTGCCTCCCAGGGGACCCTGTTGACCAGTCTCCTAAACAGGCCAAAGTCTGCCCTCCAGAAGTCTATGGTGGCAGTTTTGCTGACCCCCTCGCCACTTCTCCAAGTATCAAAAACTCTATCATTTCATGATCACTCTTCCCAAGAAGGCCTCCAGCCATCACATGGCTCACAAGTCCTTCTCTGTTCGTGAACAAGAGGTCCAGCAGAGCACCTTCCCAGCTCACCAGCTGTGTCAGGAAGTTCTCTGCCACACACTCCAGGAACCTCCTAGACTGCCTCCTCTCTGCTGTATTGTATTTCCAGCAGACATGTGGTAGGTTGAAGTCCCCCACAAGAACAAGGGCTAGCGATCATGAGGCTTCTCCGAGCTGCTTATAGAATAGTTCGTCTGTCTCCTCATCCTGGTTGGGTGGTCTGTAACAGACTCCCTCCACAATATCTGCCTTGTTGGCCTTCCCCCTGATTCTTACCCATAGACACTCCCCCCTGTCATCACCATCATTAAGCTCTAAACTATCCAGACACTCCCTAACATACAGGGCTACCCCACTGCCTCTCCTGCCCTGCCTATCCCTCCTGAAGAATTTATAGCCATCCATTGCCACACTCCAGTTGTGCGAGTCATCCCACCGTGTTTCTGTGATGGCAACCATATCATAATTTTCCTGATGTTGCCCATGCTGTGTGCATTGGTGTAGAGGCACTTCAGCTGGGCTGAAGGGGGGAAAAGAAAAGCTCAAGGTGGTTGCTGTGTATGTTGTGAGGTAACAGGTAAATTTCAGAGAAAGAAAGCAACTTAACTGATATAAGAAAAAAAAGAAAGACTAGCTGTAAGCAATCTGGGATAGGAATTAGAAGAAAGACTCTTAACTCTCAGACCTAGAGCAGAATAATAGTAGAGGTAGCAATATGAAAAAAATACTTAGGTAATGCCAGTGAGTTCATGAAAGTGATTATATACAACTCATTTGCTTTCGATAGCTTCTCTGTGACCCTAGACATTTACCTTTATCCTGTTCTCATACTGCCAAGTACTTTGGGGGTGGAGGAAACAATTATATCACCGGAGACAAAGCAGATTATTTTTCCTAGCCTTTATTTGCTGGAGATGGAAGCGGGGTCCTTACATTGTACCTGCACTTCCAGGCTGAAAAAGGCACTCCTGTGGTGAGAAAAAGTTTTGTTTGTTTATTTATTTTTTAAGTTTGTTGGGGCCGGAAGCACTGATTTGGGGCAAGTGTAATTTTTGAGCAACACAGTGCTTGGAAAAGAGGGCAGGTGGGATTAGGAGAAGGAGGAGGAGGAGGGAGAGGCCTAGACAAGACTTTCTTTTGAGGAAAGGAAAATGAAGCAGAGAGGTCCTCGTGTTGGGTCAGATGATGCTGGCAGGCACACTTTTTGAAATATGGGTCTGGGCTGGATGGCATCTGGAAGCGTTCCCTGGGTTTGTGTTTCACAAGGTTGTGACACGCTTGTCTTGAATGAAGTTTGGCACAAACAGATTTACAGAGCTCTGGGAACAAAATAACTGCTTCAGGAGGCAGGAAAGACTTCCCTTGTGGACAAAACTAAAGCAATTGCTGAGAAGCAGTATTTGTTTCCTAGTTTCCTTCTAAATTACTGAATACTGGCTGTTGCTGGAGGCAAGACATTGGACTTGACGTATAAATGGCGCAATTTAGTACAGGAAATCCTATTAGTCAATTTAACTTTATATTGAAGTACTACAAAAACACATAAGAACAAGTTATTTCACAGAAAAACTGGGCGAAAGTGTGCTGCTGTAGTGGTTCTTGTATAATAAGTAGAAAATAAAATACTGCATAATGATCTGGATATATGCATTACAAATCCAGAAGTAGTTTGAGGAAATGTAAATAAATTTGATACACCGTTCCATTACCATTGAACAAGTGCTTAGTGGCTCTGAAAGAGTGGTCTAAGGGCATTAAAACAGCAAAACACCCCTTGGTGCAGTCATTAAACCATGCTTACCTAAATCCAAGATTGCATGGTCTGGTGGGTGAGCTGGATATATGTTGCCTTCTTATAGCATGCCTAAGTGCCATTAGGCAGTGGAGGTTTGGTAGCCCATATAGGGTGTAAGGCTTTTTACAGATCCATTATCTACTAGTTACTACTGTGCAAAGTGTGCTCTTAAAATATTATCTTGTACACTAATTGCACTGAATGGGCTAGTGTAACACATTCATGTTATTAAAGTTAATGACCCATTGCATTAGTAGTGATAGTGAAGGAAATCTAAGGGCAAATTTCCTGTTTTAATTGGAGGACTGTACAGTTGGAATGAGGTTAGTATCATTATGCTGGAACTGGTGATATCTACCAGGCCTGAGAAGACAGAAACCATCTATGCTTTGCACATTAGTAAATTTTTTTTCATGTGCCCATTATATTTTCAAAGATTGCTTGAAATCAGTACTTCAAGAGCAGTTTTTAATTTGCTGTGTTCAATCACTTTCAAGTAAAAAGCTGATCTTACTTTTTATTTAGAGCTAAATAGTTGCTTCTGTTCAAAGGAGGAATAGCAACCCTTGCCTGCAGTTTGGGATACAGTAAAAACTGGATGGAGAATCATATGGACATAGGGTTTCTCTTCTGCCTCCTGAAATCCTGTTCTGTATTTATGTTCATGGTGCCTCCAGACTGCGCCTCTCTCCAAAGCCCAGTGGTGTGGGACTGTGCAGGAGCGCTACCCCACAAGGGAGCACAGTACTGGGTTAGGGCAGGACTTCCTCTGCTGTCAGTAACTCATGAAGGGCTATTTTTTAAGGCCTGAAAAACTGATTTTATTAAACCCCAGGCTATTTACTTGTTGCAAATATACAGTGTGAGCACTGTACATTGTGAGTTTAGTGGTAAAATGAGTACGTGAAATGTGGCAACTTGCATTATGTGAGTGCATTAGCCAGTTTGCAAATTCCTATTCATGGTAGCCTGACTCCTGTCCAGAGTAACTTTTCTTTCCCCTGATTCATTTGTTGGTGATGCTCTGAGTTCAGGCGGTTTCTGCCGTTTTGTGGCATCCCCCTTATGCTCTCACATCTTGGCTGCAGGCTTTTCAGAGCAATCTCTGCTTTATCCTATTCTTCATTATAAACCACTAAGCTTCTTTAGTGAACTGTGAAAGGGAAGGGCGCGGAGGGGTGGATGTAGCACATGTTTCTGTGTTCCCAATGCTTCCTCTGTCCCATTAGAGAAGCTCTCAAGAAGTACATTGTGCTATCTTGGCATAAAGTGCAGACTGATGCCTTCCTGTGAATGCTGCATTTTGTAACAGCTCCTTGACTGTTAGTTAAAGGTGTCTCTTTCTATAGTGGTCCTGTTTGATTTGAAGCCAGCTGTGGCATGGGAGGCTCCATTGGTCACCACCTTTTCACTTACAGGCTCGGATGAGACCAGATTCCCATGACTCTGTAGCCTGAGCCAGTTTGAGAGGGCTGGGTATGCATGTGAGGCTTTCCCTGACTGAATTCAAACCCTCTTCTCTGCCAAAAGGGTCTTGCAAGTTTGTTAATGCATTTGTTAATGGTTTGCCTAATGATTTCCGGGGAGAGATATATGGAGGGGAGGGAGTTTCCCTGACTTTTTTAGGACTACCATTGTATAACCCTTTTGTTCTGGTGGTAGTGTGGTAGCTGGTGAGATTTTTAGATAATCTGCTGTGTGAAGATATCCCTGGATGGGTTAGACGTATTCTGAATGTTGGCAACTAGGATATTTGTTTTTCAATGCGTTACTTCCAATGTGTCAGTTTAATAAAAAAGTTGTGCTACATTTCTATTACATAATAATTCCAGCTGCACGTATTCTCTTAAATACTCTGACAGACGAGGCTTCCAATTATATCCATGCCTTAACCTCTCCTCCTTTACTTTTTAATCTATACAGAGCCATTTTCAGCAGCCAGGTGACCTGGCATCTCTTGTGTTCTGTTTCCTCCAAGAAACCGGCAAACAAAGCATCTCTAGGCATTCATAATCAAATCCTGATTTTATGCAAAACCCATAATGTTAGTAAAGCAAGACAGTTACATTGTAATCTCATTATGTGGTATGAGATGTGTTAAATCAAGCTATGTATATTTGCAGTATGTGGGGTTTTTTTTTTCTATTATTTTATCACGTTTCATGCATATTGGTCTCTTCCTGAAGAAAAAAAGACACTATAAATAGAGCATTTTATATAATAAACATAAAGAAAAACAGTTTATTTCCATATTACCTTTTGAATTATGCTTTTCAGCAGTTATCAAAGGAAGGAGTAGAAGCTTTATGGCCTTTTAAATCTACTCCTATATTGACTTATTTCCTTACAGAGTAACTCTTGTAATTGGAGCTGTGCTTAATGAAAAGATACCTAATCTCTCTGTAGGTTATCACACAAGCTTGTAAAATGATTACTCATCAATCCTACCTGAATGGTGGATCTTAGATCAGTACCTATTGTTTGTAATAGACTGTGCAATTTCTAGAAATCCTTGATACAGTTTTGTAAGTTGCACTGCACGTTGTGTCCAGCACAGCTCTCTTAGGAAACAACATTAGTTCTCCCATGTAGTTGTACAGCACCCACTGGGGCTACTGACAGCACCAGCCAACAGTACATCCTTTACTTGCATAGGATGGTCTGTATACAAGGAGAAGTCTCTACCTTCTTTCATTTCAAATTGCCTAGCAGGGGGGTTGCAGGTAAAAATACTAAATGAATTTAAATGTAATACTCAGAAGCATTTTTTATGTTGTTCAGATAACTCATTGCTGTCAGAGGGAAAAATAGAGAGTAGGGACATGTAGTCCAAACAGTTACACTGGCAGTGAAAATGTTGTATTTTTTATCCTTGAAAGAAAATTATAAAAAATATGTGAAGAAGCAGATGAGGGAATTGGAACTTCTGTTCCTGTTGTACATGACAGAAAAAGGGGAAAATATTTGAATAAATTAAATGAAAAAGTGGGAGACTTTATAATGATAGAAAAAATTTTTATGTTACACAATCTGTACTTAAGCTGGGAAGTGGTAGATCCTTAATGAGACAGCCATGTAATAAGTAATTCTTCTTAATGAAATATTTTTGAAGAGCTATTCAAGGACATATTTTAGGACTTCATCAGATGTCAGTCATAGACCAGATTAAGGCTTTGACAATGGGCAGTGCTGACATATACATGTTTTGCTGGATTCCTATACCCTTCTATAGAATATCTGATACGAGCAGAGGCAGGCTATTTGAGTTCAGTAAACATCTTTTCCCATTTTAAGGCAATTCTTCTATTGCTAAAGGGAAAATACTCACAGATACATGGCTGGGGGCTTGTTTATAAGTTTTGTAGGGGAGAAGAAATTGTGCTGTGCTCTGCAAAGGAGCTTTCCATGACAGGTGCCCCCATCATCCTGAAGTTGTCTTTCAAGCTGTTTCTCTCACTATCTGGATCCCCCTTTTACCTATATGCCAGCAGAAGCACTTCTCTGCAGAAGCACTTCTCAGAAATGACTTGCAAACACTTTACAGACTGATAGTCTTTTCTTTGTGTTGTGAAGTTGAAGATGTTCAGATCTGTAATCCAATGCTGAGCCCTTAGTTTTCTTATCTTTCTTTTCTGCTTTTCCCTTTTTCTCCTTTTCCTAATGCTTTTCCCAGGTATTTCAGTTCAATCACATAGTCTTTTCTGCTTAAGGAAATGAAGCCAGTTGGTGTTCAGGGTTTTTTCATTAGTTAAAAGCCTTCCTCTTTCTCCCACTACTCTGTATAAAGACAATTCACTGGCTTTAGAAGTTGTTGTCAAACGTATTGAAAACTTTCACTGCAATGCAAGAGCAAGGCTCTGAAAGATAATTGGTTTTGTGTCCACTCATATTCAAACAGAAAATCAAGGAGAAAAATTTAATTGCACTCATACAGAGCATTTCACTAAAACTGTGTGTCTAATTACAGTGGTGAACACGCAGCAGGGACACTAGAAAGAGGAGATATCTTTAAACCCTTCATCTTTGAAGAGGCCTTTGACACCAGATATGATTCAACTTAAGAAAGCAGTTTCCTGACAAGTTATACCCCAATAAATGTGTCATTGATGAGTAGGTTGCGTATGAAGCATTTGTCACAACGTACATATTCTGCCTAATTATTAATAGAAAGTGTATTTTCTCTCAGTTGTTTTCCTATACTAATTAACATTCTTCCATGTTTTAAGGCTGCTTGACAATTCAAATACTTAATATAATCACAGTGACTTCAAAAGTTCTATTCTGCGTTGAAGAGTCCAGACGAACCATCCAGTTAATGCAAACGATGCTGGACTTCTATATTTTGTCCCCCATATTAGCCACAGGATATTATTCTTCCTTTTTACATATTTGTCATAGGATTCTGTGACTCTAGCAAATATGTTGCTTTAAAAGTGGTAGCATATATGCTTCTTGTTCTGGAAAGTGTAACTCAAAACGGCTGCATGGAATATATAGCATTAGAGCAAAATATTATTTATAGCAACCAACTCAAAAAAACCTCAGTTGCCTCTCAGCAATCTGTATCTCAGGAACCAAACTGTGCCGTTACCATTGACCATCTTTCTGCAGCTAATACAAAGACTTACAGCAATAATAGCTAATAAGTGAATATATATTAACAACTACATTTTTAGTAACAAACCTATTTTTGCTGACTTTTTTCATTTAAAACATTTAGAATATTTTTCAGGCTCTCATGAAATAGGCCATGTTGGTATTCTAAGCATTTGGGATCTAAATGCAAGATATCTGTGCATATATAAAATTGTCTGCAATGTCCCCTCCCCAAATGCTAAAATTTTGTCAATAAGAACATTTATTCCATTTCCACTGTTCCTTAGACATTTTAATTCTATCTATTGAGTCAGGGAACTAATTGAAAATTTAACTAAGATCCTGCTGAGAAGCCTGAAATTTTGAACAAAATGGTCAGAAAAATTGAGGATACTAATCAAAGCTGCTGAGATTCAATTTCTGGAACTATCACTGAATTATCTTAATCTCAGCAAACATTTACATGGACTGACTTCCCAGTATTCATAAATACAAAAGGTATTTGTTGATCTATGGCTTGTACTTGGGAAGGAGAAATACATCTAGATTTTAATAGCATATATTAAAATATCCATATCATAGTATTCCTTTGATGGTTTGGAATGCATTGCATTGGAGAAAAGGGTCTCAACAAATCCTGAGACTTAATTTGTAGTTGGAAATAACTGAAAGCATGTTTTGGAGGTACTGGTTTTGCATGATGGACAGACTGAACTGCCACATATGTCATCCTGATGAATTCTGAGCAGAGGTGTTATTCAATGTCCCACTCAGTTTATCGACTTCCGTTTAACTCATGCTTTCAGATTTTTTGTATAGTGCTGTTGAACTTCTTCCTGTGCCTGAGACATACAGTGATTTTAACCTTTCTCAGCAAGTACGCAGTCAAGAGATTGGTGTATGTGTCTGTATGTACATAGGCATACACACACACAAACATATATATGTATACATACATATATACTTAAGTTGTATATATAAATCCATGGGGAGGCAATTGGATACAACTACAAATTTGTGCTTATATTTTATCTCATAATTTTTAAACACATGTATGCTTTTGAGAATCTTGTCCCATGATTACTTAAAACATGCTAATTCTGTCTCTGACTGATTGTTTACAAAGACAGAAAATCCATGTACCATTAAAGACAATCAGGCCCTCAAATGGGATAGAAAGGAGATTATTTACATTTCGGGTAGCATTGGCCAATCTTTCTCCAGCTCATTCAGTTTTTGAAAAGTTGACAGACTTTATTGCAAGCCTAGAATCATAAATCAGGACTTGTATATCCAGGTGCTCTGAGATTATAGTAGTATAGTGTAGCAATGTAGACACAGAACTGCAGTCTTCTTTGGAAAGATAATCCTAAAAAAGGGTTATATTGTTGAAACTACCACCACAAATGTGAAGTCATATGGGGAAGTCTATTCTCAGTTTGGTAAGCAGAAATTTTAACATTATCTTTACAGAAGTCCTTTTCTTTCAATTCACTTTTTGGTAGGAAGATGAGTATTGTTCTTGAAGATCACAGTTACTTTTCTTTATGTTATTTCCTATTTATGAGGATTATTTTGTTTTGTAATAGAAATCTTCTAAGTTTTCAATCCTGTGAAAACTATACTGATTTTACAGAATTGTTTGATGTGCAGGAAAAAAGGAGCAGTAGAGAGAGCTGAAGCAGTGATGCAGCTGGACACGACTTAACGATTTTTCTTATATGTTCTCATTGTATCATGTTGGCCTCTGGACTGCCTGCATAGTATTTGGGGTTTTTTGTTAAAAAAAAAAAAGAATCTCCAATCTTTTTTTTTCCTAGTGTAGACTTTTCAGCTAAAGTAATCTCTTAATTGTTACTCAAAAGTGGTGCAACACAAGAATCAGGAGTCTCTGCTAATATTAATATGATTTTGTTTGTACTTTTGCTAATGTAGAGACTTGTTTAGTAGTCAGACAAATGGGAACTGTCCTTTTAGACATAGGTGACCCGTTCAGAGCTGGTGAAAATATGCTTGTAATGCTGTTGAGCTAGCTGTGTGTATCTTTGGAGTGGAAAAGCTCAGCCTGTAAAAGTCAGGATTAAAAAAGAAATTGGCATTCCAAAAACAAACCTTGGCTTTGAAGGTGTGACTGAAATAATAGTAAGGAAGGCAAGGAGGCAGACTGCAGGCTCAAAGGAATTAAGCAGACTAAGTACAAAGGCTGTCATCAGAGTCAGATTCATGGCGATCACTGTTGTGTGAGCTCCTTGGATGATTTACCCTGCAACATGAATTCATCCACAATGACTGAAAGGAGAAAGTAGAGAGGCTAGTATGAACTCACAGCTAGCATTACTGAAATGATTGTTTTATCCATCTGTAATTAGGGGACAAATTCTTTACATCATAAGCTTAATTGCTTTAACCATCTGCCATTAATGTCTTAGCATTTCACCAATTTTAGAATGAAGAATTTTCTGTGTGGAGTTTTACCACCTTCCAATAAATTAGGAGGCATGTCAATGACAATATCACTGGAAAAGCCATTTGAATGTGCCTAACTTCATTATAATTTGATGTGACATTAGCAGCTCTGAATTACTGTAAGAGTATTCCCAAGATGAGGAATCCTGCTGGTCCAGGTGGGATGCTGATTAAATAACCAACCTCGTTTCCGAGTTGGGAGCTCCAAAGAGGCACTGAAAGAAAATACCTTACCAATCACAGTATTGCACTGAAAACATTAAGTCCTTTAGTTAATAAGGACAAAGGGACACATCAAAGCTGCTGATGTACAGTTGTCATAAAGAGTCAGGGTGTAGCAGAAAGTGCCTCCTCAGATGGTGCTTGTTTTCCTTTCCAAGCTGCCATCCCGGAGAGCAGGTGCTGGTGCTCAGGAAATCTGTACAGCAGAAACGCTGTCTCTGGCCTTTGGGACCAGCGAATGATTTTGTCATCCTGACATCTGAAACCCCTGAATGCACCCTTTGTCCCATTGCATCCTTTTCACAGAGCAGAAAATCACGTTATGTGTCATGCTCAGAGAACTCAAGGAGGAGATGTGCTTCAATGACAACTGTTTTAGTGACTGGATAAAAATGTACACCGTGACCAACCAACAAGGCAGATACTAGGGTATTTGCATCGTTGTAATTCATTTGTGCTTCTCCACAAAGCCGAACTGCACTCATCTCTTACATGCTTACTGAAACTTATTTTCAGTTAACAAAAATAACTGTGGATAATGTCAGCTTACTAATGGGTCCAAGGATAGAATTTCTTTTGCCTGTTTGACAGACTTGATTCTTCTGCACAAATCCACGACTTGCCCAGCTATGCCTGGAGGCAGATACACTGCTGGGGGCTTCTTCAGTTCTGCTGATGGGTGCTGTGCCGCCAACACATTAATCTGTTTCTGTAGATAAATCATGCACAAATAAAAGAGCTTACGTCAAATCTTAATCCTGTTTCAGTGTGGATGAACCAGTATTGCTAAAATAAGACCCTCTTCCCTCCTACACTGAATCTTTGGATACCATTTGAGTCTGAACCTGTCACATATTTTCATTTTGATAAATATTCCTGAAGGGAGACCCAGCCACTTCCTCTTTTGTTTAATTTTCATCACTGCAGCAAGCTTTCTTGAGGACAGGCTTTGGAACAAGCTACCTCTGCTGGCATCTCACAGCAGTTGGTGCTCCCGACTGTAGAAGAATTTAAAGCACTCAGGGACTGCTGTGATGCAGCCTGCACAGCCCTGTGCAGAAACTGGTGCCAGGTCTCTGTGCTTTGCAGGGAATTTGCAGAGGCCTACCAGCTGGCTCCCTGAAAAAACAGGGTGGAGTACAAGCCCACCAGCACCCTTGGAGAGCCAGCTGGCCCATCTGGCCACCTGCAGAAGATACCAAAGGGTGCAGTAATCTGCTGAGCTGCCCCAGTAAAACTTGGCTTATTTCATAGATTAATTTGGGGGGAGGGTTAAGTGGTGTTGGTAAGTACTGTCCTTTAATACAAAAACCATAGTAACATGTGCAATTGGCCCTCAAGAAGGAATGAGGAAAATGAATGATTTCCCTATACTGCTGTTCTCATTAAACCCTGTTTCCAGCACTTGGCTTGAAGACCTGCCCCAGATATGAGGGTGGACCTGACAGGGAAGCCCTCCCAACCCTCCCCAGGCTGTGGATCTGTTGCAGAGACATGTGGTCCATGTGTCTTTGGCAGTTTGTGTTTTCCTGCAGTCCAGAGCCTGTGCTGAATCAAAGAGGTGCCTGGTTTTAAGGTTGTGTTATCTGGCACTCTCTACTCTAACGCAAAGCTTTGAAAAACAGGCTAAGTGTTAAAACTGGTAAAATGTGTTGAACAACATATTTTGATTGTAAAAATGTCATTACAGTGGTCATAGTGTATGTATGCTTAGTTGTCATGCCATAACTGGAATATTTTTGATGAGCAGAAGAAATCTCTATACCATTAGGATTTAATAAGCAATTAAACATTCCATGAAACTCTTTAAATGGGATGAAAGCCTGCCACCATCTCAGAAGTAAACCAGAAAAATGTATATTCACTGGTTTAAAGGTACTTAACATAGTTAACTGTTTATATTACAGTCATTATTAGAGATATCGAATCAGGATACTATGCAAAATTCAGAAACACAGATGTAGAAATGGCCCTGCCTTATAGACCTGATGATATTTAAAGACATTATTGTCAGGGTACCAAAGATTTTAATTCAGGTTAAAAAGAAAGAGAAAGATTTTATCTTTATTTTCTTGTACAATTTTAATATGTGAAAGATATTCAGAAAAACTACTGGAGTGTTGCAGTGCAGCTGAGGTAAGACAATATTGTTACACCCATACTGGATATTGAAAAAGAGCAAATGTTAAAAAATCCAACAACCCAAAATTTCTGGAGGGTCATGTGTTCCGTGGGAATTGAGCGAAAGCCCATTGTTGTCTTTCTGGTGCATGCAATGGACTTCATTATCAGGCTTCGCTGAGTATCGTTAAAATATCTGAAATCCTGCAGTGATGTAAATACATTGTTAAAGTTCTCTTTCCTTCTCTTGCCTGTTAAAATCTGCATTTGACCCGTATTTTTCTGTTTTCTGAAAACTGGGAAGATATTTTTCCTTGTTTTCAAATCAATTTTTACATGTCATCTATAAAAATTCTAAGAATTTCAGCTTCTGCATGTTTGTAGTAAGTGACCTAGTTCATTGGAGAAATAGGTTAAAATTAGCCTTCATAAAAAATATATTTTAATCTCATTGAATATCTTTTAGCCCATGTCTTTTTGTATTTCATAAAGTGTCTATCTCTTCGTGCTTAAAAATCTGGCATTGTTTTGCTTAGCTTTGATCAAGACATGCTCATTCAGACCATGACAGCCTTAATTACATCCAGAGATATGGTAACAAGGCAGGCTTTTTTCTCCCTGATATACTTAGTATCTTATAGTATATCATTGATCCAGATTTTAAATATTATGTATTCTTTTGTTTGTAAAAAATTATCAACTGATGGAGATTGAAGGTTGGGGTTTTTTGTTTGTTTTTCCCTTTTAACAGATCTGTATATTAGCATTCTGAGATAAGCAGAGCTGTGTGATATGTTCACACTTTATAGTTAAAAATTACACATGCACTGTAAAAAGTCTCAGCTCAGAATTCCTGGCTGCCCCATGCGACTTTTTATGATGTGCAACTTCGTAAGTTTATGCTGATCATATTCTTGGTTAGTTTTACTGACTATCTTCCACCATTGTTAAGGCTAAGACTTGCTATCTGCAGGATTCATAATAATGACACACCGCATTCTTTATTCCTATTTTTAGGAAAGCTGCAACTGCATGGGGAAAGGATTTGTGCACTTATGCAAACATGATTGCCTGAGAGCTTTCTAAGCTATGTCAGAAACCATAATAATAATTACTGTTTTTTACTGGTTCAGATTTCAGCACAAGTATAACTCTGTCTATGTGGTACAGTGACATGCAGGAGGTGGAAAATACGTTACTACTGTTTACAGATTTGCTGTAAAAAAGAATAGCTGCTTTGGATTGTTCAAATCCAAATTTACAAAAGTTCATGGACAACAGCTCATATGATATTTCTGCAGAAGACCTCCCTTCTGACCAAATATTATTTATCTCAGTTCTCTGTCTTTGAGCAGTGCTGAAGCCTGAGCCCAAGATTATGCCTTGTTTTGCATGGACATGTACAGGAATGATGGCTCACAAGCTGCTTTTTTTGCCCTATAGCCATCACAATTCATAGAAGATGTGTTTGTGGAGGATGTGGGCTTGATGCCGGTCACCTTCTTGCTGCAAGTGGGCAAGAACAGGGCAGAGCCTTAATTTTGCCTGGGAACAGCTGAACTGACAGGCAGGGAAACAGGTCTGTGCCTGGTAACGGTCAGTCCAGATTACTTTCCCATAGAGGAAGCAAAACGCAATTTGGTTTTCTCTGATGTAGAGAAATTATATGCAGAGACTTAAAACTTATAGTATGCCCACAAAAGAAGTAGAAGAAATGCTGAAAAATTATTAGCTTTTTTCCCTGTTTGATTGTTCAATGCTTGCACTTGCAATACAAAGACCTTGCCCACTCACCTCACTCCAAGAGTAATTTCCTTACTATCATTATTACCTCATTTATACTGCAGTGACACTCAGAGACCTCAGAAATATTCAGGGCCTATTTTTGTATACATTATAGAAATAAATAAGAAAGGAATAAAGACCTTAAAGGATCTCTTAAAGGATCACACAGTTTTCAGGGTCTAAATTTAGTTTTCCTCATCACATAAAAAATTGAGTACACATGCATTGTCCATAATGAAAAACAAAAGAAAGCTGAAGATCCATTTTGGACTCAGGTGAGACCTCTGTGAAAGGATATAGCAAGGGGTTTTGAGAATCATATTTCCTCTGTGGTTTAATGAGTTGCTTCCTACCCACATAATATAGAGCAAGTGTATCGATACAATGATAATCCCCAGCTTTCTGTCATCATCCCAGTAATTCATGCAAACTAACTACATATGCATGCCTTTTAGCCCTGTTCAGGATGTCTCATTTGCCCATGTGCTGGCTGGGGACTCTAGAAGAACTGAGTCCTTCACTTCACCTGCAGTGTCATCATCCCATGGCATAGAAAACATATGCCAGCTGGTGAAAACGGTTGGTTTTGCAGTGGGTCAGTTGCACTAACACCATGTCAGGTATGAAATATTGTTTTATTTTATACTTGGCACATTTTAAGATTTTAAATTTAATTCCTTTCAGTGACAATACAGAAACATTCCAGGACATGATAATGCTACAGCAGTGGTCGGATTTATTGTTAAACGTAATTTTACTGAAGAAATTATGATGCACTGAGAAGAAATGAGCTTTCCTGCAGATGTTCCTTAGAGGTTAGCTTTGGAGCTAGGCTTGTTATTTTAAACAGAAGTTTAGGAACAAGAGGGAGCTTCATAACCACCTTTGTTGTTGTTGTTAGGCAAGCCATTACTCTGATCAGGTTTTTTTCCTTTTAATTTGAGGTAGGGTTGGGGAGGTTGAGATGTTTTACATTATGTGAAGTGCTTCTGGCATTAAGCTATTAGGGAGACTGGGATTGGTTTACCCACTAGGTCATGGTAAATGAATGCAGATGCAAAGACTATGTCAATTGTGTCAATGGTGAGGGCTATGCCACACAGATTGTGAAAAATTAGAAGAGGGCAGGAAATAATTTATTTTTCTAACAACCTATTTGCCATTTACAAGTTGTACCTGTTGAAGCTGAAAATGCTCCCCTTGTTTTGTCCTTTCCCTGCTGGCTGTCTCTCTTTTTTATTTGACAGATATTCAACACTTGAGGCCTTAAGTTCAGATGAGTATTATTAACAGCAACCATTATGGTCCCCTGGGGATTAATTTTACTTTGTGTGTGTGTGTTTTCACAATAGTTTCAAGATGCTGGAATGCAGATGTATTTCTAGTAAAAAAAAATAGTTTAGACAGGTTGATTCATTTAGCTACCCAGCAGGATCTGATTGCTTTTCTAAAGTTAATTCCCAGTGAGTTTTTTCCCAACAGATGAATACTACAGTAGCTATTGCTATGAATGAAAGTAATTGTTTTCTTACAGAGAAATGAGTGAAAATTTAACTTTTTCCCATATTCTTTCTTTAGTACAATTTTTTTCAAGTCACTCAAAGTGAGATATATTAAATAGACAGTTCCAAGATATCGTTCATGCCATGCCCTGTTTTTCAAGAACTAAAGCCTCTGTGTTTTCTGAGGAAATTAAAAGATTGTTTGCCTTATTCAGAGCCAGGGTGGTTTTTTTGATCAAGTTTGTTGGGTTTGGGGAGGGGAATGGTTTTTGTTGCTTGATTGCAGCTGACAAAGCAAAAAGACCTCTTTGTCCCTCTCTTCAAGCTGTGTGTGAACTCCAATGGAATTCTGAACAGGTAAAACAATGCGTTATATGTGTTGCAGATGTGCTAACAACAAGCCTTTCTCTTGTTATGGACTTTCTGAGCAGCAACTATGAAACAGAGATGACAAGTATATGCTTTTAATGGTGGTGGCATTTAAACAGTGTTTGATGCTCTCAAAATAAAAAATGTTCTGTTTTCATACTCTCACAGAGGACTAAAGTACAGATTA
Source organism: Ciconia boyciana (assembly GCF_034638445.1). Lineage (NCBI taxonomy): Eukaryota > Metazoa > Chordata > Aves > Ciconiiformes > Ciconiidae > Ciconia > Ciconia boyciana. The sequence goes on from NC_132937.1 coordinate 85,014,913, forward strand.
AAACTTCTTCTGTATTTATGGGTTGCACCTAGGCAAAACCTAATATAAATCAGATTGCAATGGTGGCTTTCATGACAGATACCACAGCAAATATTATAATTTGTCAGATATTGGTTAAGAAGTAGTTGAGAGGCTTAAAGTAAAGAGCCAAAAGTAACTTGAGCAGAGGAATTTCATGTAGTTTAGCCCAATCATGCCTGCAATGAATATGTAGGAGCCCAGTGGAGGGTGAAAAAGCCTTCAGGGAGATGAGAGGTATGGCTTCACTTGCAGCATGCTCTTCAGTGCCTGGGCATGGCCAAGTCACACAGTCTGGTGCCCCTGAGCCCCACCATGTTGTCCCTGGGTAGCAAGAGGCACCGTGGGGGGTATGTGGGATTCTCCTTTCACTTTCTGTCCTGACATGGGATGGGGCCAATTTCAGGAACTAAGTACAGTCTAGTCCAAGAGATAGCAATCTTCAGAGTGAGAGTCACATGAAAGACCATTGTGGGCAATTACAAAGAGAGTTTTTAGCCACTTTTTTCGTTCAGTGCTTTTGTCTTAGGTGGTAAGTAACCATCAGGACAGAGTAAACAGTCTGTGAAAAGATCTGGAGCAGTTGCTCTCTCACAGTCTATGCTAAAAGCCTGACTGAGAAAGACTGCAGATCCTATCCTGCCCTCCCGAATTTGTCCCTTGGTTAAGTGTTAGTTTAACACTTTATTATAAAGACTCGTGTAGTTTTAAACTATGGCTCAGAATTCTCTTTAAACAACAAAACATCCCCCATATTATAGGCTTCACTAAACAACCTACTCCATAATGTATGGCCATACAATTTTACTGGTTTTGAAATTAAACATTGGTTGAAGTTTAATCGATTTCAAATTTTGTACTTAATTTTTAACTGTAAGTGAAAAAGTGGTTCAAGGAACAGTCTGAATGGCATCGACTTGGAACACTCGTTATTTGCAGAGGGTGGTGAGCTCAGGGGTAGGGTATGCGTTTTAAAGGCAGTATGAGACTTTTCTCTTTGAAATACCTTCCAGTGTATGTTAGCTAAAATGAACCACCACTACTGCTATAGCATGCCATGACCGAACCTTTTTGACAGCTGGCTAGCTTCCTTTTAATTTATTCTGATCACTTGGATTAAAGAGGTCATTCTCAAGTATATGTTCCTTCCAGTAACACCTTGACAGCCACTTTGGCAGCATTACTGCCTACAGTGATCTCTGTCTTGAGTTTTATTCAAAAACTCTGAAAGAATTGTCATGAGGGAAAGATGATATCTTCTTATTAGGCTAATTTAAAATCTTGTTCACCTAAGACTCTCTTTCTTATTTCTTATATCAAACAAATATTAAGGATTGGGATTTTTTTTTTAATTCCCATCTTATTTAGTTGTAGAACTATAAATGATTATAGAAATAAATATTCTTTCACTTTTTAAATGCTTGCAATGTGTGGGAACAGCTGATTTGGCTTTTTATAGTCATGAAGCAGGCATCAGGTTGATTCTTACCTCTCATAAATTCTCAGCAGATTCCGTGTAGAATGCTACTAAGAAGAGAAATATATACATTTTAATAGTCGTATCCCTTTAAATTTGAGGAAAAGCAGACGTAGTCTTGATATAAATATTAATGTAATACCTTCAGGCAAAGACAGTGTACTTTAGAAACCTTAATTAGCATCTCAGAAGGATTTCTTCTAATAAATTGTCTGGTACTGCTGTGTGAATGGCTTCAGATAGTGAATTTGCCCTCTGTTTCACTGAGAGATAAAATAGCTGAGCAGGAAAACAGGAACTAGACTTCATAGTGGTTTTAGAAGCAAACCTCATTTTGAGGTTGGTGGAAGAATAGTCTGGTATAATAACAAGGGAGTGTATCACCCATCAACAAACCTGAAAGTGTTTCATATGTGTAGGATTGAATTGAAATTTAGGACTGTGGTAGTTTGTGTGAAAAAAGAAGAGCGTATCTATTTTTTTCCTAAATTTTAGCTAAAAATTTTTATTCATTGAAACTAAATCATAGTCTGATTGATTCAGGATCTCAGACTGACTGGTATATTTACTTTGTTTTACTCCAGTTTTCAGTTTCTTATGGGTTTGAATGAGACTGTTACCTTGGGAATTTCACTCCAGGAGAGTTTTTCAGAAGGCTGTAGGGACATCTAATCTTTAGAGAAGGCTGTTAAAAAAACCAAGAAAAAATGCTCTGAGATTACATTATTCTGGATTTAAGTGAGCAGGTCTCATAATGGAGAGAAAAAAACCCCAGTATTTGGAAATGTTGGTAGAAATATTAACCTGAAAATAGAGGTTAGGAAATACATTTTTTACCACTGTATATATATGCAACCTTTTATCATATGCTTGATTTATCTTTAGGTACCTTTCTGACAGATTTAGCCACCAGTAACTTGTGTTCAGAGTTATTGGAAGGAGTGCTGTGGCTGGCAATGGAGAGGAGGTCATGTTGGACCTGGAAGTTCCTTCTGTTCCTAAATTATATGATTCTATGTGAAGCTAAAAGTAATAGGAAAAGTATGTGTTTTCATCATATATGAAGATGTACAGAAGTTAAAAGTGCTTGGACTAAAATGATAAGGTTATTTAGTGGGTAAATAGTGAATACTGAGACAATTTTGGCAGGCCCTTAAGGATATCCCATCAGTTCAGTGTACACACTGTAATAACTACCTGTAGCCCTGTAAAGAGAGGTATCTAAAGAAATCACCATAAAGTCTGTTGTCATGATTAGATTTTACCAAAGTGCAGACTGAGAACATATATTAATTGCGTAAGTGTTGAGATCGTGTGACAATTTATATATTTTAAGCAATATCCGTTGTCATTTATGAAGAACTTGCAATTGTGATGTAAGCAGGTGTGGCTGCAAACTAACTCACAAAATTAAAAAAAATGATAACAAAATAATTATTTAATTTTAAATAGGTTTATAGTGCATGAATGAGGTCAAAACTAGATAGAAGAATGTTTATTTCAAAAAATCATAAAAATAATTTCTCATTTACTTTAGATAATATAATGCAAAAGCTTAATTGCAAATTGTTAGTTGGGAAGTTAGCTAAGCGTTCAGAGCCCAGAAAGAGAGAAAAGATACTCTGAAAGTTGTGTTCTACAAACCATTTTGTAAAAAGTTTGCCAATTAAACTGGAAAGAAACTTCCTAGATTTTAATAAACAGTTCAGTGCAGAGGAAAATTTAAGATTGAGTCACATATACATCTGTTTCTGGATTGGGTACATTTCTGAAGTGAATCTTCACAATGTGGTAATGCTACCACACACCCTCTGGTGGGTTCTTCATACAGGCTGCAAGTGATTATTAAATTGACTTACCAATTTCTAATATCCAGCAAATGTTTTTGTACCTTTACTCTAATAAATAACAAATACTTTCTATAATTTACATCTGTATTTTATCTCTTACAGCAATTCTGGTGAAAACATGAATTCTACATTTATTTCTGGAATCTGGAGAGTTTTTAACAGAAGTCCAAATAGTTTTGTGGTGAAAATTTCCCTGTACTGGAATTGTCAGTCCCAAGAGCTCCAAAATCACACAGGCCCCAAAGAAACAAGTGATGGCTTTACAAATGCTGGAGGTTTAGAATATTTTTACCTTAAATTTTGAAATATTTTGGTGAATATTTTCTTTCTTGTTTTATTTTTTCAACAACTGTGATAATGGCAAGCTTTTTTTTTTTTTACTTTTATGAAATGATAATGTCTATAACTCTCTCTTTGGAAATAGACTGTCAATATTAAATATATAAGGAGTTGTTAAAGAGGTTGAGAGACTTGGAAAAGCCATGTTGTCAGTATATTTCCGTGTGATTCTAGGTGATTCTAGGTGTGATTCTAGGAAATGGGTGAAAATTTAGGTTTCATAGACCTGATTCTGCTTATGACTTAAAACATTAAGATGGATTGGTCAGCTTGCGGAACAGTCACATCTGTCTAAATACCTCCACCTTTTTTTTCTTTTACTTGCGGTGTTTGCAAAAACAAAATATAGCTCTTTAAATAAGAAATGCATATATAATCATAGAATCATGGAATGGTTTGTGTTGGAAGGGACCTTTAAAGATCATCTAGGTCCAATCTCCCTGCTGTGGGCAGGGACATCTTTCACTAGACTGCATTGTTTAAAGCCCTGTGCAACCTGACCTTGAACACTTCCCATGACAGGGCTTCCACAACTTCTCTGGCAACCTCTTCCAGTGTCTCACCACCCTCACCATAAAAAATTCCTTCCTCGTGCCCATTCTAAATCTACCTTTTTTCAGTTTAAAACTGTTGCCTCTTGTCCTGTCACTGCAGGCCTTGGTCAAAAGTCTCTCTCCGTCTTTCTTATAAGCCCCCTTTATATACTGAAAGGATGCAAAAAGGCGTCCCCGGAGCCTTTTCTTCTCCAAGCTGAACCACCCCAACTGTCACAGTCTTTTTTCACAGGAGAGGTGTTCCCGCCCTCTGACTGTTTTTGTGGATCTCCTGTGGACCCACTCTAAAAGGTTCGTGTCTTTCTTTTGCTGGGGACCCCTGAGCTGGATGCAGTACTTCAGGTGGGGTCTCACAAGAGCAGAGTAGAGGGGGAGAATCACCTCCCTTGACCTGCTGGCCACTCTTCTTTTTATGTAGCCCAGGATGCAGTTGGCTTTCTGGGCTGCAAGCAAACATTGCCAATTGCTCAAGTCCAATTTTTTATCCACCAGTATCCCCAAGTCCTTCTCTGCAGGGCTGCTCTCCATCCCTTCATCACCCAGCCTGTACTGATACTGCAGGTTGCCCTGCCTCAGGTGCAGGACCTTGCACTTGGTCTTGTTGAGCTTCATGAGGTTTTCATGGGCCCACTTCTCAAGTCTGTCAAGGTCCCTCTGGATTGCATCCCTTCCCTCAAATGAATCAGCTACTCCACTCATTTTGGTGTTTGCAAACTTGCCAAGAGTGCACTCAATCACAGAATCATAAAATTGTTTAGGTTGGAAAAGAACTTTAAGATCATTAAGTCCAACCATTAACCTAGCACTGCCAAGTCCACCACTAAACCGTGTCCTTAAGCACCACATTTACATGTCTTTTAAATACCTCCAGGAATGGTGACTCAACCACTTCCCTGGGCAGCCTGTTCTAGTCCTTGACAACCCTTTCGGTAAAGAAATTTTTCCTACTATCCAATCTAAACCTCTCCTGGCGCAACTTGAGGCCATTTCCTCTTGTCCTATTGCTTGTTACTTGGAAGAGGAGACCAACACCCCCCTCGCTAAAACCTCCTTTCAGGTAGTTGTAGAGAGCGATAAGGTCTTCCCTGTGCTTCTGCTTCTGCAGACTAAACAACCCCAGTTCCCTCAGCCGCTCCTCATCAGACTTGTGCTCTAGACCCTTCACCAGCTTCGTTGCCCTTCTCTGGACATGCTCCAGCACCTCAATGTCTCTCTTGGAATGAGGGGCCCAAAACTGAACACAGTATTCGAGGTGCGGCCTCACCAGTGCCGAGTACAGGGGCATGATCACTTCCCTTGTCCAGCTAGCCACATTATTTCTGATACAAGCCAGGATGCTATTGGCCTTCTTGGCCACCTGGGCACACTGCTGGCTCATGTTCAGCCAGCTTTCGACCAACACCCCCAGGTCCTTCTCTGCCAGGCAGCTTTTCAGCCACTGTTCCCCAAGCCTGTAGTGTTGCATGGGGTTGTTGTGACCCAATCCCACTGTCTATGTCATTGATGAAAATATTAAATAGTACTGGTCCCAGTACAGACCTCTGAGGGACACCGCTTGTTACTGGTTTCCAATTTCCAGAGCCATTGACTGTAACTCTTTGGATGCAGCCATTCAGCCAATTCGTCATCCATCTAACAGCCCAGTCGTCAAACCCATGTGTCTCCAATTTAGCAGCAAGAATATTATGGGGGATTGTATCAAAGGCCTTAGAGAATTCTAGATAGATGGTGTTCATAGCTGACATTCATAGCTCTTCCCTTGTCCACTGATGCAGTCTCTATAGTCTTAAATTATAAACATTACAAATCATATATCTAGATCTACATGTCTATTAAAGCTCACAAAAAGCATTTTTTGTAAGAAGAAAAAATGTAACTAAGAATGTGCTGAGTACTAATCCAGTAACCTTCTTGATCAGTAACTATGACTTGTTAGGCTTTCTGGAAACGTTTAAATTTTCCCTTTTTGGAAAAGAAAGGAATGGAAATGGAGCTTTGGTGGGCAGATGAGGTTAGTCCTGACTTTCACAGTGCCTGTTATTTTTTAGAGGGACATTTACTTTCTCTTCTCTCCTTTCCCCTCTGGCCCTCTTTCTCCCTTAAGACACAATTCTGCCATTTGAGTATGTGCAACCACAGGCTTCTTCCACATGAAATTCCACTATTTAAAGAAAATTATGTCTTACTGGCAGCTTTAGAAAACAAGAAATAGTCTGAGAGAATCTCAACTGAACTAAAGGATAGCAGCAGCGAGGACATAAGAATACGTGTGTGACCACCACAGGGTCCCGCTAGCATGGACTCAATATAGATAGCAGTTTGGGATGGTAAAGAAGTCCTTATTTAATAAATAGCTCCAGACTCTTTTACACTTTATTCATAACCTCTTCCTCTCTTTTGTGCATTCCAGAGTGTCTAATTCATTTTTTTCATTGAATTCTTGTTTCTGGTACAGTCATTACGGATAGGAGTCTTAAAAAGCCTGCATGACATAAATCTCAGTGACTTTGTGGGTTGTGTGTCAAAGCCAAAAAAGGGCCTATGAACGTAATAAAAGATGGAGTTAGGTTTAGTCCTGTAAAAATTTTAATCCTGCCATCATTCTTGTGTCATCTTCACTAGCAGAGGTACTGTGCCAATATCGCTCTCAGTAGCTGCCTTACCTTTGACATATCCAAACCATGACACTTATGCTTTCACGTGTCTTTATGAGCCTGGCTCTATTATTTCAGTGCAAAGGGGCTGAAAGTCTCCTTGACTTGTTTGTAAAGACTAGACTGAAATGTAGATATTAATTCCATTTTTCGTATTAGAAATTCTCTCCCTAACACTCATTGTGCACATTATTCTGAAGTCTTTGTGGTGGAATGGACCAATTAGACTTGCTTGAATCATGGGCACTGGATTTCTTCTTTTAAGTAAATTCTTCTGTTCATTTACAGGGCAGGTAAGTAGAGTATTAATGAATCTAATTTTAATTATAATTCTCATGTAGATTTATTTGAAATCACACTCCATCTCAGAAATGCCCTTAGTGTTTGTGAGGTATGAGTCAGTACACAGATTAAGGAAGATCTTTTCTAGGGGAAAAAGAAACCAATGCCATTTGGGGAAGAATAAATAATCAGAGAAATATCTCACCATCAGGCAGTAGTCCTGTTTCCCACCTGTGGCGTGAAAATCCTATGGGCATGTAACTTTTAAACAAATCACCAAATACTCCCTGCTCACTCTTATCAGCTCCTTGTACAGGTGCAGAATACAGGCAGTGCACCTAGGAAGGTTTGCGGTAAGCCTGAGGCTCTCCAGGCAACCCATTTTTTTGGTCCTGGAACTCTTACTGACTATCTGTTGTTTCCTTCTGCAGTTTCAATAAAAGACTGTAAAAGTTATTTCTGTTGTGCTTTGGCACTAAGATGGTATTTCTGCAACCTTGCCTCTGGATCGTGTCATCCCAAAGTCACCATTGTGCCACATCCTCATCATGAGGAGTCAATACAATGCAGCAGCCAGCTTCCTCTTCTCATGGGGTCACACAGTGCCCTAGTGACATCCCCATCTCCCCTGCTCTATAATGTCAGACAAAGAATTTCCAGTGAGAGAGGGCTACTAAACACATTTTCCAGCTAGCTGATAGATGAGAGATGTTGATGGAGAACATCTTCCCTAGAGACTTTGTCCCTCTGGAGTTTTGGACAAGTGTCTAATGAAGCATCTCCTTGCTCTTATTTCGTCCTTTTCTCCAGAAGATGCTCTCAAAGAGCTCCTCTTCCTATGATTGCACTTTCTTCCACTACCCAGATATGATTAGTAGCAAGTATTATTTTGGTTTGGAAACACTGGTGCTTTGTGTTTCCTAACTGGGAAATGCCAAACTCTGTTCGGCAGTCCATGTGTGCGCATGTGTGAACGAGCACCTGATTTTTGCACAACTTCTTGTATTGCAGAAGAACGTTCATCGTCATTCTGTCCAGCCTTGTGCACATGCTGCTGAGAGACATCCTTTTCTTTAGGTGTATTGGTGAGGTTTAAACACATTGGTGATTTTTTTCCAGTGATCTGAGTGAATTTGAACTGCTCTGATATTAATTTCAGACTGAACACTGGATCACAAAACTGCAAGATTCAGAGAATATTGTACAGGTTAGCCTACATCTTTGCGTTTTCACCTAGCACAGGCTACTGACTTTTACTGTCTTGCTTTTTGATTGCTTTATTTACAGCTTTTTAAAATACTCGAAGCTGAACTTTCAAAAAAAAAAGTTAAATGCAGAATTTTATAAAACCATGTCCTTCTTCAAAATTTTGCATCTACTATGTATGTCAAAGCATAGAAATGGTGTTTATTGCCATAGCGAAATCCTGAAAGCTTCCAGTGAAATTTTATCTTTATGTTTCTAATCTTTGTGGTTGATGTATCGCTCCTGTAAACCATCCTACAGGTTTTTCTCTTTTATTTGGAATGAGCAAAATGCAATTTTACAAAAACGTTTTAAAGAAAATAAATAATATATTCATTATCAGACACTCACAATAAAATAATTTAATGTTTTTAAAATAATATAAAACAAAAGGCACACTGCTAGCTCTAGAATTTCCTAAGGTAAAGACAAAAAAATCAGCTGAGAATTAATATGGCCTCTTTATGTGGATAGAATGTCACTTCATTTTAGAGTAATAGAACTGCTGCCTATTTTTAGAAGATTGATGTGAGCCTGCAGGCACACAATCCAGGGATTCTGTTGCATTTATTTATTTTTTACTTTTTGAAGGACTGCCTAGAAATATATTGAATCTAATCTTACAAGTTTAGACTTTGTTCTATTCACTGTTACAACGTAATTTGAAATACAGAAAATAAAAATTAAGAAAAATGAACATACTAGGTGAACATATACAAAAAATTGTTGATCAAAATTTTGATCATATTTATACATTAGGCTTACACAAACGTCTCATAATTTGTTTTTCCTTAAGTTGTATACACTGCTTGTTTTTCACTGTAGAAAATTAATATTTATTGGTAAAGTGTTGTGCCATTTTGCTCTGCTCATTCTTTTTATCAAAGCAGTGCCATTAAGAGAAAGTGATGAGAAAATCGGAACTGAACGTTCAATTTTTTAATGAGATTCCTTTTAAGTTAATTAATAAATACTACCTGCATGAGGTAATGCATAGCAAATGGAACTAACCAGTTTGTTTGCATCTACTAAATTGGATGCAACACATTTTCTTTCCTTGTTGTCATGGAATCTATAAATATTGGCTGACCTACCCTGGTTTCTTTTTTGGCACAAGTTGTTATGGATTTCCAAAAACTGCCCTCTGAACCTTGATTTATACGTAAATAAGACCTAATGATTCATGGGTATATTGAAAATCAAAAGCACATTATGTTGATAATTAAAGAGTGGCAATTTTTTAAATGTGTTTAACAAGGAATACTTAGCATAGTTTTTCTCATTTTTCTTCTTTAAACAAAGTATATAGCTGGACAAGCTTTATGTTGCTTACAATAAAATTTCTGGGCACGAAGATTGACAAAAGACATCTCTGTCTATAAATACTGTTATGTCTTTACTACGACTCCTTGCATTCAATAACATATTTTGATATGATATACAAGTTCAAAAGACTTAGCACATGCTATTGGTAATGACTCTGGCAAAGTCAGCTGCTTGAAGGGAAGTTACATTAGGTCGCTTTCCTTTTTTTTACACTACTGTGTTATTGGTAACTTTTTTTCAGATTGGAAATAGATGGAGGATTGTCGTAGAGAGGTGTTTATAAATGAAGTAAAACAAAACGCTGACTTTACTAGTATTCCAAATTGGCATTTATCTGAATTTATAAGGGATCTTTAAGAAAGGGCTGGTTAGAGGAAGCACAATCAATAGGAAGAATCTTTACTCATTGTGTGATGCAGAAAGAAGTTCATTATGAATTACCAAAAACATAATGAGAAAATGAGTCCATGGATAAGACATATAGATTCATATCTATTTTGGGGCAAGCTCAATAAAAACTTTATTGGTTAGCTGTGGGCTACATGGATATATGGCTTACTCCCAACCCTTTGAATTCCTGTAGTCTGTTTGCTTTAACTTTATAATACTTCAGAAATGAATAAGTCTTCTAATTTTGTGGCAGATGCTTTGAAAATCTAATGCAACAGTCATGTTTTCCTGAAAATTGTTAGCTGAGCAAATATAGGCAAACCTTGAAAATTGTATTTGTAGGAGTACCTACCATTTTTGCATATACATGTAAGGTTTTGGGTTTTTTTCCCCCCCAAGTCCCTAAAAACATACACAAAGCAGCATGATGACTACAGTCTACAGGACAGGTTTTTAAAATAAGTAATATAGTACCACAGGTGGTCAACAGATTAAAGACAATGTCTTCGGTTTTACTATTTCATCCTGACTTCCTCTATTCCATGGTAAAGACATCTAATAGTTCTTTCTCACCTGCTTTGTCAGTGATGGGAAATCAAGCTAACATATGGCAACTCCAGGGTGAAAGCATTACTTACAAAATTTTGAGCATCTCCCCTCTGATCCTCTGATTTATATAATCTTCTTAGAGTATAGAAATGTCTAGGCTGGCAAGGACCTCTGGAGATCACCTGTTCCCACCTTCTGTTGAAAGTGAAGCCTTAGATGAGATAATCTGCACCCTGTTGAGATGTGTCTTGAGTATGTCCAGCGAAGCAGATATCACCACTTCTGTAGGAAACCTATTGCAGTACTTCACTGCTCTCATGGTGAACAGTATTTTTCTTATATCCAGACAGAATTTCATCTGAAGCAATTTATGCCTGCTGCATCTTGCCCTGTCAACATGATTGCTTGTGAAGGGAGTGTGTCCATCTTTCTCTCTAACTACTTTTTAGGCAATGAAAGACTGTCATTAGATTCCCCTTAAGCCCTGTCTATGTTGAACAAACCCTCTCTTTCAAATCTTTCTTCTTATGTCGTGTTCTCCAGCCCCTTAATCATCTTGGTGGCTCTCCTCTGCTGGACCCATCAATTTTTCAGTGTCTCATGTGAACTGGAGGACCAACACTGGACACAGTACTCCAGGTGTAGCCTTAAAAATGCCAAGTAGAATTGGGTAACCACATTCTTTGATGGGGTGGCTGTATTCCTGTTGATGTGGTCCAGGATACGGTTGGCCTTAGATGATGTCAGAGCTCACCAGAGTTCATGTTCAGCTTGCTGCCCACCAGGACCCTGAGGACATTTCTAGCAGAGCTACTCCTCAATGAGATAGTTCCACTTTTTACTGCAGCTTGGGATTTCCACCTGAGGTGAAGGACTTTATAATTCGTTTGGTCAGCCTTACATAATTCTTGTTGGCCCAGTCTTCCGGCCTGTCAATGTCAATGGCTCTGTGTAGGATGGTTCTTCCTTCCACCTTTTCTCCCAGTTTGTTATTTTACACGAATTTGGAAATGGTGCTTTCGGTCCTGTTGTCTGGGTAATTTATAAAGATATTTAAGAGTATTGGACCCAGTATTGACCCTGAGGAACTCCACTTACCATCAGATGCCAATTTGACTTTGAGTCATTGACCACAACCTTTTGAGCTCAGCAGTTCAGCCAGTTTTCCACCCATCTGGTGTTCCACTTCTCCAGTTAATAACTTACCAGCTTGTCAGTAAGGAAGTTGTGGGATGCTGTGTCAAAAACCTTGTTAAAGTCAAGGTAAGTGATGCCATGGCTCTCCCCTCACCCACCAAGCAACTTGCTTCATCATAGAAGACAATCAGGCTGATTAAACATGATTTGCCCTTGGTAAATCTGTGTTGGATTTTCCCAGTCACCTTCTTGTGGCTGGAAACAGCTTCCATGAGGATATTTCATGAGTCCTTTTTTCAGGGACTGAAGTAAGAATGACTTGCCTGGTAGTGTCAGAGATCACTCTTTTGATGTTTTTGCAGATGGGTGCAGTATTTGCCCCTTTCAGGTCATCCAGTACTTCCCCTGCTCTCTATGACCTAAAGATGATACAAAGATGATAGACTTTGCAAAGATGTCAGCTAACTGACATGTTGTGAGATTGTGACATATCATAGTATTTTTCTGTATTGAAATGTAGGTTCATAGTCAGGATTTTTTAAATTAAAATTTAATACCCAGTAATTCAGTCAATATGATATATTGTCTATTTTTGAATGAAAAATTGATAGGAAATCAAATTTTGTCTGAGTGTCCAGATTCACCATTATCTGTGTTGTATTCTTCCAGGACATTCAGTGGAAAAACATGTGGCTGCAATAGGCTGCAGCAATGCAATGGGTAGGAAACAAAGCAGACCTAGTCTATGTATTCACCATATATAATCACTGGTGTAGCTCAGCATCACATCCTGTTTTCAAGAGCTAAAGATATAGCACAGTATGAGATAGATACCTAATAATGAAGCTGGATTGCTATAATTTTTTCAGGTACCCAAAGGCCCTGCAAGGTTCGTGACCATGACTTTCCAGAAAAACTGTAATCACCACCTGTTTTATGATCAGTGTAAAGTCTAATCTATTTCTAAGCTACTGAAGTACATAGAGTGGCTCACTCACATTTGGAAAGATATGTGCATACAAAATCTGCTGTACTCTTTTGCCTGATCAGTGTGTAATTCTGCTTCATTAGGGAAAAATAATATAACCAGCTGAAAATTGAAACCTTGCTATTCTAGCCTTGCTTCTTCAAAGAGTTCCTATCTACTGCTGAAGCAAATGTGACTGCACAAGGCAATGGTGAAAGTACCAGTTCTGCTATACTCTTCTCTCTATTCTTCAGCTGTATTTTATGAAGGCAAGAGAGGAAAATGTCTTTTTTCAATGGAAAAAAATACTTTTTTAGCAGATAAGGTCTTCTGTGTAGCTCAAGTGCAGAGTGAAATGTATTGCCATGATCATCTGAAGTGCTACTCATGCCTGCTTTCTGCCACCATCTTGCAAAGAGGTAGTAGAATAAACCAGAACAGAATACAAATATCCTTGCAAAAATCTGAGCACAGATTTCTGGAAGCCCAGTAGCAAGAGGCCAAACAAACATCACACTTGACAAAGCAGAAGTCTTTGAGTCTGCATGGCTCCACATGTTTCCTTCTGGAAAGGCAGGCAGCAGAAAACTTCTCAAAACCTTCTCTTTAATTTGTTTTCCATTGCTCTGTTTTTATTGTAAAAGAAAGCTCTTTAACTCATAATTAATAGTGGCATGGCTGTTTATTCCTGAAATTTAGAGGGTGAAGCAATACCAAAGAGTAGTTTGTAGTGTTCCTGCAGTGAGATTGGAGTTTTGAACTTGATGCATCTTGTCGCGGATGGAGTGAGCGTGCACTTCACTCGTAAGAGAGAAGTAAAGACACAGTTTATTGATACAGAATAGGGAGTTAACAAAGTTCAATGCGACAGTGTTTTAACAAGATTCGATGGCGAGGTACACTTGATTATTTACTGCATAGAGGACAGGGTCAGACAAAACTGTCAGGGAGACCCTTCCGTTGAGTCATGAGGTTCGGAAGGATCCCCTTGCCTTCTAAACTCCTTCTCAGAGAGGAGTCTAGGTGCGGCTAGATCCAGTCCTAGTCCCAGACTTGGTCAACGGTTTATGTCTAAAGGATTATATATGCGCAATCAATCCTTTATATCACTTAGCTAAGATTTCAAAGTTTAGCATGCTGTTAGTCACTTACCGAGGATCTGTTGCGGCAAGGAATCTCTCAACCTCGAGGAGTAACCTTGAGAGGCGTCCCTGCTCAAGAGGAGATCCTGGCTCAAAGGGCTCTTGGGCTGCTCACTATTTATGGGGATAAGATGATTGACCCATAGTCATATTTGCATGATGACCACAGGTTTTAGTTTCTTCGGTGGGCACATTGCACAATAGCCCTAGGCTATTGTGCAATGTGCCCACCGAAGAAACTAGCCCTAGGCTATTGTGTTGTTATCTGTCTCCTGAATTCACTTGGAGCTGATGCAGCCATCATGACCAGATGCATCCATTACAATCACCACTGGTGGTTATCACCTAAGCAGGGTTGCAGGAGATAAAGGTCAGGGGCAGGGGAAGTACACCGTCACACATCTATGAAAGAGAGTAGGTGAAGTGGCTGTCTGGGATAGCAGAGGGTAGGATGCAAGAGGTGCTTTCAAACCTGTGTGTCCTATAAAAGAAGCTTCAACAGTTCAGAAAATTGAACCTACGTTTATGTAGATTATGTATTTAGGAACTTGAGACATCTTTATGTTCTCTCATTGTTTGATGAGGAAAGGTTTAAATGTTTTCAATATTGCAGATATTTTGCTGTGTGTGCTTTAATCTCATCCATTGATGCCTGGCTTGTTAGAACCTTTTGATATGTTTGGGGTATACTTTAGTGTACCAAAACTACAGACTAGTTTTTGTCATCTACATATTTTTGTAAGAATTTATTCTGAGAAATTTAGTATAGACTTAGTATATATTTGAAAGTTTTTTATTATAAACCACAAAAAGTTTATATACTTAAAATGATCTAAATTGACTTATTTAAAAAAAGACCAGGAAGAAATGAGCTACATAGTTCAGCTGCAGTCTGGTAATGCTAAGTCTCACATATTTTGATCGAAGATACTGCTGTTACAGAGGAAAGTAATATATTTATTTGACTGTTGAGATGGTGCAGCTTATTTCTTACTCTTAAGCCAGAAAATCAAGGACAGGAAAGTGACAATATAGCTGTGGAGACTGAATCATCTAAGACCATTGACAAAGTAAGAGATATCAAAGATATGCAGAAGGTCAAGCCTATCTGATTTTTGCAATACTCTTGCCTTCTATGTATCATTTCATGATCCCTGGCAAAGCCAAACTGTCTGTGGTTTCCTGTTGATAACTCTCACTTTCAGGAAAGTGAAAAGAAGAAGGTAAAACATAGCTAATGTATCCAAAATTGTATAATGTATGTATTAATAAAATTATATAGTATATATAATATTATGTATTATATAGTTCTCTCTCTATATACACATTCATATACATATACACACATATATATATGTACAGCTAAATTCAGAAGCCACGTATGTGAGCTCTTTACCCTGTTTTAGCCTGTTCAGCTTTTCCTTCCATCTTCAGGACAGTTTCTAGAACATGTGAAAGGGATCCAGGTACCAAAGTGTCCCACCCATGCTAGGGAGGCTATGGAATCCATTCTCCACCAGACATGAGAAGGATATGGCTCATCCCTAACTAGTGGGTACAATGCAGGTAAACACTTTAAAAAAGTTAAAGAAACATGCATGGAAGTTGTTAAAGCTATTGTTACACATTTCAAATTCCCTGACGCTTTATTCCTCTGCTTCCTTTTGTCATATTTTCCTACTTGCTTCATTGTAAGAAATAGATATAAATGATGTGTAAAGAGTAACATTAACTTGTCAGGGGCAAGTCAGAATATTTTATATAGTCTTGTATGTGGCTGGAAAAATATATTCAGAAAAAAATATTTGTAGTTGTTGCTAGCTGGGCTTACAACAGTTACCATAATGGCTTCTGTGCTTTCCTCTGCTAAGCTTAGATTGTTTGCACATGTGAATAAATTGTGGGGTTTTTTTGCATGGTCATCATATGAAAGCTTTTATTATAACACTGTTGAGCAGAAGAAAATGAGGCTGAGCAAAGCAGATTTACAGGGACTGGTCTATGGCTAGGTTGTTTTTTACACTTTTGCAACAATTCCTATATAGCAGTGCAGATGTAATTCTGTGTGTTTATTAATTTCTTTTTTCTCCCTTTAATGATGTTGTTCAGTTTTCTTGCATACAGTTTTATAGTTTTTAAGATACAGTCCAAAGTTACTTTCAGACTTGCTTGAACCAAATGATGATTTGTACTACCATTTCTAAAATAGAATTAGTGATTGATAATCGGAATTAATAGAAACAGTGAATATATTTTAAGGTAATACCAAGCCTGACTAGGAGGAACAGAGAGTTTCATCTAAAAATAGAATTCTTGTACGCAGTTGTAAAAATATCTTAAAGAATAGTCTTCAAAGAAGAAAGCTGATGTGCACTTCCTAGTTTGCAACACACCTTAAGTTAGTTCATTTTAAAATCTCCTTTTGTACATATTTTCAGGAAAATCGGAGATAAGGTCAGTCTGGAAATTTTATCTTATTTGCAAACATTATCTGAATAATTTCAGCATGTAAAAGGTACAACAGGTTTCTCGAGATCTTGGCCATATCCCATTTGTCAAACAAATTCTTGTGTATAAAAGAAGACTGCTTATAGGAGAAGAAAAAATACATGTAATGTTGGTGAAAGGAGAGTAAGCTCCCTGATGAACCTATAAAGCCAAAGGAAAAGCAAAAGGCCACACTAAGAAAATGCTGACAATATTCAGGCTCTTTTGAAACTGAAGCAGAAGTGTGTGTTATCGTACTTTCCATGTGAGCCTTCAGCATAGGATTCTCTCTTCTACGTGGGCTCTTAGAGCATATGGCAAAACCCAACTAACCTTTTTAGACTTTGAAGAGATAGGAGAGTTTTGAGAGTGATGAGTAGTGAGAAAGTGGAGAGGAAGAAAATTGTTTTACATTAGTTATAGCATACTGGCACTCTGTAGGAGTTGTCAGAACTGAAGTAACAATAGTACTTTTTATCAGAGATTAAGGGTGCCAAGAGGCTTACAGATGAGCTGATGCAGCTTCAGATATGCAAACAACAAGATATTTTCAGCATGTATTGAGTTTCTCAGGGAATTGTTCATGTAAAGAAAAAGTTTCCTTTTCTCATTCACTTGGATTAGAGCATAGGGTTTATTTTCAGAACAAGGGAGGTGAATAGAATACTTTTCTCACTATTGAGAGCCATGTAACATAGAACAGGATTACTTTCTTCTGCGTCAGGATAGGTGCACTGAGAGAAAGTAACTTAATACTTCACATTTAAACCTCTAGGGCTTGATCTTTTTTTGCAATTGAGTTGGCCTCTTGTGCTGGTATGCAAGAAAAAATATCAGAAAACTAACGCAGGGCTGCCTCCAGGCCAGATATTAGTTAAGGTGCTTCCAACAACCTATAAGGAGTGTTTGGAATGGATAATTACAATATGTCAGTGGAAGATTGTACTGGTTGGTCAGAGCTGTGTTGCTCCTGTAATAACTGTGTTCCAGACGTATGCAAGGAAAGCACGAATTAGGTCTCGATTGCAGCACAGATGCACTTATAACTTTTGTATCAATACAAAATTTCTATGCTGTATATTTCCACTTGCATTTATCAATGATTTTCTACTCCTCAATGCTGTCTGCATAAAGTGTGTAATGTATTGTATTTGCTTTGGTGAGCATATAAGGAAAATATCAGGGAAGAGTTTCCAATCAGTTCTTTTCCCAGGTTACATTCAGTGGATATTTCACATTGCAAAAGGGGAAGATAGCATCTTTCCAGGAAGACCTATATGCTTGTTGCTTCTTTTTGACCTTGGCCATAAACCTTTGGACATTCAAGCTATAACCCGTGTTCCCAGGTTCAACAACAAGAGGAAGGATTGTTTCTTTTCTTTGTTGTAGGCTGACTGCATCCACCTGGTATTTATTATATGTATGTTCCCTTCTATTCCTCACTATGAGACAGAAAGATTTATTTGATGCCATAATCTATAAAGTAGAGATATTTTAATATTAATTTTATGTTCAAGCTGCTGATTTGGGAGTAAGTATTGACGATGGGACATATAATGAGATCAACATAAAACATTCTGAATGCAATAAAAAGAAGAACAGTCCTACTTTATGTGACATTATTGGTGGCAGCTTTCTGGTGCATAAGTCATTGAGCTGAAGTTTCAAGCCTAAATTTACAGGCACACCTTGTGATATGCAGAGGATGCTTCTTCTGCACACACCAATAGTGGTTAGAGACAGAAAATGTTTCAAGAGATGAAACATTTTTCAATGTGGCTTTTGAAAACCAGCTGAGATAATAAAATGGGTTTAATGACAGTGACAGATGATGATGTGTGTTTCCTCTGCTGGAAAAGGATTTTAAGGCAACTAGATTTGATCTCATTGACCTTGTATTCACACTCCAGCACTTCTAGAGCTTTCCAGCATGCTACACATTGAAAACAGAATCTAGACTATATACTTTCCCTTAATAATTTTTTTTTAATATTTGTTGTTTTTTTGTTTAAGCCATTTCTATCAAATAGTGAAAAAAATATACAATATGTTCTGGGGAAATAACTTTTCTATTTCCTTTTCAGAAAAAGTTTCACAGAGGAGTGTTGTCATCCCACCTGAATAGCATCCAGATTTATACCATACACAATGAGAAAAAGGTAGAATACACTATAAATGCCATAATTTGACTTGCTGCCCTGTAAAAGTTTTAAAATGGCTGCAGATGTTTTTTGTGATTCCTGACCAGTGAACCTGACATGTGGAAGGACTGCTGACCATTAACTGCAGACTTTGGTTCATACAGACATGGAAGATGTAAAACCTGAAAATGAATGAAGACAAATTTTCTAGTTTCTACTTTTTATTTAAAATAATCAGGCAAATACTTCTGGACACTCCTACTCCTCCTACCCCCTGGCCTCGTACTGTTGTGAACTTTGAAGACATTCATAGTAGTGCAATCAAAGTCCAGAAAGTAAATGTAAATTTGTGGTAAAATTTATTTTTTTATTAAAATAATCTCATTATAGCTTACAATTTTCCCAATACTGAACTGACAAATGTTAGTTCACCTGATAAAAACACAAGAAAATTTTGCCATCAGTTACTGCTCTGGATTTTCATGCTGTTTGAGATTCTGAGGCTGATAAATGACAATAATTGGGGAAAAAAGAATAAAGATAATAGGAAGCAAATAGAAATCATTATTTCTCAAAGTAGTACTCTTCTGGAACAGGTATGATTTTAGTTTGACTGTGCATTTCATAATAGAACAAGCGTCTAATATTGGACTGCTGGCTAGCCCTTCTGAAGCACTGCCAAGTCATTACCTGTGCTTTGCCTCAGGCCTCTGTTCACACAAAAAAAGACAGGCATGGGGAAAGCTAAAGCATCAGAAAGTTTTACTTCACTATAAAAAGTGACAAACATCAATGACATTATTGCTTGTTCATTAAAAAAAACCCCAAAACTATTCCTGTGTGCATTCTGCAGGCCCCTTCCATTATACAGTGTCTGACTTGGAAATTAACAACAAATTCTTACTTTTTTTTTTTCTTCTTTTACTATCACAATTAACAGTTTCTCAGCTTTCAGAAAGAAACTTCATCTTCTTTTCTTTTATTAGGACTTTATGTTTTGTGAATATCTGCCCATTAGAGAAGTGGCTTTTTCTGTGGCTGGCACTTGCAACTTGAAACAGCTCGTATTTAAAAGGCAGAAAAATGAACATTTTGAAGGGGTGTTTATACATTGTTTTTATTATAGTGGCTGAAAGGCAACGCTTTTTAATGTACAGTTTAAAATGTTTTATATCAAATTGAGTCTTATACAGATACATTTCATTAAACCTGCAAGACTTTCCTTCTTACCCCATTAAATTCCATTATCAAAATTACCAGTCTGTGGCTTAAAGTCTTAAAGTTATACTGCTAATAATTGAGCAGTTTCTTTCAATACCAAGTACAATTTAAGATGAAACACAGCTATTTTGTCTTCCAGCTGTAAATCTTGTAGCTGGAATGGTCCCAAAATTACAAAAATTCCTGTCCAACTGACAAACGTTGACTTGCATGATGTGATCTGTCTAAGAGATAAAACCAAAACAAAACAAAAGTGGCAAACTGCCAAGAAGGGTGGTATTTAGAGGATTAAACAGAGACAAGTAAATCAGTTCACTCTACTCACATGAGTACATGAATAATAACTCTATCTTGAACTCTGTTAGATTTTCAATCAGACAAAAATATAAATGTGTTTTTGTCTATATCAGACCTTACCTTCACTTTCAAGTATATGGTCACAGAACAAAGACAACCTGTACAGAATATAAGGACCCACACTCTCACGTACTGATTTTGGTTCCCAAAATATTAATGTGTTTATCTCTTTTTCCCCATTGAGAAAAAGGATTAGTTTCTCTTTCTAACAAACCCCCAAACTGACTTGCTTTTCAACAGCAAAATTGTCCATATGGTATTTCAAAATGGATTTTAAAATTTGTGTGAGCTGACTTATCCAAGTGGATAGTAACCATCTGGACTTCCCAATAAATCAATATGCATCAAGCATCGAAGACAGAATTCTAAAAGCAAAAGGCGGTGTTTGCAGTTGCTGAGCTTCTTAGCCACCTTTTAGTCAAAAGGCATTGAGTTAGAATAACGTCTTTTACACTTGCAATAAGCCTGGCACTTAAATACACACTATTTGTTCCAGTTTTGATATAGTCATGAAAGCTCCTTCCAGTGAAACAAATTGACCATCACAGTCAGCATGTATCTCTTGGTATTGTAAATGATCTGGCTCTGCTATTGCCTTATTGATTCTCATACTGAAGTGAGATAGTTTCTCTTGAGTGATACTGCAGTACCTACAAGTTAAGGTCTCAAAGCTGATCTCTCTGAGGGTGATGGACATGTCATGTGCTGTACAGATCCTCAAAATTACTTTTTAAAGAAGATCCACTGTTTTGGTGCTGTCATGGTTGGAAAAAAAATTGCCCCAAAAGATGACATGACTAAGACATGAACTATATGTCTGCACTGCGCAGCATGGGAACTGGAGCTATTAGTTTCACCCAGTGTGGTGCAGAGGTTCTAAGTAAATATATTGAGGGCTGATCATACTAGCTGTGTTCCCCAAACCTACATGATTGTATTGGCAAAGTGCTGCACCTCATCTAAGAAATCCTACCTCTTCTTAAGACTTTTTTCTTTTGAAAAGGAAGTTCGAACCCCTTTCTATGCACATCTGAATGATGAACAAGAACATGAAAGTACCTTCAGTCCCAGAATCCATTAAATGTCTGTGAGCAATAAGTAGACCTTAGAGTTCTTCTGTGTTATTTCCCAAGATGCTGTATTTTGTTTGTTTCTGCATAGGAGCACACTTTAAATTTTCATCGGTAGCTTGCATTTAGCCAAAATTCAGTGTATTAGACAAAGCATTTTTTAAAGTATTTCTGCCCTGCCCTTCTGCCAATTACTTATTTGTGGTCTCCTCATTATTCCTATTCTACTTGCATTTTATGATAAGGGTAGCTCCAGCTGAAAGAAAATGTCACTTTATTTACAGAGAAATGCAGCATGATATCATCCTAAGAGTGAGCAGAATCCCCCCCCCCCCCATCCTCAACCTCATGACAATCAGTTAAGTGACACAGAATTGCAGATGCCCCTGGTAAATTATATGCAACTGATAAGGTAAAAAACCCCACTCTGAAGTAATGTATGAATGCAAAATTTTGAAGACTGGAAACTTTGTGATCTTTTTATATTCAATTCACACTAAACAAAAAGGGCAAATTCCTTAAATGGGCTGTTTGAACTGAACAGAATACAAAGGGATTATTTGCATTTGTCCACCAGGGCACAGTACAGCACTTTTCTCTGCTGTTTGGATTCCTTGTGTGTCTTGAGAATGATGGATGCTCCAAATGATTTTATTTCTCATCTTGGAACAAAATGTTCCTCTAGAGCATCTGTGGGATGTTACAACCTCTCACCCATTATGTATTAAGGAAATGTTTAACTTGGTGATGAAAAGCTCTCCGTTGTTTTAATTACATTATCTGTGTTAATGAGTTACATAATATTGCTATATTTTTGCCAACTTCCTTGCTTTTCTTTGCTGTTTTCATAACACCTCATTGGAAATAAGAAACTTTTGCCCAGTGTTAACTAAAAGTGAAACCTAGGTAAGACCCTATATTGTTTGAGACCTGTATGTCCAATGATTGATAACAAGCACGCGAGTCAAGTTCCAATGTTATACATTTGGTAAATGCATGACTGGAGAAGGTCCACAGAATTAACATAGGAGTCTACTTAGACTTTCTCTGAAAAGGTATGCTGTGGTAAGCAAAGAACAGAATTGCAAGGAAACCTCAGGTCTGGATCTAGATTAGGAATGGATTTTGCCTTTTATGTTGTTGACACTGCGTGGGTATAGACCTGTCACATTTCATTTTCACAAATGAAATTATTTCTACTATTTATTAAATAATTTTGTTTTAAAGAAAATGAATAAATAGTAAAACATAATAAATAGTTTCTCTCCCTGGTTCTAATGTTTTTCATACTATATTTGGGACCTCATTATGACCCCTTTGTTACTGAATTTTGGGTCTGCAACTGGAAATTGTAAATAAATGTGGAGGTTTAAGGCATTACACAGAAATCTACTTCATTTTGCAGCTAGCTTTAAACAAGTTCTTATTTGTTGTGAGTTTTTATTTAAAAACATTACTGTAAGGGCTGTGAAAGTATGTTCATACCTTAGCTCCTGAGAATACAGTTATGGTCATATCCACTACCTTCTGAAATAGGTGCATTTCAAAGGAAGAGGTTTTTTGAGAGATTAAAGAAGATTGATGTAAACAATGGAAAGAGGGATGTGCTATTCCTGGCTTTGATAAAGTCAGAGAGGTAGAGAGGAAGGTACTGAATAGAGAATTCAAGATCCTTGAGGGAATAACTAATAAAGGCTTTGATAATACATTAAGTCTCTAATCTGTGGCTAGGTCACTCCGTATGATGGAGTTTGGAGGGTGTGCACCTGAAGTAGGTATCTATCTGCTACCATACCAGCTAAATGGACAACTGGTAAATTGGAGTATGCCATTCCTATTCAGCACTTATTTCCCACTTATAAAATTCAAAGTACTTCTACAAGCATTTTGGCAAATAGTTTCATAGAGACTTAGAGTCTGAAGTGGAATTCAAGGGGAACAGAGATCAGTTAAATAAGATGAGCTATATCCATGAAGGACCTTGTAGGTTAAAAGCAAGTTTTTAACATCATTTATGATTTTATGGGAAATCAGTTTAATGATTCACAAGAAATACATGAAATACGATAATGTTTTGTGTTGGTGACTAACCTTGCCTCTGTGTTCTGAACCTTTTCTTCCCCTTTGATCCAGGACAACTTCAGGAACATCATACTGTATATGTAATAATCAGTGAATGGGAGGCATGAAGGCATGAACAAGCAATGTCAGGAGGAGAAAGTAGGGATAATGATCAGGTAATATTTCTTAAGTGACAAAATATATCTTCTCTTCCTTTTTCTAATACATTTTAAACAACATTTGGGATCTCACCATGACCCCTTTCTAGTTTTGCCACTAAATGCTGGGGCTGTAAGTAGAAATAAAGCTCAGGAAGATCATTGTTTCAGACTAGGAGCATATGCTGCTTAAAAGCAGCTTAAATTTATGTATTGTATTCCTAGAAATACTTTCCACTTTACGCAGAAGTTTTTGTGATAATATCTTCAAAGTTTGGGAGATAATTTCAAATTATCTTTTCAACAGTTTTTCAGATCAGTTGCTGCTTTCTCAAATTTTTGTATCCTTTGTCTCAAATATGTTTTAGTCCAAATATGTATCTAGTCTTGCTACATTTCAGAAAGACAGAGAAGGGGAAAGGCATTGACATAACACATGGCTGCAGGAGGAGATGTGGTGATGGGCACCTGATAAAATCTGAGTTTACTGCTCATAATAAAAGCTTCTATTTACAGATTGTTGCAAAATCAATCCACAACAGACATCAGAAAAACTAATGAAGGTATTCAGGATATTTTATTATTATTTTTAAACAGATGTTTCTTAGCAGATCACATTTTTCTCAGGGTAATGAGGAAGAATCAGTAGGGAATGCTCTTTGGTGCTCTAATGCTCAGTGACTCAACAGGAATAGCATGTTCTCAATAACTCCCTGGATTGGACTTTTACTCATTTGCCTTCCATCTGTGAGTAACTTAAGCAAATTGATAAAGGTCCTTTTTCCTTCCTTTGTATGGCCTGGGTTGAATTAAAATCTCATTACAAATGGGATCTTTGGTGTCTCTTTCTAATTGTCTCCAGATCTTCAGAAGTCATTCCCAGTCAGCTAGAGTTTTACATTGGTTTGTGTTACTGGGTGGGCCAGTACAAAATGAGGGGATCCTGCTCTGAAAGGAGGCTCTGTAAAATTAGCGTGGTGTGAGCTCTGTGCTTTGTTCCATGGAATTTCCATGCAAACGTGCTCAGTTTACAGCTGAAATTATATGTCTTCTGACTGCCAGTTCTCGAACAGGGAACTAAGCATTGGATTGGAGCTGGTAAACCAGTTTTAATGCAACAAAGCAAAGAACAGAACCTCTTTTTCTCATGGTATAGTTGGGTCTATAAGACTAGCTAGAGTGAAAAGCAAAATGAACTCATTTGGGGCAGCAGAGAAAGTATGTGCGTATATAAGTATTGGCAGTCATAGGAAACTTTTGCCTAAGATGCAAAAGGTGTACTTCATTTGAGACTTCTGTGATAATTAGGCCCACCCTTTGCATTACCTGTCACATTGGCAGGGCTCAATAGATCACTATGATCAGATATGACTCTAATTCTTTGTGGAGAGCAGGGAAGGTAGGCTAGCACTTGATATCTGCTGTCTCCCCTGTTGATTAGGAGCCAGTCAGACCCAGAACTATGAAAGAACTGGTGAAAGTGAACAAAAATGTGAAATATTGTGATAAACTGTCATTCTTCTAATTCTAACTGGTCTCAACAGAGAACTGTCTCATGTGATCTGCTCTGGGGAGGTGCCAGCCTCCTTTTACAGAGGAGACAGTGCTCCAGGGTTCTCAGAAGGCTTGACACAAAGTATGCCTGGCTACATTGCATCTTGACAGTTACTCAGAACTCAGGCAAACTTAAAGTCATGAAGCACTCAGGCAAAAGCCAGGAAAACTGTCTGTGATCTTATGGCCTACTTACCATTACTGTTTAGGTCTCTTTCCGTCATTTGCTGTTAAATGTCTCATACAGGTAGCAAGAACTGACAGCAATATGTAGATGATCACAGCAAGAATGTGCAAACATTAAAGACAGGTGAAAGCAGTTATGTTATTTTATTTCTAACACATAAATCTTCTCCGAGTGCTTATACTGAGAGGTACAGCACTCCTGGCTGGTTGAGTCAGAAAAGTCAGTATGTCATGGAAGTTATTGTAGAAGAGGTCCACAGCAGATGTGAAGTAAAACACTATTGATTGGGTCTTCATTAGGCAGAGGAAGTGCAGTAAACAGAGTAATGTATGATTTTGGCTACAGAATACAATGATATGAACGAAGACTTTGCTCAATTCATATTATGAGGATTGTGGTCAGTTTGAAAGATTTAAATTTAGATGCCTACGTGTGGATAGTGGTGTATGAGTTAGGTGAGAAAGCCTTGTAGTTGCTGGTAGGCATCTCAGGCATGAACTGAAGTTGCTCGAGGCAGCACTGCTTGTATTGATTAGATATCTCTATTGACTATAATCAGAGATAGAGTAGAGCAGGTAGGCACCTAAGTGTAATTGTGTTAGTCTGGAGCTGTCTCATGGTGCCATTTATGGAGTACAGTGCCTCACATCATTCAGGAAAAAGATTTTAAAGGTAAAAATGGATTGGCACACCCTAAATAACAAGTTTTGCAAGTAGACAGTGTGAATTGAGTTGTGTGTGAGTACATTATGTGGTCTTACTATGTGCAGAGGGGATTTGTGCAGTGAGATTGCTAGTGATGCAAAGGATGTGCTAGCTCAAGGAATATGTATCATTTTTCTATGTGTTGGTATACATATTTCCAGGTTGAGTCATGGAAGCTCAAAACACAGAAATCAATGGACAATTTCATGATGTCTCCATTTTAGTACAAGTATCTGATACTCATTTAAAAAAGTATGGATCATGAGCAGTCCCTGTGAGATGAAAAAATAGGAAGAGACTGCCAAATGCAAACTTCATCTTCTATGTAAGAGGTTGTGGTTTTGGACCACACTTTTGAGCTATACCATTTCATCAGCCACCTGCAGTGATAATGACAGCCAAAAGTAAACAATGCAAAAAAATGTAACTGAAATCTTAGATAAAAGAGATGACTGATTTTTTGCAGGAGACAAAAGTACAGTTTCAATCAAGATATGTTTGTGGAACTTGTCTGATGAGGTCAAGTAAATGTTGCTTTACAAATGTATACAGTGAGCCATAAAGAGATTACTCTATGCTAACTTGTAATCAATTTAAATGGAATGATCTTACCGGAAAGAGAAGAGGATCGTGGACACTTTTATTTATGCGAGCTTTTCTCTTTTTCATGGAACAATGAAGGGCTTGGAGCATGCACAGCATATAACACATTACTTTTTTAAGACATTACTATTTTTCTTCAGCTTCTCCTTCTTTACCTAGCAGTCTCTTTAAATTATTAAGAATTACTGAACAAGCTTCATCAGAGCATCCATTGGGAGTACGCTTAAAATAGTGCAGGCACATACTAGTGAGTACCTTTAAGAAGTGTTTGCTATCCTGCCATGTATATAGGAATCTGGCCAAATGTTCTGCTATAGCCTTATCACTCCATGTGTACAGTAATTTGAAAAAATATCCAACTAAGCTTTTTTTAGAGGTGGTTTGCAGATTCTACACTATCATGGATATCCCTGAACTGCTGTTTCATTTTTTTTTTTTCTGCTAAAAACCTGCCATCCCAGTTCTTCAGTCATCTCCTTGACTCCTACAAAACCGTTTGTAGAGCCCTCTTGTTATGCTCTGTGATTCCATGGTGAGTATTTCAGATGCATTGTACAGAAGTGTGGACAAATCATAGGTAAATATATGCTCTAGAACAGAGTGCTACAGGCTTGAAAGCTGAGAAAGCAGCTGTGAATGATTCTCTGTTTCTTTTTCTTCAACTAAAAGAAAAGAAGATGAGCACAAATGGGACTAAAATATGTGGATTATAGATAAATTTGACTTTTTAAAAGAAATATGCTCAGTAAACAAACCAGAGATGCTCTTATGTTTTAAGAATTATCAAGGATATGGGAATATGTGAGAAAGAAGACATTCAGACCAGGGAACTGACAAAAGAAACTGAAGAACAATTAGAAAAATCTGAAACTGAATTTCTCCTTCTTACATAACAAAACCTGTTGGTAAATGAAATATCTATAGATTATGTCACAATAAATACTCATTTAATTTTATATCACTATATGAGACTACCATATGGAAAGCTTCAATAACAGCTGTTTTCCAGTCATTATTCCATGTGAAAATGTTCTCTGAACATTTATAAAGTGTCTTGTAATTGTGACACTAGTATTCAGGGGTTAGTTTTTATTAATTCAAAAGCTTTTATTTGCCATTGAAGTGAACATTTCATATGCATCTACCACCCTAATTATGGTGGCAACAATGTGAGTGACAAGAGAACTAATTTTTACCTTGGGGAGTGGCTATGTGAAGTGAGTTGGAAAAATTAGAGAGGCAGGTGCTATCCAAACCTCACTCCTCCCACCCCATTTTTCCTCTGTAATTTAGTAAAAATGTAGGTATTTGATATAATATTTTCATTTCCAAGAATTTGGTTTAGGGCTATTTTTACATCTTGACTTAAAATTTCATTTGGAGAAAGAAAAAGATTGCAGTGTCAAAATGATTGAAATGGTATGTTTTGACTTTGTGGACCAGGAAGTTTCAATTTTCTGTTTCAAAGACTTTCTGTTTCTGTTTCCCCTTCCACCCCTCTACCCCTCCACCCCTCCACCTCACCCCCCCTTTTTTTTTCTTTTTACTTTTACATAGGTACTTGGAAAAATTATATACTTTAACTCCTTTATCCACACTAAGCTTGAAAATGTTCTGGGAGATGTCTGTTCAACCTAATCTTAAGTATCTTCAGACATAGCAGTTATACTGCTTAGGCTGCTTAGGCTATTTCAGAGGTTAACCACGAATGGAAAGGTTTTCTTAATATCTAACCTAAACCTTCTAACCTTGTTACTTGGGCTGTCCACAGTGGAACTAAAACCCAGTTACTGGTACCTGTTTCTTTTGAAGCTGTGAGAAGTATTGTTGTGTCCTTGTTCTGTCCTTCCCTCTTTTTAGATGAAAGTAATGTAAAATACAACTTTAAAAGTAAAAGTCAGAATAAAAGATGATGTTACATACATTCTTCAAGAATACATCAGCGCATTTACTTTCTAAAGATGTGACAAGGCAACACTGATTGTCCAGAAAGACAGTTCATGTGTCTTTTTCTTTTTTTACCAAGAAAGAACCTATGTGTTTTTAAACAGTTGTCAGACTTCCTTGTCAAAGAGAAAGACCGGACTTAAATGTTATAAATTTCTCTGGGTCTGGTTTTCTCCTCTCATTGTATCACTCAGTCACCTCTGTCTTGCAAGTTGTCTTCGTTTTATCTCTGTGAGAGAAAAACCCAGATAAATTATCCATTTCTTTTTCACTGCTTTCAAAATAGTTCACAGTTAGGTAATCCAGCCACAGAAGAAAAAAAAAACCCACTGTATTATTTAATTGACCAATGAAGCAGAAAGTGAAAATAAAGAATATCAAGCATTCAGATATATATTAGTGTGGCTAGTTTACAACACATGCTTACATTCCTTTTTTTTTTTCCTAAAAAAAAAGAGCCTCTCTTCTCAAACAATTTCAAAGTACTAACATAGTAATGATTGTGATCAGTTCCAATGACAAGTCCTTAGGGCTACATTTGATGGATAAGTAGCTTGAGCTTAGTATTATGATCAGCACTGATTTTAGTGTTGATTTGAATGACATTTGGCAGACGAGCTCACCATACTCTCTAAACTTGCACTTTGTGCAATTAACTCCCACATGGGAGATTTTACATTCACATATATAGTGATTTAATGCCGCAGCTAATCATCTTTCATAAAAGGCTTTGAAGTAAAAAGAAATCATGGTGTTTTCAAATGTTTTGCAAATCGGTGGTTTTCAAGGAAAGAACAATATCTTTAGTAGTTGTATAACATTGTACTTGCTAAAATTGATGGTCGATTTTATCCCTCTTTGTTTCCAGATTTTCTTTATGTTATCATACTATTGAAGTATTGAAAGGAACATTGCTACAAACTTCAAGGTTTTCTTTATAATGCTGGCAGTAAAAACCAACTGTTTTTATTTCACTGGTAATAGTATTTACATTGTCTACAGTCAATCAATATGGACTAATAGATGAATAAACAGTAGTCTTTAAGCTTGTACAAAGTCATTTGTGAACCTAGTTCCTGCATCAAGGCCAGAATTTGTGGGTGATCCGAAGCAGCCTTTCAGAACAAGTGGGTGGGTTGTAACGCTATAATATATCCATCATCTGTTCTGAATATTAACCTATATGCATTAGGTTAACTTTGTCTAATTGTAGCTTGTGAGCATTTGATATATTTATGCTTTAATCTGAGAAACTGAATAATCCTTTGCATCTTTTCTTTGTATATAGATCCCTCTAGAATGTAGTTAAATTACCTCCTAGATAAATTAAGTAGATGAAGCTCTTCAGCTTGTAAGGCTGTTTTGGGAAGTCTGTGTCATTTGAGTGGCTCCCGTTGAATGACCTTGTTGAATCATATGCTTTTTGAAGATCTCTGGACGTTGATACCAGAACTGAACAGGATTTTTCTGGTATGAAAGCAGACATTTGAGATACAAGGGCAGGAGTTAGTTCAGGCTTATTCTCTGTCTTTTCTTGTGTATGCTTTTCAGAATGAATATGTTAAAAATGGTACATTAATAGGGAAATTTCTGTGGCTTTTGTAATTGCAAAGTCTGAGTTAAATTTTTAACTGGAGAGTGATACTTACACCAACTCATCATTAAGCATATTGAATTTTGAATTATTGTCTCTAAAAGATAAAGCTGGAGATCAAAGAGCATAACCACACTGTAGTTATGTAGTACTGCGGTAGAGGTCTATGTTTCAGTATAGGCTTCCTGACCTTTTGCAAGGTACATTGCTTACTCAGGATAGTTTGTCCTCTCTGCTGCGGTTTAAGAAAGAGGGGCCGGCTATAGACCCTTCTAAATAACACACTTTCAGGCACTGAAAAGGGAGTATTAGCTTAGGACCTTATAGAAAACCTTCTGATTTCTTTCCATTGATTTCAGATCAGACTAGAAGTGCAATCCTGTGTTTTACTGCCAAGCAAAAACTCTTTTGAGAAAAAAAATCATAACTCTTTGTATCCCACATATCTAAACAATTTCAGGTAAATTCTGGTCATAGAAATGTGGTGATACTCAGTATGTTCTGTTGATTGCTTCAAATCAGTGTAGGACTGACATTTACTTTAGTGGTTTTACCCACCTACTTCATAACAGACCCTCCTGAGTTGGTGTCAAGTGAAAACAAACAAACAAACAAACAAACAGTTAAAATCCAGGACTTAAATGCAACTCGTTTAAGATGGTACCTACCAGAGCTAACTGAGAACACTAAAAGCACCAGAAGACCTAAAATCTCACAGCTAATGTAGTGCAAGGAGGATTTTGAAGGTCATTGCTTTTTGAATGGAGCAAACAACTGTAGAGTCTGTCTGCTGCTGGGATTTTTGAGTTTCACTTGTCTTGATGAGAAGATTTTAGCTCTTGCATGCTTATTCAAAGTATGAAGTTGTTTTTGCTGTAGAGAAGGCTGCTACATAAATATGCTATTGAACAATGTTTGGCTATCATACAGAGCACAATATTGAGGAGAGTATATAATTACAGTAATTTAATATAATTTAATATAATAAATTATATAATTTATATATATAAATTTATAAAAAATTATAAATTTATAAAAATTATATATATATTATATATATATAATATAATATAATTTAATAACAGTAATTACAGTATTTAATAGATCGCAAACATTAAATGCATACCCTTCCTTTTGCATTTTCTTTTGCCTCTAGCTACCATGCTATCACTCAGACTGTTGTGCAGTACTTATGATTAGGTCTTATGACTTTATCGTAAGACTTTATTTGTGGTCTATTTAGAAAGCATTCAATACCCTGGGCCTAACAGCAAGGTAGTATCCCTGTAGCTGCGTTAACTTCACTAGAATTATGCATATTTTCAAGAGCTGTGGACTTGGCTCTCCATGTTTTTATCAGGCTGATATAGACCAGGCAGTCATTATGTTTTGGAAATGTGGCTTTCAAAAAGCTACTGCACATTGTGTGGACTGTGAAGTACTTAAATGACAGAGCAGAAAACAGAAGGCTCTCCTCCCTGTTGAAGAAAAGTAGGATGTAACTCCATTGTCTTGAAAGTAAGTACTGCATTCCTATAGCCTGACAGTCTTGTTCAGTCTATTTAATAAAAATAGAGTGAATGTTCTAATTTAGAAGAAATGTTACAAGCAACTCATGGTCAAATCCAGGATCCATGATATATGTATCTTTGGTGACTCTTCAGGCAGCACAAATGTATTATGCATTTGTTAATCCCGCAGCTGTTATGCATGTCTGATTCCTTGGGAAACAGCAAACAGCAGCTCAGATGCAAGTAAATTTAAATACACCAGCCATCGCAGTTGTGTTGCACAGTACTGATGCCTGATGCCCTGGGCTGAGGCAGCCCCTGGCTGTTGCCATGGCCTGCCCTGCTCCCTCAATCCCTCCTGCAGCAAGTTGCTGGCCCTCTCCTTTTCTGTGAATTAATTTTAGAAAAGGTAAAAAGACTTCCAAGAAAAGGTGAAATGTAATTCATACCCAATTACAATTAAGAAGTGATGGAGTGTAGCCATGTTTGAGCCTCAAAACTGCACAAGATTAAATTGTTGTCATAATGAGAAGCCGTGTACAAAACAGCAAAGGTCTATGGGATTTCCTGCTTGCAACAAAAATACTAGCCCAGTTTAGGAACATGCCCCCTTTTAATTAATGCAAAAGTCATTGAAAATAACCAGATGGCAAACAACAAGTGTATTGTATACTTATTGTCTTCCAAATATTTTGCTCCTACATCCTGGCTGCCAGGGAATGCCAGCTGTAGCATAAATATGTCATTGATAATTTGTCAGTTTGCCCTACTAATGACAGAAACTGTGACTATCAAAAATAATTTTAAAAGAATTTTAAAATAATATCTGTCACTTAAAAGTTCATTGAAGAGTCCTGTTTAACAAGGAACAAATACAGCATGGCTTGCAGATAGGCTATGTAATATCATATTGGAAAGATCGATGTGTTTAGCTGAATCAAACGTCAGTAAATATAGTCCAGACACGTTAAATACACAGCACAAAACTCACTTTTGTTGAGCTTTACTTTTTTCCTATTTTGCCCTTTCCCAATTAGCCCGTTTACTATCAGAATGAAACTCAGGCTTTGAAAAAGATGTGAGACAACACTGTTTTCTGGTGTGGGAAAACCATGTAGACTCTCTAATATTTTCATTAGATTAAAGGTGCTTTGTGATCTTTAAAAAAAATTTCCCAGTTTTTGAGGGTTGCTTTCATGTATTAGAAGAAACCTCAAAGAATGAGAAAAGTACGAGAAATGTGGGACCAAAGTCACCCTTGCTGTGGCTTGACTGGTCTCAATTTGGTATACACTCTGTATACATTCACTCATGCCTGACACTGTAGGATAAGTGCAACAATAACCTGAGGAATAAAGAGAAGTAATCAATTTTCACTACATATAAGGACTTAAAGTCCTCAAAATGACTGTTGTAATGAAGAAACTGAAAGCATTTTACCTTTTAGAAAAGCATCCATTTGAGTCAAATTAATCTTTTGCAGGTAGTATATCATTAGGTTGAGGGCTTTTTTTTTGATAAAAATGCAATATTTTCTTTCTGTTGGAAAGTATAGAAATACATTGTACAATCTTTGCTCAGTGTAAAGGTTTTCTGACTTCTATAAATACATATCAGGTACTCTGATTAATATGACTTATGGATTAACAGTCAGTTGATCTGGTAATTCACAGATTCTTTATTAATTAACAAGCAACCATTTCTTAAGAAATATCTGTATATTGGAATAATATTACAGATATTACAAATAAACAGAAATATCTGTATTATGAGAGGGCACCTAGGCCTTGTAACAAAAACTGCTTAGTGTACTCAAATGATGACAGAGACTCGTACAGGGAAGTGTAAGTGACTGCAGAGTCCAGGAGTGCTCCATTGCAAAGTTGGATTCTGGAGAAGTGAGAGTCAAGGGAATGGTGAGACATGAAATAAAAACCTGAACAGTAGGCCAAGCTTGACTACTGATCTCATTTGTATAGAGTAGCTTAAGGTGGGAAATTAGTCAAGGAAAGATGTGAGACTCTTTTTTCCATTTCTGTATTCATTAACAGATTTAAAAACAAAGCTGAAGGTTAGAAGAAATAATACAAAATAACGACAGGAAATAATGGAAGTACAAAAGATTAAGTTATATATGTGTCCATGGTTTTAGGCATATAAACTCTTAAACCTGTACTTTTCTAAAATATTAAATGTTTACTATATTATCCTACAGATACTAATACTAACTTCTCGTAATTTTATACCAAGCACCCCCTGAAATTTAGGGTGAGGGACTTGTCACCTAACTTTTCTTACCTACAGTTAGATACTTTGTCTGTGCTAGCTAGACTCATTCTGCACTCAATGAATAGAAGTCAATACTTGTGGAGAGTTGTTTAGCTCATCTGTTTCTATCAGTTATCTTACGATGGGTGAAATTGCCTTCTAGAAATACATTGATTATAGAGGGAGATTAGAAGAATACCTTAGAGTAGATAGCTGGTTTGCAAAGACTAGCTGGATTGACTCTCATCTTAACTGCAACTCTTGGCTTGGATTTTAAGAAAAATACAGTTGGATTTTCTTTCTATATTGATTTATGGAGTTCTGAGAATAAAAAAGTAGGTAAAGACTTCTGCAATAGACTGGCCTCATCAATATACATTGACCAGGCAGAAATTAATCATTTCACTCTTGTCTACAAAAAAATAGCAATATTGAGATGTTGACAGCTTAGAAGTACAATGAGACTCTCCTGTCTAGGACTGGCAATATGAATTTGTTATGCAGGGTCTCTCAATAAGGAATGGCAAGAAATATTTTGTTTTGTGAATTGAACATGTATTAAATTTAGAAATAAAATGAGAACGAGAAATCGTGAGGGAAAAAATAGTATCTAGCAGCAATCTGTTTTGAAATAACTGAATTGAGTGGCAAACAGGCTACTGACTTCTGTGGAAGGCAAATTTTCCTCTTCAGTTTGTAAGTAATGTAAAAATTATTTTTCTAATTAAAGGATGAATGATGGAGATGGAATTAATTTTTCACAGTGAAAACAAAGCTCCAGTATTAATAGGACTTTTGGATTACATAATTCTGGAAATAGCTTGGTTAGCTCTCTGGAGCTGAAAAACTACGGAGTTTCCATCCTTCACCTCTTGTCATACAGGCATCGTGCATAGAGTAGCAGTAGCATAGAGTGAGCATTCAGGAGAATATGTCTATGAGTAAACTTACCAAAAGAAATGAGAAAAAGAATAACTTACACATAGCAAAGGCTGAATGAAAGGGTAATTAAAAGTGGACAGGTGGGAATTTTTAGACAGGAAGTCACTAGGTATTTCCTTTTGAAAAACTTATTCTCTCATTTTTCTAGTCATTTATCTGTGGCTCTCAATGTTTCTTAACCATCTCTAGTAAGCTCTGTTAAAAAGCTTAAAAAATGTGGTTTTTAACTTTCTTTTGAACTGTAATGATAATGATACATATAAGTTAAGATTCGTTCTATATAATGAAAAGGTTTTACACCGACTAGTTCTTTTGAGGAAAAGAATCACACAGAATATAACTTTACTGCTCTTTAAGTAAACTTGATAGAGTTCTTTCAGTTTGGTTTTCTTTTAGATTTAGATTCAATACATTTTTAGTATTGTACTAATATTCCTAATTATATGATCAGATATATGTATATAAAACCATCTGGATGGAACCAATGTAGTTGGTTGTATGATCTTTTCTGCCATTAAACATTACAGAAATTAAAAAGCAACAGCTAGTTATTTGTATGGCAAATTAATAAAAATACAATTTTAGATAGATATATTAAGCTTCAGATATTCATAACTATCAGATTTAACTCTGAGGTCATCTTCTTTAAACATTTGGGGATAGACTAAGACTCAAATCCATTAAGTTATTTTGTAGCTATCCAGTTACAGGCCTTGTTGAAAATCTTAGTAGGGTGTCCTGTAACTAACCTCAACCCTGTGTGTGCTCATTATTTAATGGCAATTTCGGAGCTATCCCTTAGGCAGCACAATTGCTGACCAAAGTAAAACATGAAATAAACAGAAAGGAAATTAAACTCTTTTATATAAAGCTCCAGAATTGTGTGCAGAGCTCAGAATCACTGTGGGGAATTCCCCAGCAGGCAAATGTCTTTCCCAGTTGATGAAAATAGTTTTGACTACTGAAAGATGAAGATAAAAAGGTTTACAAAGAAAAAAATCCCAACATTAAGTAAATAGCTCAATAAAGATATCTGGTGTAACATATGCACAATATTTTAATGCAGAAAAGGGTATTGTGCTATAACATTAAAACTAGTAGAGCACTTTTCTAAAGTTCTTCTAGAATAGTCTTTTAAATTATTGATATTTTAATGCATTAAAAAGTCAAAGATATTTATGGTTGCTGGATTCTCTCAGAAAAAGTCTCTGGAGAATTGAGGAATATTTTGAAGTACAGTAAGAGTAGGCTTTCTGCTTAAAAATCAATGGAAAGTTAGACTTAATAACTTTAATACAAATAAGAAAAAATGTTCTTTGTTTTTCTGCAGGTAGAAGAAAAGTATTTTTGCTACCAAAACTATAATTTCTTCACTTTTTTCCTTACCCCCAAAATCAATAAAACCCTTCTTGTTTCCAATCCATCTCATCTAAAAAATCTATCACCATCTCATATCAATGTGCTGCTGATCCACCCATTCACGTGCCTTTCCAGGATTTCGCAGGGATTGCTCAGAGGAGTCCTAACATCACGTTTTCCTCACCAGCAGTGGTTGTCATCTGAAGCATGCAGGGAATAGCACTGTGGAGCCTGGCCAGAGAGGCAGTAGGTATTGAGGTATTGCAAATATACCAGACTGGGGACATCTATTACCTCTTGTCCTTTAGACTACTTCTCCTGACATCTGAAGGCCATCAGTGGATTTGTAGTGTTAAAGAGAAGCGTACAGAAAAGACTTGCATATTTTTTCCTTCCCAATTTCTGCGTACAGAAGTGGACATAAGATATATCTTTCTTACAGTCTTAATATTGTCATGAAATTTCTGTGATGTTTTCTGGAAGACACCAAGAAATAGTACTCTCTGGAAAGTTTTTAATGGGACTACCCAGAGTCCCATTTCCCAATGCTTCACATCTTGGGCCATTTGATATCTTTCTGTTAAAGACAGCCAAAACCTACTGTTGTATCTATAGAAGTAGATTTTATAGTATTTTCCTTTAAAAATATGGTGGTTTATAATTGTGATCATTCCCTAACAGGGAAAGATAATACTGTAGCTTCATTAGAGGTAATATCTTCTTTTAAACCCAAATTACACATCATAAACTACTCAGGATTTTCACTACTGCAGTATAATTCTTTCGTATTTTATGCAATGTATGTCCAGGTGTGTCCCTAGTGATGTAGGAATATTGATAAATAAATTGAAACTGGCTTGTCTAGGAGTAAAGCAGTCCTCAACTGCACAAAAATTAAGGAAAACTTCCTGTGATACTGTAATACAGTGGGGTTTTTTTTCTCACGTCTTTATTGGGGACTGTCTAGATGAGGAAATAGCTCTTTTGGTGAAGTCACAATTTGAGTTGATTTGTCAAAGCAAGACACATTTTTTCATTGAAGCAAGTAGTGAAAAAATGAACATCGGTTTTTAGTGGAGGTTGATTTGCCTGGTAATCTGATAGTATTGGTTTTGGATACCATCAAAAAGATTATCAGGTCCCAGTCACTTCCTAAAATAAACAAATAGAAAAAACGCCCCCCTAGAGCATATTTCCTTGAACAGGGGTGTCTTACTTTGGCACATGTTTTTTGTCCCTTTCTCATACTTGGTCCACCACAGAATCCCAGTGTATAAAATGTCAAATGGGGCTATTACTTATTTACTTCTGTGGTGGAGTATATCATTCTTGGAACCAAATATTACTTATAAATTAAAAAATGTTTCCTTTAACATCTATGAGAATTAGGAATGTCTCATTAACTCTCCTTGCACAAAACAGTTCAGTAATTCAGCATTTTCAGTAGTTCAACACCTACAATTTAGAGTAATTGAATTGCAATAAATAAGATTTTAGTCAAAAACTGTTAGTTTAAGAAAAAGACCAGTACAAAGTGTAATATGAAATATATATGTTTGAAGAAGTAATGTTTCTTCACCTTACAGAATTTCTTATTTTCAAACCTGCGTTTAGTTATTCTTTTCATTGGAAGTATTTGTTCATGAAAACCTATCCATGAAACCAGGAGCACAATGGAAATTCTCAGAGCATGTTGATGAAGAAATAACTTTCATAAAGTTATTTCTCATTTCCATGAGTTATTTATCATTTCCATTTCTAGTGGATGAGGGAAAGGCTGTGGATGTTGTCTATCTACACTTCAGTAAAGCCTTTGACACAGTTTCCCACAGCATTCTTCTGGAGAAACTGGTTGCTCCTGGCTTGGATGGGTGTACTCTTCGCTGGGTAAAGAACTGGCTGGATGGCTGGGCCCAAGGAGTGGTGGTGAATGGAGTTTACTCCACTTGGTGGCCGGTCACAAGCAGTGTTCCCCAGGGCTCTGTGCTGGGGCCAGTTCTGTTTAATATCTTTATCAATGATCTGGACGAAGGGATCGAGTGCACCCTCAGTAAGTTTGCAGATGACATCAAGCTGTGCGGGAGTGTTGATCTGCTTGAGGGTAGGAAGGCTCTACAGAGGGATCTGGACAGGCTGGATCAATGGGCTGGGGCCAACTGTATGAGGTTCAACAAGGCTAAGTGCAAGGTCCTGCACTTGGGCCACAGCAACCCCATGCAACGCTACAGGCTTGGGGAAGAGTGGCTGGAAAGCTGCCCGGCAGAGAAGGACCTGGGGGTGTTCGTTGACAGCCGCCTGAATATGAGCCAGCAGTGTGCTCAGGTGGCCAAGAAAGCCAATGGCATCCTGGCTTGTACCAAAAACAGCGTGGCCAGCAGGATTAGGGAAGTGATTGTACCCCTGTACTTAGCACTGGTGGGGTACCTCAAATCCTGTGTTCAGTTTTGGGCCCCTCACTACAAGAGAAACATTGAGGTGCTGGAACGTGTCCAGAGAAGGGCCACGAAGCTGGTGAAGGGTCTAGAGCAGAAGTCTGATGAGGAGTGGCTGAGGGAACTGGGGTTGTTTAGCCTGGAGAAAAGGAGGCTGAGAGGAGACCTTATTGCTCTCTACAACTTCCTGAAAGGAGGTTGTAGAGAGGTGGGGGTCGGTCTCTTCTCCCAGG
Organism: Ciconia boyciana; assembly: GCF_034638445.1. Lineage (NCBI taxonomy): Eukaryota > Metazoa > Chordata > Aves > Ciconiiformes > Ciconiidae > Ciconia > Ciconia boyciana. The sequence goes on from NC_132937.1 coordinate 85,053,673, forward strand.
TAACAAGTGATAGGACGAGAGGAAATGGCCTCAAGTTGCACCAGGGGAGGTTTAGACTGGATATTAGGAAATTTAACTTCACTGAAAGGGTTGTCAAGCATTGGACCAGGCTGCCCAGGGAAGTGGTTGAGTTGTCATCCCTGGAAGTATTTAAAAGATGTTTGGATGAGGTGCTTATGGACATGGTATAGTGGTGGTCTTGGTAGTGTTAGGTTTACAGTTGGACTCAATTATCTTAAAGGTCTTTTCCAACCTATATGATTCTGTGATTCTGTGATTCTGTGATAAAGACAACAACTTCTAGAAAGTATTGCTAAAATGTTTATGGTGATCTCAGTAGATCATGGCAAGAGCTGGGAGCAGATAACAAAGTTATAAAGAGTTTATTATCCATAGCAAGTATCTCCTAATCTAGGCTGCAAATGGGTTGACTAAAGCAATTCTATCTTTCTCAAACTTACTTATTATTGCTGAAGTTCGAGTGTGTTTAATGGGACTTCCTTCACTCTTCTCTTCTCTGATGACAGGAATGACTGCAGCCAGCTTTATGATGCATTACGGCACCACATATCTCTGGACTATCAGAGTTATTTTGCAATATTAAAGAATCTTAACCCATAAAGTGGAAAACAAATTCTAAAGCTGCAGGTATTATAAAAACTGAACAAAAATGATACCTTCTTATGTTCGTTATATCTCTCTCTTAGGAATATATCATGATTTACTGTAACACAGGTAGACTTGCTTATGATTGTATGTGCAGAGATCTACTAAGAAAATATATTTTAAATGGTGTTTCTGTTACTTGGAAATTTACGTTGGAGTAAATAACTACTGCTTTTCATGCTGAGTACTCACTTTAGTCAATAGGAATAATATAGTACTATTCTTTACCAAGATAAAGAAAAAATTGACTTTTTTTTTGGTGACTTTAAATACTGATTATGGCTTTATGGAAATCTTTTGAAATTTCCTTTACAGCTGTGTCTCACAGCATGGATTTTTTCAAAGAACTCTTCCGCTACATAAACAGTTTCTATCATATATGTTTTTTTTTAAGATAACAACTTAAATGCATACTCATACAAAGTACTTTAAAAGTGAGCTCTAAGGTTGAAAAAGTATGATTAAAAAATGTATTTCTGCAAGAGTAATGGTGAACTTCAAGGGGAGTTTAAAGAAGAAAATTTACATCTAATTTCTTTTTATTGTTTTAGTTGATTTTGTTTACTCTTAAGGTATCGAGGAGTCCCAAACTTAGACTATGTTAAAAAATAATGTCTAAAATGTTTAGTGAAACTTATTGGAACTGTTAATCTAGTTTTTAGAAGTGAAGTTACTGTTCATGAAGGCGATTGTCTCCTATATCCTCTGATTTAGCATTACAGGGAGAAAATGGGCAGCATGCCCCAACCTCTACCCAGAAGCAGGGCACTAACCCTACTGCCTGTTGCCTTCTGGCTGCAGAGGAGAAGTACCAGTTGCAGCTGGTAGAAGTTAAAAAACGTGGATTGCATTGGGCAGATAAGGACATGAGGAAAGACGATGAAGGAAGAGGTGCTACTCTCCTTAATAACTGCTCTTTGCACTGCTTAAGAAGCAGAAATGCTTGCCTGCAACAAAAAGAATGAAAATTTTCAAACTTATTTTGATTAGAAAATAGACACATTCACATGAGATTCATTCATTTTTGGATAAATAACAAATTACAGAAAGAAAATAGCTGTGTAATACATAAGTAAATGTTAGCAAAAACTCAAAACCAGTTTTCTGATTGCGTGTCTTTGTCTTTATATATCCCAGACCTCTTACTCCAGAGGTAATAAAACTTCTATGTAAATAAGTTATTTAAGTATATATAAGCATTGTTTAAATTATTTTGTTTTACCCATGTGTAATTTTATTTTTTACATACTAATAACTTTTTTTCGTCTCTTGCATCTGACTGGGAGAAAATAATAAGTTATTCTGGAGTGTGAAAAATAAAATCCTGTTTAAAATTATGTTTAATTGTTAATAACAAGAAAATACTTTTGTCTTATGACCCTGAAAATATAAGAAACAATGTGCAGAAAGGGGAGCATAGCTGTATTTTATGTCATTTTACACAAAATCCCAATTATAGTAGTGTTTATCCAGTGTGCTTTCTCTCCAAAGGTACATTTTCTTCTGAAGGAAATTTTGTATGTTATCACCTGGGAAAAAAAAGTGACTTACTAAAGTTTTTTTCTTCCTGTAACTACATTTTTACTGCTTCTGCGGCATCTTCTAGTGTAAAAGACTGGTAATTACATCTAATTAGAAAACATTAAAATGCTATGACTCAGAAAAATAATGAAACTTGATTACATTTTATATAAGTCATAAAATCTCAAAACTATGTTTTACACTTCAAAGTGGTTTCTAACTTGATCAACAAGGAAATGGCAAGGTTTTGAATGTTTAAGAGTATTTGTTTACCTGAGAGTATTTTAGTATCTTTTCCTGAGACTGATTATTAAAAACAAAGCTTCTTTTATCAAAGGGAGAGTTTAGTTTTATTTTTATTACTTTAATTTAGTTTTTATTATGTTTTATGGCTCACCTTTTTGTGGTAATATATGTCAAATGGACTGTGTTAAGGTGAAGGATGAATATTAGAAAACAGCCTTGATAAATTAAAATATAATGGCTTTTTTTTCTAATTTACCTTCTAATAGCTTTTTTTTTTTAATTTAAAGACCTTTTCCACTTTTATTAACTCAACCATCAAGAAGCTATAATAAAGAACTTTTACTCTTTATTACAGAATTAGTTTTTTCATATCATTGTTCTGGAATAAATGTTCATTTCAGTTACAGTCCAGTTCACAAAGAGACTTGCTTTCTGCCAGCAGTTCACTCAAACATATGTGGTTTTATAGGAGAGCAGAGGGAGATGTTAGACACAAATGGAATTGTGCAGTAAACATCATACAGGCGGTAGGGATTTTGTAGATGAAGAAGGAAAACATGGCTTACATAAAAACATAAGATGATTTAAAGAGTAAATTTTGCACATAGGATAAGCACACAAAAAATTGCATTCCAAAAGGTTCAGGTTTAAAATTGCTATATCACACAATGATAATTCATGTCAGACCATAGGTTTGTTATGAAAACCTCCTGAGTCATCTGCATAAAGCTCAGATACTACTGCCAGACAAATGTCTGTTCTAGGCTAATGATTGATGCACTATGCATCAGCTGTAATCAGATCCAATCACTAGCAGTGCAATTATCTAAATAGCAAAATGAAAAATGTTTAATTATATAAAAAAGCTTTCAAGTTTTTTATAGTTACATATTGAAAACTCCTCAAGGTATAATATTTCAACTTTAAGATTACACTTTTGTAAAAAGTTTTCCACTTCCCTATTCTTCTGAAAAATAAATATGTATAAATAAGATCTTAATAATATGAATATAAAGGAAGAATACAGAACTTTGCCCACTGTTGACAGAAACAGTGAATATGTTTATTTGCAGTAATTAATTTGCAGTGGTATTTATATGCTTGCATTTTCCCTGATATTCACACAACTCTACTGACAATAAATTTTATGTACTGAAAATGTAAGACTGGCAGATATTAGATAAAAAAATTGTTATTTGTACCTCAAAGGAAAATGTGTGAGTCCTAGTTTTCCAGAAGGATTCAAAACCACATTTGTAGGTGATCTCCTTTGCAACATGGTGTAGACTCTCAAAAGGTGTAGATACCACTTGCTATTGTAAAACCAGGTTCAGCATTCACTGCATGGTGCTCAAGCGAAAATTATGGGCATTCACTGAGGTGTGAGGTTTTAAGAAATTCCAGTATGCTGTTTTCACTTTTAAAATATTTATCCAAATGTGTTGCATTCTTTCATGCAATAAATTTAATGTGAAATCTCAGAAATTTCTTCCTAGACTGTGAAAGCATACATGTACAGTGCTGTCTGAATACACAATAAAACTCTACCCCCAGCATGTTCTGACTATCCTCTCCATGCAACCTCTGTATAGATCTATTTTCATTTTACAAAGTCCCACATTGTCGAGAAGGCCATGCTGCTCACAGTAGTAGCATAACAGCTGCTACACAGCCAAGGACCCTAGCTCAGACAGTCTGAGAAAGTCCTCCAGGGATCTGTGGTGTGGCATTAGTGGGTATTCCGTCACTGTTGACCCATTCAAGCTTTTTTCTGCACTCCCTGTTCTTAGTAGATGTACATCCTTTCTTGCAACCTGTTCCTCATTCTAGGCCATCAGAAGGACTTCTTATGTGATGTGTACAATGTAACTGAGAATGAGAGGATTTTTTGTAGGCAGACTCACAAATCTGATGGCTTGTGATCTTTTCTTTGATTTATTTTTAACTTACCTTCATAGTATCCTTTTCATACTTGTAAGTCATAGTCCTGGTGTGGATTGGGCAATTTCCAGAAACTTACTTCTTGCAGGTAATAGAGCATTTAATTCTTTCTTAGCTGAACATTTACTACTGAGAGAACTCTAATTGTCTTCCCTGATTTACAATATTAATACCTTAAATAATCTATGAAGAAACTTACCCTTTGTCTTACACCTCCCAGTCCTTCCTAGTGTGCAAAGGCCATTAATAGTTTAAAGTGTTCTCCATTGTTACATGGCATTGATAATAATAGATATTTCTTCTCCAATTTGACAAAAATTCAGATGAACTGAAAACAATTCAGAATAGGTCATGTCTGAATTTTAAACAAAGGCTTAGCAGGGAATAATTTTTCTTCATAAATGTTTTTAAATTGTCACTGCTCTGAAGTTCTCCCAAGGGGTAGGAACTTTCTCTCTTGAATGTTCTAGCTAATCTACAGGCTGCAAAGCCTTTTGTATTATATAAAGCTACCTTACATTCCCTGTTAATAAATTTAGCAAGAATGGTGGTTTTTAATAGCAAGACTACGTTGACAGCCATCCCTAAGGTGAGAATACACAGTTCCAGTCTCCTTGCGTGCCAGCTCCCTGTTTTGGACTACTGTGTGCTGCTTGATCTATCAGGTAGAGCAAAGAAGAGTAACCAAAGAAAGCATGAGGGATATTTTAATTCTCTTGAATAATCGGACTGAGAGTGTTGATTGGGGAACAGACTCTGAAATAGAGCTTTTCCCTATAACTAGTAGAAAGAAAGAGAATGAAAGAAGTTAATTTAGAAATTGTTTATACAAAGTTATACGCATACCTTCACAGGAAAATCCCAGGAAAATGCACTGGCTTAAGAGCTAGTGAGATACTGAAGTGGTTGTCCAGCAACTCTTGAAATTTTATCAGTTTTGGGGTGAAGTCCAACAAGATGCTTAGCGCTCTCAGCTGAAATCATCACTGCCAGGAAAGTCCCCTTTGCAAGTTCGATCATGTTTGGCATATTTGTCACATTGATCCAAAACCTGTGGCTTAGTGGGCAACACCTGTACTACAAGCAGTGAATAGTCGCAAATATAAATTTTATTCTAAAAGTGAAAGTGCTTTTGTCCAATAATAAGACGAAAACCAATTTTTTTACACATGCTGCTAAAATAGATATTCAGTCATTTTATTTCCACAGCAAGAAGTATTCCTGTATAGTCCTATTATCCTTTAATGAACGTGTTTTACCTGACGTACGGTTTCTTTTACAGTTTAAAATGTGCTAATTAAACACTTTTTAATTAGCAGTTTAATTCATATTCAGTGGCTTTTAACCACAAATTTTATTCAAATATTTTTAAAAAGATGAAGTAGTGTCACTTACAAACCTTAAATTAAAACATGATTATTTTCCCCCTTGATTTCTGTCAAGAAGGACTTCATTGAGATGAATGAACTGGTTTGTGACTAGAAAATATCTTCTGTTCCTGAAACCATGGCAGACTCCAGATACTGTGAAGAATTTTGTGAACACAAAACCATATTTGTGTAAAGCAATCTGGGAAAATGCAACAACAAGTATCCCTGTGACTTTTCATCAAGTATTTAAAAAATGTGATTGTTTTAATGCCCTTTGCCTGGCTGTTGCAATGTTTTCTATATGAGATCGCTGGTAAAAACATTTGTGAAAATTACATGCTGGGAGTGTCTACATAAAATAGACTTTAATACATTAAGTTTAAGTAATCCCACTGGAAAACTTAACTAAAGAACTACAGATATCCTAAAGATCTAATACATTGTCAATGTTTAGATAGAAAGATCTAGATCACTTGCAGTTTGAAATAATTTAGTGAAAAAAATGTACCTACAGTGTGATCATGGTCTGTGATCAAACTAGTCACTTAGATCTCTTTCAGTGTATGCTCCAAAAAGAGTTGATTGCTGCGTAAGAAAGGAGGACCCACAAAGTATATACCTGAAGGCAGCCAAAAGATCCCAGCAAAGATCCCAGCTGGGGAATTGGAGTAATAAAGAGGAACTCACAAATCTGCCATTTTTATTGAGAAGTGATCATTGTGTTGAATTGTTTGAAAACATTACAGATTTGAGAATGAAAATTGAGAAGGAAACATTCTGTTAGGATTAATTTTTATTTTGAAAAAAGGAAAACATTTGAACATTTCTTTTAAACAAAATGAACAATTTCTTTTAAGTATGGCACATGATATGTCAATAACATCATGTGGAGAAGCACAAACTCTTCACCTAAGGTTTTCTCTTTTGCTTAGAAACATATTACATTTTACACTCACCGCAGTGTGTACTTGACTGTAGAAGACATGAGCAGAGAGTGGCAGAATTACTATTACTTTAGACTTCTCTGCATGAACCATAGGGTCATTTTGTCTTTTGTGCAAATTACAAGCTTCGTATTTAGATAGGGATGAGGACATTTGACAATATGTTTCCACCTTTGTGGCTTCAAGAGGCCAACAGGTAAGTAATATTCCCCTATGGGCTACTGCTTTTCAGATACTTTTGCTTCCCATGAGTGTCTTCCAGCCTTTTCCTCAGGTTGCTATTCTTTCTAGATAAGGCATCAGCATACCCTTCTTGTGAAATACCACTGCATCTCTCAGAAAAGCTTGTTCTGTGACTCTTAGTTTTTGCTGCTCCCTTAAGTTGGACATACAGACTCTGAAGACTGCAAAAAGAAACAGCAGACTGATGACGCACTTATGGCTCCTAAAAGTAGCCTCCCACATCTACAAGCTCTTTACCTCTAAACATGAGGAATTTATTTCTTACTTGATGGTGCAACTGCTCCTGCCCTCTGTGTGCAACTGCTCCCCCCCAACATGTGTCTATATGCATGTATATATGTGTTTATGTATCTATGTGTATAGGTATGTATACGTATACATGCATACAATTTTCACATTGATGCAGTCAACCACCTCCCTCTTCAGCTCCTATAACCAATTGGGTGATTTTTCTTTCTGAAGTATTCTATTCCAGTATAACTTCATGCAGGAGTTTAATACAATGTCAAATAGATTACTATCTAGTTATTTTCTCAGCCATACAATTAAATGGGATTTAACAGCATTGTGGCCTACATTTGCTGTCCTTACTTGTTATTCAGGCTCCAATCACACAGTGTATTCACTGGAGGTTATAGGGAAGGAGAGGCATAGCAGAGTAAGTCCTCAGATCTCAGAGAGTGGTTGCCCTTAGGACGTGATGAAGAAGAAATATAAAATAATGTCAAGGGAAAGAAAATGCAACAGCTCCTTGGGTGTTAAAATCAAGAGATTGGACATGACAAAATAGCCTCTAGGAGTATGTTCATCTTTGATCTTTCTCAGACCCTGGGCTGCTTTTACGTTTCTCTTGTTAAACTGCAAATAAGCAAAATCGATGGACTTAATATCAAATCAGTTCCAGGATACAGTAATAAATGCTAAATAATTCCCAGAACATACATTGCTGTGTTGACTGGAGGGAAAACTACAGTTACAATGTTTTTCACATGAGCTTGTAGACAGAGGCCAACTGCTCAGTACATATAGGACTGCTTTTAGAAGCATATAGAGGTGCATAGAGGCTTTTTTGCCTCGGAATGAGTCACTGTGCCTTCTGTAGTCTCTTCTGCTTTATGGGATTAGCTCAGCTGATTGAGGAAACCAGAAAAGCACTATGTAACTACTCAGATTTTTCCTAAGCAATACAGTTAAGAAGCAAAACGAGGCAAGACCCTGGAGAGAGGTAAAATGAGGCAAGACCCTGGAGTGCAATGAGATGCAGCAGGAGGGAGAAAGGCAAATTGGGTACTAAAATCATTAAATAATAGAAGATTGTGCCTGGCTTTGAAAATGTCACTCCAAGATTTAGACAATCATTAAGAACAAACGTAGTGTGTTTTTAGTTTTTTCATTAGGAAGTTTTATATGGTTAGGTTAAAATAGAGCCTCCTGTACCTGCTCACTAACTTCACTTTCATAAAGCACTGTAGAAAGCATGCTTTCTTCTGCTTGTTGCCTGGAGTCAGTGACCTTCACAGAGAGTTAATGTTTTACATAGCAAAAGTATGGAAATACATTTCAAATACATGATATGCTATTGGTTTCCTTATTCTGAAGTAGACAGTGTGATGAAATATATAGTAAAAGATACACGTAAATATACAGTATGTAGTACTGTAGAGATACAAGCAATATACATAAGTGAGGTTTTCTTTTCAATTGCAGCACTGTTGAGGAAGGAATTTAAATGCAACTTCATCTTACATATGTATCGTACAAGATCTGCTCATTTTTTTTTTCTTTCTGGCATTGAGTAACTTTATGTCTGCAAAGACAAGCTCCCACCAAGGTTCTGTATACTTCTGATTTTGCTCACTTATGTAGCATTCCTGTTCTGTATAAGTACTCCACTAACACTATGTGATGGTAAAGTCAATAATTCAGAGATTACAGATTGATAGTAGGCTAGATTAATAGGCATGTGTTGCATTAAAGCAATTAATGAGTAGTAACATTAAAGATTGCTACTGAATCTGAAGATAGTTTTTTTGTTAATTATAACGTTAAAAAGATAACTAAAACCCAAACCAAAACAAAAAAACAAAGGCACATATTTGTGTGACTGACATAAATTTCTTGCTATGCCCTTCACAAAAATAGAAAACATTGACTAATACAGCAATTAGAAGTGCCGCTTTCATCAGATGACTAAGATTTGTAGTTATGTCTTTTAGGGCCCCAATCCAACAAATCACTTAAGAGCATGGTAAAAGTTAAGTTCATGCTTAAGAGCTTTTCTGGATCAGGGCCTGAGATAGGAATACTCACATCTCATGACTCAGAAACATAAGTTAATTTTCTTAAAAGCTGTTAGGAAATTTTGTCCCCTAGTACAGAAAAGAGTTATGGTAGGTTGTCTGGCATGAGTTACTCCCTTTATCCTAAACAGCAGCTCCTGGCTACTGTGGGAGAAAGGATATTGTGCGGGGTTGGGTAGGTAATTTGACATTGTGTTGCATATCCTACACTGTTCATAAAGTAAAGCTTAATGTGTCCCTATGCAGTGTGGCTCTCAACTGCTTATAGAATAACTCAACTGAGAGTAATTTCAACCAAGCATCTTAGCTGAGACTTTAGCAATACATAATCATAATGATAGTGAGTTAAACGTAAATATTAAAGGAAGAAAAAACTTCACAGGTTTTCTAATCAAGTGTTTGTCAAGCAGTTGTATGTAAATTCTTGTTAGCGTGAGGAAATCGAATTTGTTTCACTAGTAGTATGGGATTACACCTTACTGTTTAACAGTTTTATTTTCACACAGGTATTAACCAGAATTTCTGGAGAAGACTGTGTTTCTACGAAGTTAAAAACAAGTTTCTACAAAGTTAAAAACAAAGTCTCTCTGAATTTAATTTGGCATGATTTCATCTTGAGAAATTTTATTCTCAGTGACCCTCTCCTAATTTAAAAACAGAATAAAATGATTATCTGAAAGAGAACTAGAGTGTGACAGTAAAATCCAATACTGAACCAATATTCCAGACAACTGAAAAATCCTTATATTTCTTCCTCCCTTTCATGATTTCCCTGTTCTTTAAATTCTCATTTTCGAAAGCCTGAAGAGAAAAGAAGAACTTAGCAACATGAGCTGGAAACCATCAGAAAGGCAGGCTGAGAATAGAGGAATTTCAGAGCTACACAGGCAATACAGAAAAATATTTTGATCCTCTGCTGTGTACAGTGTGGTTTTAAACATTTATTTTGGTCCTAAATAGCTCCAAATCTACAGTCCTAAATATTTGGTCAATAGTAAATCAGCCAGGTGATACTTCATTTCTGACAGACAATTCCACGTACATATCAGTCTGATGAAATTTTCTCAGTAATGTACTATATAATTTCCCTTTTATCACCTTCTTCATATTCATTATATTTGAATACATCACCCTGGAGAAGTCTTAAAATTAGGAGGCTTAATTCCTTCCTTTGCTTAGTGTTTCTCAAAGCTGTGTATATAAAGATGTTTTAATAAATCCTGATAAATCAGCTGCATCGGAGTTTAATTACTGTGATGTTTTTTCCTGAATTCCAACCAGTTGCTTTCTACTATTGTATTATATAGAGGGGAATACTGTAGGATATGTTTTCATTTTTTAAAGGGAGGGTCCTGAAAATACTGCCAGAAATTTGCCTTAGCTTCTGCCTATTCAAAACAGAATGAAAAATTTTTAGGTGTAGAAAAAAATCTTTTTTTCTTATTAAGCTGAAGAGTAACACTTACCAGAATATTCTATTCTTGGCTAACACTCAGGGAAATTTTTGCATAAATAAACCAAGAAGGAGCACTATTTTTGGAACATTTAAGTTGACATACACCTAGGAAGAGTTATTGCTTGTTAGTACACTGTGCCTCAAAAGTCAATTTCCCTTTTACAGGCAAATGGAAAGTAAATCATTTTATGCCACTTTGCTGAGAGCAAGGAATGTTTAAAATAATAATGTCAATATAGCATGATACTTTCCCTACCATCAACTCTGATGTCTTGTTGGATGCTGTGTTATTGTGTTATAGGTCCCAAGATGAAATGATTGACATATGAATCATTTTTACTTTGACCCAGGAAAAATTGGAAAATGATAGGCTTGTCTAAACGATTTATCTTCAGAGTAGTAGAAAGTGTAAAACAACCTAAAAGTATTCTTTAATGATGCCTTTTTATATGCAATGCAACTCAGGAAAACCATGACCTAGTACTATACTATGAATTATGCTTAAATGTAACATTAATGAGACATGCATATTTGCCACGAAAACTGACAGTAATGTAGGTGCCCAGTCTCTAAAAACCTGTGTTTTAATACATCAGACATATTTGATGTGGCAGTTACCACTGAAAAATAAATATTTACCAGGAGTTTGTTGTGTGATGCTTTTTCTTGATAGTTATAAATAATAATAGTGTCTCGGGCCCTGATTTTATGACAGGTCTTAGGAAACAGATCCTATACAGGGTGCAGAATGTAGTTTTTGGGTTACATCAGGGTATTATTGCAGATGACCAGCAACCCTGCCTTTCCTAGTATGTTCCCGTAATAAAATCATCTGCCCTGGCAATGGTAAGTTTCTGCTTCTTTGGGCTGTGCCCTTTCAGATGTGTTTCTCTTGGGAGGGCATGAATAGTGTCAACAGATAAAATGGAATTACCTAAAAGGAGAAGCAGAACAGGTCAGACCAATGCCTGGCTATTTCTGATCAATGACTCTTGCACCCAGCTGCCTCGAACTGGAAAAATATATTTTCCAGGTATACTGAGAAAGAGCATTGCCTGGATTCAGTGCAAGATGTTTCTAATTACATAGCATACAAGGATTTAGAGGATCAAGTCATCACAGATTTGCTCTTCCAGGTTCTTAAATCAGCTTTACAATAGATTTACATTGCCTGTGGACATGAAGCAGCAGAGTAAAACTGAGCCCCTCTGATTTGCAAACCATCATAATTTAAAGAGCTATAATTCATATTTAATGAAGAAGGAATGGTAGAAAAAGCATCCACAAGCATTTAACAACAGACTCTATGAACATTAAGTTTTTATCCTCTGCTAAAAGCCCTTCACCTTATCCTTTCATTGTATAGGCTGATGCAACGTGTTTAGAGGAAGTTGGGTATTTTTAGAAAGTTTTAATCAAAAAGCTAATGTTAGAAATAAATGATGGTTTAGATTTAGATGGTATGGCTGGATAATTTCCTGAAATGTATAAAGAATGCTTGTTTTAATGAAGAAAGTGATTTATTGCAAACAGAATAAGAAAATATACCAAGTCTTTATGTCACTAATGTTGATGATAAAGAATAGAACTTAGCAGATGACCTCCCCTTTTTATGTAATTACTAAATTAAGGGACAAAAGAAATGCAGTGAATATGGTTGGATTTCTGTAATGCATTAATAAAGTATGACGAAATCTTATTCTCACAACTGATTTAGATCTGCTTGAGTATGAACATCAGAATGGGCTTTGCAGTCTGACTTAAATGAAAGTTAATGAGAACTGGTAAAGTATTGTGGGTCTGATGGGGAATGATAGGACCTGAATTAGTGTGGTGGGTTGACCCTGGCTGGACGCCAGGTGCCCACCAAAGCCGCTCTGTCACTCCCCTCCTCAGCTGGACAGGGGAGAGAAAACGTAATGAAAGGCTCGTGGGTCGAGATAAGGACAGGGAGAGATCACTCAGCAATTACCATCATGGGCAAAACAGAACAAACTTGGGGAAATTAGTTTAATTTATTACCAATCAAATCAGAGTAGGATAATGAGAAATAAAACCAAATCCTGAAAACATTTTCCCCCAAACCCCTCCCTTCTTCCTGTGCTCAACTTCACTCCCAAATTCTCTACCTCCTCCCCTCCAGCAGCACAGGGGGATGTGGAATGGGGGTTGTAGGCAGTTCATAACGTGTTGTGTCTGCTGCTCCTTCCTCCTCAGAGAGAGGACTCCTCACACTCTTTCCCTACTCCAGCATGGGGTCCCTCCCATGGGAGACAGTCCTCAATGAACTTTTCCAACATGAGTCCTTCCCACACACTGCAGTTCTTCATTAACTGCTCCAACATGGGTCCCTTCCACAGGGTGCAGTCCTTCAGGAACAGACTGCTCCAGCATGGGTCCCCCACAGGGTCACAAGTCCTGCCAGCAAACTTACTCCGGCATGGGCTTCTCTCCCCACAGGTCCACAGGTCTTGCCAGGAGCCTGCTCCTGCATGGGCTTCCCACAGGGTCACAGCCTCCTTTGGGCATCCATCTACTCCGTTATGGTGTCCTCCATGGGCTGCATGTGGATATCTGCTCCACCATGGACTTCCATGGGCTACAGGGGGACAGCCTGCCTCACCACGGTCTTCACCACAGGCTGCAGGAGAATCTCTGCTCCAGTGCCTGGAACACCTCCTCCCCCTCCTTCTTCAATGACCTTGGTGTCTGCAGACTTGTTTCTCTCACATATCCTCACTCCTCTCTCCAGCTGCAGTTGTGCAGCTTTTTTTCCCCCTTCTTAAATATGTTATCACCGAGATGCTACCACCATTGCTCATGGGCTTGGCCTTGGCCAGCAGCAGGTCCGTCTTGGAACTGGCTGGCACTGGCTCTATCAGACACAGGGGAAGCTTCTAGCAGCCTCCCGCTATCAAAACCTTGCCACGCAAAACCAATACTATTAGTTAAAGCCTTATTTTAAAATCCTCAACAGTAATCTGGAGAAGAGTGTTGCCAGTTATACATGATAGGGAGGAGCTAAACACACCTACAATGGCAGAAGAATAATTTAAGGGACATTTGCAAGAATAAAAAACAATTTGAAAGAATAAAATCTTTAAAGAAAGTAAATTAATATGTCCAGAGAACACAAACTTCTGTCAGAGAAATAATGTTTGTGTTCATCTGTATGCACCTGGTAACGGCAAGAGGTATCTGGCTGCTGAAAAGCTGGTAGAGTGGCACTGCTAGTGTCGTTTATTCTTATTCCTGTGCCTGCTGTCCAGTACAACTGTGAAAGGAGGCACTGTACCTGAGTTGCAAACTGCCACAGCTAACGAAGAGGAAGTGCTAGTGAAAAGGATGTCTCTCGAACTCTCTGGCATGGAAGATTTTACAGGCTTTATTTTAGAAAGCACCAATCTCTAACCATGATTTCTCCTGGTTTCTGTTGCAGCTCTTTGTCTCAGAATCCTGCCTACCCCATTGGAGCTGCCCCGTTTAGCAGCAATTCAGTGTTCAGATCAACCTGTGTGAAGGTTGAAACTGGACTCTATTTCTTCTGGAATTTTTTCCCCATCTCCTGCCTACAGTGGAACTGTTCTAAGCACCAAATATTTTTTTTTTGGCTGGGAGGGTCTTGTATTGTCAGTCTTTCACATTGAAGTTATTACACTTTTTATCAGTCAATTAAATATTCACTGAGGCCTAGAAAAAGCATAAGAATGACCTTTGGTGTTGACAGAAAGCTGGGATGAAAAGAATCTGTGAGTGAGGCAATATACAAATATTTAAACATTGAGTGATCTTGTCTTGGAAGGGTGATGATCTTGAATTATGCAGAGGGATTAAGGTAGTTAAATGAACATAATTTAGCTAAAAAGGAATTATTAGAAAAGATTCTAGGAGAATGTATCAGCTTGCTGATAATATACCAACAAAAGTAGTTAAAATGATATTTCTTCAAGGTAGTTAAAATTAAAGTTGGAAAAACATGGCAATAGAGCAATACTCCTGGTTTGGGGGTACACAAATTTTGCACAAACTGTTTCTTTTCCAGTATACATACCTTTATGATTAGAATCAGTGGGTTTCACTGTATTGAAGAGACACCTTGCTACCGACGTGAGTGCATGACTCAGCTATGGTGCCCAGTCAAAAGCTGACAGAATGACTATCCTGGCTGTGATCAAAGGTCATAATATGCAGTGTCTGATGGTAACTGGTAGCAGAAAGGGAAAAGCACACAGGAATAAAACAAGTGATATGCATTCCTAAAGTTTAGGTGATCAATGAGGTCATCAAGCAGAAAGACTAAGTTAAATAAAAATAGTATTAAGACCACTGAGGAAGTTCCATATTCAATTCCTCTGTACCAGTCAGGAATTTATATACTTCCATTGTATCACTTCTCTGTTTTCTGAGCTGAAAAGTCCTTGTTTACGTAGTCTTTCCTTTGCTGTAAGGTTCTCCATATTACTAATCATCTTTGTCACCTTATACATAGCTTTTCTATTTCTATTATTTGTTTTCTGAGTTGGAGTGACTGGTATTGTTCACAGAATTCAAGATGTGGGTGCATATTTTTTTTTCTTTATTGCTTTCTCTTCTGTTTTAAATAATTCCTAATATTCCATCTACCTCTTGACCAATGAGCTGACATTTTCAGAATATTCCCCACAATAACTCAGAGACCACTTTCTTGAGAAGTAAGAGCAAGTTTCAACTCCATGGCTGCACCTTTTCTTCCCAATGTTTATATGAAATGAAGTATAGCTCCTATTAGACACAAAAAATCAAAACATCTATTAAAGTGGGGTAGTTTGTCCTCTTTATCAGTTCTTTCATAAGAAAGGTTAGAAGCTGGGTAATCTTGGACACTGAAATATCTTTTCATTGAGAGTAATTTCTGATAAACAGTTTTTCAGGCAATTTGGGGTGAGGAGGATGGAAAGGAGGTTTCTAATGTGAATAGTGCTGCTACTGGTCATGTATCATGTCATGCAGATAATTTCTCAAGTGCCAAATTAATTTGCAATCTAAGAGAATATATATGGTTCAATAAATGGTTCAATATGGAATATGGTTCAATAAAATATGGAATGGAATATGGAATATGGAAAAAATGGAATATGGTTCAATAAAATATTGGCGATTTGCAACTGTTTTCCATGGTTTCACTGTACACAACCTGGAAAGAGTATGAAATTAAAATCCATTGAGATTATATGATCACTAGGAAAAATATGATTCAGAATGTCCCCTTTCCTGATGTTGTTTATTTATTTCTGGAGTTCTAGTTATTTTTCCAAGGACTTTAAAACATTAAAAAGATGAATACTGCATACTTTTCCCACAGCAAAGAAATTAATTCTCATCAAGTGGCAACCACTTTTTATTCTGTGCATTGAATACTGGAATACTGAAATCCTTGAAGTGGCAGTGTTGGAAGGTTTATTATTCTTGCTAATGGATAAACCAGAAAATCTTACAGAAGTCTGGCCTGATTTTTTAACACTGTCCTATTAAGTGTTAGTCCCGTGGCCAATTACTGTTAAATTATTGATTTTATTACAGATTCATATTAGATTAATAGGATGCTACTTGTTTTTATTAAATTTCTATCCTGCTTTCAACTTTTCTTTAAATATATTACTATAGGTCTCTTTGTATTTGTTTACTATACTAAAAAGGGTAGGTTTGCTAAAATCATACAGTCCTCAGATTTATGCAAAAAAGTACAAATGCTTAGGTTTGGCAATCAATGATTTATGTTTTTAGATAAGGAAGCAATGAACTGATGGTTTCTTGGACATTTAATGCATACACATGCTAGTGCAGTAATCTTATTTGCAGGTACACTCTGGATAATTGAAGAAATACCAGTGTATCTGTCTTACATTTTTCAAGTGGTGTCCTCCAGTGTCAACAATTCTCCATGGCACACCATGCGCCTTTGTGGAACAGGAAGCACTTTACTGTAAATATCTGCTTATAAAATCAGTAAAGTGAAATATGCAAAAATGTATTCCAAAATAATTTTCAAATTATCTGCCAAAAACATAGATTAGATTGCCTAAGTACTGTTACAAGTATGCAGATGTTCAAGAAAGTTTCAATAAAAAAAGGTAAAACACACATTTTATGACTTGTAATAGCTTTAAAAAAGTCCCTTTAAAAGAATTTAAAATGTTAGAGTCCAAGATCATCTAAAACACAATATCTCTATTGAAAATGACACAAAGCAGAAGCAATTTCTAAATATTAAGTGAGGATAGTTCATATTTTTAAGTCAACACTTTGGATCACAGCTTTTTAAAATGTAGAACTGAGATTCATGGGGGAAAAAGTACCTATCAGTGCAGAGCTAAATATCTATTCACAGTTGCAAAACTGTGTATTTCCCATGGCTATTGCAAATCTTATTGGTGTATGTAGAAATGGCTGCTTAAATATCTAACTAGCCATTAGCATAGGAAATAACTCAATCTGGGCATGTGACTAATTCAAAAATAGTCGTAATATATGCAAGTTCCTACTTTTATTCAGACCTGGCATTTTCTTTTGCATTTCTTGTCCTTCATATGATTACTGCTGCAAGCAATAATAAGAAAATCAAATTTCTAGTAAACTGCCTGTTTTTTCCTAATTCA
Source organism: Ciconia boyciana (assembly GCF_034638445.1). Classification (NCBI taxonomy): domain Eukaryota; kingdom Metazoa; phylum Chordata; class Aves; order Ciconiiformes; family Ciconiidae; genus Ciconia; species Ciconia boyciana. The sequence continues at coordinate 85,070,995 of NC_132937.1, forward strand.
GGAACTGCTGGACTCATTATTTCCAATCAAATCTACAGGCTCTAGAATTCAATATGTCATCTAAGGTTATTCAAATAAAACACAGTCAGCATCAAGCATGATGGGAGTTTTATGACTTTTGTGCCCATTAAATGGCTTTTGCAGCAATTCTTGTCAATGACCTCTGGCAGAACTATTGGTAAAAGGTTGATTACTCACTATAGAGTTTCTGCTTCTGTGTCTAGTAAAAGGCAAAACAGACCTGCTGTGAATAAATTTTTCATTTTCTGTTTCTTGCAAGGACTGGAAATCTACATACGCATGATATTAAAGGATGCTGTTTCACAACTGAAGGGAAGTTGGAGACATAGTCAATTACTTTTCTACTTCCCTCTTCATTTTCCTGATAAAATGACTCTGGAAATGTACTGCAATGTATGTCAAATTCTGATGATGTTTATGTTTTACTATTTCAAGACTTTTACAATACTGTCATAAAGGTACAAGTCTCTTTCCTGTTACTTTTACAGGCAGTTTTACTACCTACCAAATTTCAGCAGAAGTCTCTCTGCTCTGTGAGCATTTAAACAAAAACATATTGCTCTTTGTAATATTTTCTCCATCAAGCTCATAGATGATAATGTATTTATTCTATAAAACGTATTTTTAATCAGATATATCTTACCAAAGCAATGACTTGCTGAAATAATATTCTCATCTACACAAATTTATAGCAACCTTTGCATGTCACAAAAAATGCCAATCTTGCCATAATTCAGACTTATAGATACCAGACAAGAAAAATAATCTAAAACACTCTGTGATGATTCTTATGAAAACTGGATATTTTCCTGAATTGCAATAGTTTGAATACATCCTCCTACAGTGGGGAACTTGTTGGGGTTTTCAATTTGGTTTTTTTTTTTTTTTTTTCTCTCTCCTCTAAAGAGGAATGAATCAAGAAGAAATGTCAATAAGTTGCACAGTACTTCCTGAGCTTCAGAAATGAAAGAACTGCTTTACCTGATGTTTGCTAAAAAACCAATAGCTAGTAGATTTCCAGGATGAAAATGGGAAAATGGCTGAAGTTTGGACAGTAAGTATAATTTATACAACAGGAATTGAAGGTCCCTTTCCAGCACACCTTGTGCCTTTGGTGGTGGTGCAGTTCTAGGCAGCTCTCTCATGTCAGATAATTGCAGCAAGGATATACACACATCCTTGTAGATGTAGGCATAACAGCGAACACATAGAATGAACATGACAGTCCATATGTTTACTGTTTTCCAGCTGAACCAGTTGTGACACTGTGGTTTTAACAATTTTCTGGCACTGTTTTGTGTGACTTTCACAAAGATAGTTGTGTACATGGGCTTATGAACCCCCACGTCCTTGTGCACTCATAAAAATGCTCTTTGTGTACCGTTGTTTATGGTTAAGGATTTAAAACTCCTAGTGCTTGTATGTGAAGGAATATTTGTTTTCAAAGCATTATAAATAAGATGAGAGAGGACCATTTACTAAAGGATTGCATTTTTATCTGCTGTTTAGCTGACATGAAAGCAAAGACACCTTGCAAGACACAGGGGTGGAACATTTGAGTCACTGGGTACAAGCTCTAATAACTCCTAAAGAACATTCAGATGCTAATTTTAGAGTCTGTCACATGCTGTAGCAAAGAAGTGTGATGAATCATAACAGTGAATAATACCTGGTACTCAAATAGCATATTTTATCTGAGGATCCAAAATACATTACCAATATTTAATTATTTAAGTCTCGCAACATCCTAGGGAGGTAGGTAAGTATTAATTTATTTTGCAAGAGATAGTTAGTTCGCTTTGGAAGAGGATTTGAAAGATGCTGTTACAGCTCTGTAAATCTATTTATGACAGTGTGAATATTCTCAGTTAGGCAGCTCTTAATTTTCAGTCTGTGGAGTGGAGAATCTTGCGTTGGTACACCAAACAAATAAAGAACTTTTGGAGCAGGATTTTGGAGATATGTACAAAGAAGGAGAGTCCTGTTCCATGAGACAACTTGGAGATGGATGAAGAATCAGGTCTTCCTTTCCTCTGCTAATTTCCCCAGCATTCAGCCAGAATTTTTGAATTGTGTTTTTGAGAGTAGTATTTTTTTCTGATATTACTAAGCAGTGATATTTCTGAAGTCCACTGACAGGTACACGGATAAAGTTCAGTTGGGTTTCAGGCCAATTTTATTATCACTCAGGTCCATCTGAACTTAAAGGATAATTCTGATCTTCAGCTCTTCATTAGCTAAAACCCTGCTATTATAAATTACTATTCCGTATGCCATTAAATAGATTCACTGACATATTTCACTCAAGGCCATACACAATCTATGGGCAATCCCATCTTCTGATCTTTGCTTGTCCTGCTTCACCCTGCTGTACCACTTTGTGAGTATCTCTTGGTAGAATGTAATTTAATGAATTCTTGTAATTGCTGGCCCTGGTTCTTGACAGGCTTATTTTATATGGGATTACTGTGGTAAATTTCCCGGGCTCTCTTTTTCTGGACTACTTAACAGCCTTCTCATCTTCACTTTTGGCTCCTGGTTATGGCCTGTTACTCTCCTAGAATTATCTTCTGTGACCTTAGTGATCTCAACTAATCTGTAAGATGCAACCCAGCAACAAACTCTGGCTTAGAGGCATAATGTTTCCTGGAATTACCAGCTATTTTCCATCAGGCAAAATGAAACATTACTTAAACATAAGAATATGTTTCCCAGCATTCTGTTTTACACTGTAATACAAATAAATGTTAATCAAATTTGAATTATTCATGAACAATGTTTTTAGCTTTTTTCTAACACTTCTATGAGGATATTTTCATTACAAAGCTACTCCAGTCTCTTCTGATAGGAGGAAAAAAAATCGCAATATCAACAGTAAACATGATGTCTTGGCTATAATAACACTCACATGTTTTATTTCCTGTTTCTTCTATCTAGCAGTAATGGATGACCAGACAAAACCTGTGTTCCACTTCCTTTGCAATTTTGTTTCCAAAAAACTAGAATATGTTGGTGTTGTGACTTGAGAGTTCTGTTCTTATTTGAAAGTACACTGATCAAAAACATAAATTGTATATTTTGTGAGCAGCCTTGTACAAATTGGTGTGGGAGTTGATGGGGAGTGGCTTGATTCCAGGTGTCTCCCACATTTACTTCCTCCCATTGTAGTCAGGAATGATGAAAACAAATCAGGTTTTGTTTGGTGGATAAAAAAAAAAAGGTGTTCTCTAATTATAGTGACTTGTATGCCATTATGGTGTTAGTGACTTTGGACAGTCTAATGGTATTTAGGTCATCCTTATTGAAATAGAACTATCATAATTTATGACCTTGAATTTAAAACTAATTTAGGTAATTTTGTTGATTGTAGACTAGGTCTGACCCAACAATGTTGACATTTAGTACCCAATATCTGTTCATGTGTAATCTATATGCAGAACACGTGGGATGAAAAGAAAAGGTTTGATTTTGTGAAAAACTAGTTTTGAAGACCTGTGTTCCTCCTTAAATGAAATTTTCCACATTTTACTTTAAAAACAAGCTCAATTCAGACAGCTTTAATTCAGGATATCAAGGGTTATCAAAAAAACTATGAATCTCCATTTTCAAGTCTCTCCTCTTCTAAATTTGAAAGCCCTGATTACTATTCAAGGGTTTCTTTCTGAGACCTTCCTGTTGAAATATTCAAAGCAGCAGACATATTTTACGGAAACCTTTGTCTTTTAGGAAAAAGAAAAAAAATTGGTAATTTTTTAATGAGCTCTGAAAGTAGAGATTTTTTTTCCAAAAGTAAATACATTTACTAAATTAATGCTATATACTAATTTCCCTTTATCTTTCAGAGACAGAAGACCAAGTATGTATTTATTTCTAAAACTTAGCCCTCTTAAAAGGACTTGTGGAACATAAAAGACTCTTGAGAACATGAAACTAGCTGAAACCATGATGGAAAATTCTCCTTTTAACAGCTGTAACTTACTTGATCAGCTCCAAAGAATGAGAAGATTTTGCTGATGGCCTGAACTTGAAAGCATCTGCCTTTGCTTTTGCAAAGTAGTCTGCTCTAATTGTATTCCATAGGCCCATGGCCAGAGGAAATCCAGTTACAGCAATAAATTGCAGTGTCCTGTGGTATATGGACCTATCCATGGAGACAAACTTCAAATATCCTCAAAATATGAAAAAAAATTAAGAGGAGCTACAAAAAACAAACAAACAAAAAAAACAAACCAACCCCAAAACCCCAGAGAAATCTATTTTAAAAAAGTTCTTACGTGTTATTTCACCTCTAGATATGTCATAATGACTTAGATATGGAGTAGGATATACAGCCAAATTCAGAAATAAATTCCAGTTGACACACTGCTGGCAAGCCTGAAAATCTGAGAAAATTAGTTATTACCTCTGTCTGTTTATGTTGCTTTGGCCAGTAGGTAGGTGGGACTGAAACACCCAATGCATGTTGAAGAATGTAGGAAGAGTGGGTTGCGGCTTAGCAGAGAGGTTAGCAAATTCACACACACACACATCCCTTCCAGACAGTAATTTGAAATGCTTAGGCATGAAACTGCTGGGCCAGGTTTTTCTTCACTAAGCCCCAAACCAAGGTAAAAACATTTTCAGTAAAGTTTTATGGCTCTGCAGTTTGCAACTCTTTTGGGTGTTGGGATGATTTTATGAGTTTGGTATAACTGGACAACTTATTTAACTTGGAAAATAAATGCTTTGCAGAAATGGTTTTGTTTGTTTTACACATGGAGTGAGAAATATACAGCTTGGGGAGCTGGATCACATCCCTGACTTCATTTAACACAGCCCTCAGCCACAAGGTCCTCCAGCATTGCTATTGGTTAACGGCGAAGTGGGTACTAATGTGTGGCATGCCAAATGGGTCTGAAAGATGTGCTCAGCCCTCCAGCAAAAAAAAGTTCCATATTTCTACCTCGAAGCCTGAAACTACCAAAAAATGCATATTGACTGCAGAGAAGTAGACAGGGAAGGATGATTCAATTTGTAACACAATGGACATCTTAAATGTACACTGAATATTTTGAGACTTAGGGTCAAAACCCACTCAAGTCACGTCTGAAGAAAAATCTGTCATGATCTCAGTATTAGAATTGATTAGGTTTGTTATGGTGTAACAAAGGGTGTATAATTCTTATTTAAAAGAGGAACAAGAATTGTCATGCTGAGATTAGTATTAAAATACATTGCCAGAACTATATGAAACAGCTATTGTGTATTAACATCCCTTAAACTTTGTCACTCCATACAGAATGTCCGTGAATCAACCTGTCTGCTCTATACTTTTACAATGTCATTTTAGTGGATTATCACGTAATATGGATCTGCAGCACAAAACTGAACCTTATCCAGACTGTGCAATTCTAGGGCAAAAGGGAATTTTAGTGGTTCAGTTCTAGCAGAATTTGTTATTTTATTTGTTTTGTTGAAAGACACCAACTTAAAAGTCAAACTCTTCATGAAAATGTGAAGATGCAGGAAAAAAGAAATTCTGGCTGATCAGCTGTGGGCAAAATTTCATAAGATCTAGGAGGAGATATACCTCAAAGAAACTACTTTTAATATTTAAAGAAAATGAAAGTCAAAGTTTTCAGTGAGATTAATTCATTAGAACACTTATGAAATGTGGACAAAACATGCTGAATCCCTCCTCCCAGTAGACATAGCAGAGAGTTTCACCTGACCCTTCCACATCTCAGAAAGTGATATAACCAGCTCTTAAAAACTAGTGTTCTACCTAAGAAATATAATATGATTAATAGACTTGAATTGCTCTTCAGAAGAAATCTTGAGCAAATGACCCCCAAAATTCAGTAGTCTACAGGTTCATTTTCGCTGTGCCATAGTTCAGGTGAAATCTCTTATTAGGTCGAGGAAAGCATCAACTGTTTTTTAGCTGACTATGTATGTTATACATACTAATATAATAATAAAATCACATGCATATTTTAACCCTTTATTTAGGATATCTTTTCCTTAAAATAAATTTGAAGATTTTTGGTACCAAAACTAATTATAATAATTTTGACTTGCAACTTGACTCATTGTTCTGAAAACTCTATACAATTGGAAGAAAAATAAAGGTATATACACACACATTTGCCTTTGCTGTTTATACAGAATATTATTATTGTCTCAGTAGTTAGAACAGATCTTCACATCTGACTGTAAAGACAGTATTAAATAATTTCAAGGAAAACATTTATTATGTGATTTACTTTCTGGGCAATTACGTTTAATGAACTGTGATTCTGAAGAAAAACCATGCTTTTTTTCTTTTGTATAGAAACAAACAAACGCACTCTGAACTGTGTTAGCAAGTGTTTAGCTGTAAAATACTACTCCTTTGCTTTTCTAAGCCAACAACACTTAGTTATTTTTCTGATAGATGACATGTTATGTATGGAGAAGAGTCTCCAAAGTAAGAAAATAAAGTATAAATACTCAGTTTGAATGGACTCTTAGTACGGTGACACTTCATGGAACAAACTAAGATCCATTTGGTGATGTTGACTGGCTTTGCCTTCCTCATTAGATATTGTCAAGGTAGCACACAGTGTCCTCTCACCAGAGTGTCCCAGCTAACCTCTAATCTTGCACCTGCACAGGTGGGTGCTCGCACCTCCATGTATCACCAGAGGAGTCAGCAGGGCTGTGAGAGTACAGTTGTTATTTTCATGGAACCTGGTAGTGATGTGGAGCTTTGATTAGCTCTTGGTCAGGAAGTTACCAAAAAGCATCTGGTAGCTACTTTAACCCAATGGCTATTTTTCTTTCAGGTTTTTGAAATACAATGGCAGTTGTTCTGCACTTTTAAGTTAACTGTCTTAAATTGGACTTTCACACCTGATGCTTTCTTTCATTATTTCAACCATTGTTTTCTCCTTGTAATTATTTTAAATAGGTTTTTCTTTTTTTCTTATCTAGATCCTAGATGCCTGTCCGTGAAAGAGGAGGTGGTGTCAGAGACATGCTAACTTAGATCTGTACTGACTTAGCTAAAGCTGTCAAAGCATTACCCATTTGGGTCAGTTTCTGTTACAGTAAATTTTTTTCAACAAGCTATTAAATTATCTGTTACTGTCTCTTTGTTGGAAACCACAAAGAAATTAGTATCATTCTCAGTCTCAGTAACTTTTAATAAAAACTGAAGAACGATGATTATGGTTTTTAAGTACTTGTACTATAGCCCAGTACACCACTTAGATAATTGCACTGTGTGTGTTTTGTTCATGTTTTGATTAAGAGGTGACTCCGCCATGCTCATACTGTTGAACTTAGTGCAATAAATTGGATTGGTCTTGGAAAATGGCATCAGCTTGCTTTTTATTGAGCTTTGACTATGCAGTGTTTTCTGTTACCATATTTAAAAGGTTGTCCATAGGGATTCTTATACCATACAAACATAAACAGTATTATACAGGGATTAACAATATTTCCCATGAGATCTGGACTAAGGTGTAACTCTCCTGATACTGACTGTTGTTATAAATTCAAAACACAGATTAAGAACCTTGGAAATTAGTTCATTTTGTGCATGATTCAGTGCCTGGCTATGAGTGAACAGGCAGCATTATGTAAGTATTGCAATAACGGTTAATTCACAGAATTGCATAGTTTTGACACAAAACCCAATGGTTATAATTTCACTTCTCTGTAATTGTCCAAATACAACCTCTCCTGACCTTCAAGTAAATTTTGGTGCTATGTGTCCACATGAAGTAAAAATTAGAAAGTCTGTTCAGATTTCTATGGGGCAAAACTTCTGTGACTCATAGTAAGAAATTAAATCAATTAGAATACTTTATAGATGGCTAATATCTTTTTCTTACATTTGAGGGGTTGTGTAAATATCTAATTGGCCCTGCTGTCCTTTGAGAAGCATGAGAAACCTGCTGCTTGCTGGTCAGAGCCCAGCATTAAGCACGAGCCTTATGGTGCCTGGTCTGCCTCAGACCCCATCTGCCTAGCCTGGTATCCCAACCCAAACAAGGGCCCTCAGGGGGTACCTCTGATAAAATATACCAGGAGAGCAGATGTCTAGTAATACCACTTGTTCAGCTTCCAGACATTAGTCGCTCAGGAACTTCCTGCACCTGACGTGTCTTTCTGAGTAGATTTAAGAGATTAAGAAGTAACTTGTACAGTGATTACCCCCAATAGACTTTCTAGGCCGCCGTTTGAAAAGGAAGGTAATGATCATAGTCAAAGGTGGGGTATAGGTCAAGATGAACCGGCGATCTAACTCAGTTTGGCAATTTTGTATTGTGGCTCTGCCTTTCTTCAGCCATGTCTTCGCTCCCTCTTCCTCCAATCACATCTCTCCTCATGTAGGTAATTTAACATTAATAACATGTTTTAAAGGATTTGTACGTTTGATGTTCTGTTTGGTTTTACCAAACAAAGAACATACATCTAGAAGAACTAGCTAGATAAATGAGGGAAATTAAGGGAACTAGTGATGGAGGGAGGGAACAAGTAAGATAAGGTAAGTAGGCAGGGGAAGTTGTAATAAACTGAATTGGTATAAGTAGTCCTTTTAATCATGCAACAAATGTCTGTTATCTAGCTAGGAGAATTAACATCAGTTACCACAGGTGTGATTTTGACAAATTTTGCTTCTGTTGCTCTTTTATTCATGTCCATAAACTTACCATTAGTTACATCTGAGTATAATTAGAGCATATATTAGGATGTATTTCCAGAAAATGCAGGGGGGTTTATGCCTTTTTTTTTTTAATTGTATAAAAAAACTGGTTTATGAGCTTTTTGCTGTTTTTGTCTTTACCTAACTATACCTAAGATGAGTTAGAAGACTAGATGAATCTATAGCTATGAAGTTAGTACTGTTCAGTAAATGAGTTTTCTACTTAATCTTTTCACCAATTTAGTGAGGATAATTAATTGATGAACGAATTAGTTTCCAGCAAGGAATTGCTAGGCTTATACATTAAGTACAGTGAGAATCAAATATTAAGACAGTAATTTGATATGAAAGTGCAGCACTTTGTGATATACTGAACCCAGTACAGCCCATGGCATTTAATTGGTGTTACAGGTATCATAACAGGTAGCATTACAATAAAATTATAAAGATATATTGATACAATACAAACTTAATAGAATGAAACCTAAAATGAAGGCAGTGCAATTTATTCATTGGTTTTGTATAGAACTATGAGGCAAAATATGTTTCACACCTTGTTTTTATTTTAATAAAGAAACTTTTGCTTCTGGTGTCCTCCAAACTTCTAAGAAATATTGAAAGATATAATTTCATTACATAGAGCATTGTTGAAGCATCTGTCAGGCCACATGTCTGCTTAAGGTCATATTGATCTGAGTGCTGCGGGCAATTTTTAGGCAGGCAGAGATAGTGCTGGTTTTAAAGCCCTTTCCTCCTTTGTCCTTAAGGGTCAGGTGGTTTTCAGAGCACCCTAGGAAGGAGGTCCTCCTTTATTTCTGTATTTTACATTTTCTTTTATTTGGAATGAGTAGCTTGTATTGTGTGTCAGCTGAGCTGGACTGCTAATGAAAGAAATAAAAGGGGACAAACCCAAAAGCACGTGAAACATGCCTCTCATTTTGCCCCCATTTCTGTTTTCACAGCAGTCTGAGTTTGCCTATGCCTTGCCTTGCTTTCTCTCCTGGAGGCTGGTACTGTGCTTAGTGACGCACATAAACCAGATGTTTGGAGGTTTGCAGGGTCTGCTACTTTGAGAAAAAAGATGTCAAGGCAGGGACTTCTCATGAGGGAGAAATTCACTGTAAATGACGGTGTTCTTTTTCTCTGCAGATGTTCCATTCCAAGAGAAGGAAGATTCTTTCTTTTGCTGAGGGCCAGCAGATTCAAATTATCTAGCTTTATCTGCATTCCTTTGCCCCTCTGCACTGGAGATGTGAGCTCTGCGGGTGATACTGTGTGCTTTCTGTGCCTCCTCCCTGCAGTCTGGGAGGCTGAATTCCTGTTACGTGTTACTGCAGCAAGCCATCCTGCACCAGGTTTACTCCTTAGACAGATTTACCCCTTAGTGGGTTGGTATCAAAGAGCCCAGTCATACAAAATGTTAAATAAGCTGTATTTCAATGCCTAGGAAACAGGGCTGCTATCAGACGACACTGGTCGCTGTGCAGGGCCAGGACCTAAAAATGTGTACGTGGTACGAGAGTGTTTTTAGAATCTTATTTCATTTCATCTTTAAACTAAATACAAAAGTTTAAATAAATATCAGTGCTGATTGTTTACAGCTTTCTCCCCAGCATGGCTTTAAACATTTATTATTCTGACTCTCTTACAATATATTGGCAGCTTTTTATGACTATATTAAGCAAACCTTCAGGGCAGCAGACAAGACAGGATATTATTCTGAGATTAAGGAAGGAAAATGAAAAAGAGGGATGTGAACAAAAGGCAGACCGAAGAGGAAGAGGATCACACTCGCTTTCCACTGCTGGAGGAAACTGCAGCCCCTATTGTATGTGCTCTGAAAGTGATTATCTCCAGTCACTGGTTCTCTCAAGTCTAATCCCCTGATTCCCTGGCTTTTTCTCATCAGGGTTGGAAAGGAGACATCAAAAAGCATTAATATCCATTATAGCAAAGATCCACACCAAAGGGACCATTAGCTAATCTGCGTTAAAATATTTGCTGGATAAATTTTGTTTCCCAAACACATTTTGAGGTGATTATTTACTAATTCGTAATACTTTCACTTTTGCAGGGGGCTTGACTGCTATTGTAGAAATGAAATGTAGCTGGCACTGCAGCTCCGTGTGCTATCACTTTAATTACATGCATCCAAGGATTATGATTTTGAAACCACAGATGTCTGGGGCTTGGCTAATAACAGACAGGATTGTCAGCTGCCCTGTGTCAAGGATAACTGCCTCTCCCTGGGAAGCAGAGGCTGAAGCGCCAGAGTTACGTCCTCACACCGTGAGGTCTCTAATTAACTACAGCACCCAAAGCGGGCCAGACTGAAATCAATATATTAAGCCTCTATTGATGGAAAAAAAATCCTCAAACCCACTACTAATTTAGAAACAGGAGCAATGTATGAGTATTAGAATATTATATTTTATAATTTTGTGTGCTTTTCTAAGATTTTGATAGGAGTAATTTTTGTTTCTCTGTATTTCACAGAACTCTACTACCATGCCATGCCTCTCCATTTATCACACTATTGTACTGAATTACTTACTTAAGTAATTGTTCTGTGTAATAGCAGTGCTCGATGTGTATAATAGATAGCAGTGTAGGAACACAGTACAATGTTACAGCACAATACTAGGTTTTAGTTAGTTTTTGAGTAGTGTTGACCGGGCTATCCAAAGTCTTGCACCAGGGCTCAGTGCTCCTTTGTGCTAAAGGGAGCGCATTCCCCCCACTGGCCCATGCTAGTGACCAGAGGTGCTTCCTTTGGTCACCTCACCAATGCTCTCATACCACTGAGGAGTCCAGGCAGGTTCCTCAGCCCCTCTTTGTCTGTCCCAAGCTCATGTCTGCCATCAGGCAGGTACTTGTGAACATAATGACACGAGGGACTTGCCAAGAATCCTCTGCAGGTCAGACCTTTTGGTTAAAGGGGTCTGAATACCTACTCAAATGCTAAGATGGATTAAAAAAATGTCAACAACAGCAGAGCTGCTTGTGCTCTGGATCATTCTCTGTGAAACCTCGATTTGTGGCTGAGAAGACAGCACCTGTGCTTCTGCTTATACTTGGCACTCAGACGCACATAACATTTTCCCTGATGAGCCTCTCAGGTGCAATTGACTGTGAAGAATATGGTTTCTCCATGGAAGGGCAATAAGAATGTTTGACACATTGAAATCCACAATGATTACAGAAAGTAGGCATGGACAAGGCTCACTCCCCTTTGCAGTTTTGTCAATTGATTCTTTGAGAGTGTGGTTGGATACTTCTAACAAACCTGAGTGCAGATTGCAGTCTACAATGTGGTGTGGAGCCTTGGCTACATTTTTTGCTATCTCAGCTACATTCAGCTCTGGATGAAGAGGATAACAGTTGGACAGAGATGAACCAGGCAGGGAAAAGAAATACGTTAAATTTCTTTACTGTTTCATTATTCTGACTATAGGTTTCTAGTTCATTCTTCAGCCTTTGTATTCATTTGAATTAATCAGTGCTATGATTGCTGTGTAACTGAAGATTGCCTGCATATGAGTGCAAGATAACTTTACCATTTGAGACTTCTATTTCTTGTTGCCTTACACTTCTTGTATCAGAGCATCACACACACACAAAATCTGTAGCTGTGTCCTGAATGGGGTACTCTGCTTAGCCACATAAGTTACCACTATGAACATCTCAATCCGTAACTCTACTCTGTGCACTGGATTTCCATTTAATTTGCATTTGAGATATATTTAAGTGTAGTTTTTAAAGTTGTTCATAGGAACAGTTCTAGCTCAATGCGAGATGACCTCTCCATCCGGTCAGCAGGCCCCCATCTGACGGTGACCTCCTGTTAGATCACCTGTGTCACTGAGCACCCTGAGAGGCTAGCCAGTGTTGAAGACAGAACCTTTCCCAGGAAATGGCCTGTGGAACAGCTTCTCTGGAAATAAGAGTGACCTGACCATCTTCAGAACTAAATGTATAATTCATTTCTTTCATTTAAGCTCTCCTTAGGCAAGATTTTTCATTCCCTTACCATCTATAGGCGGGGAAACAGATATGAGTCTTACACCTCATACTGTCTTGTACACTGATGGATGAAGCATAGACACACCTGTACATCAATCAAGCTATATACCAAGATGGCAGAAAACAGTGTTATACTGTTAAAATGCCAGTTTGAGATGCTTGTGAAATTGTCAGTTAAAGTAACAGTGACAGATTATATAAGTAGATGGTAACATCCAATTATGTATGCATGAATCAAACGCAGTATTCAGATTCTGTTTGTTCATTGGGCTACTTACTCATGAAAAACTGAAAATATGTAAAATGGTATATGCAAAATTAGGTGATCTTTTAATATGAATGTCATAATGGTTATTATGGAAGTCCATTTCTAGGAGAAACTGTATTTCTTATTAATAGCGTATATAAAACTTGTAGGACAGTGCTCTGATTGCTCTTCCATCAGTAAAAAAAAAGTTAGGTCAGGGGAAAAAAACAAAAATTTCAATTACATTTACAGCAGCAGCTGAAGGGGAACAAAATCAATGAAAGGAGCATACTTATTAGAGACCTGCAGTTGCCATAAAACTGAAACTAAATCACACTGACAGTGTCTGAACTTCAGATAAATTGCTTTGAATTCAGAATGGGAGCCTGGAGAAATAATGGAAATGATATTGCAGTTGTTGAAGAAAGGGATAGAAATTTTTATATCTGTTACCCCTCTAGATCTTGCTGGTATTTCAGGGATCAAACACTGATTTGTTATCTGTTTTATTACTATTTTTTGTATAGGGACTCCTATTGTTTCTTTAACAGATGAAACAGTGTTGTCAATCACCTTGGCACTGACTGGTTAGAGAATTATGTGGTTTTTAGAAATCAGATATTTCTTCTTGGTAGCCATCTAAGGTGACCCATAGCTAAGCCTCAGTTCTTGTTAAAAAAAAAAACAAAACAGAAATGCAAGAGAGGGAAACAGGCACAATAAGATAGCCAGTTCAAACTTACTCTTTCTCTCAATAACTCATCTAGCAATTCAGTTCATTTTCTGTGACATCTGCACTGAATGGAATCCTCTGCTCTTTCTTGTGAATTTCTTTACCAAGGGCAGCTGCACTTTCTAAATTCACAGTAATTATCTGATAGTTTGGTTCAGAAAGACTCAAAATTTAGCTGTCATATTAATTGCCTTAACTCCATAGTTTACTTTTTGGAACACCCTTGAAAAAAGCTGTAGTAGGCTAGATTTTATAATATTTTTAATTCTTTGGTTCCCTGTTGGATGGAAATTGCTTGCATGGGCATTGCTTATGAGTATCCTCAGAGAGTCCTGGGTAATAGGCCAACTAGAATTCTCAAGACACTTATGATTACATGTATAGAGGAAGTAAGGAAGATTGGGAAACTTCCAGGCTACATCGGAAGAGAAGTTGCACCACGGTCTACATAATAATGGTATGTAACCCTTCATACCAGCATTGTGACCTTGGTGCTGTGCTTTCCGTATTATATATAGTATTGTTGCTTCACATTAAACTATATAATTTGTTAATTATGATTTTTTTTTGCAGTTTTGTAGACCATATTGTAGATGTTGATAATTGCTAAAATATAAAAGTTTACAGAGGCATGCGTTGTTGGTAACACCAATGTGTTACACCATTTTATTGATGTAGAAATAGTTCGTCCAGGGTTACATATAGACTTCACATCTGTGTGGAAAGAAGGAACCTAAACTCTGAAGTAAAATGCTAGCCACTCTACACTGAAATGAAATTTAAAATGCTATATTGCGTAGCAATGAAATAGAAAAATAGTTTATATGCAACTTGCTATATGAATGCAATGGGAATAAAAACTACCTTTATCAACTGGGTGACTATAACACCTCTTTTTATTAAAAAGGTTATACTGGAAAACAAAACAAAAAGAGTTTAGATATTACAGTAAGCCCACTGTAGTGCAAATTGCATCTTTGTGTGTGTGTGTGTGTGTGTGTGTGTGCTGGGGATTCAGGAAAGCTGTTAAATAAGAAGCTTGTCCTTCCATTTGATTTCCTTGAAGCATTCAGGAAGATTTGGGTGCAGAATGACATTCTTCATCCATTGCTTCAAGGAAAAGAGCTTTTAAATCTTTTTTCAGTTTATTTCAGCTTGAAATTCAGCATGCCAGACCACCTACTGTAATCTAATGTTTATTTCTATTCCTAACTTAAAATAATTCTGCAGTTTAAAAGTCTTCCACAACCAAAGGTCTCTCCTAGTATTAATTTTCTGGGACAAATGGAGAGAAGTGTACCACTCTGCTGTATTGTTAAATTTTCACACATTTAGCAATTTTTTTCAGAGCCAAAAAATAATGATCATTTCACCAGTAAATATGAACTATTTCATCACCTGGTTCTAATAAATTAATAATTCATACATGTTAAAGTGTTGACGTAAAAATTGGTTAGGGAGGTATTACCATGACTGTGAATTGACTCACAGGATTAAATTATGAGTCTGCATTGTGGATTATCTTAATGAATTTTTCTTCTCAGAATGGTTGATTATATGTTTTAAATGTGTAATACACCGTTTGTGCCAGTCAAGTTATAGAAAGTGAAGTTAGATTGCTATAAATTTTGGTTAAGATATACATGTGTGTAAGTTGTATCCCCATATAAATGATGCAGTCTCTTTGCTGAAGAAGGGACTATTTACAAGAGTTGTGTAAGACCCTGGCTAAAGTGAGGTGGTGGGTTAACTGTGTGTGAAGGACTCTCTGCAAATTACTAAGTGTTGGTCTTTGGATGCCCCTATGTTGAACAGTTTGCCTATGAGTGTGTGTGTTAACATATAGTAGTTAACAATTTACTGGAAGAAATGCACAATTTGATTACTCTGAAAAATGTGCTACTCTTTTTATTTAATGGAAAACAATATGCAGACATTCAGGACTCTTTCATTTGGAATTAAATTCAAAACTCTGTTTGTCTTATGTAACTTTGATTCTTTGAGTTGTGCCAGATCATGATCCATGTTTTGATGTATGTTTCAGATCCTTTATGTTCCAAATGAGTTCAGGCCTAAATTCTGGAATCAAGTCTCCTTTGTAATTATATACAGACATGGTTAGGCTTTTATTTGTGTTTGATTTTTTTGGTATAGTTTACAGTTCTTCTGTATACTTACAAATTAATTTGAATAGTAACATATTTCATCAACAGTCTTTCAAGCAGCTATATTGTAGCCCCTTTAAAGGCAGGTTGTTGAGATCTTTAAAGGGATTGTTTCAGGAGGTGCCTTCTGGAGGCAGATAAAAAAAATGGCTTGAACTTACAAATCTTTACAAAAGGAGGATATTTATGTGGTTTGAAAGAGTTCAGATCTATCTACATTTATCATGTCCCTCAGAATCAAATGACAGTAGTATCCATACTGATACCCTTTATATTTTTCTGAGCTTTCCTTGTGTTCTTCACCCCCTCCCCATACTGTTTCCATTTTTCATCTGGCAGTAGTGAAACATAATAATAAACTATTGGCATTCACAGTTATGCACTGAAGAAACAGTTATAAGGTTATTCAAGAGCAGATTTTACTAGGCTAACCTACACTGAAAGCTAGTCTTTCTTAATAGTCTGTATAGGCTGGAGGAAATGTTGAAGCATATTTTCCATCTGGAATCCATAGCTAAGATATTGTTAGAAGCAAGCAGTCCTCAACATGCACATTGGAGAGGCAAGGCAAGGCAAGGCGAGGCAAGGCAAGGCAAGGCAAGGCAAGGCAAGGCAAGGCAAGGCAAAGCAAGGCAAGGCAAGGCAAGGCAAGGCAAGGCAAGGAAAGGAAAGGAAAGAAAAGGAAAAAGGCCAGGCAAGGAAAAAGGCAAGGCAAGCCAAGGAAAAAGGCAATGCAAGGCAAGCAAAAAAGCAAGGCAAGCAAAAAAGCAAGGCAAGACAAGGCAAGGCAAGGAAAGGAGACGAAAAAGTACTTGGTCATCTGTCACTTACTTACATATGGAATCTACCATGGCTTTATTTTCCATTATCATTCTCAAGGGTCTGGTCCATTTACATTGCAGCTGATCAGAAAGGATTTTCTGATTCTATTGCTGGAAAAGAAACTGATGTGCAGTGGCTCATTAAGAATAACATTGGCATTAGGAACTTTATTCTAAAATGAAAAGTATCCCTTTGGTATGAAGACCAACCCTGTAACTCCACCATAATATAGAATGAAGGGAGACTGGTGAAATCTCTGTAGATCACCAGCAGCAGAAGCAATCTGAGGCTGTAATGAACCCTTAAATGCTATCTGGCTTGCCATAAGAAGTGATTTTGGGCACTTAAGAAAAAAAAAATTAGGTATCCAAAATGCTTCAGAGACTAGAGGATGACTCAGGCCATGCTTCATTCTTCCTAGCCACACATTGTTCATCACATCTTACCATTTAATGTTAAATAATGCATCTAATGGATAACAGTAAAATTCATTAAGGATATTGCTATATTGTTTCTCCTCTCCTTGATCATAATAAAGCCTGACAGTTTGAAGCGCAACAAGAAACTGCTTTGATTTTAACTTCACTTGATGCCTGAAATGGATCACAGGGTAAGTAGAAACTTTTGGTTGAAGGCCTTTATTAGAAGTGTTAAAATAATCACTCATCCCACTAAAGAGTCCACCAAAGTGTTTTTTTAGTTAGATTCCAAGAGGGGAGAGAGTAATAATCTACTGTAAGGAAAATATGTGTCAGAGGATTTTACATGACAAATATGTGAATGAAAATTAAACCTTAATCATCTTAATAAAAAATTGCTTCTAAGCATAAAGCTGCAGCATAATACTGAGTAGGAAAGGTTGGATGTCTTTTGGAACCATACAGATCTCAGTCAGATGAGACATACACCATGGTCATAACAGATTTTTCTATTGCCTCTCCTGCAATGCAGCTATGTGAAGGATTTATCATATTAAGTCATTTGATATATGACTTTGAGTACAATAAGTAATATTAAGTCATTTAATATGTGACTTTGAGTACAGTAAGTTGAATCAAATCAACACTTCAGTTGTGTGTTCATATCTGGTCAAATGGAAAGTATTTTCCAGTCGTCCTGCAGCCTCTTTCCTCAAATTCCATGGGTTAAGTTGAGAATAGCTAAAATAAGTGAGGAATTTCTATTTTCCTGAAACTAGTTTCTAAGAAAATTCTATCCTCTTCATCTGACACAAAGAAAAATTAGGCTTAAGGAGCTGATTAGGAATCTTTTTTTTTTTTTTTTTTTTTTTTTTTTTGAGAAGCCACCCTTCAGGAGTACTAAAACAGTGGAGTTTTATTTATCCAAAGCTGAAGAAACCCAGCTCAGCAGAGTCCTACTAAATAATTTTGCTTTTGCAGGTAAGATCATGCTGCTCAAAGGCAAGGCATAAGTTACTGAATTGCATGAACAACCCCTTCGTGGAAAGCAGATGGTCAGTTAAAACATAGAAGAAAAAGAAATTGGCATAGGTGAAAATGCTGAAAAATATATAAACAAACAGTTCTGATTAACACCTGGTTCACAACTTAGCTGAAACCTATGCTGACAAACATTGATCAGCAGAAAGCCAATACAGAGAGGCATGGAAGAGAGGCATGTATTTATGAACGTGTATAAGTACAGGTGGTACTTATGTGATAAACTGTTGAATTGCAGGATGAGCAATCTTATTAATTTATCATGCAGCTTTAACTGCTTTCTTGCTCCTGCTCATTTATCTACCTTGTCTGGATTTGTTCACATGGTTGCAAGCCAGAGCTGGAACACAACTTCAGATGCTATTATTGTCTGTCTGGTGAAGTGCAGCAACTCATCACATCACAAAATGGGTTCGTTTAAGCTGCCCACGAATTGAATCTTACAGATTAATCTCATGATATTTCTGTGCGTAAAGAAGCTCTGAAAGAATGCCTAGTTGGTCTCTGGGGGCCTGCCTTTCAATATTGTTTACACACCTAATGATATAGACAGACATCTGGTGGGATTTTCTTTGGCTCTGAGGCATCAAATAAAAGGATTTAGGTGTCTGAACACTGCTTCAAATTCTGCAGCCCTTATCTGTTCTTACCTGCATATTTAGGAACAAAAGTTTTTAGTTTTAAAAGTATTTAGAAAACTACTTTTCTTCATAGGGAGGCAGAAAAATAGTGTCAGTAAAAGAGGTGGGAGAAAAAAACAGGTGGTGTTCTTTGAATTTAAGTGGTATTTATTCAACAGTTAATTCTATGTCTTCAGAGACTCATTGGTAAAGTCTTTCTATTGTTTTGCTGAAGTACCCCATTGATAAAATAGTATATATAATACTCCAGTCTTAGCCCCTGTACTGAGGCCTCAACCTGACAGAGGAAGTGGAAGCTAAACGTTAAAATAACAGTAATGTATAACATCTATGTGTAGGCTTGATCTTTAGTTAATGAAAACTTGTCATTGGTATCATCTGATTTAAACTAGTTGAGTATCTTGCTTCTAAACATGTTTGTTTATGTGATTTTGGTGATTTCATTCTAGGCAATCTGCACTGAATTTGGAAAGTTTTTCAGCTAAAGTTGTTCAGTGAAAAAGTATTGAAGCTTCCATGACAGAAACAATTATCCTCTCTCTAAAATAAAGGCATCAATAAGAAAGACTAGTTTGAGAAAGTTTCAGTTTAGAGAATTTGTTTTTTCCTTTTTTGTGTTTGTACCTCAAAAGTCCCTGGATATTTTTACTACTGAAGTTGCCACCAGGCAGCCATTGTAATGAAAGAAGTCATCATGAAGGGTACTTTTTTCTCATAGTCTGAAACACAAAGGCCTACAGTCAACATCTTTCTTTTTTACGATTTGACATTTTTCTTTTGTTTATTTCAAAAGCCAATTTTACATTTCATTAGGTAGAACAATATACCATCAGTCTTATAGGCAATTACAAGCTCCAGCGACAGCATATAGCACATAGAGGCTAAATAAACAATGCAGAAAGTAGCAAAAAAGTAAAATACCCATCTGTAGAATATTTTTTTTATCCATGCATGGAATAGAATAGAATAGAAGAGACCATTTCAGTTGGAAGGGACCTACAACGATCATCTAGTCCAACTGCCTGACCACTTCAGGGCTGACCAAGTTAAAGCATGTTGTTAAGGGCATTGTCCAAATAACTCTTGAACACTGACAGGCTTAGGGCATCGATCACCTCTCTAGGAAGCCTGTTCTAGTGTTTGACCATCATCTCGGTAAAAGAATGCTTCCTAATGTCCAGTCTAAACCTACCCTGACGCAGCTTTGAACCATTCCTATGTGTCCAGTCACAGGATCCCAGGGAGAAGAGCTCAGCACCTCCCTCTCCACTTCCGTTCCTCAGGAAGCTGTAGAGAGCAGTGAAGTCATCCCTCAGCCTCCTTTTCTCCATGTTAGACAAGCCCAAAGTCCTTAGCCACTCCTCATAGAACATTCCTTCCAGCCCTTTCACCAGCTTTGTTGCCCTCCTCTGGATGCATTCAAGGACCTTCACATCCTTCTTAAATTGTGAGGCCCAGAACTGCTCACCTTCAAGGTGAGGCTGCACTAGTGTTGAATACAGTGGGATAATGACCTCTTTTGACTAGCTGGTTATACTGTTTGATGCACCCCAGGATGTAGTTTGCCCTCTTTGCTGCCAGGGCACGCTGCTGACTCATATTGAGCCTGCTGCCAACCAGCACCCCCACATTCCTTTCTGCAGGGCTGGTGTCCAGCCACTCCTCTCCCAGTTTATACTTGTGCTCCATGTAACTCCATCCCAGGTGCAGAATCCAGCATTTGGACTGGTTAAATTTCATCCCATTAATCATTGCCTGGTGCTCCAATCTATCTAGATCCCTCTGCAAAGCCTCCTGTCCCTCAAGAGAACCAACAGCACCTCCCAGTTTGGTATCATCAGCAAACTTGCTCATGGGGCATTTAACTCCCGCATCCAGATTGTTGATAAATATATTGAACAGCACCGGCCCTAGAATTGAACCCTGAGGAACTGTGCTGGTGACTGGTCGCCAGCGAGATGTAGCCCCATTCAATACAACCCGTTGAGCCCTGCCCTTCAGCCAGTTCTTCACCCAGCGCACCGTAAACCCACTCATCCCTAAAGTACAACAAATCCCTATTTAGGAACATAAAAATATGGAAATGTCTATATTGCTTCAGGCTATGAGCCTGCAAAGAGCCAGATTCTGTCTCTGATGGTGTTTGGAAGAGGAAGGGTAAAACCAGTACAAATATGTCTGATACTTCACCCTGATAACTGTGTAGCCTCCAGCTCTGTCCAGTGTAGGGCATTTCCTGGCCCTGGTATGATTTGCCTACTTAATAAACCTCAATGGATCTGTCTTCTAAGTACTTAGCAAATCCTCCCTTGAACCCATTTGAACTTCCTGTATTCACAATATGCTTTGTCAAGAAGTTTTGGGAGTGACTTTGTCAAAAGCCCTTAGGAAATTGAGGCAGACTATAACAAATGGACAACTTTATGAGTATGTTTGTTGATCCCTACAAACATTTGTAAAGCTGGATCTTTGTTTAGAAAAGTAATGTTTACTTTTCTGAAGCAAACCATATTTATCTAGACATCTATTAATTCTGTCCTTTAGTGTGGTGGCTACTGATTTTGTTGCCTCTTCTTTTAATTTTGGCAATTCGAGTGCTGCATTTCATAGCTTATTGATGAATTTGCTTTGGTTTATCTGCTGACTACATACAAGAATAGCGTAAATTGTCAATCTTGATATTCTGTGAGGTTTAAAGTCTTTTTTTTTTTTTTTTTTTTTTTGTGATCAGCTTATTAACACAACCTGGGTATTTTTGATGTTAAATATTAAAGAAGAAGTCCTGTCCAAAATCCTGTGTTTTTAGAGAATCCCACAAAGAACACTTTGGGCTAAAGCTGTTTGTTTAATCATAATAGTCTAAACTCTGTCACTTGCCAGTTAAGTTCAATTGTTGAACTTGCAATTGGAAGTTAAATTCTGAATATTCTTTGTGTGAAGTTGTTTGATCTTATTTGGTACATATATTCTTTCTAGTTTCCTGTCTCTCATCTGGCACTCATCACATCACACTCAACTGAAAAGGAGTCATTTCAATGCAAAAACATAGCTTTGCCTATTTTGGGGGGTATTTTGTGTTTGAGAATGTAACAAGGCTAAAAATAACGTATATATAATCTCACTATTTTGTTCATATTGTGGAATGTGATATAAAAGGAGTTCCAGCAATGATGGCACAATTATGTGTGACAGGCAGGAACAAGAAAACATTTCATATATTCTCTTCCTTTTGCCAAAATACCTTGAACATCTCACACAAAATACAATATAGTTGAGTGGTGGCTATTATTTAATATTGCCAGGTTATTTATTATTATTAAAAGGATATTTTTTCACCAATACAATTGGAGGTCAAAAATGCCTTTGAAGTTTGCTTAATTAAGAAAAATTCCCTAAAGCTTACTAATTTAAAAGCTGGGATTCTCCAGAATCCATATAAAACCACTAGTATTCAGTTTTCCCCCCCCAGTTTCTGCACTAACTCTGAAAAGCTCAGCTGAAGGAACTGCTCATAATTCTTAGTGGCCAGTGAAAGTAATAGGACATTTCCTTTGCTATTGCAAATGGGATGATTTTTTAAATTTTCACTTGAAATAAAAAAAAGTACTAAAGAACATGCACTTTGCCAAAGTAGGAAATTCTTCTAATATGTGTAGTATTGCGATTGGGATAGCTCAGTTTCTTAACTTTTGTAAACTAGAAATTCTCAGCTCCTGCCCCCCCCGCCCCCTCCAGTTTCTATCAGTATGGTCTCATAGTGTCATACTAAAACAATTGGAGTACTTTCCAGATTAACCACATTTCATGAAATGCTGTTAGGCTTTAGCAATTCTTTCTGTTGTAATTCTCTGCTCAGAGGCTACCCTTGCTTTCTTACTTCTTTCTAAATTTTTACATTACTCCTTTGACCAACCACATGGCTACTACTTTTACATATTCCCTTGCCAAATCAGGTTAAAATGAATAAAATTAAAACTGAGATCTCTTCAGTGGGATTAATTTTTGCTTTTGAAAAAAACCCCAAAACTTCTGATTGCCTTTAGTCAGTCCAAGGAGTTCTTCAAAGAACTTATTTAAATGGGATTATTCGTTGTACAAAGGTACTACTTACTGCAAGTAAAACATGCAGTATCATTTTTAAGTGTGTGAGTAACTATGTGAGAAATCTCACTGAAATTAAGCATGTGTTTCAGGTGTTTTTCTGAACTTAGGATTTTATAAAGTTAATTTAAAATAATATTTTTTTCCTTCTGTATCTCTTGTATCAAATTGTGTATTATTTTTCTTTTAAAAGTAGAGACCTTGAGACAGATTCTCAAAGAAATTTAGTAGACCTAATATACTTGGATATTTTTAAGTACTTCACAAGATGCTATCTCCAAGTATTTATACACTTTGGAAATCTCCATCCTCCATAGAAAAATATGTTTATTATTTAATAGCTCAAATGTGTATTATTTTTTTCTGACTATGAAGAATTCTATATAACAGTAAGGCTCCGATGCAGAATGGATCTACATGTTTAGTGATAGTACTCCCTGTGTTTTTATTTGCTTAAAATATACTTGCCTAAAGTAATACCAAAATGAAAAAAATGAAAGGAAGAAAAACATTCCACTAAAGAAAAGAGAAAAATAGCAAATTCATTTAGCTAGTTAACTCATTTAATTAATCTCAGAGTTAAATGGAGGAAAGAAAAGCTACAAGGATGAAAATCACAGCAAAAGAAACCCGTTCAGGCCTGTTCATCATACCCTTGACTGTCCTGTCCTATCTGGCTGGTCTGCTGAAGCTCAAAAAGGTGGTCTGTTAAGGGTTAAACACTACTCTCCACCGTCCAGAGTGTAATAAACTCATCAGGCTCACTGTAGGCAGGAGTGGGAGGCACCACAGGCAAGCCATGGTGGATAGGATCCTTATGCTGGGCTTTGCTTGCAGGTGAGGTCTCTGTGCTGCTGGCAGATCTTAGATACTATCTGGAACGATGCTCATAGTCACATTAGAGGCTATTCTCACTCCTACTTGTCCAGCCAAAGAGAGAAGAAAGGTTGCTTAGAGCAATCCTCTCCTCTCCTCTCCTCTCCTCTCCTCTCCTCTCCTCTCCTCTCCTCTCCTCTCCTCTCCTCTCCTCTCCTCTCCTCTCCTCTCCTCTCCTCTCCTCTCCTCTCCTCTCCTCTCCTCTCCTCTCCTCTCCTCTCCTCTCCTCTCCTCTCCTCTCCTCTCCCTCACACCTTTGAGTTTTCCAGAGCACTTGGCTGTGCTGAGGCTTAGTATTATATTTACTGAAATTAAGCAAACCATTTTCCGAAGTTATAGGCAGCAGAGCATATCCATAGATCAGAAACTGAGAGTCTTTCGATCCTTCCTGTGGTTCTGTTTAAATATGCCAGGAGTGGGCAATGAAAATTGGCTCTGGCACCTTCCCTGCCTGTTATAAAAGGGCGGAAACCCATAACGAACCAAAGCACACACAACAGCATTTGCCATCTGCAGAGCTTCCAGACCTTTGCTAATTTTATGGAGATTGGCCAAAGACTAAGGAAGCCAGAATCCCAATTAAAAACATGCATCCATGCACAGACTAGAAGGAAAGTATGTTATAAGTAATGATGATGAGAAAGCAGTCAGTGAAAAACATAAAGCAGCCAAGAAAATTTAACAAATATAAGCAGGGATACCTAACAATTCTGTGGATAAAAAATGAGGCAGGGAGAGATAAGAGTGGTCTTGTGGAAAAGAGGCAAGATCATCTGTAATACAAATTTGTGTGAGGCAGAAAAGCTTCAAAACCAGAATGATGTTACCCTGCCATAAAACTTTTAAACCTTCCTGCTATGAGCTGCTTCTTCCTCTCTCCCAGTATTTTGTCAAGACAGATGAATCATGGTGCACTTACTCCAGCTAAAATAAACCTTGAATTTTAGAGCTTCAATACTTTCACATTTTTTTTCCTCCTGGATTGTCAAATGGGAAGATTTATTCTTACTGAGATTAATGTGCAATCAAACTCAAGTATTCATAGCTGAATATTTGTCATTCTGAAAAAAATTGTAAATAACCAACAAGGCAAATGTATCTTTGTAGTCTTTCAGGCTAATGATTTTGGTTCTGCTTTTTATTTTAAATGAGTGGGATATAGCTGCATGGTAGCAAAATTACACGGACATCTAAATGGCTATACAGTATCAAACTGTGAATTTTCTTTCTGATGCAAACACAAGATAATAGGAGGTGAAAAGTGGCTGTTGTTAGTGCCTGAATAAATTAGAACAATGTATTTGGAAAGAAAAGGAAAGAAAAATAAGAGAGGCAACTTAAGAACTGGAAATAAAGTAAAACAGCTATTTTCTATTTTGACTGAAAAGGGAGAAAAAAGGAGGTAAACCATGGAAGAGATCAGCCACAGAACAGAGAATATATTTGGCTTGCCTCTCATCTACAGTGTTCCTGAATGAAAAAGGTCCCTAAAGCAAGTCTAAAAATACTGTTTAAAATTGTCCCTTTGAGAAACCCCTTACAGTGCTCATGCCAAGTGCAGGAGCCTATATGAAAACCAGGATTAATGAGAAAATTGTTTTGGAGACTGGGGCCAAGTCTTCAAACAGGCTTGTATGGTGTCTTTCACCACAGAGTTTCTCTCCTGATTGCTTATAGGATATCACCACAGCTTGCTGCCTTATCTCCAGAAAAATGAAATAATGATGTTAGTGGGCTGCCATCCCTGGGAGTCTGAGAGAAGAGAGAGAAAAGAAGAGAAAAGAAGAGAAAAGAAGAGAAAAGAAGAGAAAAGAAGAGAAAAGAAGAGAAAAGGAGAGGAGAGGAGAGGAGAGGAGAGGAGAGGAGAGGAGAGGAGAGGAGAGGAGAGGAGAGGAGAGGAGAGGAGAGGAGAGAAGAGAAGAGAAGAGAAGAGAAGAGAAGAGAAGAGAAGAGAAGAGAAGAGAAGAGAAGAGAAGAGAAGAGAAGAGAAGAGAAGAGAAGAGAAGAGAAGAGAAAAGAGAATATTTCAGTTGGAAGGGTCCTGCAATGATCATCTAGTCTAACTGCCTGGGCAATTCAGGGCTGACCAAAAGTTAAAGCCAACTGTGAACCTCAAAGTTAGTGGAGAGCATGGTGCTGAGTTAGAGATGTCCTGGAGGATGCAGAAACAGGCTTGCACAGGTTCTTCTCGCAAGCCCATGACTGCTGCCAGCGTGAGTGCTGCAAGGACACAGGCACCTGGCAATGTACCACCAGAATATGGAAAACATGTCAGCTGTGCCTTTTCTGGTACGGTTGTAGATTAATTAGTGTTTGCCCTGGTCAGGGATTATGCTGAGCTAAACCAAGGGACAGAGTATCACTGTGCTGCTGCAACAATGCAGCGCTAGGCTGTCACTGTATCCCTACTCCTCTGAGCAGGAAATCAACCACAAAACAAGGTGCTTGTTGCATCATTGCAGCTAGTCAGGTGTGCTACTGGATGCAGAAGAACCTGCTTTTCTCCCTGTGCAAGAAGTGGAGGTTTATATCTATGTGATAGAGAAGACAGTTCTAAACTTGGAAGTTTTTCAGAAATAAAAAGAGATTGACAGGGAAAGGACAAGTTTTTTAGGGTGTCAGGGCTTTAGCACATGCCCCTTACACACATATTCACAAGGCAGATCTGCCTCATTTGTGCTGTACTACACAGAAGGAAATGATCTCGAACTAATTCTACTATGAATGTTATCAGAACGATATTTTTCCTTGCAATATCTGATATCCCAGAAAAGTTGTTAATCATGCAGACAGCGTGAGCTATTTCTGAATTGGAAAGGAATACAAGGTAACTATGTTATTACCACAGAATTGTTTTTACCAGCTGCATGTGTTATTTAAAGCTAGGTTGTGTGTAAAGAGCTGGGCGTGAAAGGGTATGACAAACAAAACTCGATTATATGTCAGACCTTTAAATAAAATAAATTCTGCTCAGTTGAAATGTGCACATGCGAATTAGTCATTTGGTATTTAACTAACATAGTAATCAATTTAAAGGCTCCAGACATTTGAGATTTTATTTATCCATTTATTTCCTACTGCCCATCTGGTGTGCATGCCAGAAATGGTAATGTTCTACAAGCCAAATGAGAAAAGTAAAAAAAAAAACCCAGACTCACTCCATAAGATTTCCTCTATAAGCTCTCCCCTCCAGAACCCCTTAGGTGGAATTCAAATCCATTGCTTAATTTTTAAATATGATAGGGATACAAAATTAGCATTTTTGATTATTTAGGAAATATTCAAAGATTCTGGAGATAATTCCAGTAAAGTGCACAAAGCGCTCTCGTCTCCTTATCATAACTTATCAGCTTGACCTAGTAATGTTTATACAAATAACTGTAACTAATTTTGAGACTAATCTCTTCATACTAAGTGTCCATGGCTCTTATTCCAGGAAACAGAATTAAATATAGATAACATTTTGCAGGATTCTGCCCTGTTCCTCTAAAATTAGTTATGGAAACCTCAAAACCAGATGTGAAAGCAGGATGTGAATTCAGTGACCCCTACTTAAAAAAAAAAACCAAACAAACACAACCAGAAGAGTAAATAGTGCTCCACTTCTATAGTAGCTCAATAGCTGGAGCACTTGTCCAATGGTGGTGTTGGAGACTGCCTATATTTTACATTAAGCAATCCTTTTACATTAAAAATCCTGAAACAGTCCTCAGAGCAGGTGTTGGAAGGTATGTCAGCCCGCTGCAGCCAAATGCCAAGGGAACCAAACGCCTCTTGTATCCCCACTCTTGTTCAATCAGCAAATGCTTAACCAGTCTGTGCTAAATGGAAGTTCCAGCCTCAGGAGAATGGGTTGAAAACTCTTTCACATAAACTAGTCTTCAGATTATTGGTTACACTTTGGGAAAGGCACAAAGGATTGACATATCAAGAAAAGAAATGAGCAATTTTTCATTTCATGTCTACACTACTCAACTTTGTCTGGTACCAAGTAGTCCAGTACTGAGATGTAGGCTGGAGGATGAAGGCTGGAGGAACGACAACTATATTTTCCTAAAAAGGTTATTGTTGCTTCATTTTTGGAGAGAAAGCAGAGTTGTGAATCCTGTGTGCAAGCTGTGCTTTCCAGTTACAGTGAATGAGGTACGTAAACCACATAAATTAATGAAGTTTGATTTGCATAGCTGTCCTGTGTATTTTTTATGGTCTAACATAAGAAGTTCTGAGTTCAGGGAGGCATATTTAAACTGGTCTGTTCAAGCAGTCTAGCATTGTGAGTACCACTTGGTTATGCTCAGATCCCTTTGGGTGCAGTGTATGGCAAGTAGCATTTAACCTGAGGTCATGGATTCTGCTCTGGCAGTCAAGTACCTAACTCCATTTGTAGCTGAGTGCCAAGTAAGGAATATATTCAAAAACTGTTTCAAATGAAAAAAAACTGTGGAGTAGAGATTTTTTGACAATGTTTGGTTGTCTGTGAAAAATAGAGGACTTAACCCAAAAATCAGCTAATGAGTAGCTTCTGTTAATCAGACTTGATTGTAGTCCTTGTAGTTTTAGAACAGCCTAGCAAATATTGCCAAGAAGAAACAGGCACCTCTACTTTCTACCAGAACTACGGAGGTTTTTCACAATTATTTTGCTCCTTTATTCATCAGAAAGTTTTCTTATCTGAAGCACTTGAAAGACTTGAAATTGTTCTATAAATAACGAATATAAAAGCAAATTATGAACTACAATATTAACCATGCTTGTTTTCTCATTGCACACATTTTCTTCCTGCATCAAAAAGCTATCACTGTCTCTTCTTTATATACATAAATTGAACAAACATAAGTTAGAGTCTTTGGAATACATTGTAGAAATTGTTATAGACCTTAATGGTTGCTCTTTAGAAATTTTCTAATTGCTGTTGGTAACTAATCTCACTTTCCAAATTCCCTTTGACTAATGTCAGACAGGATGGCTGTATCATAATTTTCTATAATGCAGTGCAACTTGTTAAGAGTGGTATTAATTTCTTTACCATTGGAGAATAGAAGAGAATTGTGCACAAGATGAAGCTACAAGACAGTTTGTGGAATATAAAGAGCCTTGGACAACTTGCACACTTTGGTGCAAGCCTTGTGACTCTAAGTAATGAGAAGTAGGCAAAATCCTACTCCTCCACAGCCCTGGTAGCCAGTAGAGAAAGGCATGGGAAGCCAGTAACCACTATTTCTTTTCAAATGGAACTGTGAGTAGGGCCCTCCTACTGTTCCTGCTCAACACCAAAGAGCATAGTTTAAAGGCCTAGTACCTACCAAATGCTCTGAAATCATCTCATTAGATGCTTGCTCAAGTATTGGTCTTTATATGGATCTCTGAACTGTTACCTCAGTGGCAAAAATGTGTTCAGATAAGGCTAAACAAGGAAGACAAGAAAAATATATCTGTCTTTGTTCATTGTTGCAAGAATTTATGGATTTGTGCTTAGAAAAATCTGAAATGACTCTTTTAAAGAGTAAAACAGCGATTAAATTCAACAGGACAAAGTCCTGCTGTGAGGGTACCTTTTTCATTATGTCATTTTCATCTATAATAGCCCTGGGACTTTGTTTCTTCAACTGTCTCACACTGTCTGGAATTTAACATCCTATCGTCTGTGCAGCAGTTATACATTTTTATGCAGGAAACACCCACTTAGTACTGTTAAATCATGAGGCCAGCCAGCTTTTATAATCAGCTTCTTTGAAAAGCTTTTGTATAAAGGATACTGTATGAAAGGCACCAATAAAACATTAATGACCTGTGCTTCCGATCTCAAACAGCAGGAACATGCACATTCAAGCAGCTCAGTTTCCATCTCTGCTAGAGACTGTAGCAACATGAGCACTTCTGTACATTACGTTGTGTAAAGTATTTTATTTTCAGCAACACAAAATACAACACAAACTTCAGTGGGAATCCTGGAATATTAAATATAGCTCTTTTTTATTAAAGCTATGTAGTATTTACTTGCATAGCAACATCACAAATAATCAGAGTATAAAAGGTTCCACTTCGTGGAGGGTAGGAAAAAATAGACAATTCTTTGGCTTTGGTTGCATTGTTGTTCATTGTAAATCATGTTACTGGTAAAATTTGACATGTTGCATGATAATCATTACTGTTCTGGTGCCCAGCCATCCCTGATATAGGCAATAAAAGTAAAACTTCTGCTCCAACAAAACTTAAAGGATTTTTTAAAAAATTATGCTAATTAAATACATGCAGAATGTATGAGGCTCATGACTTTGAGTTGATGGTGAACGATGTTTGTGACTACCATGATAGTTACAATAAAAACCTTTGTTGGATTTAGTGGGCAAGTGTGTCTGGCTGAAGCAAATGATAAAACAAGGGTGGTGCTGGATCAGAGTGAGGTTCAGTTTAACCCCTGAAAGCCACATCTACTTGTGCTGTGTTTGAGCTGTTATGGGGAAGGTGACTCATTTATGTATGTTAAAATGGCCACAGAGTCTAGAAACAGATTAGTACTTTGACTTCACAAGTGGACATCCTGGTTGACCTTTTGTTTTGCTCCCTCCACGCCACTTCCACTGTTACCTCAGCCACAGGGAAGCTGAACAATGCGACACCGTATAGTTGGATGAGTCTCCCTGAAACTGTTGCATAGAGAAGAGCATGCTGGATTCTCTGGGACTTTTCTTACAAGTCAACTAAGAATAAATTAGCTATTTCTTTTTTTTTTTCCGTTCCCTTGTCTATTTGTAAGTGAGTGTCCATGCACTTATTATTAGATCATGGCTTTATTTTCTTTTCATTAAATCTCAACCAGCAACAGCCGCCCATTAAGAGCAGGAGAGAAGAAAATAATTCCACTGGCTTTTATACCACTAAATAGATCTTTTTGGATCTAAGTACCTTAATCATGTGGAAATCAAAACTGCTACATATGATGAAATTCACTGTCAGTGAACTATTTAAAGAGCAATACAGGTTGACGAGATGTTCCCTGCTGCCACAATAAGGAAGCAATATTGAGGTTTCACATTTCCTTGCATTTTGATTAGTTGGCAACATATAATTGGTCTGTGTAGAAAATGCTGTGCTCTCCTACTTCTCATATCTAGAAGCCAGCTCAAAAATAAGATCTGGAGAGTTGCCATCATTCACCTCAGCCCACAAACAGTTTAGATATAGCCAAACATAGGAGTAAGTGCTTTAATAAGTCTCTTTAAATGGCATGAATGACCATAATTATTGCTTTTGAATTTATAAGCAACCATACAGTGCATTGCTTACGTATGTAGTATCATAGACACCCATGGTATCTGAGGGGTGAAAGAGATATCCTATATACCTTGCTGTAATATCTCTAACAGTGAACAGTGAAAGAAGGAATATAAGAAAGAGAGCAAGCATGGAAAAATAATCCCCTCATGATATTTTGTTGCAGCCAGAAGTTTAAGGATTCTGTAAGCTGGATGTTACATTCAGATCATTGTTTTGGAAAAGCTACAGATGGATCTGTCCTTAATGAATTTGACTTATGCCTTTTTGAAGGTGTTTCATGCTTTTGGGCTTGGTGCAGTGACTACCTCAGGTTATTTCAGTGCTGTGTAAAGAAGTCCTGCACTGAAGCACCAGAAGAAGTAAATTTCCACCCTCTCACAGCAAGGAAATAACTAGACCATGAACCTGTTCTGGTTCCCTGCCTGTACCTCAGCTATTGATCCTTGCTCTGAACATAACAGCAAAAACATATGTAGCCCTATACTTACAATACTTTTGTCTTCTAAGTATGAGGAGCATTTAAAATGCCATAACACCTGAAAATATCAAGGTAATAGAAACTTTATAAAGTAAATTGCTAGTACATTATTAATCCTTTGTGTCACTCTGCTGAAATCAGTGGAGTAACATCAGGGAGGAATTTGGCCGTGATTTTTAAATTACTACCTAGCACAAATTAATTGCACACCAAAGGCTTTTAAACCATGTTAGATAAGCTACACAGTCAAGGCTAATCTTATTATAGTGACATGGTAACATTAGAACTACATTACAGAGAATTTAATTCTGCTCCTATGTGCCTTATTTAGGTGCCTATTATCTTCATTTTCTGCCCTACAGAAGTGCAGTCAAAGCTAAAAACACACCCACTTGCATCTGCCACTTCAATTTACTCATGATTTTGTAGTGTAATTTTGATCATGGTCAGAAAAGAAACACAATCAATAAGAAACAGGCAGGTTGTATCTTCAATGAACCTCTGCCTCTCAGCCATCCCCTTTTCCCTCAAGCTGTGTAGTGAAACAGATATGGATTGAACAGTTAACCAAAAAAAGAATAATTAAAAGAGGTTGGAGAAAAATTAGAAATCAGCTAACAAAAAGTTACAGCTCAATACATATATAAATTCAGAAATGAAAGGAAAACAATAAGGGCATAAAAGAAAATTGATCTTTTTTGAGATAAAATGAAGATGGGATCGCTAACAAAGGAGAAAAGTGTAACTTGGTAGTAGAGGTGCCCATGGCAACACTATCAATTCCACATTGTTAGGGTAGCATTAAGGTAGAAAGGTATATAGTCAATGTAAAGAACAACTTTTATATTTGCTTTTGATATTAAATTCATACAATGTTGTTTCTCTCTAACATTGTTAGACCATGCTGAATTGCTTCCTTAAAGGTCATCCTCTACTCAATGAATGTGAGAAAAAAATACAAAGAAAGAGGACAGAACAGAAGAACTGGGATGTGGTAAACTGGAAGACAATCAAAGGATAAAGAGAGGGGTTTAAAAAATTGATTTTATTTTGTGACACATTTGCAGGGAGTATGTCAAAATACTGATTGTTAGAGGAGTTGCTGTATGCTTTTAATAATGCTGAAATCCTATCCATTTTGCAGTCAATAGGAATTCTGCTATTTACCTCATTGTTCTGGATGTGGAGGAACACGGTGGCAGGATCTCATTCCACCTTGCTCTTAATATACATCATATTTTATGTGTGACAAATGAAGGATTGTCTGGTTTGGGGGTATTTACTTTGCCAGGGGTTTTTTTTGTTTTTGTTTTTTTGTTTGTTTTAAATGTGAAGTTGTTGAAAGGGAATAGGCAGCACTAATAGATGAACAAGGATTCTGAGGATTAGCATATAGAAAATGCAGGGATCTACAAGCTGGAAGTCAATTGCTCATTTTTCTTGTGGAAAGGTGGAAGGAAAACACAAAGCTGTATTTTTATTTAACCCATCTAGCCCTGACAAATCATGTAAGTATTTTTTCTCACAAATGGCAAATAAAATGAAAAGGCAAGGAATGCATATGGGAAAAACTAAATGTGGCAGGATTAGCATGATTCAGTCATGCACTGTAAAGATCACTGCTCGCTGTCCTCCACTTTGGGTAAAAAACAGCTTAGAGGAGAATAGTTTCTACTATGCATATCTGTATCTATATTGGTATTGTGGCATCTAGCTCAATGATACTGCCAATTTTGATGCTGGCTTCTAGGTATTACTATTCACTTTTTTATAAGTGATGTATGAAATACTACAAATGTAGAGTAATAAAAATATTATTTCTATCAATCAGAAACGGGACAATAGTAATATGCACATTGGCTAATAGCTAGACTTTTGTGGACAATTGTGGAAATTAACTTTGTCAATTAGGAAAGGGAGCTGTGGCAACCACATTTTTTTTCCATGGAGACCAAAATGGAATTTAGATATGACACCAAAGATTATTTCATAACATCTTGTGATATTAGGAAAAATACAGGGGAAATGTTCACTGTTTTTTTTTTTAAAATGGACTGAGAGAAGAGGAACGACCAGCAAAAGTTGGATATTAAAGGGAAAATAAAGTGTGATTAAAAAAAAAAGAGCTGGATGGTAGTTGTAGAATGTATGACCAAAAAAACCAAAAAAAGACTGCAGAAGCAAGTACATTTGTGAAAATACAAAAATACAAGCAGTAGGGTCTTGCTGACACCTCAAGTTTCTCGGTATTAAACCAGTGTGACATTGACTGCAAATCTTCTTTCTCTGATAGAGTAATTACTTTCAGCTTATTAAAATGTTGTGTTGAACATAGTAATTTTATCTGAATATTACTCTTTCTTTTTATTTGTATTCTAAAGCAATTGGTCCAACCTGTGAAGAAACAGATTCTTCTGAAAACTTCAAATCTGATCACTTGCTACCTTTGGGGAAGTTCATATCTGAGTCTAGAGTGTAAGCTACTCCCATTACTTCTGTATGGCATTATTTTGTTACATTTGTCATAATACATGGGATTGGAACATATGTGCTGAAAGATCTAGAACTGGAAGTAACGAAACAAAAGGAGAAAACAGTAAGTGAGGAACTCCTGAAACAAAACTTAAGAGAATATGCATAGTAAAAGGTGGGATAAAGAGAGACAAGTTGAGGAACTGGAACTGTAAGGAATTTGCAATGTATGAGAGAGGCACTAATTAACATTTTCACAGACTTTACACACTTCCATAAGAGAGTCTTCACAGGATCCCACTATAAAACAGATGTTACATCTCAGTTGCGCTCCCCAAGTCAACATAAATAAATAAAAACAAATGTTAAAGGAAAACTCCTGATGCTTATTATTCTTATTATATTTTGTTTTGTTTTGTTTTTAATTATTTATGCAACATGATCCTTTTAAAGATGTAGTTGATTACTTTAAGGAAATGTTATACAATCTGCTTTCATAAAGTTCATGTTACAAGCTACTCAGTACCCAAGAGGAACACCTCATTGCAATGTGAAGCCATAAAGTAGCATTAGAACATTGTAAGCAGGAATGAGTAAACCTGAAAAAAATAACTTTCTCATTTGGATCAACTCTCCAGGTTATACTTTTCCAAAAAAATTAGGGAGGATAGCTCAGAAAAGTAAGCTTTCCCACGTGACTGCTGATACATACTGTGTAGAAAGTGTAGAAAAAGAACACAGTAAGAATACCTTTTTTTTGTCATATTGTTTAAACAATTTAATTTCTAACCCTAAACAGAGAGTTCACAGTTCTAATTTTGAATGCAGATATATATAGGTACATATGTGTATATATTTTAATTCTCAAACTTCTTTTATCTGCTATATGGAAACTTGTGTTGCTTTTAGTTTGCCTAATATATTTAAATGTTTCATAGCTATGCAAGACAATTCACTTGGTTTCAAGAAGAGGTGCATCACACAATAAATGTGATGATGGTTTATAGGATCAGAAATGTGTAGTATTTCTGCAGAGAGGAATCCAGCAACAATATTAAAGTGAATGGCACTCCACAGTCTTTTCCAACATGCCTGGATTAGGACTGCAATACTGGGCCTTTAATTTGCAAAATAAAGTGTTGCAGTGGGGAGGTGCCTGGTGCAAGGAGCTGCTCATAGCAGGGTCAGCCATAGGGTCATACCAGGCTGCTCAGGGCTTTGTCCCACTGGGACCTGAGACCCCCTGAGGAGGGAAGGAGCCTGCACAGTCCCCAGGCAGCCTGTGCCGCTGCTCACTTATCCTCACAATTTCATGATCATAGTTCAAGAAATACTTATGGCATGGAAAAATAGAAAAGGTCGCAAGTGTTAGCTTTTTCTCTCTATTACTTAGGTCTGTTGATTAGATTAGACTATTGATTGGTAAATAAAAAATGCAACTAGAAGTATAAAATGTACCTATATCTTTGTCTATTCTGATCCTTCACTAGCTCTTCCAAAGATGATGCTTTTCAGCATGCTCATGTTGGGTGTCTGATGGCATGACATTCTGTCTCCTTTTTTTATTTCTTTGATGCAAATAGCCCTATAAACTGACAATTAAAAGGTTCCTTAGCATGGTGGACCTGTGGCTTAGTGCAGAAAGCAAGGAAGGCCTCTCTGTGGGATCTGTTAGGTTCTCATTTTAAAGCAGGAGGAGGAACTTGGGGCATGACTGCAAAAAGCATATTCTGTCTATTCGCAGACATCTGACATTATCCCCAGGGATTAGAGGCATTATTAACTAGGTGCATCTGGGTCTGTTGTAGTTCATACTGATGCTCTTCGCTTGAATAACATTTTCAGACAAAGTCAGAATTGTTATAAAGGAGTAGTAGATTTCAACAAGATTGCAGGCTGATAAGAGATAACTCCATGGAAAGGTCAACCTAAAGCTTGGTACTGGTCAAAAAACCAGGCTGAATATTAGAGTTTATTAGGAAATGAATAGTGGAGGTTATTATGCTGCTGAATGCGTATCAATATCTTGAATACTGGCTGTAGCTTAGTTTCTCCCATCTTAAAGACACTGTATTAGAATTAGAAAAGTTTCAGAGGAAGGAGATGAGGCACACATCTGCATTAGCAAGTAACTGAATAGAGCAGCTAATGTTAAGGACCCATCTATACCGTATATAGCTTGGGAGTTTCTTTTCCAGTCAAACATTTCTACTACGCACACAGATCAAAGCTTTCTGCTTGGTGCATACCTGGTCTGGTTGATTTTTTTCTGGAAGAAATCTAGTTTTTATGCATCAAAACCGTTCAATGTGCAGTAAGTGGGACAAACAGGGTATATGCTTCAAAACTGCCTTTACTGCTTGAATCAAAATGCTGTAGATGCAGTGGAAGGTGATCAAGGGTATGATGTAGCTTCCACAATGAAGCTAAGCAAGCAGCCTGCTGCCCAAGATGGGTCATCTGAGAAATCCTTAAATTCTTGGGTGGCATAGACGAAAAAAGGAATTTATTGTCCGCTACTACTTCTGGTGAAAAAAAACTATAAGGTACTTCAGAAACCTAGCAGGGGAGTAGTTCAGATCAAGCAATAGAAAGGGACTCTTCTCACTGCAACAGGGACTCTGTGTCTTGGGATGTTATGCATTCTAAAATTCCATATTGACTCAAGTTAAACTTATGAGAAAAAAATCCATGTAAGTTTATTACATATAGGAAAAGTAGCTCTGACTCGGTGAGTTCCTTAACTGAAAATCGTGGAAACTCTGGGGAAGTTTGGGAAGTATCACAACCTGTTTGCCCTGTTCTAGTACTCTTCCACCACTTACACTTCTGTGTTGGCACACTCTTAGAAAAAGGATACTCAGTAAGGCACACCTTTGACCTTACACTGTTTGACTTTTCTTGGTGTACTAGGTGTTTGGCATTTGATGTCCTTTGCATGCCACTAGTCAGGTGCCCATCTAATTCTTTGAGTTCCTGAGTGCCTTTGGTAATGGTTTCTGATCTTAGCGATCACTCAGGATTCAAATGTCACTTTAATAATACAAAAACAGTTGCAAAGACAGGCACATTCCAAACCCCAAGTATCTTTTAGTTTTGTAGTGTCTGCAGTTCAGATTTAGACTGAATCTAGATTCATATTTAATTAGCAAGCTAATTAAATTACAACTGAAACAGTAAGCTAATTCCTCCTAACTTACAGAAGTAAAATTAATTTCCCTTAGTATGGATTCTAAAATAGTGGAATCAGAAAAGAAATATAGCTGCATTTTTCTTCTCTTTCAAGAAGCACTTTCTTTTATGCCTTGGATTTTTTAAAATTCATTTGTGGAAAGATTTTTCCTTCCATCACAGCTTTGTTTTGTTAATTAAATTAATTAGAAAATTAAATTAATTTTAATTTTTTAATTAAAATTTTTAATTAATTTTTTAAGTTTTTAATCTAAATTTTTTAATTTTTTAATCTAATTTTTAATTAAATTAGAAAATTAAATTAATTAGAAAACAGCTGAGCTAGACACCTTCTTCTAAATATACTGTCTTACATTAGGATCCTAGTCTGTTTGTATTGATAAAATAGGTATTGTTTTCACTGTATAGTGTACAAATAATGTTCATCATGTTCTGAAGTTTATAGAGTGACTTGAGAAGTGCAGAACTTCTTGAATTAGGTTTATCATGATCTTGACTACAACTGAAATATTTCATCCCCTGGTGCATTTGTCCTCTGCTGTCTTTCAGGATGATGAAGAAATAAGTATTTCTTTGCCATTGGTGGTGGAATTATACAGTCATCTTATCATAAAAGTTTATTTTTGTTTAGTTTTAGTTTTGTATAGCAACAATCAATTTATTTATAGTGATGGATGACCAGTGAGCATCAAGTGGTTCTAAAACCTTTATTTGAATGAGATGCAAGGGATCATGAATATTTGTGAAACTTAAAGGTTCTTATGGTGTTACATGTCTCAACCTTGTTTAGGAGAAAACCACATGTAAGTGTATAGCACTTTACTGCTGCATGTTTAACACTGTTGATGGTCTTATGGCTTCTGAGAGAGATATGGATCAACAGTCCTTGGTACCAGCCTGCAGTTTTTGGCCCTTATTAGTTGTTCTGAAGAGGTACTAACAACTATAATTTTTACTACACACCGTTAGTTTGTTCTTTAGACATGTCCTGTATGTATAATTAAATATTAACAACGTACTTGTATTTAACTTGTATTCTTCCTCCTTTTTGCCAGAAAGAGGTATCTTAACTGCTGCCAGTGTAAGGGAAGAATAGGAATTTATCAGATAATTAATATTCAAATCAATAATATTCTGTAGTCATTTCACATCAATTGCAAAGCCTAGTGTAGTGTGCTAAACATAAGAAAGAAGCTTTGGGCAATGTAAGATCTTAGATAAAGGTGTTGATACAGAACCTGAAGTTAGCGTAGAAACACTCTTCTTTTATCTCAAGAAGCTTTGGACCATTATAAACTTGCCCACTCAAACATTTGAATTGAATTTCATTATGCAGTGATGTCAAAACTTTTCAACTAACAGCATGAGTACTGTGAGCAATCTCGAGGTAACTTGCAAAAAAACCCCAACCCATGGCCATGAAAATGGAGAAACAGCAACAGTGCAAAGAGAAATGTTGAAAATGTATTCTTCAGAAGAAAATAACCTGCAGTTAAGCATTCTTCTGTATTATTTTGTAGACGTTGGATTATGAGAGTCATTGGATTATGAGAGTCAATGTTAGCAATGTACATTAGAAATTTGAACTGAACACAAAAGTCTGCTTCTCTTTAGAGCCTCTGCTTTATGTCCTAAAGTGCAAGACTGCAGTTTAAGCAATTTACAATCAGCAGAAAAACCTCCAGGGACAGTCCAAATAGATTTACTTCCAGGGTTATCTATTAACATTATTTACTCTACCAGAAAAAAAAGAAACTCAGTGTTACGTTTTGAGTTAGATTTACAAAAGTAAAAAATCTGTTTTAAAACCCCAGCTGAATTACAACCCTTGTATTTATTCAGATACTTATTGGATCATCCTGAAAAGTTACAGGATGTGTGAAATATGAGAAGTGGAATGTACTTGTCCTACCAAATTTTCATCCCAGTTTGTCACATGCTCAATTTTTGGCATGTAAAATACTGAGATGCAATTAATACCTCCATAGTCAAAGGAGGTGATTCTGCCCCTCTGCTCTGTTCTGGTGAGACACCACCAGGAGTACTGCATCCAGCTCTGGAGTCCTCAGTACAGGAAAGACATGGACCTGTTGGAGCGGGTCCAGAGGAGGGCCATGAAGATGATCAGAGGGCTGGAGCACCTCTCCTATAAGGAAAGGCCGAGAGACTTGGGGTTGTTCAGCCTTGAGAAGAGAAGGCTCCAGGGAGACCTTTTTGCAGCTTTTCAGTACTTAAAGGGGGCTTATAAGAAAGATAGGGACAGACTTTTTAGCAGGGCCTGTTGCGATAGGACAAGGGGTTGTGGTTTTAAACTGAAAGAGGGTAGATTCAGACTAGATATAAGGAAGAAACTTTTTACAATGAGGGTGGTTAAACACTGGAAGAGGTTACCCAGAGAGGTGGTAGATGCCCCATCCCTGGAAACATTCAAGGTCAGGTTGGGCAGGGCTCTGAGCAACCTGATCCAGTTGAAGATGTCCCTGCTCATTGCAGGGGGGGTTGGACTAGACAACCTTTAAAGGTCCCTTCCAACCCAAATTATTCTATGATTCTATGAACTACTCTATGGTAGATTATAGATATGATTAAAAGAAAAAGTCAGTGATCCCTTTTTTCATAGGTGGTGTTTTCTGAGTGTCATGTTACTTAAAAGCTTTGTCCACAGGGAAGGTATAGCACACGGGAATTTATGGATTGCTGTACTGGATCAAATCAGAGAAATGTAGTTTTGACATGTATAGTGAGACACAAGAAGCAAACATGACAGAACTTTCAAACTTCAAATTCTTTAAGAAGAAGGCATTTTGGTACACAGTTGTTAGGTGCTATGTCAGTTCTCTTCCACACTGCACTGTAGTAGCCTGTATCCCTACAGTGGAAGGATCAAGACACTCACCTGTTCTCAGACATGTTTGCTGAGCATAAGTAGCACATAAGTTTCTTACCTTATTTTTTGTAACTTGGCTGAATTACTGTGGTGGGTTGACCCTGGCTAGATGCCAGTGTGCCCACCAAAGCTGCTCTATCACTCCCCTCCTCAGCTGGACAGGGGGAGAGAAAATATAGTGAAAGGCTCGTGGGTCAAGTTAAGGACAGGGAGATCACTCAGCAATTACTGTCATGGGCAAAACAGGACCAACTTGAGGAATAAATTAATTTAATTGATCACCAATCAAATCAGAGTAGGATAATGGGAAAATAGAAACTGAATCTCAAAACACCTTCCCCCCACTCCTCCCTTTTTCCCGTGCTCAACTTCACTCCCAAATTCTCTACCTCCTCCCTGCCAGCAGCGCAGGGGGACGGGGAATGGGGGTTGCGGTCAGTTCATCACGTGTTGTGTCTGCTGCTCCTTCCTCCTCAGGGGGAGGACTCCTCACACTCTTCTCCTGCTCCAACGTGGGGTCCCTCCCACAGCAGACAGTCCTCCATGAATTTGTCCAGTGTGAGTCCTTCCCACAGGGTGCAGTTCTTCATTAACTGCTCCAGCGTGGGTCCCTTCCACAGGGTGCAGTCCTTCAGGAACAAACTGCTCCAGTGTGAGTCCCCCGCGGGGTCACAAGTCCTGCCAGCAAACCTACTCCGGCATGGGCTTCTCTCTCCACAGGTTCACAGGTCCTGCCGGGAGCCTGCTCCTGCATGGGCTTCCCACAGGGTCACAGCCTCCTTTGGGCATCCACCTGCTGCAGCGTGGGGTCTTCCATGGGCTGCATGTGGATATCTGCTCCACTGTGGACCTCCATGGGCTGCATGGGACAGCCTACCTCATTGTGTCTTCACCACAGGCTGCAGGGCGCCTGGATCCCTCTTCTCTGGCGCCTGGAGCACCTCCTCCTCCTCCTTCTTTGCTGACTTTGGTGTCTGCAGAGTTGTTTCTCTCACATATTCTCACGCCTCTCTCCAGCTGCAGGTATTATCCCACAGTTGTTCCCCCCCCCCCCCCTTCTTAAATATGTTATCACAGAGGTGTTATCACCATTGCTGATTGGCTCAGCCTTGGCCATCAGCCATCTGGAGCTGGCTAGAATTGGCTCTATTGGACATAGGGGAAGCTTCTATCAACTTCTTACAGAAGCCACACCTGTAGCCGTCCCGCTACCAAAGCCTTGCCACGCAAACCCAATACATTCCACCCTTTGCCTCTGTGAATCACATATTTAAGAATTATTAAAATCCACACTCACTACACAATCTTCACAAACTTCACTCTTATCAACAAAAAAATAATTCCCCACACCAAAATCAAAGTAACATCATCACAACACTGAATGAAAGTGGACAATTCACACACAATCCACTCCTTGTCCCTTCACCACAATTACAACAAATGAAATTCCCCACGATTATTCAGCTCTCTAACATTGTTCAGTCCATGTTTTGCCCGTTACCTCTCCCAATTACTATCCTTATCTCGAATTCCTCACCTTATCTCGAATTGGGCACCAAAAAGGACTGTGGTGGGTTGACCCGGGTTAGATGCCAGGGTACCCACCAAAGTTGCTCTATCACTCCCCCATAATTATCAAATGTCTTTCCTATTTAATTTCTTTTCTATTTTGAAGTCTAAACTTTGTAGCCTTTAATAGTCCATAAGATCTGAAAAGCAGCATTTATCTTGTTGCATCTTCCTGTGTGGAGCTGCTACAAATCTATCTTTTCAAGAGGAACCAGAAGTCTGTGGAGCTTGTGAGAACAGACAGAGGATAAAACAAGGCAGGTTTGCAGAGTAATAAGCTCTGAGTCAAATGAGCATGGTTAATTATGGCTGGGATGCTATCAGAGCTTTTGATCTTATCCAGATTGAAGTGAATTGCACTGAGATCTCACCCATGGCAAAACTGAGATTTCACCAATTTAATCCAAGTTGGAACATAATCATCTGGTACAGAATCCAGTGTATAAATGAGAGTCTTGGCATTGACTTAGTGTTCAATGGATTGGATCGGACTCTATGGCCAAGTTCTGCTTCTAGGATGATATTTTTTGAATGAAGCTAAAGTGAAGTTGAACAAATAGAGTTTTGTTACCTTGGTTTATGTTTAGGAGGTTTGAAAATTCCTGGTGTGTTGTGCTGGGATCCAAACTCCTATTACAGATAAATTTATGTATTAAAATACCCTAGGCAGGGAAATAGATATTGTCTAGAGCACCAACACTACATAAGCTACATATCCCAAAGCACACTTTTACGTTTCCATGACATGGTGACTTAGTAAAGTCTAAAGCAGACAGCTTCACAGCAACGGTGGGAACCCAAGATTATTTTTCAGTGAGGTATTTCAGGCACAGTGGGAGGCAACATTTGAAATGACCTTCAGAATTGCTTTGGACTGACATGAAGAAGTGCATAATGATGGTGGATGGTGGTGTGGTTACTGTGTTCCACATCCAGCTCCAAAAGAATAATTGCAGGTCAGTTGTGCATATAGCATGTTGTTTACACAGCACATTTACAAGTGAACTATAAAAATCTGCATTCTCAACTTTATTAAAAAGTAAAATCAACTGCATGATGCTGCAGTGTTGACCTAAAACATATGGCCAAATAATAAAACAGAACAGAAAACTGGTTTAAAAAGCTTAATATGCTATGCTGTGTAGTGTAGAATACCTTGTAAAATTTTAAGTGAACTGTGAAAAGTTTATACTTATTTTCCAACTGTTCTCCAACAGAAATTCTGATGCAATTGTGTGTTATGGCAGGCTTCATACAATAGACTTTTCTAAGTTCATTTTAAAAATTGAAATCTAGCTTGTGTTTTTGACACTAACAAAGAGAAACATCTTATAAAAAAAAATCCACCAATCCAAAATTAAAATACAGAAATGTATTACGCAAATGTAATATTACAAGGATTTATTAAACAACTGCAAAATGTAAAGGTAGCTCTATCTCTCTATTTCTCTGGATGCATATCTCCAAGCTAATAACTGGTTTGACATTTTAAGTCAGGTAACTTGCAATGAGTGCTATAAAAGAGCAAATTTTAAATCTACTGGCACAGTCTGGTTTGGTTTATGTTGGCAAACCAAGCCTACAGTCAATATTTTTGGACTTCAGCTAAGAT
Source organism: Ciconia boyciana (assembly GCF_034638445.1). Lineage (NCBI taxonomy): Eukaryota > Metazoa > Chordata > Aves > Ciconiiformes > Ciconiidae > Ciconia > Ciconia boyciana. The sequence goes on from NC_132937.1 coordinate 85,114,246, forward strand.
TTCAATTTGCAGTGCTGACAATGCTCAGTGAAAAAGAAAAAGTTTGTAGCAGAATGACCAGCAGAAGTTCTTGGATCTAGCTCCCCAGGGCATTACAGCGAGCTACCAGCATTTTGCACGCAGAGTTATCTGGAGGTTGTTGAAAACTAAGAGGTTTAGATTCAGTGATGCCCAGACTCAAACTCCATTGACATGCTGTATCTGCTCTCAGCTGTGCAAATCCCACAAGATGATCCAGAAAAGATCTTTTACAAAATATCAAATGCATCAACATTCTTACCTAAGTGTCTGCAGTTGATCAGATATTCTCAGAGACATTAGAGGTATGTTTTCCATTTCTTTCAATTTTCTCAGACTGATCTTTGGATCTTTTAGAGACATCATGTCTCCATCATGCTTACAGGCATACCCTTCCTGTTCCCCTTTCTTTCTGCTTTTTCTGCTCAGATTCTTTTCCCTTTCATGACACTCCTGCTTCACCTGAGCTTATAGGTTTCTGAGAGCAGTCTACACCTCAGGAAGCTTATTTGATATTTTGGTTCACATGACAAATTGTCACAATTTATGCTAGACCTACCAAACATCTGTTTTTCCCAGTGTTAATTCCAGTCCCTACTCAGTAACATCTTGTAACTGTCAACAACATTTGTCTTGAGCTTTTTGAAAGCCATTCTGATGACTTTCTGTGGCACCAGGAAAATTCGTGTTATGAAGAGAGCACCAGTGCCACTTACACTTGAAAAAGTCCTGCTTTCAAAATGGAGGCTTTTCACCAGGGTGTATTTGTTAGCAGGTTTTGAACTAGGGAGTTCTCCTAGTAAGCTTCAAATTCTGCCAACTGCAGTCCTCTCACCATTGGAAAGAACTGAAACAGTAAGCCTGCCACTGCAAATTATTTACTGATATAACCCAGAAAACAGGCTAAGTTTCAGAACAGACTTCTACTGAGTTTGCAGGAAGAGGGGTAGATTAGGCTGATAAAGCCCTGTTAAGGGTATCTGATGATATACTGATTTAAGTGGACTGTGTACAGCATTACTGCTCCATCTGTCACTCGTATACCAGGTGGCACTGGCACCCTTGCCCATGCAGTGCCCAATTGCTGTACCACAGCTGAATGCCACTACATGACAGTGACCTTAAATGCATTAATCAATACCACTCACCTACCTATTATTAAAATGGATTCCATTCCATTGTCATCTACAGTCAATCCAACTAATCATAGAGACTCTGAGGCTTACAGGAGAGCTTAAAGCTCATATTTTTTTTCCGATATACAAAAATAAAATGAAATATGCGATTTGCACAGTCTGCCTGTGAGGCATCCATGTTTCCATGTTGATCTTAGAATCACTCAATACCTGCTAAGGTCAATCATTTGCACCTCAGTATCAATAGCAACAGTTTAAGGAATAATGTCACAGAATAACAAGGCACTATAAAACTGATGGGATAGTCAGTTCACTTCCCAGATCCTCCCCAGACACCTCCTATTAAGGAACCTACTTGGTTTTTTTTTCCCCTTAGGAAATCACTTTGTTGATCCACCTCAAAGGAGTGGGATTCAAGAAGTGTTAAGGTAGTTCTCTGGAAATGAGCTGCAAACACAGTGCTCAACTGGAACATAGTTCTGGGTAAAAGCTTTTGCTGATGTTCCTGAAGCCACTAATCCAATACTGGTGGTCTGATACAGAAAGCTGTAGAAGCCATGGCTGAAAACAGCCCATCAGCTTCCAAAGACTTGCTTTATTTTCAGAAATTTACTGAATCCATAGGAAAGTATTAACCATAGAGAGATTATTAACGCCTTTTAGTGATGTGCTTTTTATATATATATTAGCTAATTGCCTACCTCATAATAAATGTATTGAGCCCACCTATTTCATAGCATGACAGTTTAGAAGGAAAAATATGCAGAGGTGATTTATTTGGATGTAAAAATCAGCAATTATTTATAAAAGGAAATTTGAGAGAGGCCAAATTGCAAGTTTGTTTTTAGGAAAAACTTGAATATCAAAGTTGATATGTGAGAAGCAATAAAGGTCACTTGCAGGGACAGAAAATAGTATTCTGCCAGTGGTGAAACAGAAGATCCATGAAGGTACAGAGGCTCAGCCATCAATAGCACTGGACTTCTGAGTGTATGAAGCCCTTCAGATGTCAAGTCAAAAGCAAATGACAGCAGATGGAGGCCAAAGATATTGGAAATATGAATTTCAAAGGAAGACAAGCGAGTGTCAGCTCATCAGCAGCAAAAATCAGATAGATAGTATGAGACAAGAACATTTGAGCAGTAGGAATAAGAACATGGAAACAGCAATTTTATTTTTCTTTAACAGAAAAAATGTTTTTTTCATTCTGTTAGGTTAAAATGTAACAATACTCCTTCTATATGCTTTCCTCTTTCCAAATTCCAAAAAACCTTTTCACTGCTCTTTGTGAAAATTTTCACATTTAAAAAATTGAACTTACTTTGTCAAAAAGCATCTCTAACTAAAAATGGTGACTATCTTAATACCACGAATATATCTGGAATCCCCAGTGAGGTAATGTTTTCACTTCTTACCTTCCACTTTCACAGCTTACCTTCTGTAGCAGCTACCTTCAAGAAATAAAATGCAAAAAAAAACCTTATTAAAAAATAGTTTATAGCCTAGCTTTAAGGATCTGAAAATGAGACAGACGAATAGTTTTAACACAGTCCAATTAAACAATAAAATATTTCTAAATGAAAGAAAACTTTCCTGAAGTTTAAACTCTACCTATTGTATACAAACATTCCTCAGCCATGATTAGTGAGAAAATGATGGCTTTTGCTATCAGTTAGCACGTTCCCTCCCCTCTTTCTAATCACAAAGAGCAAAGTTTTTGGACTTGATTAGAGCTTCAGTGTCTTTACTAAGAACACACACAATAGGACTGGGCAATATTTGTAACTATTTATTTCCAAGGCTTGCATGAACTCCAAAAAGAAGATTTAGGCAGGTGATTTTGGGCTTGGTGTAGACGCTTTTGAAATCAGCAGAAATATTCTAGGAGATCTAGCTAGTTTTGGACCAGGTATCTAATGAGTGAGAACTTGGTAAGCAACATGGGTTTTTTCCATCTGACTATGTTTAAAAGCTTTAACTGTATTCTTCTCATTATAGCCAACTCTTTTCCTGTTATAACTTAGAATGTTCAAGGTCTTGAAGGTTCCTGAGTAATGGTTATATTGTATAGTGCATCAATTACAAGATTTCCATTGGTTTTATTAAAATTTATCTCCTTGTCCCAGCATTTCTTATTTGGAAAATGAGATGTAGTGTTGTTTTTATTGCTGCTAGGCAGCTCGCCTTATGTGTTGACTGTTGATTTTCTAAGTCTGCTTTCCTTATGTCTCACTGCAGAAGATATCAATCTCTATCAGATTCCAAGGTGTTGTGGAGAAACTTTTAATTTCTCCATTCCCTGACAAGCAAAAAAGAAAAGTAGCAAAAAGAAAAGTGTTAAATGCAATCAGAAATGGCTTTTCATTCCAGTATTAAAATTCTCCATACATGTGTACCAGTATAGTCCCTGTGTGTGTGTAGGAGAGAGACATATGTGAGTGTATGTGCACTTATGTGTGCAAGCTACTGAATAGAAAAGATAAATACCATTAGTAGAAAGTAAGACTGTGTTTCTGCTTTGAAAACATTATTTTACTCACTTCCAGAGTTAGCTTGGTACTTCTGTTTGAGAATAAAACACATCCATTTCAAAGCAAAGGCTGACCTCTGAACTTTTCTGAGTATAAATTACTTTAGGCAATGCTAAAATAATTTATGGAAACTATATATTTAATTCTTTAGCTTGAGTTCTGTGGTAACTATATTTCTGGAATGAGCTTTTGTGGTTTTAAACAGAAAAAAACACTGTAAAGGTAGTGTGGGTCTGGATTTTCTTTTTTATGCAATTGAAATATCCCTCCTAAGGGATTTTAAATAGATGAAGAGCAGGAGTTTTGATTTGATGGTAAATTGGTCAGCTGATTACCTTGAAAATTAATGCAAACTGTAAGCAGAAATCGCTCTCCTTCAAAAGATCAAGAATAGGGGAGGAGAGTATAAAACAACAACAAAACATTCTTAATGTGAAAATGTCATTCTTTCAAGTAATATGAATGCAAAAGTTAGTCAATCTGTGCTCATACATAGAGATACATGTATTGATTTTATTATTGCTTAATACAGCATTTATGAATTTTGTCTTCTCAGTGTCTTCTCAGCCCTCTCCATTACAGAGGGTAATGGAGAGTAAAAATAATGTTAGTAACTTTGTGCTTTTGTGTGCCTATTTTTTGATGAGATAAATTAAGTTGTCTGTGTGCTCTAGATGGGCGTAAGCCATTTATGGATCAGAGAATTCTGGCTGATTCTGACCAAAGTCTGGTAAAAACATAGATTAAAAATTTAAAATTATGACTTGACAGATAGCTCCCTTTCCCCCCGCCCCGTAATTGTTACTTTTCTAGCTATTGACATATGCTTTGCCTATTAACACATCATATAAAGTGGATCCTTCATCCCAAATCACAAACACTCTCTTGTCTGTTCCAAAGAATTATGAGACACCAAGTCATATAAAAAGACATATGCCTTGTAGCAAAATTACCATTTTAAAACATCAATTCCATTAACTATTAATGTGGGAAAGTGAATCAATTTGCTGTTTTATTCATATAAAAGTCGAGTTCTGTGCTGAAAAAAAACACCATATGTAGTTACTTTTCATTGTATGAAAATTTCAAGGGTAACCAAAGAAATCATGATCAGTCTGCTGTTTAGGGACAAAATGCTATATAATCAATATAAGCAGAATGGAAAGAAGATCAGTATAAATATACCAAGGAAGATTTTTTTTTTGCAAAGTGTGATTTGACACATGCAATGAAGTAACCAAGACAAAGAATTTCTGAACAAAACATACTTACAATATAAAAATATAAGCTCCAAGTGGCCTTAAATCTTTTAAAATTATTACGTGCTTCTTAGTATACACACTGAGCATATGAAATCCTTCAAAATTTCAGAATACAGGAACTTAGCACCACTTACATCATGAGATTAACATAATGCTGTTAAGCTACCACATTAAAACAAACAGTATGCAACTTGTAAGGAATGTATCCTTTAGGTTTATAGTATACTACTTCCTTCACATGCCTCCTGGAGAGCAGTAATACCTAAAGCAGTTTGCAGGTAACATGTCATCTTGGGTTTCCCATAGGTTGGACTGTGAAACTCAACTGACTGGGGACACTTGATCAATAGTCCAATATTTCACATATGAGTTCAGCTAATATGACGTGCTTAAATTAGAAATCTCGGCTTTATCTCTTAGATCTTTCTGAGTTGATCTACCTATTAAATTCATGTTGCCTGAATTAGTTACCCAGACTATAGCATGCACCTTAGAGGAATACCTCAAGAAGTGAGATTTAAATGAATGGTTGGGAAGTTCCAGAGAATTGACAAAGCCACACCTATTATCATAGGCTGACACAGAGTATGGGGTTTTTTTGCTTCTTGCTGCTTGTAGGAAAACATGAATAAATTGCTGTCTTCTGCATACAGAATTGTACCATAATGAATGTTTCTGGAGGAGTTACTTGGTTCCATTTGGTTCTTTTAATTCAAACCATTAAATAACCAATAAAGCATTAAACCATCAAATGACATGAATTATCTAGAATAATACTTTTTTACTTATTATATTTCAGTCTTTTTCTTTCAATGACTACAGAGGCCCCTTGATGGTGTTTCTTCTTTTTAAACCTTTTTTTGCTTCATGTTTAAATTAAACTGATGAGGTTTATCATATGTTGTTCCATGCTAGAAATTTTTAGAAAGTTATTTTCTTTCACAGTGCTGAGGTGAGTCGGTAGATTTAGTAAATTAGAGTTAATAAAGTATGCATGGTCTTAAGTCTGTTATGGATAATCTGTTCTTGCTGTGTTAAATTGGGAGATGTATGCTATTTTGAAATACATGTGTGTTATCAGAAAGTTGTGTGTTTCAGCACACACCATGTTTTCAGATATCAGAAAGGTAAGTTTTCAGCATACACCTTCCACATAAGCAAAAAATTTCTTTTATGAAATTAATAGGTTTGGCCTTAATAAAAGAGACAGGCTAACATCACTATCTTAAAGCAGCCACCTTTGTATAAGACATGCTGTATAAACTTCTTTCCAAGACTCCACTCAATATGTCAGTCCTTTGTCAGCTCTAGAGTTCTCTCAGATGATAGATAAATATTAATTTTCTGGTGCAAAAGATGAGTGTATTAAGAAAAAAAAATATTTTCCATTGTTGTGACCAAGCAGGTCTGGGTGATGGGACGTGTCTCAGGGTTTCACAAACAACTTTTACTTTAAGTGCATAGAAGTAAAGTGTTCACAGATTTTGAGGTTTTTTTGGTGATCTTTCTCCTACCCCCTCTCCAACCCCATTGCCTGTTTTTCTCCTTGCAGCTTCTTAAGGAGAAATCAGTGAATGTCAGTTAGGTAAGAGCTACAGAAATTTTCTGAAGATCTTCACAATTAAAAACCTAATTATTTACTAAACTTTAGCTCCATTTGCATTCAGCTTGCATTCTCTCCTCCTGTTCCACAAGGCAGCACATCAGCTATGACACTGACACTGATGAAACGTTTTGATTATCTTTAAGCTCTAGAACACTAACCGACTATCACTGAAAATGGAGAAAGAAAAAACAAATGAAGAAAAAAAAATCAAACTGTATATATATGAGACAGATAAAGGCTTGGAGGCTGCTTTACTTCCGCTGTGTAGAATCATTACTATTCTTATAAATGCTGCTGTATCTTTCTCTATGAAAATATAAGCATTGTACCTCAGTTCCTCCACAGGAAAGGACCCTGAAATAGCAGAATCAAATGTATTTCAGACCCACAATCAGATATTCAGCTGCTATAGATGGTAGAGCTCCACTCATTTCTTACAGTAAGTAGTCTCTCAAAATAATAAGGAAGAGCGCAAGAACTGAAAACTCGCTAAACTAAAACCTTTGAAATCTAGAGACAGCTAACTGCCAGCTTCAACAACCAGTTCTTCGAAGCAGCAGTGCTAGTTCTCTCTGATCTTATGAAGGAGGCTGTGTGAATGCTTACCTTTCTGAAATGCTCAGTGACACTGTCTACGGCAAAAAAAAATGGAAAACATACAGCTATAATCAACATATTTAGAAGAGAGAGGTAGCTTGTGCTTTTGTCCTGATCTCATGAAATCCACTAACCACTAATTTCATGTGTTTTCAGATCCCAGGGAATGTCTTTGCCTTCTAGTACACTCTCAATAGAGTGCACTCAAACTGATGGCCACCGTAGCTCAGCTGAAAAAGTCATTCTGCTGAAATCTGAAGGCACTTCACCTTGCAATTCCAGGCTATAGGGAATACTTTCTGTCTTTGACATTCATTCTGTTCATGTTTATCATTGTCAGTAAAATGTTTTTTGTTAATGTTCTCTGGGTTTTTTTCCCAAGAAAGAGATTCCATATTTTTGAGAATGAAACGAAAGTCTGGATCTGGGGGAAAAACTGATGAAATATGAATCTAGTCCTAAGGTAAACACCATGCAGCTGATCATCACTCGTGTGCCTTGCTGTTATATATTGCTGTTCACATAGCAATTCAGAGGGTATTTATTTAAAGTCTGATAGATAACTGTGACCTCTTTTTTGCTCTCTGCTCTTCATTACAGTAATACGTCATGCTTTCCTTGATGGTCAGGCAGGTTTCAGGACTCCAGTCATTTTTGTTTTCTTTCTTAAAGCCTGAATGCTATTTGCAAGATAAAGTAAATAAAGTTGATCTACCATCTCAGGAATGTTGTACATGGCTGTCTACACAGGTGTGTCACATGGCCCTGTTAAAAGGGCATCATACTGAGAAAGGAGTTGTCTTAAGTCAGATTATGATTTCCCTACATACAGATCTAAACTTCAGCAGTGGAAACGCTAGGAGAACTATTCCTACCAAAAATTATTCCTGCATGGTTCCTGGCATAGGTCAACCTATGCTATTCATTAAAATAATAAAGCTTGTCCTGTCTATGCTCCTGTCTGTTCCAAACCACCTTGGCCCAGTTAGAGGTACCCAGACACTTTGAAAGAGGCTATAAACAAAAAATACATATATATGTTGAGACAGTTTAAATTCCTGTGGATTTCTGTGGGTGAAGTCTCCACATCCATGTATTTAATTCCCAAATATTAATTTTAGGTACAATAAAATGTATGAAGATTGTCTTACAACATGTTTTTTTGATGACTCTGCCAGGTGAATACATATCATATAAAAAAATAAGCATGAATTAACAGTAAGGGAGCTTGGACCATTTCCATGTTCCTCGTTAGCAATTTCTTCTCCATCACGTTTGGCAGCTGGGAGTAGGCAGCTGTTTACATTAGGTGGGATTTCATCTATTCGTGGAATGTATTCACAAAATCAGCTTAGTTGTTTGACATTCAATAGCTCTGTGCTTGGTTGAGGAAAATTACAATTCTGTTCCATTGCAGGGGAGGAATTTCCTTTACACAGGGAAGTTTGAAGGAAAATACTATTTAAGTGAAACTTTTATAATGTGATAGTATGTAAGATAAATTGATTACAGTTCATTGTCAAAAGAGAGATATAGTAAATAGGGTTTCATGTGATTCTGCCCTGAACTGAGGACAGACATATAAATATATACTTCAATAAAGTCTATACCTCAATGTAAGCATGAACCACATCTTTACTTTCCTTAGAGATGGTCAGTGGAATACATAGTCCATTTACTGTATTTGCAGATTGTATCAAACTGTTGAGGGGTCCAAGACTAGGACCGTAGAAAAGGATTAGAATTCAAAATAATTTGACAAATATTTATAGTTTCTATGCAAAATCAATCTAAAATATGTAAAAAAGTAATAAGAATAGAAGCAAAGTTCTAAAGTTAGCCTGGATGATCTGCAACACAAATAGAAATGCAATGCAGGAACTTTGCAGTTTATGGTGAATCACAAGAAAAACATGACTCAGACCTGTCATGCTGTTGCAAAACTTGTAAGAGCAAAAGACTTCTGCCTTTCTGGTATTTCTGCCTTTTCCTGAAAACTGCAGTTCAAGGAAGATATGGGCCAACTGGCTCCAGAGGATGTCCATGGAATAACAGAATACTTGAAGAAAAATTGAAGGACTTTGGGTTGTCTCCAAAGACCAAATAGTGGCTTCAAAGATGAAGAGTATATAATGGCCTTTGTGATCACTGAGATTAAGACAAGAAAAAACAAATTAAAATGACAGTCAGAAGGATTTAGATATGGTAGCCATCATTTATGTGGCAAAGACTTTAAGCACTGAAATACTTGCTTGAAGCAGGAATCTGAATATTGTTCACCAGACATTTTTGGAACGTCTTAGCCAGAGATGCCACAGGTATTGTTAATCCTTCCTTGGACTTTCTAAGGTTCCCTTCTGCCCTATTTTCCTAGATTCTATACCATAATTTATTTTATTCTCCATAACATGTAAAAAAGATTTGGTTGCAAAAAGAAAGAGGTGTACAGAAGGATTATTTAGTGTATTATAAGGTACACAAAAAGCTCTACAGTTGTCTATCAGTGAATGTTAATGTTTTTATAAATCTGTTCCTGAAGTGTATGAATAATGTTGTAATCTGAATTGTATTTTGAGATAATACAACAATATTTGGCAGAGTCACACAGACTGTCTTTGGAATCACCGTTACTTTTTCCTTTCAGACTTTGATACAAAAAAAATTATACTGCAGGAATTATCCTGTTCTGCAGAGATCATAAAAGTCACTTTTCACTCATTATTTAAATTAAAATTCACTGCTTGTATGTAACCAGCATAGCACCCAGCCTTTTGTTCCACATAAGAAAGAAATAAAATTACTTGAAAATTAATAACATCTCTTCTGTGAGATGAATCTTGATGGATTTAATAACAAGAACAAGAAAGCAAAGCCTTTTTTTTTGAGACTGGTGTTTCTGAGGAAAAAGAGACACAAAATCCTGACAGAAACATGTCTGTTCTGATGTTCTTATTCTTTGTTTCCATGTCTATTTTAAGTAAAATTTTGCATGAAGAAGAAAAATGCTTCAGTCTATATTTTTAATTTTTTAGAATGACTGGGTAGTAGTAGTTTGTCAGTGCCTGAAGTAAATAAAATATGAGACTAAGAATTCCATCTAATGGGCTAGAGATGTGGTTGTTTTAAAAACACAATGCATACTTTTCTGAGTTTATCCAGTGTCTTTTATATCATTCAAAGATGTAGATCCTGCCAAAATAGTTTAACTGTACTTCCTGTCTGTGGAGTCAAACAGCATCTTCATCTAGCCTTCTGCTACATTTGTTTAATTAAGTTTTACTCTTGTTAGAAATTGGTATGATAATGTACCACTACACTTCATTCAGCTAAACGTGGTAAAGCACTAATCTTGCACCTAGTGAAGTTGCAGGAATTTCCACACTGGTTATGCTGACTCAGGAACTGGTATGAGATACTACAGCAATGAAAATAACTGTTTCTTCAGATAAGCAGATGACTCATATGTATTCCTTTATTATGATTTTAACTTAAGCTGACAATTTTTTTGGAGAAGATTGCAGAACAGAATTCAGTGCTGTGCCCCCCTTAGGTTCAGAGAGCATAGCAGCTCAAAATGGCAATGTGTTACACCACACAGACAGACCTTAAACATATGCAGTTTTTGAACAATCATTTTGTCTTAGTGAAATGGAATAATACTGATCTATACCCTAAAAATATGCTGGGTACAAAAAAAGGAAAGGCATTAAACATGAGATTTCTGAAGTATGATAGTGGGAGAAAAATGTACAAATGAGAGTTCACATAGTAGTTCATCATGGTCGTTGTTTCTAGATACTTGACCTGGCTTGAGTAAACAGCAGAGTCTGAACTTATGTAGTGGTTGCATCACATTTACTTGAATGCTTTTATTTCCCAAAAGTTGGTTTTGTAGCTGAAATTTGCAATTATTCCTGCATTTGGCTTCATGCACTTCACTACATATTAGAAGCTGTTGTCTCGTTCCTTTCCTGACTTGCACACAGGCTTTTCTTTTACTACTGTTTGAACATGTCTGTTTTTAAAGGAGTTTTTGTCCTGGTAGATCTTATCAAGATCTAAACAGAAGATATGTGGATTTTCTGAGAGTTGGAAGCAGGAATCCTATGGAGTAAAATGCTTAGACTCATGGATTAGTAAGAAATCTCACCTTGCTGTTGAAGGGAAAGACAATTTATAAAATATAGAGTGACATCCTTCTGCTGTATGTTAACTTGTTTAACTTTTTATTATGAACTAAACATAATTTGATAAGAATTTTAGTATTTTCCATCCTAAAGGAAAAATCGGGAACATTTTCATCTTACTTTCACTTCCCACAACACATAGATTAAAAAGAGAATTTTGCCTGGTACTAAATTTCAGCTATGAACTGAGATTTTATAGCCAAGTTATAGATCTGTGAAAACAGGCTTGCTGATAGAAGTCACAACAGTCCTAAAAATATATTTAAAGGAAAATCTGTTTGCCAAAAGGGAAAAAACATTTCCTATAGACTATCCATATTCATGTTTCTACTAAAGCATGATTTAGGCATGGAAAGGATTAATGAAGCTCTTGTTTCTCCCCTGGGCCAGTCCTACTCCCAGCCCAACATGGCCACTGGAGCCTGTGTTCCCATACTTCATACCTTGGCTGGGCAGTTGCAAAGGTTCTCTCTCTCTTCCCCATTTTTTTAGATTTGGTCTGTATTTCACACTTGTATTTTCATAACCGTCTTATTATAAAAAGAGAACAAAAACTTTATAAGATACTTTTAAGAGAGACAATTGCAAATTCTGTTTATCAAAGATGTTGCATAATTCATTGAATGTTAATGCAGTGATGTATTTAATTCCTTTTCTTCAGTTAAAACATTTGGGAGAACAAGACAGTCTTGAATGAGTCAAGATTTTCTTCCTAGGAGACCAGTATTCCTTTCAATACTGTGGAGACTCTATCAACAAAGCATAAAAAAAATCAGACAAAACCCACAAAACCCTGTTTTTGTTGCCGTTAATATGTTTTCCGAACCTTACCTAAACAGTCTGTTTCGGATGTTTACTGCTGATAATGAATTGATGTGGATTTTAATTACTAAGAGAACAACAGGTTTTTTTTAAAAGATACCTCATTGCATACTAAGATGAAGTTTCTATGGTATAAAATACTATAAAGTCTGAAGTTGACTCATTGAACCTGTAATTGCCACTCGTTATTGTTGAAATTGAGGAGCTGTAGGTATCTGTAGATATTTATTAGTTGGCATAAGAACAAGACAAACTTAAAGGCAGTTACAAATAACTGTCAGATCCTCAGGTCCTGCGACAGCTATTGGCTCTATAAGATAGAATGAATCTGACAAATATTACAGTATTTTATATCATGGTGCTATATATCTGTGATATATGTGTGACCTTGAGCCACTAAATAGCCTCAGGGATGAAGGATTTTGAACAGAGCTAAAGAAAAGATGAATCATCCACAATAAAAGGAGTAATAGAAGCATGGTAAAGGTGTAATAAGTGTGAATAACAACCAGAATTCACAACCTGATTTGATACTGATTTATACTTTATTGTCTATACTTCAACGTGCATATGAGATGTAATCAGCTCAGAAGGGTCGTGTTTTATACTTTGTATACTGACTGGAGTATCAGGCTGCCAAACCTTCATCCAAAGCCCAGCAATATCACAGAGGAGCTCATCCTCCAGCATGGGAACAGATCTACTAGGTGAAGCTCAGCATTAACTTGTACAATCAAAGAGGCTGAAGAAACTGCCCTACACGCTCAGGCTTCATCTCTCTGGTGATGGAGAGCTACACTTTGAGTACGCTATAGGTTTCCGTTGAGAAGGCAGAGAGCTATTTGGCCCTTGTTTAAATTAGGTGTTCTTTATGTATGAATTATGCTTGCTTTTTCTATACAAAGCCATTTACTTCCAATTTCATTAACATCATATAGATCATCATATATTTAGTTATTTTATAGAATTCAACATGTACAGCCCTTTGGGAGATAACAGTGGATTAGCCAGCTTCAAAGGTATTTAAATGTGAGAGCAAGCAGTTTTTCTTTGTAGACAGGGAAGAAAAAAAAAGAAAACAAAAATTGTTTTGTATTGGTATTGTTTTGTTTTCTCTTGCTGGAAAAGATTTACTGTGGTTTTATATATGTAGTTTTATATATTTTTATTTATACCCTATTTCTACATATTAGATATATTATTTATATGTTATGTATTATTCATATGTTATGATATATTCATCTTTCAGTACGAGAAAATCAAAGCTGGATGATCACTTCATTTGCAACAGTATTAAAAGAAGATATTTTGTTGATTCCAGTGAAACTATTAACAACACAATTAAAAAGAAAATGAGATTCAAGATTTCTTCTATAGCAAGATTTACATATAGTGCAAAAATATTTCAGTAATATGTAATTTATTTGCTGTTAAATACATCTAAAGGATGCAACTACTATTAGGCCATGATGAAGTGCTGTTGTAAATGATACAGCTTAATTCCAAGTTTTAGTCTAAAGAGATACGCCCTGAGAAATGACATCAGTGAAAAAAAAGAGTAAGAGGATGGCTAGGAGATTGGCACTGATGTATGGTGTTCTTCATCCACAGATGAGCTTTTGAGTCAGATTTATGTTCACAGTGAGCTCAAATCAATAGAAGTGATGGCTGATGGCTGTGAAATCTCTTAGTCCATTCTCTAGTTCCAAGTTGGCAATTTGCTCATCAAAATCACAGTCAGTGCAAAACCTCGTACTAAACTGCATCAGGATTACCTGCCTCAGGTAGGAAGCAAAAAATGCAAATTGATTTTGTGAGTCAATTATACTCACAGACTTAAGGGAAAGATCCAGATAAAAAGATAGGATGAAATATTTTGTATATTTTTTAAAGGAAAATCTTGGAAGTTGAAAAATAATATTTAAGTTATTCATTAAACTATTGAAACTGAGCTTGTAAGAGAGATTAATAATTGCTTTTAACATACTCTTTAGTGAAGCATAAGCATATTTCTGCTTTGTATGTTTGTATGCATGTATGGAAAATTGTTTTGACAGTGTTGTGGCTGAGATGTAAAATCTACCCATAATCCTTTTACCCACTGTGACTACTAATGAAAAAGCAGACCATTGCCGTGTGCCCATTCCAAAGCTTTGTTTACCCTCTGTGCATATGCAAATAGGATAAAAAAGAATGAGAGGGAAAACTGTTAGTCCTGGTTTGATCTCATACCGCTTTTGAGAAATATATCTATGTGGATTGTACGGTACTTATTTCTGACAAAGTACTCACACAAAAGAGAAATCAAGTCTTCTTGAGACAAGGGAAATGCAGAATATAATGAAGTTACATTTCTTTACTTGTAATGAAACAAAAATATCTCTAAAATAGATTCTATATCTCACCATAACGTAATGTTAAATTTATGTAACTATTGTCAATAAATAATAATAAATATAGGTCTACATATTAATCCATTAATGGCTGTGAGTTTCATAATAGGATGCTTTTATTACCATTTTTTTATTGAAAGTTACGGAGCTTGAGGTAAGATATTATTTTTATTTTATTTAGTCTTAAATGTGTTACAATACCTAGCTATTTTTGTGCTTCATGAACACGTATAACAGTCTTTCTTAAAACATTTTTTTTAACATTTAGTTTGGTTTTGTTTCTTTAATTTGCTAAATTCAAATAAATTAGAGGTACTGAACTAATTTTATATCAACTATTCTGAGAACAGGTGAGGAAAACAGTGTAACAGATCAGAAACGAGTTGACTTATTCAACTCCACATGGGGTCAAATGGATATTTTGTGGCCTGCACTGTAAAAGCAACATGAGTAGACAACTAATACTGTATTATTTAAATTGTGTTTGAAAACAGGACCTCCATTTGTGCGGTTATAAGGAATTTAGTAGAAGTAACCTTCTTCCAAAAATGATTTAGAAGAATGATAGTGCTAAAGGTAGTGGTCTTTAGTTTACGAATCTCAAGATAGTCTGAGTTGTTGAAGTTTGGATGACTTTTTGAAGGTCAGGCTGCCTATAATTGGTTCATGGTTAATGTTAAACATGGTTTTATACATTTGCATAATCTTCATGTAGTTAGGGTTTCAAAAAGAGCAAAATAATTAAAAAAAATTAAAAGCTAATCCCCCCCCCCATTCCAATTACACACCCCAAATATCTGCTTAAAGATGATGGTAATGAAGGATAGGGACTTTGCAGTTTGATGCAGACTCCCCATGGTATTGCTTTGAACGGCTGAGACGTAACCCCTTACTCTTTCTTGTTTATTCCAGTTTTCACAAACCTTGCTACTCAGTGTAACCGCATGTTCAAAGGAAAACGTGGTTTTAAAAGATGCATTAATTTTCTTTGTACTTAAAAGCAGCAACATTAAAAAATGTAATACGCAAATTCTGAACTCAAATGCTTTCCAATTTTACTGCTGTTTACTTCAAAGGGTCCTGAGTACAGTATGCTGGAGAACTGCATTCTTGTGTTGAAAAATTAATATATCACTGACACTGACCCATTTTCTGATTCTCTCTGCTTTATGAATTTTTAAAGTTTTTATATTTGTCCATGGTTAAATGTCTTTTAGGACACTTGCCCCTTGAAAGATTAAAAAGCAAACCATGCTATGCTTTGGTTTGTTTTTTAAAATGAGGAAGATATTCTAGAAATGGCAATTGTCTTGACTGCTTCTGTTGAGGCCAAAATTGCTAAACAGATTACTTTATATATGCAAAATTGCTTATATTTTTGAGCTGATCCTGAGAATCCTTACTTACATGGTTGACATCAACTGCGATATTAAGGCCAGTATTCTTGTCTTTATAAATTAAAAAAGTGTTTTCAATTCTTTTAGCCGTTATTTTGAAAAGTAATAACTTTCTCTATGTTCCACAAAGGTTATAAAGCTGTGTAGGCTACAACTAACACTGCAAGTGTTAATGCTTCTCTGCAATACTCAGTTCATCTGACTGATCCAAAATGGTTGCAATATGTATTCATCCTTCTGTGAAGGCAAGGCAGAAGCAGCTACAAGACTAGTAGACAGGTTGTAGCATAGGTAATTATACAACTATAAGGTCTGTGTCCTGGCAAATCTCCAATAACTGTATTCAAATAGACAGACATTTCTAAAGAAGTCAGTAACGTAAAAAACTGTGTTGATGTGGTTGATGTTCCACTGGGTAATGTAGGTGTAAAACAGGTATTAGAAACTTAACCTTGTGTTCGATTTCCCATGGAGCACATTGAATCCCGCAAATCACAATCTTCCCTTTCTCCATCCTGAAAACTTTCTGAATCTCTACAGTCATCCACATCAGAAATTACTGTGAGTCAGTAATAGTAGCCATCTCTTTCTGTTTATTCCAAAGAACCTCTAAAAGTTTAAATGCTTGGAGCACTATATCATATAATTTTCATGTATTACATTGCCTTATTATTATAATATAATTAGATTTAAATAGAGTGAGTGTGGTACATAATTTCTGATTATAATAATATTCTGTTATTTAACGTATATAATTATCACTGTGCATGGCAAACTATAATTATTCTGTTTCTTGGAATAATTTCTAAGATAGAATTTTTAATGTCTGCTGTAAAGATCCATCAACTTATTTTTTCAAAGAGGCAGTTTTGATTTTTTAAAGCTGCTCTGATTATTTTGACTGTTTTACATTATTTTGGATATTCCCTCACTTTCCTTTTTACATCAATCTCTACTATAAGCAAAGGGGAAAAATATGGTGTTCCAACAAGAGTCTGAACAATAATAAAACATGGTGTGTTAGTCTGCTAGACTGTAACAGATGACATAATATGCAAGAAATAGTAGTTCTCAGCATATGATCTAAAAACTGTCAGAATGGAGTTTTGCATTTCACTTGAAATATCTGGATTCATAAAGGAATTATCTTTGTGAACTTGAAAATTACCAATAACTATGATATGTGCAATATCTTATATAATGTATTTTAATAAATATAAACAAAGAAACAGATAGTTATATGTGTAGCTCACTGATGCCATAGAGTAAAACATGGCATGGGATGCTGCTGTACAAACAGGTGTATAATATCCCAGTATTTTGTTCTTTTCCACAGACCTATTACAGTTTTTTATTTTCTTATTATAATACTGAGAAAAATAAAGTTATCTTATAAAAGCCATGTTCTTAGTGAAGTCTTACAATGAGAGAAAATGCACATCTTGTTTATCCATTAAGCTTTCAAATAACAAAGGTACTTAACCAGAGCTCCAGATTGCTTAACATAATTAATTATACAATAAAGGTAATGAAATTGAGTTTTAGCAGCTTTAAGATAAAAAAATTCCATTGACGATTAGCCAGTTGTCTTTCAGATAGGAAGCAGTTATAAAAAAATCTTCTTAGTCATCTGGGCATTTAACCATGAGAAAAAAGCTATGGGGTTCCAGGCTTCATCATCTCATAGATCTTGTTTTAAGGAAGGCAGCCACCTCACACCTTCCTGCGAATGCAGTTGAGGGTTAGGTTGTTTTCACCTGGAGGTGGCATTGCATGGCATTACCTAAATTAAGTCATGAACCTGAGCAAAAAAAGAATTGCACAATAACGTACAGTAATGTGAGTGAAGATGGCCCTGTAAGTTTTGCCCATTGTAGCATCTACTTGTCATCAACAGTTAAATGTAAAGTCTGATGAGTGACTTAGTTACCACTCATTGGCATAAAGAGCAAGAGGAATGGGTATATTTAATACTACTTCATTCATTTTCATGATTTCAAAAATGTCAGGTTCTGCATCTACTCCTTTTGTAGTCTGGTCTTGTTTTGGTGCTTGTGTACTTCAAGCTTTCTATTTTGCTATGTTTTTTTGGTTTGGTGGGGTTGCTTTTAGAGGTGCTTGTCTCTCTCCCCACAATCCAAGCTTACACTGGGCATGAGTGTGAGAAGAACAGATCTGGGAAAGCTGTGTCTCATCTTACTGATCAATCACCTGACTGGTGAGGGCATGAAGTCTGTGTTTTGCTGTGAGTACACACTCCAGTGGTTTCACTGCTGGCTGCACATACTCTGGCTTTCAGCAGTCATTTTTCAGTACCTAATAGTCCGTCTCCTGTTCCCCCACCATTATTCTTACAGTGTTCCAAACACTCACAAGTGGCTACCTCACAAATTTCCCATAAAATGAAGTTTCCTGTGTTTACTGCAGTGGAAGGCAGGATTTCTGGGAATATAAAGGCAAAAAGAAATCTCGTTTGTGAGTTAAAATGTGATACAAAAGGAGAATCATAATAGTGACCATTTATACCTCCATACCTCCTTTGGGCTGGATACACTTTTTTTGTGTAACTCTAATTCAAACTTTACTGTCTTGCTTTATACACAGAAGAAAAAAGAAATCCCTACATTTTACAGAGAGCTTACACTTCTGTACAAAATCTCATTAACCTTGCATATCTTTATTTCCTCTTTTTCCTCAGCAGACTTCTTACTCTCAGCCCTGAGTCATGTGTAAGAGGTTAGCTCTGCTGCTGGCAAGAAAAAAATTCCACTTACCTGAACAGTATGTTACCTGTTCTGTATTGCAAACATTGCCCTTGAACAGGATAACATTTCTTAAGATGACAGATGTCACTAAACTCCGCCTTTCTTTATTCAGAAAGGCGGAGTTTAGTGACATCTGTAACAGACAAGCAAGAAGGAGGATCTGAAGTATAGGACAGCTTCCATATAAAGAAAAAGTTGGAGAGGAATTGACTGTTCACTGCCTCTTTCAGTATAGAAACTAGGGCCTTCAAATGAGGATGGTAAGTTAGTAAAACTCCTTGCGCAAGGATGTTGTATGTGAAACAAATGTAGAGAGATCCAGAAGAAGATTCAAAAAGCACTTATTATTTAGTAAGTTCAGGGTTACTGCAGAGACAACGTCTAACAGGCTCAGGAGATCTCCTGAATGGAAAACTGGAAGAGGCACATCATTTATGTTTGTCTACTCCACCTTTTTCCACCTAAAGCCACTGTCAAAGACAAAAACCTGGACTGTAAATGCATTAAATGGACCTTTGATCTGAACTAGTAACAGTCTTTTTAGAAGTTTTGGGGAGGGAGAAGTAAAAAATTTACTAAATTATTTGGACTTTTTATGCTCTAAAAACTTTCAGGGGAAAAAAAGGGATTCTAGTGCTAGTTCTAAAGCACCTATTTTGCTCATAATCCAGTCCTTAAGGGATGTAACTGCTTTTTGTTTCCTGAAACCATGAATATCCTGAAGTCTGCAGATGGTTTTATCTTCAGGAGGTGCCACCTCAGATCTGAGCATTGACTTGGCTTGCAATCATGGCTAGCATGTTACCTTTTTATTTGTATTTATCTCTATCAGGAAGTGTAACAAATTGTTCCAGCTTCCACACATCTACACATGCACGGCCCATTCTATGCTTAGTTTCAGCCATGACTGAAAAACATCATATGAGATTTCAAATAAATATGTTAGAGCTGGTTATGATTGTAACACTGTGTCTGGAGGATAATTCTCCAGTAAAATGAGTAGAACACTAGAAAAAGTCAAATTTTCTAAAACGTCTCACATACTGTCTAGTTTGTTGCAAGTTTCTCAGACTGATTGTAATTTTAAATCATTTTGATTTAGGAGGAGTGTAATATGTTAGGAAAAAATAGTGCATTTTTTTTAACCTATAAGCTTCTGTGTGAGAAAAGTTATCCAAGAATAATTTCTTTTCTTTTGGAAACCAGCTGTCACTCCCTTTGAAGCCTGTGCTGCATAATGATTCCATTACAATTTTTGTGAAGAAAATGTCATTGTTCTTTCCTCTTGTGGCAGAAGTTGTTTTGTCTTTACCTAAAACTGAGCACTATGGATGCTATATATATCATAAGTAGGAATCAGATGATATATGTTGATATACATAATGAAACTGTTGAAATTATGTTTTGTAAAGATGCTCTTCCTGGCATTTGCATACACAGGTGGAAGATAAAACTCTGTCCCATCTAAGGCTTTGTGAGTCTGGTTTGTCTCATGTAAAAATTGAATTTTTCTTAAATTTAAGTGGGAGATTACCCTCTTAGCAATAAAAGATGTCACATTAATATGATGTCTCTGGACACCAGCGTACTTCAGCACTAGATAATTTTAACTACACAAGAACCACAGCCACACTTGTGTTTAGAGTTTGGAGGTTTTATGTGGTTAAATATTTGGGTGATTAGCCACAAATTAATTTTATCTATAAGGGCTTCTTAAAATTTGACTTATTACTACAATACCTGAATGCTTTCTGTGTAAAATCAATAGCAATAGCTATTCTCTAAATAGATTTTTTGGGGTCGGACACCTTTTTCTTAAAATAAAAAATTGATGAGAACAAGAGGTTATAATTTTTATCTTTTCACATATTTCTACTACACATTTCTACGACTTTTTTTTTTTCCTTTTCATTTTCAGAATGGTCACCTGGGTGGTAGAAATTCATATGACAGGTGTTTTTGTAATGATACAAAGATTTTTTATTTTCTTTCCTTTTTTCATGTTGGTTAGTTTGGTGGAAGGGAAAGTAGCTTGGCTTCATATATTTTCATTTATTTGGAATGGGTAGTTAATGTGTTCTCTAGCAATATTTAGTATATCTGGCAAGGAGCCAGGAATGAAATAATACCTATGCTGCTAGTCCAGCTCACATGTGATCTGTCAAAAGAGGTTTTCGGCTTTGGTTAACTGCACTAGATAAATACTATAAGTTGTACAGTTACTTCCTTGTAGCCATGAGCACTATATATCCCTGCAAACATAATGTGAACTTTTTAACTTAAAAAGTAAATTCAAGTAACAGTGTAATTTCCAAATTGGTCTCTCTGTCTCCTTCCCTTTTTTGATTGGTATTGTGTTTCTTGAAAACCCACCAGAGAGCACTTTGTGTTTTCATACAGATAATGGAGATCAAACCTCTTTTGCATTTTGTTTGTTGCATTTATGTTTATTTCTTTGTATAACACATTTAAATGAAAGCTTTTTTATCCCATTTCCTGTATTCTCCTGGGGAAATATAACATTGTCAAAGGTGGTTTATGGGAAATGTGACTGCTTCAATTTGCTGCATCAACTCACTGTTGCCTATTAAAATTGTGCAAAGTAATTTTAGCTCAGATGTCAATATGGGCATCTTGCAGTTTTATTTATCTTCTGTTTAGCACTTGCATTGATGATCTGCCTTCTTTGCAGTTGTCTTGCACCTTATGAAACAGGCATTGTAAAGAACTGTGCTAAGGCATCTATTTGCTCTGTAAAACACTATTTCACTGAACCTACAAAACACACAAATATGTGCTGTTGACCATCGCTTCACAGCATGTTTCCTAACTTTCCGACGACAGATGTGTAGGTATGGAGCCTTGTAGCTGCCCCTGCTGCTCTACTGCCTCTTCCACTTGCTGCCTGACCTGCTGGGGAGCCCCCATAGCCCTTGCAGAACCCCAGCAGAGACAGATCTGCCTATAGTAATGCCTCTATAGCATTGGTGTTCCTATGATGGACTTCAGTGAGCCAAATTTTGCCCTACACCTTTGTTAATGAGGGAAGAAAAAGTCAATAATGTAAATGACTTGTCAAACAGTAATAAACCCAATAACAACAAATCATGGAAAAAAATGCAGAGGGAAACTAGTGCATAATGAGTGTAACCAGGGCATAACAAGTAAATCATTAATGAATTGCACTGGATAGATATTTCTAGTCTAATGACTTATCTTTATTCCTCAAACAACAATATGTGAACACTTGGTAATTCTAGAACATGTTACTTGCTTCCAGTGAAACAGTTGTATTAATATTACATTACGTTATTCATGCTCTTATTCTGATATTATTTTCTCCTCCTGCTAAGGCACAGTGTTTCACAGGGGAGAGTTATTCTGAGGCTGTCTGTTAAATATGCCATGCAACTAACCCAGATCTGAGGAGCTAATTATGTTATCTGTGATGTTATTAAATAATTATAGTCCTTGAAATGGGGTCAGAAGTAACAGGACATCCCTGTAGTGCAGCATTCACAGTTCATATAGAGAACTAGCTTTAAAAAAAAAGAAAAAAAAAGAGAAAGAGAGAAATCGAGTGCTTATAGGTTTTAACCCATTTACTACTGCTGTCCGTGGGTACACCCATATTTAACTTGTCTTTGCAGTTTCTAGATTGTTGCAGCCGTTGGTCTCAACATGGTCTGGAAAATTGATAACCACTCGTCTATTTTTAGCAGTTCAAAAGCTTTTTCTGGCTTCCTGGCTCCCAGTTTTCTTTTTTCTTTTTCTTTTTTTTTTTTCCTTTTTTCCCCCAGTGGGTTTGATCACACACAGAGACTTCTTCTGAGTCAAAATTCAGTGCGGAAAGTAGGACATGATATCCAGGTGGACTTAACTATCCACTGTGAATACAGTTGATAAATGAGCTGCTGGACAGCTAGTAATTCTTGCTTTGCTAATTTTTGTAGCTGTTTAAAGGGATCTAGCTACAATTTCTGTCATGACTGTCATTAAAATACCTGTCTTCACAAGAGTAACATAAACAGAGAGAATGAACTGTAGCAGATAAAGAGGTTGTTTTGAAAATCCTGACATTGTTATAGTATTTGCTTTACACAATGTCTTTTGATTGTGTGTAGTTTCCTGAAATTTACTGGAAACCTCCCTTCTGATGGAATTATACAGCCCTAACATTTTTAGCATGATTACATAATACCAACATTGTAATATGTCTAATGTAATATATAGATCATATGTATAGCACATAGTACATGAAATAAATTCCCAGTTCATATCAAATAGTTTTAAATAACCTATAAAATAATTGCATGCACGGATATTATTAGGGTGGTATACCACACAACAGGAAGGTCATACCACGTGAATACACAAGAATAAGGCAGAAGGGCACTTACATGTGTTCCCATTGCACAGTCCCAAATAGAGACGTTTTCTTGAGCTGTGGTCTAAACTTCATAACCCTTTGTCCTGACCCCTGGAGTTCACAGCCTCTTGTCACCAGCAGACTATGGGAACTCTTGCACTGAGAATTTCCTATACAAAGATTGCTAAGCCTTTGTTTGAAAGCTGTATTTGCCCTGTTTTTGTTTTAGTATTATCATCATTATTTATTGTGCTGGGTCTGTCTGTGATGGAGTTAACTTTATTCATAGCAGCTCCTATGGCGCTGTGTTTTAGATTTGTGACCAAAACACTGTTGATAACACCATTAGCACTCTTGGCTGTTGCTGAGCAGTGCTTGCACAGCATCAAGGCATTCTCTGTCTCTCCCTGCCCCTCTGTGAGTGGGCTGGAGGTCGGCAAGAGGTTGAGAGGTGACACAGCTGGGACAGCTGACCCCAGCTGACCAAAGAGACATTCCATGCCAGGTAACACCATGCTCAGCAATAAAACAGAGAGGATGGGCATTTACATGGGTTAGCCATCTTTTGCTCAGGAACTGGCTGAACATCAGTCTGCCCGTGGGAGGTGTTGAGTGATAGCCTTTGCATCACTCCTTTTCCTTTCTTTCTTTCTTTCTTTCTTTCTTTCTTCTTCCACTTCTCCTTCTCTTATTAAATTATTTTTATCTTGACCCATCAGTTTTCTTGCTTTTACTCTTCCTTTCTTCTTCCCCTGTCCCACAAGGGGTGGTGGTGGGGAAGCGAGCAAGCTGCTGTGTTGTGCTTACCTGCCTACCGGAGTTACCCCATAGCGTTTCCTGAAAACCAAAACTCCCAAGAGCATCTTGTGATAAAAAAATAAAAATTCAGATAGAACTTTAACTTTTCCAAGAACCCATCCTTCTATAAGAAATTCTTATACATGTCAAAGGTATATTTAATGAACCTGCCTGACTTTTCACCGGCTGTGCTGGCCCATGAGATACAGTAATATCTTTTCACAAGGCTCCTGTTTCCCTGAGGATTCTATTTATAGATATGTGAAAATTTACTTGTGTTTCATTGGAGTTAAATTGCATAACAAATTGAATGCTTGTCATCAAACTGTGGAATACTGATTATTATACAGTCTGAGTTAAAAAATTGGTGTGTTAAGAGAGTTATACAGAAAGCCATATATGCAGGTTAAGAACTGAGGGGTCTATTCACAGGGAAATGGATTATGCAGCCTTAAGTCCCCAAAATGCATGTTTCATTTTGCACATGAGGCAGCATGGCATTATTCCCTCACAGAAATATTTGAGCCAGTGCAATACTTCTCATAGCCACCATGTTATATCTAAGCTAGTTCAAAGATGAATGCCAAAAATGGTGGTGATTCTGCTGTGGGAAGAAGTCCTGCCTCTGAACACCTTGTTTGTCTCATAACCATTAATATTTTGTTTTGCAAGCACAAAAATCTGTACCACTGAATTATCCACAGAAAGTGAATATTAAATTTGATTAAATGCGATATTAGAGACCTTTGGTAGCTACTTACCAGACTGATCTTCTTGAAGGCAAAGCTGCTATTAGGGTGAGTAGGTGCTCAGCAATGCATAAGATGGGTTCAAATTCTGGTCCTGCATTCTTATGGCACTGTATAATGTCATTTTCATGTGAGGAAGCAGGCAATGGTTCATATTCAGGGATCGGAATGCTTTTGAGATGTTTATGATGGGTAAATGCCTGACTAATAAATGATGTGAAATTGAAAATACAGTCTGTTTAGATGAGTTATGCTTAATCATATGGGAGAAAACATATGTTTTTCACCCTTATTCATATTCAGTTATTCTGATTCTTTTACCATTTCACAGCTTGCAGCTTGTGCATGATTAAACTATTACAGTAGTCCATATGATAAACTGCTCTAAAATATGCTTTAAAAGCAGTATTCTAGGATGTTTCAACCTGTATGTTCTTTTATATTAAAAAGAGATAACTTTGAGTTAGAACAGAAAAATAACAAGGGCTTATTATTTTCCCCATTTTGCAAGAGTAATAATTTAGTGAAATTAAAAGTAATGAACTGAAAAGACTAAATTCATGGGATATTTCAGCAAAGTATCTTCATTGTTAATTCTAGAACTCCCAAGTGTCAAATTAAAAGCCTGCATATTTCCCGAGAAGTGTGAAGTTATAGGCAATATACAACTGCATCCTCCTTGAGGAGGATGTATAAAGAACAATTTATTCTGAGAGGAATAAATCATCCTCTTGGAGATGTGTATTAAAACTATTTTCTCTCCTCACACTATCCCTCTTTGTACCTGATACTGAACAAAAGCACAACACATCTGTGAAGTTTTCCCACCTAGCTGTCATGAAGATTGTTATGATGTCACAAAAAATTTAAATCAGACAGTTAGATTTATGTGTGTAATTGACCCTTTAGTTTTCTAAATTTCAAATTTAAGCTCTTGTAGCTTCCTCAAGACTTACTGCTCAGTTGTCCTCTGTTTCTTTGACTAAGATTTATCTACACCTTGCAGTAGAGTAGGAGGAAGGGGGATGATCAAGCTACCAGTAACCCATGATAATACATTTACACAAGGTGTGACTGAAAATATCACAAAGTAATGGAAAATAGCTTGTGTCTGAAAGCACCACAAACAACCCAGTGCAGCAGTATATCATCGTAGATACTGTACCTTACATTATGGCTACCATTTCTCAGAGCATCTTTCAATGTCATTGCACCTGTGGTGAAGAGGCTTCTCTGCTGGGGAACAAGCAGCAGCTCATCCTAACCTACAATATTCTTGGGATGTTCAGAAGTAGGCCTGGAACTATACATCCCCCTATATCTTCTGTCAGCAAGGCTCAGTCTGATGATTGCACAGGGGATTTTCTACAAGCCAATTATTGTGGGTATACTGGTGTTATTTCTCTCTCACCTGGATATGAAATCATTAGGCCATGTAGTATGTCCCGCTAAGATTCTCCTGCTGAAGGTCTTACTTTTGGGAAAAAAAAAAAAATATTATTTGAATAGAAGTGTAGGAGGGGAGGGGGGAGAGAGCAAGAGAATAGTCTGCAGATTGACTCTATGAGTTGACAGGTCAATAGTAGCTACCTGTACTCAATCAATTGAAACTTAATTAATCATCTAAATAAAACCGACAGACTAGGAGTGTCTCTCCCCAGGATCCCAAAGTCTACATGCCTGGAATCCTCTTCTGCTGTTTATGGGACTTTAATTTCTATTCCTGCTCAAAGTCAGCATGACGATCTGAAAATTAATTTCCCCAATTTCAAATCAAGGTCCTACCTACTGGATCATCATTATATATTGCTTTCTATAGCTTTTATAAGAAACATCTATTCTACATGTCTAATTCTGGGATCAAATTCATGGTTGGCAGCTTGAGTGAACTGAAACTTTCCCCCAGGCCAGCATTAAAAACTTAGCTACATTTGGGGCTGAGAGTAGAGTCCTAGAGAAGTCTCTACTGGCTGTTTAGGTAGATCTCCAGCCCCTAGCAATGAAGAAAGCCCATTTTAGTACCTGCTGCCTTGCCATCTTGCATGGTCTACTGCCTCTGAGGGGCCCGTGAGCTGCTGTTGAATTTGGCATGGAGGTGCATCAGGGCTAGCTCCAAGAAACCTTTTGATCGCCTGGGAGTTAGACGTTGCAGTGTTTTACTTCAGGCATTCAGCCACCAAAGCTGAGATTTGAGACCTGGATTAGAGGTTTAGGCTGTAAGTGTGTAGCACAAAGAAACTTGCCCTCCTGTAAGATACAGTTTTGTTTCCTGGGGAAATTATGGTCTCAGTCTCTCTCTAGTTGTTTTTCACTACAAGAGAAGTGGTGAAACACAACTCAGTCTTAATAAATGTATCCTGATTTTCCACTTTTTGGACAATCAGTCTAGGCATGTGACCTTGTGTGGAAATTTGGCACTGTTACATGGCTGTGTCTTGTGCCTGCATATGTGTTAGGCATCCTCTATGCTCCAGCCATGCAGGTGGGTCTCCTGGTGCCTCCAGTCCAGACCAACATTGCTATGCAAAAAGTACCCCTGGCTGTTATTGAGACTGGTCTTGATATGTGAAGAAATAAGACCTCAGGTACCCCAGAGAGTTTCATATCAGGCAGAGAAGTAAATCCAGATAACTGCAGAGTTATTTAGTGGCTGTAAGAATGTGGTGTGGTGGCTTACAAGACTGTGTGCCTCAGTTCAACCTTAATTCTCTTTCAAGTACTCAAGCTCTTGCTTCAGATGTTGGTCACTATTTCTTTGAGTACTTTGTCCAAATTAATTATCATGATTTACAGGTATATTTATTTGTATAAAATCCGCTTATTAAAAAGGCTATAATAAGTGGGTCAATAGGCTAGAAAAATGTTCAAAAATGTTGTTTCAAATTATTTAAATTTTCAAGAATTATATACATGACATTTTCATAGTAGAAAATTATTTTTTTGTTAGTGCAATCTACTTTTTTTTTTAAAAAAAATCCATTTTAGGCTTGAGATTGACTTGTTAGTTCTGGTTTGTATATGAGAAAACTAAAATTTCAACTGCAAATATCTACTTATCCACTTACTCAACTTTAAGTATTACAGCAATCTCAAACATGTTAGTTATGTGTTTCCAAGTCGAATAAATGTGTATATTACATCACAATTGAAGTTAAAGTCTTGAAAGCTCTTCCAGTTTGTCAGTAATTATTTAAAATAAACATATTGGAATATTATAACACTACAACATTATTATAACACTGTAACATTCTTATAATATTATAACTTGTTCTGTAATATCACCCAGATGCAGGCATATCTTTCCAAGAAACAGAAATATGACTTTTTTAAAGCCAAAGAAATGATCTTTCCTTTGCCTTGTGAAAACAGACCCTATGGCAGTGCCACTTACTAATAATGTTTTTGAAAATAGTTAGCTAAATGATTTTTGTGTGATATTTCCCTTTGGTATCAAAAAGTTGATACCAAAGTTGATATCAGAAGAGAAAGTATCTGTAGCCATAGCAAACATTGATGGGAAATCAAAATCTATACCGTTACAGACCTCTCTGGGCATTTGTAGTTTAAACATTGATTGGGTCAGATGTAACAGTCAGTATGTGTATCTGTTTTGATACTGTTGGGTCTGCAGCTACTGAAAATCAAGTCTTAAACTTTAAAGCTGATAATTTGGTTGTTCAGCATAAACAATCAATCCTGAAGATCATGTAATGGTAAAATTCAAGCCAGCTATAAATCTGTTGTGGTTGCAACTGAGTGATAACAATAGAGTGGGAAAGAAAGATTGCTAAATGCCTCATTCTTACACATATATCAAATTACTTTGAAATACATTTTTATCAGTATTTTCATCTGGAAAAGATGTTGGGGTTTTTTTTCCTTTATATTTATCTTTAGGTCAGAGTCAGAACTTAGAATTGTCTTGCTAGAGCTTTTGATTCTGTTGACTGATCTTATACCCAAATATGTATATTGAGTGTTTAGCTGCTCTCCTTCTTCCTCACTGGAAGGAGAGGAATAGTACACCAATCATATTTCAGAATATTGAAAAGGTCACAGCAGTATATTGCACCATTACTTTATAAAATATATGTTGCACTATAATTTTTGGAATCTCATTTTAATAACCAGCACAACATTAATCTGATTTCATTGGTTAATCACTTTAATCAAATGAAAAATAAAAAAAGTTGAAAGACTCATGACAGTTTTTAGATGGTAGCTTTATTACATTCACCTTCAATTAATCTCCCCCAAAAAGCCCTAAAATTTGGAATAACTGAAAATTCAGTGGAAGATCCAGTTTACCAGCTATACAGATGAGTTTTTTATCTGAGGTTCACAAATGCTTCTTAATGTTGCAATATGTCTAAATAGTTAAGAATAAAGGAAAACCTATGGCAAACCTGAAACTAAATGACAGTAATATTGCAGAAGGAAATTCTGAAATTATTGTCTCTGTGAATGGTTCTTCCTACCTAGTTGTAACTGCCTTATTAAAAATTAGACTTTCACTCCTTTTAATTTTCAGAACTGAGTCCCATCTTCTCACTATAAACTATAAAATGTGTTGATGCTTATGTCTCTTTTGATCTTGACAATTCATGTTCAAAAAGGTCAGAGTCCTTTTTAATGTTTTATGTTCCTTAAACTTTTTTCTGCCCCCCCCCCCCCTTTTTTTTTTCCCCCAGGTAGTCCAAAGTAGTTGCTATATCTCATCTCATTCTGTTGAAACTCAGCCAAAGGTCAGTCTGTGAGGAAGTGATACAGGATTAATGTGTCAGTAATTGTTCATCACCAGCTGACATGAGAAATAGCTGGACTGACAGAGTGCTGGCAGATGAGCTTCCAGCCAAAGGAGCTTTCAGCTAAAAGGGATTAAGGCTCAAGTTAAGCCTCTGACTGCCAGCCTGAGAATAAACTAAGAAAATGTACTTTCTTTGTGTGAATTTGCATACTCTTTTCTCCCAAGTCCAAATTTATTCTGATGAGTTCAAGTCCTCAATGATGCTTTTGGTGAAAAAAGTTTGACCAACAGAATTTTTCTGTAGTAGACTATCTCAAGGCAATAGTTTTTCTGTTACCTGCCACAGTAAAAGAGAATTATTGATCTTCCTCAGCTTGCACTGCCAATTAGCCTGTCATCATTGCTGTGTCAGTACCCCAGGAGCAAAGGTGTGGGTGAAACTAGTAAAAAGCCTTTTTTATCTTTTCATGAAAATAATTTGTTTTATGGTACGAGTATGAGCTCTCACCACTGTGGCTTCAGTATATAACTTCTGTGAGGGCAAAAGAGCTGTTCAGCTACTTGCTTTTTGTTTGCTACCAAACATATAGTAATGTGACTGAGAGAGCACAAGTTACTCAATGGATTTAAGACCTAAACTGCAACATACTCTAATCATCCTTTTCTGTGAACTTTACTGTAGGTGAAACAGAAAACTATCAGGCAATAAGAATGAAGTCATCACAGCATACAGCAACAAAGACACATGCATGAAAATATTGTTAAAGTAAAAAAGCCGTAAAAGTGGGATATGCATTTCTTATGCCCATTATATTTTAAGAGCTACAGTATGATAGTAGGGATTCTTCATGTTCAGGACCATTTACAGAAATTATCTAATTAATCCTTGCAACACTAGTGCTTTAGGACGAGTTATTTCAAGCTGGTCGTGAAAGGTGGGTGAGAAGAATTTTATATACCAAAAAGGTGAACTAGGGGTCCAATGCCTTGTGTAACATTGTAGAAGTCAGTAAAAGAGAGCTGCAAACCTGCTCTGAACCAAACAGTTCCTCATCTTTAACCTAGATTATGTCTACCAGCCTACTGAGCTATGGTATAGATTGTAGAGGATGGATTGATTTCTATCAGATACAAATTCCTAAAAATTCTAAAATTGCAACAAAGTAAAGAATTCATTTATCTTTGGCTGTTTCCAGAAAGCAAGAATAACATGTATAGTGGGGGCTACGGGAGCAGGAAACCGTCTGATGGAGACTAAATATACTGTAGCTGTGAGTCTGTGTAATAGTTCTTTTAACAAATGTGTGTAATCATATTATTTGAAATAAAAAACTTGTTAACAATTTCAATAAAAATTACCTGCAAAGATATAAAATTATTTGAAATGATGCAAAGCAACATAATTCAAAATCACTTGATGTTTATTGTATATGTATGTGACTGACAAAAGAAACTGCAAGTGAGCTGAGGGCCTAGATTAACACAGAGACGAAATAGCTTTTATTGTAGAACATATAAAGCTTAAAAAAAGAATCACACTTTTAGGCTCAGAGCATCTTCAGATGTCGAGTAATTTTGCTCACAACATGGGTCCTATATTATTCATTACCTTGGAAAAGAAAGACCTATTTTTTAAAGTAATTTTTAACAGTCTGCATACATGGCAGGTAGTTTTGAAGCAGCAAACAGAGTGGGTCTTCTATAAAATTATTGAAAATTTATGTTCCTAAAGAAAGAGGATATTGAGTCCATATAAACAGAGATATAGATGTATCATTATAAACTCAGTATCCAATATTACCATTAGAGTTTACTACTTGTGTATTTTATACTGGATCTTCCTTACTGTATCAAAAGCAATATGTTGCATGTACAGAAAAGAGAACTAGTACATCTGATTGCTGTTTATAAAAAGATAAACTCAGATAATGAAAATTTGGCACATAAAAAATTGAAATAGGGTTTTAAACATTAAAAACACTATGAAAAAGATGAGAATGGGAAGCTGCAGCAACAAAAGTTAAGGGTAGCTTGGAAGAAGAAAAGACAGAAACTATTTCAAGGAGCAAAGAAAGTGAGTGGGACTTTCAATAGTGAGAATGGGGTTTTGAACTTGATAGTGAATGTGAGAAGAAATGAATGGAGGCATTCAGAGACACATGAAAAATTCTCACAGGCCCAAGGAGAAGAAACAGCCTAAGAATAAAACTTTCTCCAGGCTGAGGATGTCAAAAATGAAAGAAGAAGGGCAAATTTGAAGGCTTTTTAAATTAAATATTTAATTTAATATCCATTTATTGGCCTTGTGTGCAGAATCAGAATACATGGGGTGATCAATGACAGGGTTTCCAGAAGAGTTATTAGACTACAAAAGTGCAGCAGAAAAGTATCAGTATACAACCAAGCATATGGCCAGTTTGTGAGAGAGCACTTAAAAAGATGAAAAGCAATGGCTAAAAGACATGTGCATCAAGCTAGTGATTTATTCCTACCTCCTCCTACACCATGCACCAGGTGACTCCAAGTTGTTCAAGCTTCTAAGGGACAGTTTCAAACTTTTATGCTGAAATAAAACTAAATCACTTTGGGCCAAAATTTGAAAGATATATTTAAGAAAAGACAGGAAGTGAAAAAGTTAAATAAAGCAAAACAACATTAACTATCTCAAGAACACAAGCAGATGCTTCTGAAGCAAACTGTGAAAGTGCACTGGCTAATTTGTTTAAGAACATTTGTCATGCCACAGAGACTGAGTATTTCATAATTACAAAGAACACATCATTGTTCAAGAGACAGCAGCCAACTTAATTCCAAGAGGTGCTTTCCAAGAGTTAAAAAAATGCAAACACAAACGAAGATGTACCAAGTGTGTGTCAGAGGCTGTGGTCATATATGGTTGACTCTCAAGAAGTTAGCTAAGAATCCTGAGAGACATGTACAATGACAGTAACTGGTTAAGTTTTTCTCTGACAGTGTATTATCTGATAAATGTAACCTTTTTCTTTTCACTTTTGTTAATTGTTCTTGGAATGCATTTTTAGTGAATGCATTTATCATTTTCACTTCTTTGAGCAGCTTGTTCAAACATGTTTTAGCCAATGCATGGAGTATGAACTCTCCCCTTTGACATTTTTACTATTCATTAGCCATTGTGTATAAATGGCCACCTAAGTCACACGATTTTTTTCCCTGTCCTCACCTAGGTGGATAAAATGTTTTAAACAACAGAACAACATATACTGAATGTCTGATGCTTCCCCCGCTCCCCCACCCCCACCCCCGGCCCTTGCTATTTAGAGAAGAGGAAGACGCCATAACAGGAGAAAAGCAGAAGGAACAGAGTTCCCTCCCTGGAAGAAACAGGGGTAGAGGGAAGTGTAAAGTATACAACACAAATGAGAAAATACATGAGACACTTAGGGAGGCAATGGACAGAGGTGTAATGATAAGCCTGAAGCATCAATAGCCCAGAATCCATTGTGGCAAACTAAAGGAAACTTTGAAGAATGTGAAAGTGAAAGAGCAAAAAGATAGGACGTAAGTGGGAGGGCAAAAGGGGAAGGCCATAGAATCAGACAGGTAAATGCTAATCGATAGGAGGAATAGGAAAGCAACAAATAAATTTGTAGACAGACAGCAGTAAACAACATTGCAGGTAATACTACGACAGGTAATAAAGCAGCCATCAATGTGGGACTTTAAAGACATATTTGCAGACAGCCAAAAATGCAGCAGTCAATAGGGGGGATACAAGAAATTAATACAATGAATAATAAGACAGAAATCAATAAGACAAAAAAGGCATGTAATCTAACAGGTGATAAGGAAGTAGGCAATATGGCAAATGAAAGTCACTGAAAGTTGTTCTCTTTGAGCTTAATGGGATTTTGTCACTTGCCTCATTTGCACCTGGCAAAACCTGATCCTGAATAGAGCTCTCTACATTCATGGTAACTAGTTAAAAGAGGTAGACACAGAGATGTTCTGTGAACTGATAAGCTGAGTTATAACAAGAACCACAGAAAGAATAGATATCTTTGAAGGCTATTGTCCAACACCTTATCGAAACTGCTTCTTTACCAAGATATATGATTAACTACAGTTAGTCGATAAAAGTAATAAAAGGAGTAATAAAAGGTCCAAGGTATCAGATGTGACCAGGTGAAAGTAAGGACACATTTAAAGAGAAGTAGATAATATTTATATAAAATATCTGGCATTTAATTTCAGGATTTTCCATATAACTTGATTTTTGTCTCTGATTATCAGAATTTCAATAGCTCAGAAAAGTTTTTGCTTTGCTTGAAATGAGAGAACAATCCCAAATGTTTGAATTCTCAGTTTTGCTCTCTGTTGGTCACTTCTCTCACATGTATGTACATTTAGTTTTTGTTAAATTTAAAGTCCAGGTCCATAGGAAGCTGCTGATACCTGGCAGTAAGTCAGTTTCCTTAGCCAGAAATAATTAGTCCAATTCTTATTTAGACTAAAAAAAAAAAAAAGGTGTATCCTGTGTGTGTGTGTGTGCTTTCCTCGAAAGATATTTCTCACTGAAGGGTCCACCAAGGCATTTATAAGTCCTACCTCCCAAGGAAAGATTTGCTGTCATACAGTCACAAATGTGGGCACAGGCAGATGGCAGCACATTGTATCCACTTTATCATGCTCTACTTTCTATCACTCAAATAACCTCAAAATAATGCACTGGGTTCCCTGTAGACACAACCTAAATGCCTTCCTGCATGTTTGAGCAGTGCTTAGTAACACATGTTCCATAACTGTAGAAACTGCTGCTGCAGAACTGATTAACATTAATAACTATACCATATCCCTGGCAAAAAAAAAAAAGAAAAAAAAATCCAGGCCCTTGTTTTTCTGCCTGAATGAAGTACGTTTGTTTTGTGGAATATATGACAGAAAGCACTGGGGCACTGATAGGAGGGATACTCAAAAGCAAAGAGGTTGAAGAATAGAAAAGAGGTTTTGAGAAAAATCTTGTTAAATCTAATTTTTTGTTTTATGTTTACAGTTATACTTTTATAGAGGTTTCTGCATGCTTTTGAGCAAGTGGTGTTATTTTTGTTTGTATATGCAGTCAGGGATCTCATAATACAGTGGAAATGCTGGGTTCATGCTTAAAATACCAGCTCCAGCTATGCTTATGCTATACATCCAAGTACTTGGTAGGAAACCAGGAGAGAAAACAGAATACAAAATATGCTGTCAATAAATCTGCCATATCATCTTCCTTCTCTCTGTCATAGAAGGGACCCTGTTATTCTCACATTTGAAACCTACATAGACAGAAAAATACAATGTGCTTTCTTATAAAAGGGACAAGGAAAACAGATTAAATCTCCTCACATGTTTGATCTCTTTAATTCTCATGTCCAGTGGCTTGAAGGGCTCCTCAGCTTCTTCTTGCAAATGTTATTGCCTTCACATATTTCACATGACAAAACCCCAGGAGTACTAAGGCTTCTTATTCCTTACTCCTTTTATCTAAATCTTTTCGATCCAGCTGCACCTGTTGTAACTGTGTTAGTGATGAATTTTACTCAGGTGACAACTTGCCCTGCCTGAAGAAATACTTTAGATAGACTGTTATTGAGCATTCTTAAATGCTGTCTCTGAGGTGTCATCTCTTCCCCACAGTCAGGGCTGCTTGAGCATAATCTTTATTCTATTATTTACTTTACTTTGAGCATATTACAGAAAACCTTCAGTGAAACTTGAGCAGCTCAGTATTTGAACTTACTCTTTTTCCAAGTCTCAGAGCTATATTATGAAGAAGCCTGAGGTGCTGTTCCTAAGGCTAGGTTTTGTTGT
This sequence comes from Ciconia boyciana, assembly GCF_034638445.1. Classification (NCBI taxonomy): domain Eukaryota; kingdom Metazoa; phylum Chordata; class Aves; order Ciconiiformes; family Ciconiidae; genus Ciconia; species Ciconia boyciana. The sequence goes on from NC_132937.1 coordinate 85,149,452, forward strand.
TTCTAACCTCATTGAACTGCCACACTGAAATGAATTATATAAATATAACTTTTCTGTTAACTCTTCTCATCCTTACGTGCTTTACTATAACATGAATTACACTATCTAGATAAGCCTATTTTATTAACTATTTTCAAAGTTCCACTGTTCAAGTAAATTGTGTTAACATCTGTAATGGTATTTTCATAACTTGTCTTTGATTTATTAATAATAAGAACTACGTGCTGGAAAGAATTAATGTAACCATCTGTTTTTCATCTGATTTATTTATGTTGCAACCATCTTTTACAAAACCCACATTTCCTTTAAGCATAACACTCTTGATAACATCTTCAGGAACATCTCCTGCATATTAAGTGCTTCTAGTTAGCTAAATAGACAGTGTTTTGTTCTCTTTGCTACTTATTTCTCTTAGGAAGAAGAACTGATAGTCGATGGGTATTGGTTTGATGCTATCCTGTTTATTACAAAGACTGTACACAAAGTCCTGTTTCCCTACATTCAGGAGAAATGATTTGTAAAGGGCAGCTTCCTATTTAGAAATCTAAATCTCTTTCTCTAGTGAGAACTCTAGTCAAAGGTAGCTCTGTTTCCCAGCTTCACTCCAGGACTACTGCTTGCTTGGCTTTCTCCTGTGACTCCTACTTACAGGCATACACAGCTGCAACACATCCATTCTGCAACCCCCCATATTATTAATAATCAGTTACGAGGGAAACCCTTTTCCTTATATGGCTTAGGTACTCATCAGCTGTACCAGGTAGTCCATCCCTATGGCAATAGCCTCCACTTTTCAGCTATCAGTGTGCTAAGGTAGATTTAAATATTCCTTCTACTCAACCTGAAAGAATGATGCTTACTGCAGCTGTTCATTTTAATCATGGCTATGACTGGCAGCAGGTAGTCTCCTAACCGCAGAACAATAATACCAGGCCAGTGAATGCATGGAATAGATATCTTAAATGTGTTTTATATGGGTTCTGCTGCAAACATGAAGGAGTCTTTGGTGTGAAGATCATTAGAAAAACATCCTGTCCCAAACAAGTCTGTAAATAGCATGTAAAGGTAAGATAATCATGACAGTGTTCATGTGGTTTGTAAAGAAAAAAAAAGTTTAAAGAAAGTGAATCTATTGCTCACAGCAAACTATACTGCTTAAACTGCTTAAAAGCAAGGTTTCATTCATTCATACATTGAAGACATTTATGTGACTCTATCACAAATCAGTGTTAGCTCTTTTATGTATGTATTTTCAGACTAGAAAATACTTGTATGTTTTCACTTGTAACATGTATAGCCAGTGTCCACATAGTAACCAAACACATCAACTTTCAGTACAGTGATGAAATATGAGTAATTCTCACCTTACATTAAAAATATAGAGAGGAAGAAATAAAAATCAAGTTATTTATCTAACTGATTAATGTGGTAACTCCCACTTGTATAAGTGTGTCCTTGCTCAATTCATTACTAGTCTCTGTTCAGTGAATGACAAGGAGTCAGTAAAGCACAGAGTGCTGTTTCCAAGTTCTTTCTAAGCACACTAAGCACACTGTCTCTTCCCCCTAGAAGTACAGCACAGGATGCAGTCAGTTCCCAATTAGAAAATGAAAATACAGTGTATTCTAGTCAGAAGGACGTCAGGTGTGAAAATAATCTTTCTACAATTAACAGTTGCTTGTAGTCAGATAAGTTTACTTTCACATTAGATTTCTAATATACACATTGTCTATATTGACCTTGGCCTATTGAATGATTAATAAAGAAATATCATTGCAATTCTGCTATTTCTCACTTTCTTTTCTTGCCCAGCATATGCTCCAAAAGACCCAAAGGTTTGTCTGGTTTTTGGTGGTTTTTTTTTTGTTTGTTTGCTTGTTTGTTTTTTAAATGGGAGGATAGGGGAAATGGAGCATTTTATTCACTGGTGTTCTAAAGAGGCAGTTGCTTTACAGTCCTTTAAAAAAACAGTCTTTTTAAAACATTCTGCCTTAAGTCGTACATGTTGCATACTCATTCCAACAGTTTTCTGGACAACATGTATTCTACTATACTTCTATCCTAATGGAGCAGTTAGTGAATCCTAATTTTAGAAGACCTGGCAACTCTGCTTGTTGTACAAAGAAAGCCTCACTCCACTGGTCTTTCTGAATTTTGGTTCCTTCAATAGACCCCTACCACAACAGGGGTAGGGGTCTTGTTTGTTTCTTCTTCTTCGTTTTCTTCTTTTTTCAGTATTCAGAGACCTTCAGCACTTTGAATGGTGGAGCAGATTATATTTCTTTGATATAACATGCATCATTTTTTTTTCTTAAAGAGATTATATCCTTCTTTATTAGTATCGTAATCACCTGAACTTAGTCTTTTTATGCCAATTAATGTATAATTTTGCTCATGAACTTTCAGCTTCTTCTCTTTGTTCCAGATCCTTTTTCCAACAATATATGGACTCTTGGACCAAAAGTGTATGAAACTTTTGTCAACAGGTCCCCTCAATTCTCGATTAAATTTCCCATTACTGTTGTTTTTCACCTATGGTCATATGCAGCTGTTTTGATTCATAGATAATTTTCCTTTTAATTATTTTTCTCCCTTTAACACACAACCTTTATTTCCTCTAGGTAGCCAGTCAAACTGGACAAAGTGTCACATGCGTTCTGTTTTTAAATCAGTTGTGTAACTTAGTAAAATAAATGAATAAGATTTTTTTTTTCCCCAGTTGTAGTAAAATCTCATTTTAATACTGAGATTCAGCTATTTGCTTCAGTATTAGTGATTAAATTTAGGGTATGTTGCAGTCTGTTTATCTCTTTTTGTCTAAACTGCACACAGAATCAGAATGAAAGATAGTCCAGTAAGAACTTTGAGTCAAACACTTCCAAAAGTTATTTAAGATTAGTTTCAGCATATTCTACTTTTATGTTTGTAGGATAGTTGTCTAGTCAATAGTTAATTCACAAATATATTTAAAAGAGGAATGGAACTTGTATTTTACCTGCAAGGTAATTGCATTGAGGATTACTTGCAGCTTTACCCTTTTTTCCTAAGTATCAATCTATTCAGACTACTTAAATATTTTTCAGGCTTAAGAAATGCTTCACAAGGGTTTCTTCTGAGAGTTTTGAGTAAAAGCAAGCAGACTAGGTCAGGAAACTTGATGGATTGCTATTGTATTGAAAACTTTCTTCAGATTTTATCAGCATACTGTATACAGGAAAATTTCAGTGGCAGATTTTTTATATAGATTTGAAATTTTACACAAATTAATTAGCATTTTGAGAGATTAAATACTTAAGTTTAACTTTTCAAGTACTTTCTTTAATTGTTTGTTAATGGATTAAGTTCCAAAACAGAAAGGGATAATCAAGCAATTAGGCACAAACAGTGTAGTTTTAAAGTTCAGATATAAATCTGGCTTGGCTTTCAGACAAAACAAATGAGTTTAAATTACTCATTTCTCCTTGGTGTTGTGCAGCTCCATAGCTGATAATTTTTCTTTAGAAATAACTTTATAAGACTTCACCTTGTAATATACGTTTGGGCATCTCTTAACTAGGAGTATACATTACTCTAAACTTTTGTTGATTATTTGAGGAAGGACTGATGTTTGAAGATTTTTTTAGTCTTAATTAATTTCTGGGAGAAGAAAGTTATGATTTAATTGGTTTATTGTTAAGCCAATGAAATAAAGTGTTAAACAATACTCCTGCTTCTTTTCATACCCGTGTGGTACTTCTTTCTGTCAAGTCTGAAGCTGCAAATTTCAATGGTAGTTTACAGTAATACATAATTTCTGTAGCACACATTATTACCTTGGTACAGTTCTGGTGTCAGTTTTTTTTCAAAGTCAACAGTTAGGATGTGATTTCTGGCTTCTAACTGGTCCTGCCACAGGAAATGCTTAATACAACAGCACAAATACCATTGTATATTTCCTGGCAAATACAAAATACCGTGTGTATTTTCAGATATGTTTTACAGCTAGCTGCAATGACATCATGAATACTTTAGAATAGAAGAGAAGAGAATGTTCTACTTGGAAGGGACCTACAACAATCACCTAGTCCAACTGCCTGACCCCTTCAGAGCTGACTAAATGTTAAAGGATGTTATTAAGGGCATTGTCCAAAGGCCTCTTAAACACTGACAGGCTTGGGGCATTGACCACCTCTCTAGGAAGATTGTTCCAGTGTTTGACCACCCTCTTGGTAAAGAAATGCTTCCTAATGTCAAGTCTGAACCTCCCCAGACACAGCTTTGAACCATTCCCACACGTCCTGTCACTGGATCCCAGGGAGAAGAGCTCAGCACCTCCCTCTCCACTTCCCCTCCTCAGGAAGCTGTTAGAGAGCAATGAGTCCACCCTTCTGGACACATTCAAGGACCTTCACATCATTCCTAAATTGTGGGCCCAGAACTGCACATGTCACTCAAGCTGAGGCCGTACCACTGGTAAATACAGCAGGATAATGACCTCTTTTGACTGGCTGGCTATGCTGTGTTTGATGTACCCCAGGATGCGGTTTGCCCTCTTGGCTGCCAGGGCACACTGCTGACTCATACTGAGCCTGCTGTCAACCAGGTGTTGGTTTTTTTGGATTTGTTTTGGGGTTTTTTTTGGGGGGGGGGGAAATGTGTGTGTGTTTTGTTTGTTTTGTTTTGAGGTGAAGCTATTGGAGCTGTACAGTCTGATTTCCCCTTTCACTTTTGGAAATTTTGGACCATCGCTAGCTCATACAGTCCCCTTCTGGAACTGTTGTATTTGTTATTGGTGGAAGATTCAGATATAAAGTTTTTCACAAAATGTAACACTCTCATTATTTTTTTTAAGAGTCTTTTTCCTCTTTCAGATGAGTGGTTAGAATACAATAGAATAGAAAAGAAAACTTCAGTTAAAAGGGACCTACTACCTGCTCCTTCATCCATCATTTGAATAAATGAAAAGAAATATGTTTTTTTTTACTGTGGTGAAAGTTTTGTCTAGATGCTTGATATGGCAATATGACAAGAAGATGCAGTAACAGGTTAATTGAGTAGCTTTATTTTTCAAGTATCTTTTTGATTAGGGGAGGATTTATATGCTTATTTGTGTGTTTTCCAACCCTAAGGACTCTCAATTCCCAGACCTCTAGAATTTTCACACCAATACAGAAAAAAATGTTATATGAAATAAGAACACAGATCATTTCAGAGAAGTCATCTGGAAATTACAAATGTTTCTAGGAGCCTGGTGAAAATAATTCACTTCCTATCATTGACTAAATCAGACATGTATATTTGCATACTTTAATATTGTCAAAATGCAAACAGATTTTTAAATTTGCATAATTTAAGTCTCCAACTGCATTGGTTTTCTAGTCCAGAAAACTACTCTGGCATGGAAAAACAGACTGTCACCTCCAGTGTTTTGTTTTCTGGCAAAGTAGAAATACTGATAATCAAATAGCATTTCTCAAAGAATGGGGAAAAGTATAAATATGTTCGGAACCAGGGCAGTGGTTATTTTGCCTGCCAGGCTACCAAATGTTCCCTTCTTTTACTTTCTCCAGTCATAACTAAGCAAGCTGAAGTGAGAGAGAGGAACATCCAGATTGGAATAAAATAATTACCTGCCAAAGTGATGTGAACGGGAGACTGTGGGCATTGTTTCAGCAGACAAGTATGCACATCCCAAACTCAGAATTGATGCTGCCTCCTTGATGAGTCGTCAACATAAAGAAAAAAGATTACATGATATTTGTGAGTGAACTCTCTCTGTCATATGAGGTGTATTCTGGGTGCTGTAACTGAATTTCTCCATGCACTTTACCTTAATCTGGCTTGCATTGCATGGTATTCAAAACTACTAGACAAGAACAAGAAACATAACTGATCTGCAAATTGAATCTTTTGGAGATGCTAACAAATATGCTAATTCCTAACCTCCTTCATCACATTCAAAAGGTAACAGAACAAATCCTGATATTAGCTGAAAGGTATGAGACTTAGTAGTACCAGGAGAAATCATTATCAGCATTATCAAACCAGGAAGGCTCACTGCCATCCTGCAAAATGCTCCTAAGTTTGGGGGAAACAACAGAATTTGTCATTCCAGAATACAGTCACACCAGGAGAGAGATGCTCAACGATCTTGGAGAACAGGCATAATGCTGCAACACTTCTCATTTTTTTTCTTTCACACAGCGATAAGAGGACCAAAAATAGTTTTGCAGTATGAAAGTGTTCTGTGTCAGTAGGATTGATGAGGTTTGAGCCGAGCAAGCGAAAAATGCTGTATGTTAAGTGCACGAGAAATGTGTGGCAGGCCCTTAAAGAATACATCCTGTGTTTGAATACCTTCCTGTTAAATGGCAAAGACATGGGGTAACTGATTTAGGAAGGACTGCACTGAAGTTGGAATTTCTTTCTGATTGTTTAAGATAGGTTTATTATTTGGGTTTTGGTGATAAAAAATTTGAAATAGCATTTTTCACAGAACCAAATATTATGAAGATACTTTAAAGGAAGTTTTTAATAGAAACAGAAAAATCAGCAAAGGAGTAGACATTTGCAAATTAAGATGTTTCAGTGAAATTTACTGGACAAACATGAAGTATTTCTGCCTGTCTTTTGGATAGCAACTTACACTTCCCTGAGTTTCTGCAATGCCTCATAGGATTTTAGTCTAGACTAGGAGGTTGGCTCCTAAAAGAGAATGATGACATACACACACATGTTAAATCTACCATAACACTGCAGGAGTATTCAGCAGTATTGATGTTCAATTGATTTGCCTTAGAATTAAATAATAAACTTAGTTTGTCTAATGATTATTCGCCTGAGGAACCTGCAGAAGGGAATATACAGCCTGTGCACATCAAAGCTCTGAGTAAGATACTGCACAAAGAAAATACCTTGTTTTGGTTGATCTCACTGTTCTGTAATGTTAAAAGGATTTCAGCACTTCAGTTATAGGGACAGCAATATAACTGAAAATCTGGATGTACCTTGGCATAGAAATTATAGAAAGTAATTTCTGTCTTCTCTTTATTTATATATGTCACAAAAATTACTAGAAATATCTTACATACAGGTTTCTTTCAGGTAGCAGCCAAGTTTGATCAATATAGAAACCCTAACTACCAGTATTTTTGCACTGAATTATCTCATTACAGAATTAAACATAAAAGGGAGAGACATGCCTATGAAACTTCTTCATGAAATCACATGGCTGTGTTTGTGACAGTACTGACTTCAGGTAGCACCAGTCACTTGATGTTTTCCTGTAGTGTACTGATGTCTCCAATAAGCTCGGAAGAGAACGTCCATACAGTATGTGAAATTTGTTGGGGGTTGGGGGTGAAGAAGGCGAAAAAGAAGGCCAGGGAATTGGGTATACCTGCATCCAGAATTGGTAGCAAAATTAACGTTACCAAATGATGGCCCTGGTGGGTGAGGTAGGGAGGCTTTCATCATTGCTCTTCATGATATGGCTGCTCTGGGTAGTTAGATTTCAATTTGAAATAGCAGCATTTCACTCGTTGTTTTAAATGGGAAAGTGATTGTGTACTTATGGAAAATTACTTTCAGAGCTATTCTCATATTTCAGACACAATAGATTACTTGAAAAAGAAAAACACATGTAAGCAATGCCTTTAGAAGTACATCTGAAACCTACTCATAAAGTGGGCTCCAGATCACGAAGAAAGGATTTAAAAATTATCCTAATGCAGTGTTAAATCTTTGAAATGCAAAACTGGGACCGGACTTTTAAATAGGATGAAGATGAATGCCTGCTGAGAATTTTTCAATAGTTTATCTGTAAATAAGATTCAGACATCAGGTGCTGCTGAAAACCCAGTTAAGTAACAGTACAAAACTTTAAGCATTCAAATTAATTTAAAAATATGGGTCTATGTGCATATCCTTCTAAAATCACTAAAAATGAGTCACATGAGCCCAGACTGCTTCCTGAACAAAGAGTTCAATTATATTATTTTCAGTCCTGAAGCTCCATTCCTCTTTCCTTGATGAAGGTGTGCTCTTGTCAGCTACCTTATCCCTTTAGGTCTTATTTTGACACACGCTGAGCATGTAGGACTGTGGTTTAAAGCCACTTATTTGGTACCCAGAATCAAAAAGGATTTTGGCACAGAAGTCAGTGAGTGGCTTTCATTTTTACATTTTAGTTGGTGCCAAAAGAATCACATTTCCCTTCAAAAGGCAATTCTCATTTTGGGAATTTGAGAGATCTTTTACTGCCCTGTGGCTTAGTGCACCTAGACAGTCCCATAACATGAGCGCTAAGAAATCTGAAGCTTGCATACTGATAACTCAATGTCACGGGCTTTACACATGCGAGTAGCTCCCCCAAATGCAGTAGGACAATGCTTTGTACACAGCAAGAGGCATGTTGCAGAGGTGATGATGGCCAAAGTTTTGGCAGAATGGAGAAGTGGCCAGATCCCCACAGTATATGGATGTATTGTGCAAGAATACCATGTTTTTACAGAGTTCAGAGGGTGGAAAGGGAAAAAGTGACATCAGAGGATTTCTGCCATCCCAGAGCCAACTTTATCACTACATTGATAGCTCTCCACGATGCTTCATTAGTTAGTGCAAATAGAATAACATGATGAAGCTGCTGTCTCTCTATTACTGTTAGCACAGCTCAGAAAAGGTTAATTGGGTAATTGCCACGCTATATGTTTCTGTCTCCCAAGAGAAAACTTAGGACACAGGAGCATGGAAAGTACTTAATCTCCCTTTCTCCTTTTCTCTTTCTCTTCATACACAGACTTCACATCTGTTCCAAAACATGCATGACAGCTGTATAGATATACTGTTCCCTAGCAATAATCGTCCACTTTCTCAGGACAAGCTCCAATATTTCATGTCACTCTGTAAACGGTGTTTAAAAAAAAAAATATGAAAGCAACTTTTGTTCCATTAGCCTTGTCATCTACTTAGGTCCACCTTTTTTTTTCCCTCCTGAATTCTAACCTAAATAATATTTTACACAGCAAAGTTCAAGTGTTGCACAGAATTAGAGAAAATATGAAGTAGTGTATTTTTGTATATTTGAAAGGGAATGTGGGCAGCCTAAGATATTTTCTCTCATCTTCTATAGAAAATGAAAACAAAATTAGAAACTACAGCAGAACTGAAAGATGTCTCTAAGAGGTAGCATTAAGCATATGGTAATGCTGGTTATTTAAAGCTCGGTTAATATCTCTTGTAGTAGTAGTAGATAGTAGTAGTAGTAGTAAATAATAGTAGTATTTACAAGGATTATTACTTCTTGCACTAAGGGTCAATAGAGGAGCTCCCATGTGCTAGGTGCTATACAAAGGGGACACCAATGATGTCAGTTTCCTAAGTAAACAAAGCTTATTCAAACCTTTTTTGTGTTTATCCTCCAAAAGCTTCTAATCTCATTAGCCAGTTTAAACCAAGCTGAGAAAGTTAAGACAGCTAGTTCTTGCAAACTTCATGTAGTGGTGAAGAAAAAACAAGAAGGAACTGGAGTGTTGCTTTTGAGCCATAACTGCCTATGTACATGTTTTGTGTTCAGAGAAGGCACAGTAGGTATATTAACCCATTAAGGTAATAGTGTATGTACATACGTACACATATATATGCAAAACATACAGTCATAAAACCAAGGTAGTATTCTCTGACTCACCAAACCCAAATAAAGAGCAATGGAATGTAAAGAACATGCCAATACTTTCACAAATCACTATCTTTGAAGCTGAAATACCATTATTTGTGGGATATGGTGCCTCTCTGCATCATCTGTGCTGCAGAAGTTTTTTCTAGAAAAAACCATCCTAGGAGTAAATAATAAGTAGAAACTGTGGCACAAGAATATAATCATGTAATTCAAGATACACTTGGGTGCTAGATGCCAGTTCTAAATGTGTCTTACATGATTGCAGGTCATCAACAGTGCTTTGAACACTTTCTAAAAGACTTTTTTTTTTCATATTGCTACAAATACAACATGGTAAAAGCTTCAGCAGCAAATCTGCAGTTCTTCATCCTTTGTGGGAATGAAGGTTATAGGCTTTGGCAGCAGCAGAGATATAATATCACCCATCATGGCAATATCTTTCTTTCATCCTAGTTTTAAAATCAAGTATTTGATAAGTTACAAGATCTACCTTGAGAGTAGAGGCTGAATAGTTCTTTTTCTAGTAAAGTAAAAATATAAATAAAATGTTGCATCATCAGTAATTGTTGGCTGATATTTAAAGCCCTGTCAGACATAAAAAGATCTTTAACCTTTTCAGTATTTCTTGATGACTATATTCTAAGCCATGAACCAAAGCAGCCACGACATTTAGAGTTTCTGAATGCTAGTCAAAGACTGATGGGGACTGAAAGGGTTACCATAAAAATAAAAATAAAAAGTTTCCACATTCTCTCACTTTGGCAAAATGTGCTTTGACAGATGGGAGCACCCCACTTAAAAGAGATCTGTGCATGAGAAGCTGGGAACCGATTGATCAAACAACTCTCCCCCCATATGTGGAGAGGTATTAATAAGCTGTGTATCCCTTCTTTTAATTTTCTTTCCCTTTCTCATATTCCTTTCCTAGTTCCTCGCTCTCCTTCCATTCTGCCTTTTCTGTTTATTTTTTCATAGTACTTATTCATGCAGTGCCATTTCAAAAATGTCAGTTTTAGACCTTGCTACAGGTGACCTTAACTCTGATTCTGTCACTGAAGAGTACAGTGAAGCTTCAGTTACATTCTTAGAGTATTGCTTATATGTTGTGACATTTTGTTGAAGTGCTAAATTGGTAAAGGTAGGTGGGTGTCTGCATCAAGAAGTCTGTTTAAAATGACTGAAAGTGAAACAAAGACACAAGTGAAAATTTGTAGACACAAGTGAAAATTTGTGTGTGGATTGTTTTGCATAAGCAGCTACCTACTTTACTTCTATGATTATCAGATGGTGTGGTTATTATTTGGGCTTCAACGAGATGATACAATAGGTCATCCTCCAGAAACAAAGATTGAGTGGAGATGGAGATAGGAAGGGCCAAGTGTTCTTCTGACTTTGTTGTTGGGATGGACAGGCTGCATTAGCCTCTGAGGGACAACGCCTGAAAGTCATTCAATCAACTGACTTTCAGTGGGGAGAAACGGTATCACACGCAAAGACAGAGAAAATTTTCCCTCTGTCATTGGAGAGGGTAATTACCAAAATAAACAGACTAGATATGCTGTCATCCTGTGGAAAATCTCCTTACCATAGAGGAGAAATAGAAAATCAGAAACAGTCTTGCATCTGCTCAAGAAAGGCGATACAAGGGAAGCTTCAAATACATAGAGAACAGGTTGGAGGAAGAAGAAAAACCTGGTCTGAAACAAACCTGGTAACTGGAACAAATCTCTTTATCCTGAGTTGGGACTCACAACGTTGACCTTGTATTTCATTAAGGCTTCAGAGCAGCAGAAGACAGTGGACTGACACACGGCTCTGTGCTACTGGAACATGGTATTGGCCCAGAAACACTTAATGAGAACAGACAGCTGTGGTCTTCTGGTGACAGATACATATTTGTGGATTTTGAGTTTTTTTTCCTGAGGGTCCAAGACCTAGAGATGCAAGCATTACTCTTTTAGCATATATGGTATTTTAGCTTAGGGATTAAAATCCTTAGATGGGGAACTGTTGCAACATACAGTATAATTCTCAGATTCTCATAACTACAAGAAGTAATACACAGTAATGCAAAAAAGCGAAGTCAAAGAATGAAAGAGACTTGCTAAGAGAGATACATGTTTCTCTGTACAGCTTGTATCCTTAGTGTTGAAACTCTTTTCTGCTTGAACATTACTTTCCTGTTCCACTGTTATGGTATGTCAGTATAACAGTTGCATTGCCAAACCCTCCCAATATGCTGAATTGCACAGTAAAGTTGTATGTAAAACTGGAATTTCCTCTTTAGAGGAAACAAAATTTCCTCATTAGAGAACAACAAAAAAGCAGGTATTTAACAGGGCAGACTGAATTTTCCTGTTAGTGAACTCTTGCACTTGTTTTCAGCGTATTGTGTTTGTTTCAACTCAACTACCTGTTTTCTGACTTCATTCTATAACTCAAAACATTTGAAAGTTTATTCTCTGTTTGATTATATTTTCCAATCAGTATATCAAATATCTTGTTTTAAAAACAGTTCTTTAAAATACTTTAAAAAATCTGATTTTAACTTTCATTTTTCTTTCTTTCATCATATCCTTTCTCCACACTAGAAAAACAGTGGTAATAAAGGAAAAATACAGTAAAAGTAGAATAAAAACTTTTTCTCATGATTTTAATGTTTTCTTAACAGAAAAAGAAAAAAGTACTAAAAAAAATTTAATCTGAAATTACAGACTTATTTTTTTATCTTCTTTTTTTAGTAGGAAAACATTAACCTTCCTTAGAAATTGTTATGTAAATGAGAGAAGAAGGGAAACAAAACCAGAAAGAGGCAAATACAATTTCTAAAACAAAATAACAGTATCAAACACACCATCAGTATTGAAATGAGAATTGTTTTCTTTTTTTCAAAATAAGCTGTAGAAAAATGAAAGATTTTGCACATGGGGACCTGAAATGAGACCCAGCCACACTTTTTTTTCATGGGGAACAAACAACTCATACATTACTGAGTGTTCTTTTTTTTTATTTTTATTTTTTTTTTAAAGTTCCAGTCTAGACTTCTTAATGGGTTTTTGCACCAAACGTATTTTGGAATTGAATTTTCTCTGCTGTAAACCCTCTTTCAAGCTAAAGGCAATTTTCTGCGTTAGGCCAGCTGCAGTTTTGGCCCAAATTTGACGTAATAAGCACATTTACATCCAGTTGTCTTTCTGAGAGGAAGGGATTACAAATGGCTTGTATGCAAAGTTTGCTCCAGTTTGGATCATTACATTCAGGCAAATGTCAATTCAGAACTGATCCTTTTCTAGTGTTGTTAATGAGCTATGTGATATAATACTTTACTTGTTCTTAGAATATCGACTGTAAAACAGAATTTTGAAAGATAACATTAACAGAGCAATTATTGTTTTCTGTGAAAAGTAATCTAGTTAAGAGACTTTTTTCTTTATAGCTCATGTTTATTTATGTAAGTAAGTAGATTCAGATGCCTGTATATGCTCTACTGATATTCCTTTCCCATGTGAAACAAAAAAGACCAGATCATGGCATTGCTACTGTTTTCTTACACCTACAGGGAAATTCCTTTGCTTTTGTTTGAATTAAAATATTACGTTACAGTCCACAGCTGAAAACTCTGTGCTCCTCATTGAAATTTATTTTTCTTACTGATGTTTTTCTCCTACTTTCTTTTTTTCCTTTCATAATGTCAAAAAAAGTTAACTTAGGGAAGAATGTATTAAAAATTTTCACTTTATTTATTTATCAAAAGAACCTGGAGTGTTTTTCAGGCAAACAATGTAATACATTTCACAAAGACTGGCAAGGCAAGTTGATATGATTTCACTATAACTTTCAGAGAGCTATAGGATACTACAGATGCTTCCATAACTTAAGGTGCACAAGAAAAATAAATTAGGATCTTTACTTTCTTTTGGGTCTCTAGAAGCAAATGGTGAGGGCCAGTTGACTATCCAGCCAACTTAATGTTATTTTATTCATATAAAGACCAAAAGGAACTGCAACTACAAAAAGAGAGAAAGGAGACAGATGCCTGTTGATCATATTGAAATAGGCCAAAATGAATGTTTGGATCTGTAAATTCAAACTGCATGCTCTACCTAAAAAGAAAATTGTCTCACTTGTGTCACTTGAAATGAGAAAATAATTTTATTTTAACAGCTAAGGGTTCAATTTTGATCTCACTGGAGACAAAGCGTACTGTTTTTCCTATGCAACATTTTTTAACACACAGAAATGTAAAAGGGCAGGCCCATCTTGCAAGCACCAAGCAATTAACAGAAGCAGAAATGAAACTGAAGAAAGACATCTTCACATATTAGAAAAATAAGGGTAATAAGATCTCTTATAAGTTGCATCATATACGTGTGACACAAATGCCAGGCTGTTGTAGTTTGTTAAAAATGCTATGCTCTGCAGAGTTTTGTGGATGGAAGTGTCTTACTGCTGTAAATGCCCTGAAAGCTGTGGCTATTGAAGACAGACTTAATCAGAAATTGGTGTTGTGTTAGAAGAGTGGAAATGCCATTCCTGGTAGGGGAACAGCGTGGGAGAAAGTCAGGAAATACGTTTGTGGGAGGAAAACACAAAGGAAGCAGGAGGGCAAGCAGAGCTGACTTTTTTATTTTTTTCCACTGGTTTCCCTGGGAGAAGCATCTGGACTGAGCCCCTGACTTAACTCTGGTTTTGTGTGGGTAACAGTGAGTTTGTGTGCTTCCTGCAGCCACAGTCCAAGCAGGGTGTGCAGCATCCTACTGCTCCAGGGTAGCAGCTGGGAAACAGGAGGGACTGGGGTATGCAGAATAACATGCAGCTGACCAGGAAATTTGGTTATAAAAGCCCTTCCACTTTCCCAGAAGAAACTTTCATGTTTTGTGGGGTGAATCCCCAGTGCCTCTGCTGCTGCTCAGGGTACAAAGGCATCCTCCTCCCAAGCTCCTGACAGTCCACCTGGCTCAGCTTTCTTATGGAAAAGTGGCTTGCTTGTTAATCACACTCCTATCTATTTTTTTTTCATTAGGTGCTCCAGCTTACTAACAATGTAGAATAGACATTAGTATGATTTATACTACAGCATTTACAAAAGCATATGATAATGCCTATGTGAAGTAGGACATAAATCTGAATAAATAGAAGTATACTATATATTGGCAATTGAGGTAGGTTAGTAGAAATGGATAAATTCTACTTTCTATATTGTCAACCATCTCACTGCAGTGCCCAGGCTCCTGAAGCAGGTGATTTGGTATTTATTTTAGTAATGTTCCTATGAATTTATGTTCTTATTAATTTCAGAGTTGAGGAGAGGCTTAGTAAATTTTGCTCGCATTGCAAAGCCATCTGTTGTTACAAATACTTTCGAATTATGTGCACAGGTAGCATATGCTTCAAAAGGCAGTTTGTTGTAAAAGGAATTACATCTACAGGTTTCAAAATTACAGATTTTCTTGAGCCAATAACCCTGAGATATATCACCAGTGGCCTGGTAGGCACAATGCCGTCAGTACTTGCGAATGTGCTTGCCCCAGTGCTGTCCAGGGTCGTAACAGGTTGTGGGATCTCCCGATGTTCCTAGAGAGCAGAGGAACACCATTTCCTTAGTTCATGGAGTAAAAGCTGCAAGATGACAGAAACTTATAACATGAAGCATAAATTTCAAAGTGAAGGGAGATGGGAGGTGGTAGAAATAGGTGCAAAAATAAGGACTACGGTACGATACAGAACGGTTAGGGTGGAGAAAAGCAATTCAAGAGAAGAAAAGAGACAGAACAATTTATGATACCAGTTGTGCACAGTGAGGGTGGCTGTGGGGAAAGAAGAAGTCTGTTTTTAGCCCTTGGATCCCAGCACTTTTTTTCCGAACTGTAGTTCAGATTAACTCCTGTCTAAACTGTAGGTGTCTGTAGATGACAGGGGCTGCAAAAGTGTGGACCCTGGTAAGGTCACTTTTTTCACTGTGGTCCCAGCTAAGATGCTCTTATATAGTAAGTCTTTATATACTTCTCCAGTAACTCAAAGAAAATACAGCAGTGCTCTTTAGGTTAGAATTAATGTGTCAATAGATCAGTTCTTGGCATGGACACCTGTGGGCAGCCAAACCACTGTAGAAGGAAAAAAAACACTACAGGCCTAGATTTCAGTTTCTCTCTCTCTCTTTTTTTTTTTTAAACCCAAATTATTAAAAAAAGATATATAAGCAGAGAAATAATGTATAAAACAATGACAAATACTTTCATGAGACCATTTTAATTATAGTGGTGCACTGATGTACCTTTATGAGAATGGCTTTAAAAGACAACCAATGATCTGAGGATGAGTTTGTATAAATACGGGAATGACCAAAGTATTGGGCTACGGATTCCGTTTGGCTTCCTGGGAATTAACTTGTCATGTTCATCTGAAAATGTTCTATATCACCTATTAGCAAATCTTCCTCGTGACTCTAAGCAGTGTCTGATCTGTCTGTCATGCAATGGAAAATAATTGTTTCAGTTAACCCATATGTTGAGAATGCAAGAGAAAAAATATATGGATAGTTTCCATCCTGCAAACTTGCTTTGTCCCAGTGTTCCCAAATACACTTTTAAAGCAAACAATTTTTAATTTGTACTTTTGACAAGCCTCTTGCTATTAATTAAAGACTGATTTTTCAAATATGTAAGCATAAAACTGTTAACTGTGTTGGCATGAATATTTCTGGTTGCAGCAGTGAGTTGAGAGACTAAGTGAAAATGAAGAAAAAAAAAGAAAATCCACTGTGAGTTCCATGGGAATTTAAAAGGTTTCTGGGCTACTTATGTGCAAATGAAGGCATTTAATTGTAAGGTGTCCTCAGTGACAAATGGTAACAAAAATATTCTTGAATAAATTCCCCATTATAAAATAAGAAATTATGTCATGACTTTGCCCTTTTCATTGCTCCTTCAGAAAGGTGAACCTCTCTAAAAAATTTATACCATCAGAGCTTCAGGTCTTTTGCACTGCTAATGAACTGAGTAACTGAGAAAACAACACCTCTGCAATCAATATAAATGCAAAAGCTTGGCTCCCTGGCAAAAAGGGAGAACAATGGGAGAAACTTTCTAAACTATTAATGTAATACCTAAATAAACTTCCTAAAAAATCTATTTTCTAAGTAATTCTGTCCTGCAAAGAAGCAATCATCACTGCTAAAATGTACACAAAAAATGAATGCAACTTTTTTCTCAGTGGATAGAAGATATGAAGCACGCACATAAAGTACATACCTTTGTGAGTACATTCAGTGGATGCCCTTCTTTCATCCAGAAAAGCCAATAGAAATGCCCAATCCCAGCTCAAAAATGCAACCTATGGCAAACTTAGGATTTGTTAGCTCAAAATACCAAAAGGCACCACAAGCTATGAGATGCTACTGAGAGACGGCAAGGCAGCATGTTGCCAGTGTCTTGTCCCTGTACAACAGCAGGAACTTTGCCAGATGAAAATGACCACATTCTTCTGCTAGGTTATGTTTGAAACTGTGATGGTCTGTGGATACAAGAACAGTGGAGCAAAGTAGTATATTTATTAGCCCAGATGACACAGTTGAAGAATTTCTAGGTTCACAGACCTTTTCACACATTCGTAAACATGGTAATCATAGAAACAGAACTGTGCCCTGAACAGGAGGAAATAAAAGAGAAAAAAAGCACAGCAGTCTCTCACATTCTGTCCAAGGGCAAGTCTTTGCTGTTCCCACACCAAGCAAACCACCTGAGAAGGTAGGATGTGTCCCTGTGGCCAAGAGGCCCCTCTTGACATTTCCATCTCTAGCATCACAAGGCAATATGCTGAAAAATAGTTACACTATAGGGAGTAAGCCCTTTGTATCATTGTCCCCCTCCTTTCAACTTTTGTGCCTTTTCAATCAATGGTGCAACTGTCCTGGTTTCAGCCGGGATAGAGTTAATTTTCTTCCTAGTAGCTGGTATAGTGCTGTGTTTTGGATTTTAGTATGAGAATAATATTGATAGCGCGTTGATGTCCTGGCTGTTGCTAAGTGGTGTTTACACTGGTCAGGGACTTTTCAGCTTCCCACACTCTACCAAGTGCACAAGAAGCCGGGAGGGGGCACAGCTGGGACAGTTGATCCAAACTGGCCAAAGGGCTATTCCATACCATATGATGTCATGCTCAGTATATAAACTGGGGGGAGTTGGCCAGGGAGCAGCGATTGCTGCTCGGGGACTGGCTGGGCATCAGTTGGCAGGTGGTGAGCGGTTGTATCACTTGTTTTTTTTTCCCCTGGGTTTTGTTCCTCTCTCTCTTTCTCGTTGTTTTCCTTCTCATTTATTATTATAATATATTATTATTATTATTTGTTCCAATTATTAAACTGTTCTTATCTCAGCTCACAAGCTTTCTTACTTTTACTCTTCTGATTCTCTCCCTCATTCCACCGGGGGGAGGGTGAGCGAGCGGCTGTGTGGTACTTAATTGCTGACTGGGGCTAAACCTCAACAGTCCTTTTTGGCGCCCAATGTGGGGCTCGAAGGGTTTGAGATAATAACAGATTAGCCAAAACGTATTAAGGAATTTATATCTGTTAATAGTTGCGGGCCACGATATTGATTCATCTGTTCTTGGTATTGGTTTACCTGATCTGCACCATGCTCATTTTTTTGCTGTACATGTTAAAGATCGGTGTTGGTTTTTGCAGTTTGCTATGCTCTGCAGTGATTACTGATGTTTTGCCTGGCAGATTTGTTATTAAAACAGTGACTTTGAGTTTACTTTGGTATCTAAGTTTCGTACTGAAACCATTACTGCACGTCAGGTACCACCTCGTGGAGACAATTAGCAATTATACTTCTTCCTCTGAGAGGTTTTTTATGGAGGAAATACAAAATGGCACCTTCACTACCTTCTTCAGCAATGTTTCCTCCTTCGTTACAATGACTTTTCAGTATCTTGAAAATCCTTGGGTAGTTAAGATACTTCTATTGGTATTGCTTGGGAATACTGTTTCGGTTTTGTCCAAGATTAGTAAGCAATTTAAGAATATCATCCAGAGATCTGCCCCAAGGCCGGATCGTTATAGTGGCAGGGTGTTGGGGATGGCATGGGCAAATGCCTAGGACGGTGGGCACCTCCAGTGTTTTGGAACTTTACCCCTGAACAAGTGCAGAATCCTGAAAAATTAGTAGAATACTTGGAAAAAGTATGTTGTCACCCTGACAATTCTAAGGAGATACAAATCACTGCAATGTGCTGGGGCCTGGCCCATGCCTACCGAGCCCTGTTCAACACTATTCAGAACTCTCAAGGATCTGGTGACAAAATGGCAGACACTGCGGCTACTCTGGCCCCCCCTGTGAAGGGCACTGCGGCTATTCCGGACCACTCTGTGACAGGCACTGTGGTCACTCCAGACCCCTGCGACAGATAATGTGGTTCAACCAGGGAACCAACCTGTGTCAGTATCAGTTGCCCCTATACACAAGAAGAAATCTTGGAAGCGAAAGTCAGCTCGTTTAGAAAGCGAAGATGAAAAAGCAGGGCCATCACAAGGAGAGGAAGAGGAAGAACTTGTGGATGAGATGGAAACTATCCCTAATCCTATCCCTGAGTGAGCTGCGAGATAGGCAAAAATACTTCAGCCATCATCCAGGCGAGCACATTGTCACCTGGCTGCTCCAATGCTGGGATAGCAGGGCCAGTAGCCTGGAATTTGAGAGTAAGGAAGCCAAACAGCTGGGAACAGGGCTTTGTTCTAGGGAACAGGGCATTGACAAAACGATTGGAAAAGGAGCACTATCCCTCAGCCTCTGGAGGTGACTCCTGTCAACTATGAAGGAAAGATATCTCTTCAAGAAAGATGTTATCTATCGCCCCGGGAAATGGACCACCATGGGGAGAGGTGTCCAGTACCTGAGGGAATTAGCCATGCTGGGGGTGATTTTTGGTGACCTGGACGAGGAGCGGTTACCCAAAGAACCAGATGAAGTCCAGTGCACACAATCCACGTGGCACAAGTTGGTGCGGAACGCACCATCGTCGTGTGCAAACTCATTGGCAATACTGACCTGGAAAGATGGAGGGGGTCCAACAGTGGATGAAGCAGCTAGCCAGCTCCGGGAATATGAAGAAAGTATCTCTTCCTCCCTTGTCTCAGCTGTGGAGAAACTGTCCCGGAAGGTCCAGCAACTTGAAGAGGATAGGTCCTACTTTCCACCGGTACAGACCAGTATCTCAGCTATTAGGAGTCAGCGTTCCTCTTCTCAAGAGAGAGGATATGGAGGGTACACACCACGGGGCACCCTAGGGTTTTACCTGCATGACCACAGAGAGGTCATGAGGAAGTGGGATGGAAAACCTGCCTCGACCCTAGAGGTGCGGGTATGGGAGTTGCAAGGAGAAACAGTCACCAAAGGGGGTTCTTCCAGGAAAATTGCTGCTCCAGTTTCCAGTGGATGGTTCCCCAGACAGAGTAAAAGGGCTGATCTTACTCCTGATTTTAATGAAGGAGCTCCTGACTCGTATGTACAAGAACTGGGTAATGAATACTATGACCAGGACTAGAGGGGCCCTGCCTACAGCCTGGTGGAGGAAAGGGACAACCAAGTTTACTGGACTGTGTGGATTCAATGGCCTGGCACACCAGACCCACAGGAGTATAAGGCTCTAGTAGACACCAGGGCACAGTGTACCCTAAAACCATCAAGCTATATAGGGGCAGAACCCATCTGTACTTCTGGAGTGACAGGGGATCCCAACAGCTGACTGTATTGGAGAAGTGAGCCTAACTGGGAATGAATGGCAAAAGACCCCACTGTGACTGGCCCAGAGGCTCTGTGCCTCCTTGGCAGAGACTACCTCAGGAGAGGGTATTTCAAGGACCCAAAAGGATACTGGTGGGCTTTTGGTATAGCTGCCTTGGAGACGGAGGAAATTAAACAGCTGTCCACCTTGCCTGGTGTCTCAGAAGATCCTTCTGTTGTGGGGTTGCTGAGGGTTGAAGAACAACAGGTGCCAGTGGCTAGCCCAATGGCACACTGGAGGCACTATCGTACCAACCAAGACTCCCTCATTCCCACCCATAAACTGATTCATCGACTGGAGAGCCGAGGAGTGACCAGTAAGATTCATTCACCTTTTAACAGTGCACCTATATGGCCAGTGCAAAAGTCTAATGGAGAGTGGAGACTGACAGTAGACTACCGTGGCCTGAATGAAGTCACGCCGCTGCTGAGTGCTGCCGTGCCGGACATGCTGGAACTTCACTACGAACTGGAGTCAAAAGCAGCCAAGTGGTATGCCACAAGTGGTATCGCTAATGCATTTTTCTCAATCCCTTTGGCAGCACTCACTTGGAGGGGCATTCAGTACACTGGGAATCAATTGCCCAGGGTGGAAACACAGCCCTACCATTTGCCATGGACTGATCCAGACTGCACTGGAACAGGATGAGGCTCCAGAACATCTGCAATACATTGATGACATTATCATGTGGGGCAATACAGCAGAAGTTTTTGAGAAAGGGAAGAAAATAGTCCAAATCCTCCTGCAAGCTGGTTTTGCCATAAAACAAAGTCAGGTCAAGGGACCTGCACAGGAGATCCAGTTTTTAGGAATAAAATGGCAAGGTGGATGTCGTCAGATCCCAATAGATGTGATCAAGAAAATAACAGCCATGTCTCCACCAACTAGTGAAAAGGAAACACAGGCTTTCTTAGGCGTTGTGGGTTTTTGAAGAATGCATATTCCAAATTACAGTCTGATCGTAAGCCCTCTCTATCAAGTGACCCGGAAGAAGAACGATTTCAAATGGGGCCCTGAGCAATGACAAGCCTTTGAACAAATTAAATGGGAGATAGTTCATGCAGTAGCCCTTGGGCCAGTCTAGGCAGGGCAAGAGGTAAAAAATATGCTCTACACCACAGCCGGGGAGAATGGCCCTACTTGGAGCCTCTGGCAGAGAGCACCAGGGGAGAGTCGAGGTCAGCTCCTAGGGTTTTGGAGTCGGGGATGCAGAGGACCCGAGGCCCACTATACTCCAACTGAAAAAGAGACATTGGCAGCATATGAAGGGGTTTGAGCTGCTTCAGAAGTGGTTGGTGCTGAAGCACAGCTCCTCCTGCCACCCTGACCAGCAGTGCTGGGGCCTGGATGTTCAAAGGGAGGATCCCTCTACGCATCATGCAACTGATGCTACGTGGAGTAAGTGGGTTGCACTGGTCACACAACAGGCTTGGATAGGAAACCCCAATCACCCAGGGATCTTGCAAGTAATTACGGACTGGCCAGAAGGCAAAGATTTCAGAATATCACCAGAGGAGGAGGTGACACGTGCTGAGGAGGCCCCACTGTACAACAAACTACCGGAAAATGAGAAGCAATGTGCCCTGTTCACTGATGGGTCCCGTTGTATTGTAGGAAAACATCGGAGACGGCAAGCTGCTCTATGGAGTCCTATACGACAAGTTGTAGAAACTGGGGAAGGAGACGGTGAACCGAGCCAATCTGCAGAAGTAAAGGCCACCCAGTTGGCTTTAGACATTGCTGAACAAGAAAAGTGGCCAGTGCTCTATCTCTATACTGACTCATGGATGGTGGCAAATGCCCTGTGGGGGTGGTTACAGCAGTGGAAGCAGAACAATTGGCAGCGCAGAGGCAAACCCATCTGGGCTGCCGCACTGTGGCAAGATATTGCTGCCCAGGTAGAGAACCTGGTGGTAAAAGTACATCATGTAGATGCTCATGTACCCAAGAGTCGGGCCATAAGAGAACATCAAAACAACCAGCAGGTGGATCAGGCTGCTAAGATTGAAGTGGCTCAGGTGGACCTGGACTGGCAACATACAGGTGAATTATTTATAGCTCAGTGGCCCATGACACCTCAGGCCATCAAGGAAGAATTGCCACATATAGATGGGCTCGTGAGTGAGGGGTGGACTTCACCATGGATGCTATTGCACAGGTTATCCATGAATGTGAAACATGCGCTGCAATTAAACAAGCCAAGCGGTTAAAGCCTCTGTGGTATGGAGTGCGATGGCTGAAATATAAATATGGGGAGGCCTGGCAGATCGGTTATATCACACTCCCACAAACCCGCCAAGGCAAGTGCTATGTGCTTGCAATGGTGGAAGCAACCACCGGATGGCTGGAAGCATATCCTGTGCCCCATGCCACCGCCCGGAACACTATCCTGGGCCTTGAAAAGCAAGTCCTATGGCAACATGGCACCCCAGAAAGAATCGAGTCAGACAACAGGACTCATTTTTGAAACAACCTCATAGGCACCTGGGCCAAAGAGCATGGCATTGAGTGGGTATATCACACCCCTATCATGCACCAGCCTCTGGGAAAATCAGACAATACAACGGACTGTTAAAGACTACACCGAGAGCAATGGGTGGTGGGATATTCAAAGACTGGGATACACATTTAGCAAAAGCCACCTGGTTAGTCAACACTAGGGGATCTGTCAATCGAGCTGGCCCTGCCCAATCAAAACTTTTACGTACTATAGAAGGAGATAAAGCCCCTGTAGTGCGCATAAAAAGCATGCTGGGGAAGGCAGTCTGGGTTACTCCTGCCTCAGGCAAAGGCAAGCCCACTCATGGGATTGCTTTTGCTCAAGGACCTGGATGTACTTGGTGGGTAATGCGAAAGGATGGGGAAGTCCGCTGTGTACCTCAAGGGGACTTGATTTTGGGTGAGAATAGCCAACGAACTAAATGGTATGATGTTAATTGCTATATAATACTGTATGTCATCACTTTTATGGTTGCTATACGCCATATCAACGGTATTTCGGTAAGAATCACCCAGATTAATGAAGAATGAACTTTGATGAAACCAAGCAAAGTGCCGCAGTGATGGAACCAGAACTGACTTCAGCATGCAGCAACCCAACACCACACACCATCTCTCCTGCCCTGAAGGACTGTTATGACAGATGGAGCCCAAAGTCATGGACTAAATGAACTCAACGGACATTTTAGAGGGATGTCCCATAGACCAAGGGAATGATATCTGTCTGCATATATCAAAAGACAGGAAAAGTGGTGGTGATTAATTGGAAGGTATTAAAAGGGTAGAACCTGGGCATGACGTAGATGGTATAGAATAAGGGGTGGGTACTGTCCTGGTTTTGGCTGGGATAGAGTTAATTTTCTTCCTAGTAGCTGGTATAGTGCTGTGTTTTGGATTTTAGTATGAGAATAATAGTGGTAACATGCTGATGTTTTGGCTGTTGCTAAGTGGTGTTTACACTGGTCAGGGACTTTTCAGCTTCCCACACTCTGCCAGGCGCACAAGAAGCTGGGAGCGGGGACAGCCAGGACAGTTGATCCAAACTGGCCAGAGGGCTATTCCATACCATATGATGTCATGCTCAGTATATAAACTGGGGAGAGTTGGCCAGGGAGTAGCGATCACTGCTCGGGGACTGGCTGGGCGTCAGTCTGCGGGTGGTGAGCGGTTGTATCACTGTTTTGTGTTTTTCCCTTGGGTTTTGTTCCTCTCTCTCTCTCTCTAATTGTTTTCCTTCTCATTACAATTTATTATTATTATATATTATTATTTTTTGTTCCAATTATTAAACTGTTCTTATCTCGACCCACGAGTTTTCTTACTTTTGCTCTTCCGATTCTCTCCCCCATCCCACTGGGGGGGAGGGTGAGCAAGCGGCTGTGTGGTGCTTAGTTACCGACTGGGGCTAAACCACAACAGCAACTCACTGATGTGGCAAATAGCAGTCACCCCAGATCAAAGGATGTTTAACTGGAAATGTCGCTGTTTCAATAACTGCTTGAATGGAAGTGTAAAATAAACTTCAGACAATATTCCATTGTTCAGAAAAGTTGCCATAACTATTTATCTATATATTTTAGTGCTGGAAGGTGCGAAACTATGTACTGTGAATACTGGCTGTTTATCCTCATTCACACAGGCTCTATTTTACATTAATGTACACAGAAAAAAAGCTCACTGGAAAGATTATTTTTATGATAAAGACTGGGTTCAAACAAAGATGTTTCCAGAATAAAAAAGTTCATTTGATTCAATACAATTTCCTGCAGTGCTGTATGCGGAGTAAACTCTCAAACCTCAAAGTAATGTTTATCAATGATTTTCCCCTTGTAAATTTTTTGCCTCCCTCAGCATATAAAATGCTGTGATGGCCTCTTTAATCTGAGGATATTAAACTGTAAGATGCATCTATAGGAATAGTTTACAGAACTCATTGTATGGCTACAGCAGGTTTATTCCAAGAATACATATTGCAGATAATCTTTAAATTTGCTGAAAGTACTTGACTATGGAATATAATAAAAATCAATTGTAGAAAAGGAAATCAACTGCAGCATTGCATAAAAAGACTCTTGCTTTGGAAAGCCAAGGTTTTATTGTCTTGCTGTAGGCAAGGGATAATGTTGGCAATGGTAAATTCTGTGTTGCAGTAAGTTATACTGTTCTGTGTAAATAGATCCAGATAGTGGTGTCTCTGACTAGGTGCTATTAGTTTAGGTAGATCACAAAAAACTCTTATAAAAAAAAGGTTTGAATAGGCCATGCAAAATTAATATTAAATTTCCTGTCGTCTACCTCATTACCTTGTTAGATGACTTGTATTAAAAGCAGTGAAGCAAAGAATCAGTAACCTGGGCCTTTGCCATTTCTGCAGTGCTGCAGATACACATATCACACAATTTATACAGAAATTATGTATGTTGAATATGGTTTCCTGGAATATAAGTGCATCAGACTAAAAATTATTACTTTATTATGATACTTCAAGGTTCTGCTTTTGAAATTAGCCCTGAAAACCATTGTTATTAAGATGCAGGACTGGTGAGTATCACAAGAAGTATTCTTGTTTGTACATTATCCTTAGATAAGTCTGTGTGTCTGTATTTATACTGTATATCTACACAAACCTGTGAATACATAAACTGCTATTCACAAAGACATCAAAACTGTATGTGAATATATCTCAAGAAATAGAAATAATTACTGCTTTCCAGTGGTTTTTTTAGAACAAAAAATATTAACAAACAGTCCCCCTAGAGCTTATCCAGTTAAAAAAAAAAAAAAAAGATTATAAGGCAAAGTATTTTGACTGCTGGTCTTAAAAATGATATTACTGGAACATATAGTCTTTTGCTGAGAGTATAATTCAAACCCAGCTTTGGCAACCCATGGTCTTGCTGAGCAACCTCATTATAATTAATGGAGTAATTGGGAAAAAAGGGTTTGTAGGCCAGAGGAAGTAAATCACAGAATCACAGAATCGTATACGTTGGAAAAGATCTTTAAGATCATCGAGTCCAACCGTAAACCTAACACTACCAAGCCCACCACTACACCATGTCCCTAAGCACCTCATCCAAACGTCTTTTAAATACCTCCAGGGATGGCAACTCAACCACTTCCCTGGGCAGCCTGTTCCAATGCTTGATAACCCTTTCAGTGAAGTAAAATTTCCTAATATCCAGTCTAAACCTCCCCTGGTGCAACTTGAGGCCATTTCCTCTCGTCCTATCACTTGTTACCTGGGAGAACAAGAGACACTGAGACACTGGTTTCATGACACTGGTATCACGAGACACTGGTTTCAGTGGTGAAGCTGCTTTAATAATCCCTGGAACTGTTCTTGTGCAACCAAGACCGCATGTCTGCCAACCCAACTATTTGTGGGGCTACATCGTAACACAGGTAGGAAAAGATCATCCAAAAAAGTGTTGGATTGTTTGACTAGTTTTGGTTCGGACGTTTTCATTGTCTTTTCAGTACCTCTGAGAATTATACTGCTATGGCAAAGAAAGGTATAAGGTGCAGTCATGGAGGACCAGGAACTTCTGTATCCACCTTTGCCAAAAACTCCAGACTCTTACAAATCAATATCTTGAGAACAGAACCTAGCCCCCCTAATAAATTTGATTTTGAAGCCAGTATTGCATCGTTATTCATACTCCCTCATTTTCCAAAAGTGGAGGGAATTTCTTTGGTTGGTGACTTAAAAACTTAAAACTTAATTGTCATGATATTACAGTTTGGGGGATGGGGAGAATTACTCCACTCTTTAAAAGCAAAAGAAAACCCCCAGATTACCTACAGATTTATTTTTTTTTTTTAATTTTAGAAGAAAAAAGACATAATCTGGTCTGCAAGACCAGCAATTACAGATACAAGAACAAATCCTTCTTACTGTAGAGAAAAGCTTCCTAAATAGCCAAAAAAGTTGAATGTTAATTAAAAGAGAGAGATTTCCTTCTTTTCTTATTGCTGTAGGTAGTAAAGAAGACATGGGGAGATGTTTCTTATTTCTGATGGATGATTATGGTCACAGGGTATTTTCTTATTACAATTACCAACTATACCTTATGAAAGCCATGTGCACGTTTACTTAATTGGCAGGATCTTCTGAGCTTTTATGCTCTATTGATATACACATAATGGAGTACTAGTCTTTTCAGAATGGCATAAACGCATTAGCTGATGGCCTGAAATTACTCAGAAGTGCCACTATTGGCTATCACTTAGTAGTTCCAGTTATCACTTCTGTTTCTAACACCAGAAATCACAGCACCCCTGCTAAAAAACATCGCATGACATCTTCAAGAAATGGTACAAATCCACTGAAGTATTACACTGTATGTGATTTGTCATTCACATGAAAATATAATGACCATTCATAAATGACCATTCATAAATATGGTCTTACGGTACTCTTCGTCTTTTTAATACATGAGCGTATGCAAAAGTGAAAACTGGTCTCAGGATATGCTGAAAGTCTAATTGTGCTTTTAATCCCTTAACTATTCGGATGTGATGTTTTGATGAATTTTATTCCTTTTCATCTCCCTGTCTTCACTTTTTCCTTCCTTTTCCTCTCCCTATTCTTTGTCATTTTTTTGTTTGTTTTTTTTTTTTGAGGTAGATTGAGTTTGTTCTGTGAAAATAGGAAGTAGATATTCTCCTTTACATTTGAAAGCCATGAAATTTGCATTTAATCTCTTCTCCTCATACATCAAGCTCTCAGTTTACAAAAATCTGTAAATAGACCAGGCATAGCTTAACTGGAAAAGAAAGGGAGTTTACCTAACTCACGCTGAAGGTGGACCAGCAATATGGCTTTGCAGCAAAGTGGAGCTAAGAGCCTCCCGGTCTGCATTGGGAAAGCTTAGCCAGCAGATCAAGAGAGGTGATCATTCGCCTCTCCTCAAAGGTCCCTTTCAACCTTTATGTTTCTGTTATTTTAATATGAGAGAAAGGGTTTAAAATCACATGCCAGTTTACGACTGACACTGAAAGCCAAGCACAGTTCCTTAGAAGTGTTTGGTTCCTTCTTCTTTGGATCTGTGCCTAAACTAAGATACTTTTATGAAATGCCCTTTCAAAAAAACCTTTATTGTTAATGGAAAGCTCTCTTTTTTAAAAAGCTATAATCATTGCTGGTTTAGACTTCCTGTTTTTCCTCCATGAGTTCTGAGAAGAGACTTTCAGACAGTTTTCTGCAAGCTTCTGGCTGTGCAGGTAGTATTTCTAAAGTGTTGCCAAAAGACTAGAGCAAAAAGAAGGTAACAGAAAAAGTTGTGCCTCATCTAAGTATAGAAAATTTGTAAAAGGTTCCCCACTTCTTAGGGTGCACAAAAACTGGAAATGGTGTTATACCACTCCTAACCTTAGAAGCACCCCATGTGATGAAACACATCAGTCTGTGTTGTGAAAAGCAGCGAAAGTTTAGAGAAGGTTGTGGAGGGAAGTTTACAGCAGAGATCATCTACTGTCATCAGGAGGCTTATCTCAGAGTGCATCTTACCCCCACCAGCCTCTCTAGATTATTTGCTACTTAGGGGTTTAAATGTTTGGGAAGAAAGGCAAATAATGGTGCTTTTTCTGAGAAAGATGCACTGCGATGTTCTTAATCATTCTTATCTATGTAATATCAGTGTAGTAGATGCTGTATTAGAAAAGTAAATAAACCCAAAGAAACAGAAATGTTAAAATCAACAATAATGAATTTGGCTTCTAAAAGAAAGTCAACATGGTATTATCTTTCTAACTAGTAGATACTAAGTTCATCATAAAACATCTTTTGGAAGTTTTTATAAGTGTAATAAACTTTAAATAAAAACTATCAACAGAAATAAGGAAGACAAATATCTAGCATTTAGGGGACTGAAATAAGACCCATGATGTCCCATTCAGTCTTGCACAAGAGGAGAAAAGGTACCTCTTTGTTCAATAGTTGCTCAATATTTATTCAACAGAGATACCCAGAGTGGGGGAAGTTATTAGGAGAGGCAGACTTCCCAATTTGACAGATAAATGTAGCATAATTTGAAAACTGAGATGAGAAATTCCTTTTACTCTTACAGTGAATTCCCAGTTGCCATGTACAGTAAAATTACAAATGTACTTATTTGTATTGACAAGTTAAAGACAAAAAACTTATGGACATTTCATCTATCTATTTCATAGATTTCTTAGTTTTTCCAAAAGAAAAAAAAACATATATATGGTACTGAAAATGAAAATAATGTATTTAAATATCTATTCCTACATTATTACAAAGCCACAAAGTATCTTGGATCTGTTGAGTCTTCCACAAGACACTTTCAGATTTGTTATTGCACTTTATTTCTATTGTTATACTGTTATGTAGGTGGAGAAGCCACCTTTCCCCCTTTCCCAAAATGAATCTCTCTGCCTTTCCTCTTTCCAAATCTACCTGTGCTTATCTTGTGCCTTCTTTCTTTTGTGTTGGGTTTGTGCTTCCAGAAGCAAATGCAAAGAAAAAAAGATTAAATTATAAATTTATTGTTCTAATTTAGTGAGAAACATTAGAAACACTGGGGTTTTTTTAGAGAATTAGAAATCATAAATAAAATCTATAAAATAATGGCTAAATATGGCCTTTCTCTTTTGACTTTACTTCAGATGCCATTGTTCTATCACTAAATCCAAATACCTGAAAAAGAACCAGGCCTGGGCACACTTCAGACTGAACCGGTTCTTATGAATGCCCAGAGGCAATGATACTGTGTTGTATTTCCTGTCTAGTATCAAGAGAAAATATTACAAAAGAATTTTTATTTCTTTACTTTTATGTGGACAGTAAAGTAGGCTTCTCTACTTTTCTATTGCATCTCAACAGCATCTCAACAGTTACTCTGATCAAAACCAATAAAACTATCTGAATAATATTTTTGCCAAATTATATTTAACTTTACTTATTTTATATACTTGTATACATTTTAAGTTTTTATTTCAAAAATGCCAGAGATTTTCCTTATAGACCCAAATCACCATTTTAGGAAAAAGAAATGCTATAGAACATTTTAAATATAACCCTATTTGATTTGAAATGCCTCCCACATACTTGTTTCCACTCTCAAAGGGTCATCGCTAATATAAAGACAGATCTTTCATACCTGTCATGAGAAAATAAAAAGGTAACTCATCTTTAGAAATTATTTGATAATTCATGGTAAATTTGTTGTATGTTTTGACTTTTTTTTTCTCAAATATTAATTACTGTGAATGTATTTTCCCATGATGTGGCAACATGATGATGGTTTCAATAAAGAGATTGTACTTTTCTAATGGAACTTGAGGAAAATCTGCTTATTGACTTGATAATGTTCTGAGTTTGGGTGAACAAAGCTATGGATGAAGCCATTTTTTGTTTGGTGTAGTAAAATTATGCCAGCATAACCCATAAGAATTCACTTTGAATGTTCTCATGAAGGAAATAGAGTTATTGTTGAACATCTGCTTTAGGATTTCAGCAGTTCTTTTCAAGCCCAGCTTTGATAATGGGGCAACTTTAATTTCTCTTTTAAATGAAGGGGAAGGTTACATTTGATAAAATAAAAATCATTCTCAGTTCTAACAAAATCTCCATGCTTTCAGAAAGAAGTCCTCAGTAGGACTAATGAATGTTGTTTTCAGTGGTTTCCTCTTTTGTTCTCAGTGATAAACTGTCAAGACAACCAATATATTGAAAGCTGGAGATTACATTGTTTCTGAGAACCCTGATATCCAGGGTTTAATATCTTATCCTTTACAAATTGTATTATTTTAAGACATAGAAGATTGAGATAGAAAAGTCCTATTAGATAATTGACACTATAAAAGTGCAGGATATAGTTTTGACAGAAAATGTATGAAGTATTAAACTGTTACTGAATGTGATCTGAATCAAGAAGGCAAGAAGTACTTCAAACAGGATTTGTTAGAAGAGGAGAAAATTGTTGCACATAAAATATGTCCAGTGAGGATTTCACCTCTCTTGGAGCCAGCAGCTTAAGAATTTGGTGAATGACATGAAGGGTTTGGTTCTGCATCAGTTTTGTTCTGTCATGTGCTGTACTTGAGCTATTACTTCAGCTATGCTCTTAAGGTAGGCATTGTGTTTGATACATTCCCCACTGCTTGGCATCTTGTGCATTTATGGTACCACTTAACTGGGGAAATAATGTAATAACATATTTCAGTCATTTCTCTGGGAGGACTGTGAGAGACTGAAAGAGTTAATGTCTCAAACATTGTGGCGTGGCGAGGCGAGGCGCGATTTTCATGGCGATGGCAGGTCGGTGAGCACAGGGTGGGGGAGAGCGAGAGCGGGATGTGGGGAGAGCGTTGGAGGATGCACGGTTCTGGGGTCCGACAGATCTTACTGTATATGGCCAGAAGTCACACAGGGTTTATCTGAGGAAGGGGCTTGCGACCACCTCCCTCCCCCAGCACCTGCACAGAAGATTGAGAACTTTCTAGAACAAGAACCATATAAGTCCTCAAGGGGCATACCTGGAGGTGGGGATTAGCATATAAAAGACATGCCCTCCAGGGAACCACATACACGACCACCACTGGAGGATTACCATGCCTGTCATTGTCATCACGGGATCCAAGGGTGGTGATACTTTTCCTTTCTCTGTCCTCCTCTCTTCTCCTTTCCTTTTCTCGCTTCTTTCTTCCTCTACTCTTCCAATATATGCAAGTTTTGGATAAATTGTAATGGGTTGCCCAGCAAATAGTTCCATTGCCAAATCGCCTCTGTTCATTCGTTGGGCTTGCCAGCTTGTTAAGTTTGTCCATTTGTTGAATTCACCAGTTAATAAAGGTGCTGGCCAGACTGTTCCTCTGAGTTATTGTCGTGACTCTACCAGCCCTGCAGCTCTGCTGAGCAGACATCTGCCTTTGTCGGTACACAAACACTCGGGAAATCAAAAAGATTCACCCATCTCACAACCCAGTGAGTGGGACGAGGCAAGGACTTACTCTCCATACTTTTAGGCAATATGTAAAAAATACTTGTAATAATAGTAAAAAGATATGTTAATTCAATCATTTAAGGAATGTCCCAATATAAAACAAATAGTATAAAATACAGTTGCATGGCAATAATTCTAAGTCTAAAAAATTATGAAGGTGCAAGATTTTTATATATTCAATACTTAGGCCATATTTTTCCTATTTGTATTTATTATTTGTGTAGTGGAGAGCCATTCAGACTAGAAGTTCATTGCCCAGCAAGTACCTTTGCTGACATTTTTATCATAATTCCTAGTCCGAAGTTTTCAGAAAGGAGTTCAGAAGCTGATTGATGCCACAACTATCATTGCACCTCCTGTCTTTCTGCAATGACTTGTAAGGAAATAATCTGAAGTGCTGCTTTAGGTTCACCACTACAAGGACATCAAAAAGAGAGAGTAAGAGAAGGATTGGGACCAGCTCTTCCAGATATAAATACTTTCCTTCATTAAGTCTTGCATTTAAATTTTTAATGTCACTTGGAATGCCACAGGGAATAAAAATACATTTGGGAACTATAAAGGAAAGGCATAAGCAAACAGACTAAATGGATTGCAGACAGGATAGTTGTGTCAAATCCCTGAGTATGTGTTGGCCTTCTATTCATTGGAATGAGAAGTTCAGGTTCAGGTTGGATAAACCTAATCCTGCCTTTGATGTGGTTGTGCTGCAGTATTTAGAGATATTAGCTAAGCTAACAGACAAAAGGACTATATGGGTCAATGTTGTACTTAAATCCCTTTTAAAAAATGTTTTTAAAAGTGACCTTTTTGTTCATAAAAAACATTTGATAATGTCAGTAGTAGGTAATAAACATGTGCAAACAAGGAGCAAGAGAATGATTTCAAACTGACCACAAAAGCTATGAACATTTTAATGCAGTTCTCTTACACAAGCTTTGCTGTTGACATTTTCGTTCTCCTTCATTACTGCAGAATGGCTGCGGAACAAAGACAAGTATATTACCTATAGGATAAATGACAAATTAAAATCACAAAAGTAAACAGTTGCAGGTAGAACATAATTCTCATGTGCGTGTGTAATACAGAACCGTATGCAATCGCCAGACAGGCTGAAGTTGTTTGGCATGTGACTGTTGTGGTTCAGCCAGTATTCACAGTACATAGTTTCGCACCTTCCAGCACTAAAATATATAGATAAATAGTTATGGCAACTTTTCTGAACAATGGAATATTGTCTGAAGTTTATTTTACACTTCCATTCAAGCAGTTATTGAAACAGCGACATTTCCAGTTAAACATCCTTTGATCTGGGGTGACTGCTATTTGCCACATCAGTGAGTTGCTGTTGTGGTTTAGCCCCAGTCGGTAACTAAGCACCACACAGCCGCTTGCTCACCCTCCCCCCCAGTGGGATGGGGGAGAGAATCGGAAGAGCAAAAGTAAGAAAACTCGTGGGTCGAGATAAGAACAGTTTAATAATTGGAACAAAAAATAATAATATATAATAATAATAAATTGTAATGAGAAGGAAAACAATTAGAGAGAGAGAGAGAGGAACAAAACCCAGGGGAAAAAACCAATGATACAACTGCTCACCACCCACCGACCGATGCCCAGCCAGGCCCCGAGCAGCAATCGCTGCTCCCTGGCCAACTCCCCCCAGTTTATATACTGAGCATGACATCATATGGTATGGAATAGCCCTTTGGCCAGTTTGGATCAACTGTCCCGGCTGTGCCCCCTCCCAGCTTCTTGTGCACCTGGCAGAGTGTGGGAAGCTGAAAAGTCCCTGACCAGTGTAAACACCACTTAGCAACAGCCAAAACATCAGCATGTTACCACTATTATTCTCATACTAAAATCCAAAACACAGCACTATACCAGCTACTAGGAAGAAAATTAACTCTATCCCAGCCAAAACCAGGACAGTACCCACCCCTTATTCTATACCATCTACGTCATGCCCAGGTTCTACCCTTTTAATACCTTCCAATTAATCACC
Source organism: Ciconia boyciana (assembly GCF_034638445.1). Classification (NCBI taxonomy): domain Eukaryota; kingdom Metazoa; phylum Chordata; class Aves; order Ciconiiformes; family Ciconiidae; genus Ciconia; species Ciconia boyciana. Next base: position 85,183,368 of record NC_132937.1, read on the forward strand.
ACCACTTTTCCTGTCTTTTGATATATGCAGACAGATATCATTCCCTTGGTCTATGGGACATCCCTCTAAAATGTCCGTTGAGTTCATTTAGTCCATGACTTTGGGCTCCATCTGTCATAACAGTCCTTCAGGGCAGGAGAGATGGTGTGTGGTGTTGGGTTGCTGCATGCTGAAGTCAGTTCTGGTTCCATCACTGCGGCACTTTGCTTGGTTTCATCAAAGTTCATTCTTCATTAATCTGGGTGATTCTTACCGAAATACCGTTGATATGGCGTATAGCAACCATAAAAGTGATGACATACAGTATTATATAGCAATTAACATCATACCATTTAGTTCGTTGGCTATTCTCACCCAAAATCAAGTCCCCTTGAGGTACACAGCGGACTTCCCCATCCTTTCGCATTACCCACCAAGTACATCCAGGTCCTTGAGCAAAAGCAATCCCATGAGTGGGCTTGCCTTTGCCTGAGGCAGGAGTAACCCAGACTGCCTTCCCCAGCATGCTTTTTATGCGCACTACAGGGGCTTTATCTCCTTCTATAGTACGTAAAAGTTTTGATTGGGCAGGGCCAGCTCGATTGACAGATCCCCTAGTGTTGACTAACCAGGTGGCTTTTGCTAAATGTGTATCCCAGTCTTTGAATATCCCACCACCCATTGCTCTCGGTGTAGTCTTTAACAGTCCGTTGTATTGTCTGATTTTCCCAGAGGCTGGTGCATGATAGGGGGTGTGATATACCCACTCAATGCCATGCTCTTTGGCCCAGGTGCCTATGAGGTTGTTTCAAAAATGAGTCCTGTTGTCTGACTCGATTCTTTCTGGGGTGCCATGTTGCCATAGGACTTGCTTTTCAAGGCCCAGGATAGTGTTCCGGGCGGTGGCATGGGGCACAGGATATGCTTCCAGCCATCCGGTGGTTGCTTCCACCATTGCAAGCACATAGCACTTGCCTTGGCGGGTTTGTGGGAGTGTGATATAACCGATCTGCCAGGCCTCCCCATATTTATATTTCAGCCATCGCACTCCATACCACAGAGGCTTTAACCGCTTGGCTTGTTTAATTGCAGCGCATGTTTCACATTCATGGATAACCTGTGCAATAGCATCCATGGTGAAGTCCACCCCTCACTCACGAGCCCATCTATATGTGGCAATTCTTCCTTGATGGCCTGAGGTGTCATGGGCCACTGAGCTATAAATAATTCACCTGTATGTTGCCAGTCCAGGTCCACCTGAGCCACTTCAATCTTAGCAGCCTGATCCACCTGCTGGTTGTTTTGATGTTCTCTTATGGCCCGACTCTTGGGTACATGAGCATCTACATGATGTACTTTTACCACCAGGTTCTCTACCTGGGCAGCAATATCTTGCCACAGTGCGGCAGCCCAGATGGGTTTGCCTCTGCGCTGCCAATTGTTCTGCTTCCACTGCTGTAACCACCCCCACAGGGCATTTGCCACCATCCATGAGTCAGTATAGAGATAGAGCACTGGCCACTTTTCTTGTTCAGCAATGTCTAAAGCCAACTGGGTGGCCTTTACTTCTGCAGATTGGCTCGGTTCACCGTCTCCTTCCCCAGTTTCTACAACTTGTCGTATAGGACTCCATAGAGCAGCTTGCCGTCTCCGATGTTTTCCTACAATACAACGGGACCCATCAGTGAACAGGGCACATTGCTTCTCATTTTCCGGTAGTTTGTTGTACAGTGGGGCCTCCTCAGCACGTGTCACCTCCTCCTCTGGTGATATTCTGAAATCTTTGCCTTCTGGCCAGTCCGTAATTACTTGCAAGATCCCTGGGTGATTGGGGTTTCCTATCCAAGCCTGTTGTGTGACCAGTGCAACCCACTTACTCCACGTAGCATCAGTTGCATGATGCGTAGAGGGGATCCTCCCTTTGAACATCCAGGCCCCAGCACTGCTGGTCAGGGTGGCAGGAGGAGCTGTGCTTCAGCACCAACCACTTCTGAAGCAGCTCAAACCCCTTCATATGCTGCCAATGTCTCTTTTTCAGTTGGAGTATAGTGGGCCTCGGGTCCTCTGCATCCCCGACTCCAAAACCCTAGGAGCTGACCTCGACTCTCCCCTGGTGCTCTCTGCCAGAGGCTCCAAGTAGGGCCATTCTCCCCGGCTGTGGTGTAGAGCATATTTTTTACCTCTTGCCCTGCCTAGACTGGCCCAAGGGCTACTGCATGAACTATCTCCCATTTAATTTGTTCAAAGGCTTGTCATTGCTCAGGGCCCCATTTGAAATCGTTCTTCTTCCGGGTCACTTGATAGAGAGGGCTTACGATCAGACTGTAATTTGGAATATGCATTCTTCAAAAACCCACAACGCCTAAGAAAGCCTGTGTTTCCTTTTCACTAGTTGGTGGAGACATGGCTGTTATTTTCTTGATCACATCTATTGGGATCTGACGACATCCACCTTGCCATTTTATTCCTAAAAACTGGATCTCCTGTGCAGGTCCCTTGACCTGACTTTGTTTTATGGCAAAACCAGCTTGCAGGAGGATTTGGACTATTTTCTTCCCTTTCTCAAAAACTTCTGCTGTATTGCCCCACATGATAATGTCATCAATGTATTGCAGATGTTCTGGAGCCTCATCCTGTTCCAGTGCAGTCTGGATCAGTCCATGGCAAATGGTAGGGCTGTGTTTCCACCCTGGGCAATTGATTCCCAGTGTACTGAATGCCCCTCCAAGTGAGTGCTGCCAAAGGGATTGAGAAAAATGCATTAGCGATACCACTTGTGGCATACCACTTGGCTGCTTTTGACTCCAGTTCGTAGTGAAGTTCCAGCATGTCCGGCACGGCAGCACTCAGCAGCGGCGTGACTTCATTCAGGCCACGGTAGTCTACTGTCAGTCTCCACTCTCCATTAGACTTTTGCACTGGCCATATAGGTGCACTGTTAAAAGGTGAATGAATCTTACTGGTCACTCCTCGGCTCTCCAGTCGATGAATCAGTTTATGGGTGGGAATGAGGGAGTCTTGGTTGGTACGATAGTGCCTCCAGTGTGCCATTGGGCTAGCCACTGGCACCTGTTGTTCTTCAACCCTCAGCAACCCCACAACAGAAGGATCTTCTGAGACACCAGGCAAGGTGGACAGCTGTTTAATTTCCTCCGTCTCCAAGGCAGCTATACCAAAAGCCCACCAGTATCCTTTTGGGTCCTTGAAATACCCTCTCCTGAGGTAGTCTCTGCCAAGGAGGCACAGAGCCTCTGGGCCAGTCACAGTGGGGTCTTTTGCCATTCATTCCCAGTTAGGCTCACTTCTCCAATACAGTCAGCTGTTGGGATCCCCCTGTCACTCCAGAAGTACAGATGGGTTCTGCCCCTATATAGCTTGATGGTTTTAGGGTACACTGTGCCCTGGTGTCTACTAGAGCCTTATACTCCTGTGGGTCTGGTGTGCCAGGCCATTGAATCCACACAGTCCAGTAAACTTGGTTGTCCCTTTCCTCCACCAGGCTGTAGGCAGGGCCCCTCTAGTCCTGGTCATAGTATTCATTACCCAGTTCTTGTACATACGAGTCAGGAGCTCCTTCATTAAAATCAGGAGTAAGATCAGCCCTTTTACTCTGTCTGGGGAACCATCCACTGGAAACTGGAGCAGCAATTTTCCTGGAAGAACCCCCTTTGGTGACTGTTTCTCCTTGCAACTCCCATACCCGCACCTCTAGGGTCGAGGCAGGTTTTCCATCCCACTTCCTCATGACCTCTCTGTGGTCATGCAGGTAAAACCCTAGGGTGCCCCGTGGTGTGTACCCTCCATATCCTCTCTCTTGAGAAGAGGAACGCTGACTCCTAATAGCTGAGATACTGGTCTGTACCGGTGGAAAGTAGGACCTATCCTCTTCAAGTTGCTGGACCTTCCGGGACAGTTTCTCCACAGCTGAGACAAGGGAGGAAGAGATACTTTCTTCATATTCCCGGAGCTGGCTAGCTGCTTCATCCACTGTTGGACCCCCTCCATCTTTCCAGGTCAGTATTGCCAATGAGTTTGCACACGACGATGGTGCGTTCCGCACCAACTTGTGCCACGTGGATTGTGTGCACTGGACTTCATCTGGTTCTTTGGGTAACCGCTCCTCGTCCAGGTCACCAAAAATCACCCCCAGCACGGCTAATTCCGTTAAGTACTGCATATCTTTCTCCATGGTGGTCCATTTCCCGGGGTGATGAAACCATTTCCCATTTCCAGCTGAAACCCGGACAGTCTAATGACAAAGTACAGTGGTTTGTGGCAAAAGGAAGGAAAAACGTTACCTATATTTTGTTTTGGGGCTGAGTTGTTTCCTCCAACTGGTTGAATAACCTGCAGCTTAGGGGAGTTTGTTGGAGATTTTATATTGTTTGGGGTTACTCATATATGGGAAAGTTGTTTTCATGCAAATTAAAATATTAGCTATTTAACCTTACTATTGTTTCCAAGGTGCTGCTGTCATTTTTGTAACGACGTACAAGAAGAAACTAGGTAAGCTTATGTTAAGATATTTTTGTTGTATTCATTTCATCAGGAAATGTTTACAGGGCAGATTTCTGGTTAGGAAGTACTAAATTCTAATTCTAATTCTAGTTTAGCTTGTGCTAAAATCTAAACCCAGCATTCAATCTTGAACACATGAATAAGTGCTTTTGCTGCAATGAGACTGTGTATTTCAGAGGCTGCTGTTCACCCAATTTGATGACATTACATATGGTATCATAAACTATAATCTAGTAGTTTACTGGTTTCACATTTTTCTTCAGGCACATTCAATCCATTGCTGAATATATGAAATTTAATCCCTTTGGATGTTCAATAACAAACACTGCCACAGATCATTTAATTTGTTTGACTTCATATCAAAGCTGCAGCTAATCAAGGGAAGTAGAAAAAAGAATGTTAGGAGACTCTTCCCTCTGCCTCTGGCAATTGAAAAGTTCAGGGCTCATTTGAATATGGCACAAAATGTCATTTTGGCAGTCTGTCATAACTGTGTTGTGTGTTCTTCATAAGAACTTGTTAAAAGTGATATTCCTATAAGGTAGAAATTTTGTTTTCCCCCAGCAGTAAATATTAGTTTGGATAATATGAGCAGTTATAACTTTCTTTAAAATTATTAGATTATAATCAATTATTATTAGATACTTTGTCAGTATTATGCTTTAGGAGATGAGTTACTAACTAAACTGTTCTACTGATGTATTTGATTCCTGATGTTATTTCTTTGCAGACAACTTGATTTTAGATAAGGGACGAATTTTGCCTAATAGTATTTTTGTGACTGACACAAACAGATGCTAATAAGAATTTGCTATGCTGGAGATTTTGTACCTGGAAATCTGCTATTAAAATATACATATACCTATGTATGTGCATGAGTATATGTATAAATATAAAAGTAAATATGTTAATTGAAGAAATTTAGGAGTGTATAAATTTGGAACAATATTGCCATTACTCTTCCAACTCTTGTGTATTCAGTAGTTTCTTTTTTTATTTCATAGTCACATATAATTTTTCAAACAATGTAAGATATTATAAGATAGATGCTTGAGATTTTTCTTTCTAGTTATACATTGCATCATTCTTTATTCCTGTATTCTTTCTTTATATTAATTTTCCGATTACTTCAGCCTAGATTTTCTTTTGTTTAACTACAGTGTAATTTCTTCTGTTTGTTGTGTGAATTCAATACAAGCTGGATTATTCCTGTTCCTTAAGCTTATCATGACTGATGGAACCAGAACTGGGAGGGAAGAAATGGACTCCGTGTCATGTAAGGCAGAAGAGAAGTTCCTTACAGGGTCTGCAGGGTTTGAGCTGTCCCTATGCAGCTGGACAGGTCCCATGATGACAGACTTCCAACTCAACTCTGCCCTGGCACTGCTCTGCCATGCTCAGGTCTGAAAGGCTCTGCAGGGTCATCCTCTAACATGCACCAGATTTTTTTAGACTTGTTTCCTCAAGGGACCCATCTAGTAAAATTTACAGTTGATGCTTGGGAGTTTTTGTAATTTAAACTGCTTCCATGAGAACATGATCACCTGGAAGGAAGGGCTAGATCACCTGTAGGAAGGGCTAGAAGGCTGTCCTGAACATCCTTATGGCAGGCAGCAGACAGTTGTGAAGATAGGACTTTACAGACGTTGATGGAAAGGGATTTTTCTGTGTTGTTCTTGGTTCCAACATGGGGCCACGAAAATAGGATCCCTCCTATTTTCACTATGATCAACTCCTCTGAGGACATTGTGAGAGGACAGGAGCACTAACTAGATTTCTGTCTTGTATGCCAAGATATTTAACTGGGACCACAGAAAACACTTCTTGTTAAGAAGACATATGATATGTATTCTTTATATGAATAATAAAATACCCCAAACCCTATATAAAAAGGACAAAGACTTCTAGGGAAGTTTTGAGCTTGACTGGAGTGGGTAGAAAATACAGGAGAATTATTTGAGGTCTGGAAGGAGTAACAGTGAATGAAGTAATTAGTCACAGAATCTAGCAAAGTTAGGAAGGTTGAAAGCAGTAAATGAAAAAGCACAAGAATCCCCTTGGGTTGGCTGTTTATTACTCTTTATTACACATTCACTACTGTAGAAGAGTGAGAGGCCTCTTGATACACAATGTGTTGCTTTATGGTCAGATGCATGAGAACATGTCCGTGTTTGGCATCTCCACACTGAATAAGAATAAATATTTCTTCAAAATTATGTCCAAAATAAAGAAGGACATTTTCCAAGTAAAATAGCAGTTGTGGAGCTGTAAATTAAGCTTTTTATAAGGCTGTGTCACAGTTAAGTTGAACATGCATTTACCTTATTTATCATACAGGAGGGTTAACCACAGCAATAGTAGAGATTTTGCTAAGTCATTCAATGCTACTGTTCTGCACAGCTCCCTTAACACCATCTTTAAACTACAGCTACATTCTGAAATTTTTTAAAGAACAGGGAACAAATTATTTAAAACACATTTGGAACTGCTATCTTTTGAAAACATTGCCCAAGTTATAAAATTATCAGCGATCTAAGACCAGCAACATTTGGCCATATTCTCAGTGTTTACAGTGACTTCAATTAATTTTTTTATTTATGTTCCTTTTTATTTTTAAGTAAGTAACTATTTTTATCAATTTAAAAAAACACAGTTTTTGAGGAAAAAGTCTGCCGAAGGCAAACAAAAATAATTTTCATTTTGTCAACGTCTTTGATATTTACACTGAATGAAGATAATTCTCTGAACACCAACCTGAGTTATCTCACTGGAGAATAATTGCTTCTACTGATTCTCAACTAAGGGAAAGCTGATGAACCTATCCTGAAATCACTGATCATACCCTAAAATACAACAATTACATTAACATTACAAGAGAGCCAAATCAAAGACACAGTAACAATAAAAAAGGAATCACAGAAGACACTAAGGCAACTACCCAGAAAAGTTTCTGTTCTCCCTCTGCTCTTCCACCTCTCCTAAATTCCTTGCTGGGTGCCAGTAGCTGTTTTCCTTAGTGGCTATGGCCAGCCAAGGCCATCAGCTCCAATCATCTCTTCCCATGGAAGCCAAGTAATGGATTTTGTCCTGACATGAAGGGAATAAGAACAAAAAAACAAAAGCCAAGCAAACCAAAACTCAAATTGACTATAGGCCAGACTTCTTAAAAAAAAAAAAAAAAGAGAAAAAAAAAAAAATCCAGGGAGGAGAGAAAAGGCAGATCTGTAAGAGTAAAAAGAAAATGTACGTATCTTAGCCTTATTAAGGGGTGGTTGATCTAGTCCTCAATAATGGCAATAGACCAGTTCAGTCTGTGTTGATGCTAAGCAAATTTTTTCCAGAAGATGATATAAAGAAATTAACTCTGATAATGCTAAGATATGACAAACTTGGAAGAATCTTTATGTCAGAGTATGCAAAATTACCCAAAATGTTTATATTAAGGCTTTGATGCTCTCTGTCTCTTGTCCATGTCTGTTGTCGGTAAAGGTCACATATCTATACACGATTGTATTGCTCTATTTTCTTCTGTTCTAGGGGATGGTGTATTTTATGAGTAAGAAGCAGCTCACTACTTTCTCAGGATGATCCATGCCTATGTCTTTGCCTTAAACAAGTTTCTTACTCAGCAGCCCTCAAGAGGAAAGGAGAAAAAAAAAAGAAAAAAAACCCCCTCTTTAATGCCCCTTTTCAGCAGCTCAGCTACTGAGTAATTTCCATTTACTGTTTCACTTAATGACTTCCTGAGTTCAAGTCCATTTCCACTGGGATTGGCGTAGGCTTTCTCCCTCCAGCAGTGCTATCAGCTCTCAGTCTAGGAAAGGCAGACATTACAATTTCACCTATTCAGAAGTTAATTCAGTGCCTAATTATTTAAAATTATATATAAAACAGGTCTCTCACCACACTAAGTCAGGTCATAGCCACAGTACACAAGACTACCGGGACGGATGGGAAAACAGGATACATTTTAGCTTTGTCTTCACTAAAAAATCTAGTGCTTTATGTATAGTAGTGACATAATGCTATACATTATTATTTATCTGAGTAATAGGAGATGACTTATATTCAGCATCATGCCAAGGCCTTGCACTTAGCTCTCATCCACTTTATAGTGCCAACTGATCAATGCCAAAACAGTCTAAAATTTGCTCTTGGTAAACATTGATCAACTAGCTACTTTCTTACTGCCGTATTCAAGCATGAGAAAATTACCAAATGCATGTGGGCAACAAGTGACAGAGATACATTTAAAGACATCTGCACTTGGGGAAGAGTTTGCTGTCTGATGCTTTGTCCAGTTCTTCTTCCCCTGACAACCCAGACCAGGACCTATTGAAGTGACCTACAGTTCCTTCGCAGCTCCTTGCCTGCATGTGAATGTTTCCTTTAAAAGGGAAAGAGATGCAATAGGACCTGACTCTGATAAGGGTGTACACCTAGGGGCAGGGTTTCTGGCTGTCCCACAAGTGACTCACAGATTGGTAAAGAAACAAGGAAATTCTGACTGATGTGCATGAAGCACAAAGCACAAAGCACAAAGCACGAAGAAATGTAAGTCTAAGCCAATGACTTCTAACATACTGTATCAGTTACCTGGAGAAACGAGATTTGCCTCTGGGCTTCATTCAGCTATTAAAACGAAGCCATTTAATTTCTTGGTGAAACTTAATGCTAACATTGATTTCAAATGACAGACAAAGGCTCCAGCTAACTTTTTTCTTTTGTTTACTTAGCATTTCAATACTTCTGGCAGTTCTAAAGAACTGAAGTTTATAAGACATGATAAATTATCTATTAATTTTTGAAGCCTTTTCTTTGTACCTAAATTTACAAGTGATTTCATTTTTTAAGCATTTACCTGAAAATGGATAAAAAACATCTTACAGTAAAATTGTAATGAGTGAAAAATACATCTGCTTAGTATGACTGCCTGTATTTCTACTCCTTGTCCTGAAATGACATATGCAGATTTGGAAAAAGTATTAAAAATTATTTACTAACCAATGCATAGAAAGTTGTATTAATATGCAGGATATGGCAGCTCCTTTCCATTTTGGTCATGGGGACAGAAGCTAAGTATTGAGTCAACTGACAACCACAACTTAGCTCCCAGAAGCTTCCTCAATATGAGAAGAACATAACTGTGAGCCAAATGCATTGTTTCAATTAACTCAAAACAATTTTCATGTTGTTTCAATGGAAACTTGTCATGGCTTTATGACCAGTGCTGTGAATGTCTCTGCAGCCCTGCAATATACAAGGATCAGACATACAGCATCTTTTCAATTTGACTCTTAATTCTGAAACTTTGCATGAATTTAATTGCTCTGGTAAACAACTTCCTATGAAACACAGACAAGAAATGAATATTCACAGTCAAGTCTATATGGTGAGACTCTGAGATTCTTTCCATCTTAAGGTAATGGCTTCATCCAAGGAGGTAACTTCAGACATAACTCTGCCCAGTGATCTGACACCAGAACTACAGCACATGCGATGGAAGTGGTCTGACCCACAGTATAGACTTAGCTTCTGTGATCTTACCAAACCTTTGCCATCCCTACCCTATCAGCATCTCTGCTTCACTTTCTATTAATTCTCGCTGCATCACGTTTAAAATGGGTTGTACAATATATAGGTCATGCACTAGTCTATTTCTTTTTATTTGTCCTGTAGTGTATATAACGTATTTGTCAGTGCTGAACAAATAATAATATGGAATTATTTACTGTAACATTTGTTAGGCATTACAATATAATTTTTAAAGGCCTAGAAATAAGTACAGGAAAGGAAGAAAAAACTCACTGATTCCTTTATTAACTAGATCAGCAGGAGTTTCCCAAATCTTCTGTACATGTTGTGTGTTAGTGTCTTTTCCAAAGGAGCAGTCTCATTCTCATTTTCCTGGCTGGGCCTTTGTTCCTGAGAATAGTTGAGGGTCATTTGTTGAACTACAATTCAGCTGATTTTTAACCTCAAGGCGAAATTTGCCATTTTTAATTTATTTTTTTTCCCCAGTTAATAGCCATTTTTCTGTTTCTCCTTGCACTGGTTTCTCAGCAGTTTCCTTGCTATTCTCTCCCACCAGGGGCAGGACATGAGGAATCTCTCTGAAATAAGTCTTAGCTGACAAAACTTCTAGAGAGGGTCACGAGGTGAACAGCAGTGATAGCAGAAAGGCAAAAGTGAAGAGTATTCCTGTTACATATATGTATGTTCAAATATATTGCATTTGCAAGGTTATGTTCTTATTGGGATCGCAGAAATGTAGTGGGATGGCTCACATGACTTGAGTGTTGCAAAGGAATGATACAGGCTTTTTAAGAAGGACAGGAAAGAAAGATGAGGAGGGGGACTTGCCCTTTATGTGAGAGAGCAGCTGGAGGGCATGGAACTCTGTCTAGTGATGGATGAAGAGCTGCTGGAGAGTTTATGGGATAGAATTAAGGAAAGGGCAGGCAAAGGTAACATTATAGTGGGTGTCTGCTATAGGACATCTGACGGGGAAGACCAAGTGGATCAGGCCTTCTACAGGAGTAGCCTCAAGTTTGAAGGCCCTAGTCCTCATGGGTGTCTTCAATGACCCCAATATCTACTGGAGGGACAACACACCAGGACATAAGCAATCCAGGAGGTTCCTGGAATGCATTCATGGTAACTTCCTCCTCCAAGTGATAGAGAAGCCAACAAGGACAGGTGCTCTGCTAGACCTCATACTCACCAAGGAGTATGTAAAGATCAAAGGCAGCCTTTGCTGCAGTGACCATGAGATGGGAGCTCAGGAACCTGAGGACAGGGAGGAGGGTGACAAGCAAGCTCACAAGCCTGGACTTCAGGAGAACAGACTTTGACCTCTTCAAAGATCTGCTTGGAAGGGTCCTTTGGGATAAGGTCCTGGAGGGAAGGGAGGCCCAAGAAAGTTGGTTAGTATTCAAGGCTCACTTCCTCCAAGCTCAAGTGCAGTCCCTCCCAATGAGCAGTAAGTCAGGCAAAATCAACAGGAGGCCTGAGTGGATGAACAAAGAACTCCTACCCAAACGCAATGTCCAAATGTCCAGGGATGACATAGGAACGCTAAGGCCCAAATGGAATTGAATCTGGCCAGGAATGTCAAAGACAACAAGAAGGGCTTCTATAAGTACATAGGTGACAAAAAGAAGACTAGGGAAAATGTGGGCCCATTGCTAAATGAGATGGGGGACCTGGTTAGACAAGTCATGGAAAAGGCTGAGGTAATGAATGCCTTCTTTGCCTCAGTCTTTACTGGCAAGACTGGCCTTCAGGAATCCCAGGTCCCAGAGACTGGAGGGAAAGGCTGGAGCAAAGAAGATGTACCCTTGATGGAAGAGGATCAGGCCAGAGAATACTTAAGCAAACTGGATATACATAAGCCCATGGACCCTGATAGGATGCAACCACGAGTGCTGAGTGAGCTGGCAGATGTCATTGCAAGGCCATTCTCTATAATCTTTGATTGATCATGGCAAATCCTATCTTCAAGAAAGGCAAGGAGGATGACCTAAAGAACTACAGGCCGGTCAGCCTCATCTCCACCCCTGGAAAGGTAATGGAGCAGCTAATCCTGGAAACCATTTCCAGGCACATGAAGGACAAGGAAATAATCAGGAGTAGTTAGCATGGCTTCAGCAAAGGGAAATTCTTGACCAACTTGATAAACTGTTATGATGAAACTAGTGATGTACTCCAGGTGTCAGTCCTGGGTCCAGTCCTGCTTAACATCTTCATTAATGACCTGGATGATGGGGCAGAGTGTACTCTCAGTAACTTTGCAAAAGACACAAAGGAGTCTTTTGGGAGGAGTGGCTGATTCACCAAAGGGTCATGCTGCCATCCAGAGGGACCTCCCATCCAGAGGGAGAAGTCAGAGGACAGGAACCTCATGAACTTCAACAAGGGGATGTGCAAAGTCCTGTATCTGAGGAGGAACAACCCCAGGCACCAGTATATGCTGTCGGCCACCCAGATGGAAAGCAACTTCACTGGACAGAGTCCAATGAAAGGCCATGAAGATGATGAAGGGCCTGAAGTATCTCTCCTATGAGGAAAGGCTGAGAGATCTGGGACTGTTTCACCTGGAGAAGAGAGGGCTCGGAGGGGGGGTCTTATTAATATATATAAATACCTGAAAGGAGGGTACAAAGAGGACGAATCCAGGCTCTTTCCAGTGGTGCCCAGTGACAGGGCAAGAGGCAATGGGCACAGACTGAAATACAGGAGGTTCCCTCTGAACACCGGGAAACACTTTTTCACTGTGAGGGTGACCGAGAGGTTGGGCACAGGTTGCCCAGAGACGCTGTGGAGTCTCCATCCTTGGAGATACTCAAAAGCTGCCTGGACATGGTCCTGGGCAACTGGCTCTAGGAGGCCCTGCTTCAGCCTCCTAGATGAGGCCTTCTGCATGAGAGGACCTCTGGAGGTCCCTTCCAATCTCAGCCATTCTGTGATTCTGTGATATTCAACAGAACTTTAAGCCATGCCAATATGCTGGTGTATATTAAAAATGAACTGTTTATGCAATATGGGGGAGGGGGTAGGTGTGACAGCTGCCGCTTTTAAGATATTTAACTTTTCTAGCTTCACAACTGTTTTTCATTGGGATTCTGACAGTTATGATAAAGGTAGGTTCAAGCTACTTGTTGGAAAAAGTGTTGAATCAGACAGATGTGAATTTAAGATTTACCATATCGGAAGAGCTATGGTGTCTCTAAGCTATTTATGCATGTATTTAAGCTATCAGGAAAGACTGGTAAGAAACAGCAGGGTTTTTTATTTTGTCAACACACTTTTCTCTGAACTTCTTAAGAACACAGTGACTTTTATTGTGTTAGCTACATCAGCTTGATAAATCCTTTACATGTATTTAAGCTGAAGTGTTATAGAGGTAACTCCTTACCCAACCTTGTTTACCCTGTAGAATTATCACTGTTTACAAGACTCATCAGGCAAAATATACTGAAGAATGATACAGTCCACATGTGTGATGGACATGTGTTGTTGATCATAAAACAAAGCCAACCAGAAAGTTGGATCAGAATAAAACTGATTAATGCAGACCTAAAGATAATAGTGGTAACCAACCATTTTGGCCAGTAGCTTGCATGCCGGTAGCTTTGGTGTTGAGTTTACCCTGCATGCCATAACAGTGCTAGCAATTATTAATTTGTCTGGCTTTAACAGCTACAGTGCTTGCAGAGGAAGAGAAAGAGAAATAGGGCCAATTAAAAAAAAAAGTGCATTACAATAAGGTTTGTAAAGAAGCTACAAAACAACAAAGTTGGGGCTAACAAAGAGCCAGATGGAAAAAATATAATAGCAGAAAATCTTGATAACAAACTAGCTCATGAAAGCTCAAGGCTAAAGCTGCAGTAAAAACGTTTCTTCAGTCTTTCCATTTGTTCAAGTTGATCTTCGTTGTATGTAATCCTGCAGCTCAGCTTTTCCCCCCAGAATGTTGAGAGTGGAGCATCAGCCTTCTATAAAAAGTTATGAGAGGATCCTTTTATTTTTCTCTCTGCCTTTTGATACAAAATAATGAATAGCTGAACTAGATGTCATTACTGGATGTCATTACTGCTTAACCCTGTTGATTCCCTTCTCTCCACCTTACAGGAGATGTTTAAGAAAGGCACAAGAGGAGCACATTTCTTACATGACTTCCTTCAGGCAACTTCCTTCTGTTCACCATAGCTGCAGGCTTAGACTGTGTGGTGGTAGATGGGAAATCCATGATATGGATTTTTTCCTATACCAGTCTTCATATGGCCAAAGAGCTATTGATATTTCTTGAGCCTTCTACCCTTTCCAATAAACTGATAAAACATAAAGGCCATTTTCAGGCTATTTCAACCATGATAAATTAACGTCAAGCTAGTAAACTTTATTTGGTTGCCTTGCAATAAATATTAGGAGGTGAACATTGACAGCCTGCAATGGAGCCATGATTTGATTTGTCTTTATATTCTCTGCATAATTTTTGTGCCTTTCTGCCAAGTCTTAATGCAGGAATGTTGAATGCTAAGGAGATTTTTTTTCCAGTTAACCCTGTCAAAAATTTTTTTGAATTCTAGATACTTCCTGTGAGTGTTGGTCAGTATTGGAGATCTGGAACACCTAAAACTGTTAATTATCTGATAATTGCATCCCATACATTCCAGAAATTTCTTTCGGGATTTCAACTTACTTTGCGTTTCTTTAGGAATGATAATGTGACAGAAGTTCACTGTTTAGTGAGAAGGTGGCCAGGGAGGCCTCAGCATTCTATGATTCCCTGCCTCTATCCTTAGCTTGCTTTTGTGATTTTTTTGTGTTCCAAACTACTGTCTCTTTATTTATTTCCTGCTATCAGAAGACTAAAAGTAAAATACTGAAAGTATGATGTCACTGAGGTGTTAGCTTATGTAATTAGTTTTCTACTTCATATTCTTCCCAAGTCTGAATCTAAAGACTGGTGGGTGAGATGCATCTACCAGGTCTTCTAAAATACATTTGTAAGACTTACTAAAATACACTCAAGAGCCTATAAGGACTGACAATGACAACACTTGCTTGCTACTGTTCACAGTATTCTTTTATTATCTGGTTCTTAACTGGATTTTTAACAATAATTAATATAAATAGAAATTTAACTTCTTTCCTATCATAAAAGTCGATATTTCTAAATTTCCTCTGTCTGTTGTAGGACACATGAACCATGTACAAACACAGACTCTCTCTGCTGAACATGTCACTAGACCCAATACTCCACATGACATGATCCTTATATTTTCAAGCTTTTTTCCTTATTAGTGAAAGTTTTCACTACACCTTTTTTAGTCACGTTAGTGCTTGGAAGTTATTCATATGTTCATGCATCTTCCATGTCTCAGTTGGTCCTTAATTGTGTTTCACAAGATGCTGTGACAAATCTGTAAATCACAAACTTGGCACAAGCCTGGAAGTGTGTCTGTATTCACTGCCATGTTCTTATCACACTGTAAAACTCTCATGGTCAAATACCACTGCAATTTTTGTGTAATCTTGATGTGGAGGAGGTACTATACACCAACTACTGTTTACCTTTGAACTCAGTTAAAACCTTGTCTTCTTAAATGTAAGGTAGGATTTATATAATCTTGCATCTTACATTCATTACTTACACATCTTATTTTGTTAAATGAAAGGAACTATGTATCATCCTATTGATAACAAGTGCACCAAAAAAGCTAGATATTGGTATAATACATTAAATTGACAAAAAAGCTTTGTATAAACATTTTTGGCTTTTTTTTGGTAAACTTTAATATTCTTTTGAGGAGGCACAGAAAATACACCCTACAGCCTGCCTTAAGCACTTATTTGCATGTAAAAATATTACCTTGTTTGACAGTAAAAGGCTTATTTATGAAATATAGTAAAAAAATTACTATAGTTCCCATACGGATATTTTCTGTTCTCAAAATTCTTACATCGTCCATTTTACTATAGAACCTTGTTATCTTTGAATCAAGCTAAATAATGTATTTATTTCTATATGTAGAAACTACGAAATATCTGCTGTACTACAGAACACAGGATCAGAGAAGTGTGTTTCATCTAGAGAATGTATGTGTGTTGTGGTTTAGCCCCAGCCAGCAACTAAGCCCCACACAGCTGCTCACCCCGGGGGGGTGAGAGGGAGAATCAGAAGATTAAAAGTGAGAAAACACGTGGGTTGAGATAAAGACAGTTTAATAAGTAAAGCAAAAGCCGCACACGCAAGCAAAGCAAAGCAAAGCAAAGAATTCATTCACTCCTTCCCATGGGCAGGCAGGTGTTCAGCCATCTCCAGGAAAGCAGGGCTCCATCAAGCATAATGGTTACTTGGGAAGACAAACGCCATCACTCCGAATGTCCCCCCCTTCCTTCTTCTTCCCCAGCTTTATATACTGAGCATGACGTCACATGGTATGGCATAGCCCTTTGGTCAGTTTGGATCAACTCTCTTGGCTGTGTCTCCTCCCAGCTTCTTGTGCACCTGAAGGAGCAAGGGAAGCTGAAAAGTCCTTGACTAGTGCAGCAACAACTAAAACATCAGTGTGTTATCAACACTGTTTTCAGCACAAATCCAAAACACAGCCCCATAACTAGCTGCTATAAAGACAAGTAACTCTATCCCAGCCAAAGCCAGCACAATGTGATTCTGGCTGTGATGTGATGATGTCCTGTTTCCATAACTTGGGCCTGGCTTCTTAGAAAGCTCTGTTTGACTATTGTGCGTACTTCCTATAGTCTTCACTTACCTTAATTGGTAGTAATTATGTCATTCCTAAACTACGTAGGCAATTAATGTCTCTGTTTTATTCTACTCTAATCAAGTGTTCATTTACTAGAAATTAAGTGTAAGATCTTGCCTACAGCAAAGCAGAGGTTTTTGTCCTGCAAGTGTCATTTTGAGCTGCCGTATGCTCTGGGTCCATCTTTTTAGTCTTTGTCTATACCTAAGCCAAGCAGGCTGACATTTATACCTCACTGACCATCAGTGTTTTGATGTGGATAGGTGCTGAGAAGAGGCTCTTTTTTCTTCACTTTGGAACAGACGCAGCCTTTTTTTTGTAGAAGGAAAACAACTAACCAGCTAGCTCCTGTTGTGCTTAGTTTTATTCTGCCAGATAAAGATTGGACAGCTACTTTTTTAAAGAATTATATTATACAACCCGGATATTTATTTGTGAAGGTTGTTTGCAGAATTCATGTCAAGTACTGAGAGACTGGAAAATCTCTTGGTATATAGCTGCCTAGATGTCTTTTTAAAGTGCTTACGTTATGCATTTAATTGCCAATACAGTTCTATAGCAATTCCAATCCATTTGCTAAATAGCAATATTCAGGATTTTTCAGTTTTAAGCACAGCATTTTCCCAACAGCTGGAAATATTTTCTAGCTTATGGTGTATTTATATGTATTTAAGCTGACGGCTGTGCAAAGTCAAATTTCTCTTATGTCTTTAGAATGAAATGATAAGATACAAAATAGGAGACTGATCTGAAATTTTAACCTACAGTCAGCTGAAAATTATATTGGAATAGAAAGGGAAGTTATTATGAGTATTTTTTGCTTATGTTATCTGCATATTTCTAATGTCAGTGTTTTTTTCTGAAGATGGGAAGTGCTGAGTGGTGCTTTTCTTGTAGCCAAGAGTGTCACTTGTGATTACATTCTCTTCTGTTGTGCCGCACTCCCAAACTGTCAGTCCTCAGTGAGGATGGGCTCCATACCTTTAAGGATAATGTGACATGGCTGGGAATCACAGTTCTCAGTCCCTAGACAATGTTTCAAGAGAGGACACCAGAATTTCAGGTTTTGAGAAGTCCAGAGTGTTTTCTTTTTTTTCCAGCCAACACATTACCACTGCTCCACTTTGCTTCTCTGCATTGTCCATTCATTGCACGTCTGTTGCGTTGTATCCACGTAACCAAGGAACAGATTTACAAGGCTTGCTGGTCTTTTAACCCCATGAATACATTTCATTATTTCACTTGCAATAGGGAGAATTGTGTTCATGATGTGTGCATCAACAGAAAACTCCAGGGAGATCAGTTTGGCATTAGAAAACATCAGTCAGAATGCTTCTTGCTTTCTGAGCAGCATTAAATGACATCTACCTAGCAAATACAAGCACTTGCACCTCTCTGGCTGTTTTTCACTTAGTCATAGAAGATCACAGATGTCAGTGAATCATTCTTTGCTTTATGTTTGAAGAATCTTTTCAGAATGTAACTTACAATGTAAGATGTCAGCCTATCTTCTACAGTACTCAGTCGCAGTTCTCTTACTTTTCCCAGATATCAAGCAGGGTTTAATAGTGCCAGGGATCACAGACACCAGCCCTCTTAGCATTTTCGTTCACTTTCCAGGACTCAAGCCTGTCGAAAGCATAGTGTGCCTAATTCATTAACAGATATACACACCGAAAAGTTAAGAAGATGAGACACATCCTTACTGGAAGGTAGAACAAAGTTTAAGCCATCTTGTCAAACGCAGTGATCCTTTTGCTGCTTTTCCACTGATGTGTATTCTGTTGTCTCAAAATGGTTCTGTGGTTTGTCTAAGAGAAAGCCTTTTCCACAGCATTTCAGGAGAAACATGGTCTGAATATATCATCAAAGATACTGTCCGTCTAGAATACCCTTTCATATTTTTCATCAATTATACAAAAAACTTGACTATGTTTAATATGAAATGTTGTGGGAAAAGGCAATAATTGTGCTAACACTGGACAGTTAAGAAAGGAGTAAAGATTTAGTAGGGACTTTTGAGAGTACTTAAAAAGCCAGAGTAGGAAATTCAGCAAATTGCTATCAACTTTTCTTTACAGCCAAAGGTGGAAAACTAATATTGTAATAGACCCATATAGGATCACCTTAAATTAGGATCTTCATGTATTGCAGGGAAACTTCCCACCCCTAAGTCTCAGTCCTGTTCAACTTACAATTAGAAATTTGCTTGAGTGAGGCTACTCAGTTTTGAAGGTGCTGTAGCAGGGTAGGTAGCAGGATGGTCCAGGAGCAGGTAAGCCACAATGGTTTTTTAACCCACATGGGTAAAATTGTGTGAAATTTATAATTTCTAATGTGAATAATGAGAGGTAGAAAAACATGCCTGTAGCAAGACACTGTAACGTGTGAACAAGGAAGATTTGTTGTCCTCCACTGCTTGTTCCTCTTCATATACCTCTTAGGTTTTCCTCTTTTTAGTTTTTGGCTTTTTATTTCTTCTTTAATATTCTTATAGCAGAAACTTTGTCTTCTTTTTTTCCAATTAAAACTATGCATATTTCTACTGTCATATGAACAACAACAACAACAACAATTGTAATAATAATGTTTAAAGAGAAAAGTGAAAATGTTGCATTTATATTTGCCTGTACTCTGCTACTTATATTGGGTTTATATTTCTGCTTGTGATAACAGCAACTTACTGTGACGACTTGCTTCTGCCTGAAAGCATAATTTAGAAACTGTAATTACCTATCTTTCATTATCAAGCTTAGATCTCAAACCAAAGACAAAACATCTGTGTAAAATGTGAAACTAATCAGAGTTTCAGTATGTACCAGGCCTTCTGGAATAGCAGATATTGCTACTGAGGTCATTATGACACCACGCTGGATAGTAGGCACCTTTGAAAAGAAACCATTGGTGTTTATTCTGTTTTGGAATTAGCTCTCAGTATTTCAAACATTTAAGCAATCTTGTTTTGACCAAGCTTTGTGTTCACATCAAGCAGTTTTGTTATGAGATTGGCAGAGATTATAAAGTCAGCAGAAGATGTGAAGAAAGTGGAAAATAAGGAAAGAATTCCTATCTCTACCATTTCAGTTCTCTTTGTTTTTCACAGGCAGACCTGATGTTATGAATCAGTGATAAACAATTAGTGTGTAGCATTTTGTATGAAAGATCTGTGTGTGAACTGGGTTTTGAAAGAACCACGTAAGGCTGTACTTCCATTGCCAGACTTGATATTACTAGTATTATGTCTGAAGTTACATGGAGCCAAATAACATTTTCACCTCCTGGGGAAGGTTTTACAACCTTTACTGCTATGTCTGTGTAGCTGTTTGTACCCAGGCCACTGAGTTTAAAGCTAATTCAGAGTCTACATAGCCTTCATTGTTTAAAATGAAGGCTATGAGCGAAAAATGTACTAATGTTCCAAACTAGGAGGATTTTTAACTGTACACACACACACACACGTATTTTTGTATACCTATATGTATTTACACATATAAAAATCAAATATCTATATGCTGTGAACAGATTTAATAAATACATGTTGTCTGTAATGCAGATACCAGTTTTAGCATGTATTTAGCATGTGTATTTCAGAATCATACTTGTGAAAAACTTTTGGTGTTGAAATGTTTTTCTGGATATAAATCATCAATGATTAACAACGCCTTACAGAACAGTGATACATTTATTTTCATATTTTACGATATTTTTTATTGTACAATAGAGGTTTTAATTGTACAGACACTACCAAGAATGTTGATTTAATTATTAGATTTTTATCTGATCACAAGAGCTGCAAATTTACTAACTAACCTCAAAGGGGAAAAAAATCTGTCTATCATAATGTCGGACTTTGTTTGGCAACCTTCTGCTTTGGTATGATACTAAAGATAAGAAAATATTCAACTAGAGGCTAAGCATCTGTTGGCTGCAGAAACTTCTTTAACTGTTTGTGTTTCACCCAATAACTGAGATAGATGACTAATGAAACTTACATCCTTGAATTCCTTTAAAAAACATCATTCTTATAAAATGTAGGTTTCATGAATGATTTGCAAAGCAGAAGATGTTTTAAAATGTGCAGAGAATTATAGATGTATGCAAGAAGTGAGCTCATATATGGAAAATTCAATTTTCTTTATAATAGGACAAATGCATGTTGCTTTTTTTTTTTTGCCTGCAATAGTATCAGGGAGGTTTGGTTAATGTTTGGTAATATGAAAGAAATACAAATATCCTCATAAGCATGTTATTGTCTTTTGAATTTTTGAACAGCTATTTTTTCAAGGCATAGGGCTGAATGTTCATTTGCCTGTTTACTGCCATGATTTTTTGTTCTTTGGATGATCTGTGAGGAGTAAGTGGTGTAAAAAACTGTCAGCTACAGTTTCATCTCAGTGTGCTGTTTTATGCTTGTATTTTAGGCTACGTCTTTTATTCTTCTTCTTGTGATTTGTGAATGAATGAGTACTGTTATGAATATTGTATAACTTGGTCTATGGAAACTGAGAGGATTGCTTTTGTTCTCAACACAGAGGCCATTGGTCAAGTTCTTTATTAATATTACTAGAGGACTATACCAACTTGATCATGCCTTGTCTGTATTACAATAGTCAGAGTCCCCATATAAATAACTGATGACTGGACTGCACAACTTCACCTCCCATTGACCTCTATTTAGATAGGAAGAAAACTTTTTTTCCCAGGTTGAAATACTTAACAAAAAAATAAGATAATTAATAGTGTACAGTGTGACAAGACCCTATGCTATTTCCTTGTAGCTGGCCACCTGGAAACAGTGTTACTTTAGTACATACATTTTGGATTTTAAGCATAGTGGATGGATCATAAATAATAACAACCTCAGGTTTTGTTTTTATGGATTAATCTTTATATTAAATGACTCATTAGAAAATCAAAAACTGCAGAAAGATTTGCTTAGGTTTTTTATTAGTGTGTTCAATAATACCTTGTATTACAAAATTTCCTTTACTGAAGCACTTTATTAGGGAGTTGAGAAAAGTCTTTATTTAGATGATGTTTGATTCGTATTCAGACATGCTTACTCCTACACCTTGAGTCTGTGTTTTGCATTCATAGAGCTTATTAATCCTTAAGGTTAAACATACTGCATTCATTTGAACTTGGGTGTGGAACATTTTTTTTTTGAAAGCAGGTTAATTCTTATAAATTTAAAGGAAAAAACCCTATATAATCCGGACAATTTATTCTGTGGAAAAACACATTTTAAAATGTTGAACGTTCTTTTGATGAAAACCCAAAGGACCTAAATGCACAGAAAGTGGTTAGAAAACTTCACAGTATTAATGCAAATAACACTAACCACGTTTTTAGTCATAGATTTCTGTTCATATATCACTGCCTTAACATTGAAGATATTTGCATGTGAAGCACTGATCTGATGGATTTTGTCAAGGAAATAAATAATTTGCTAATATTCTTATGAAAACTTGGTCTCATGACATTCCTGAGGTAGAAAATAACATGAGCACGTTTTGTCAATGGATTTCGATATGTATGTATAAGATGGCTTTCTTTATACCTCAAGAAATTAATAAAGAAAATAAAATAATTTTATCTTTAAAGTTGCATAAACAAAATTGGTTCCTGTAGCTTACCTGTCTTAAAACCACAAAATTGGTGTTGCTATTGAGGAGTTGGCTGACTCTTCTGACTCTTTCTTTTCTACTTCTCTGCAACCATGATCTTTGTTTAGGAGTCATGCAATTCCAGTCCTGCAAAATGCTTTCTGTTCCTGACAGGTGTGGGAGAATATGTAATGGATCAAATATATGCCTACCTTTCAGTCCATTGCATATGTAAAAGTAAATGAAGTGCATATACTAACCTGTAATTACATTGTGGGAATATGGACTTGAGGGTACCGGTGGATGAAAAGCTGGACATGAGCTGACAGTGTGTGCTTGCAGCCCAGAAGGCCAACCGTATCCTGAGCTGCATCAAAAAAAGCATGACCAGCAGGTTGAGGGAGATGATTCTGCCCCTCTGCTCCTCTCTGATGAGACCCCGCCTGGAGTACTGCATTTAGCTCTGGGCCTCCCAACATAAGGACATGGACTTGTTGGAGCGGGTCCAGAGGAGGGCTACGAAAATGATCAGAGGGCTGGAGTACCTGTTCTGTGAGGAAAGACTGAGTGAGTTGGAGTTGTTCAGCCTGGAGAAGGCTCCAGGGAGACCTTATTGTGGCCTTTCAGTACTTAAAGGGGGCTTATAAGAATGATGGAGACAGACTTTTTAGCAGGGCCTGTTGCGATAGGACAAGGGGTTATGGTTTTAAACTAAAAGAGGGTAGATTTAGACTAGATATAAAGGAAGACACTTTTTACAATGAGGGTGGTTAAACACTGGAAGAGGTTACCCAGAGAGGTGGTAGATGCCCCATCCCTGGAAACATTCAAGGTCAGGTTGGGCAGGGCTCTGAGCAACCTGATCTGGTTGAAGATGTCCCTGCTCATTGCACAGGGGTTGAACGAGATGACCTTTAAAGGTCCCTTCCAACCCAAACTATTCTATGATTCTCTGATTCTGTGATCTGCTCAAATGTAAGCTGCACTGAAAACCACAAAAACATACTTCAATTCACTAAATATGGCAGAGAAATGCATTGAGGGAAACTGTGATGTTTACTTATATCTTGAACAGTAGTAGCGTTATTTGAACACTTATAATTTAAAGAAGAGGGAATTTTCATGGGGTCTTGTCATCCTCCCATTAAGGTCAAAGGTATAGCTTTCATGGAATAGTGGGAAGAGGGGTCACCTGAGTAATAGAGGAAGATCTCCACAGAGAGACTCCTTGTGACTTCCTAAGGCTGCTGGTTTTGGTTTTGGTTTTTGTCACCAGTTTTTGCTTTAGTGTAGCTTAAGCATTTTTGTAGCTCTTGCAACATAATGTCCACTGCTAATCATTGCCTGTGGATTGCCAGAGTTTAGCGCACTCTAGCTGTCTTTTTCCAACTCTAATGTGCTTCCTCCAAAAAGACTTTTTCTACGCTGGGGGTCTACTACCTCATTGATCTGTCAGTTGGAGAGTGCAATTGATAGGAGAGAGAATTTTTTTCCTTTTACTGGAAAACCACAGTTTCTGTGGTTTATATGAGAGAGCCGTTGCCCATCTTAAAGAATAAAGATTGGTCAGAGAAAGGAGGCAACAGTTTCTTCTGAGACTGAGGTATTCTAGATGTAAAAAAAAATAAAACATGTACCAGTAAACAACCACCTGCAAAATAATCTTACATTAATTAGCTTCTGAATATATCAAATTCATGGTGAACTATAATTTATGGAAATTTTGCACTCTGTTGTAAATGTGGCACATTTTGTGTTTGTGTTTTCTTGAAAAGTATAAAAGGGATGCTTTTCCCCCCCTGCCTGAAATAAAATGTATTGTTAGAGCTTTTAGAGTCTTGCCAGGTGTATTCTACTTCAACTTTTGTGTTCCATCTTATTTTGGATGCATTATTTCTCTATCTTATGTGTTATCTAGGTTATTTGTGTTATATTTCTCAGCACCTAGGAGGCCAAACCAAAAAAGTAAAACTACTGTTTTAAGAGGCAGGAGGAAAGCAATCATAGTTGCAAATGATGGCTATAATAAATAAAAAGATTCATTCAACTAAATCCTTCCTTTACAGCCTGCAGGGTAAAGTGAGACTGCTTTAATGGCATGGAATAAAGGGACAATTTTGTTGGCAGAATTTTGATTTGATTACCATCTATTTTCTCTAATTGCTCAAGACACAGTCAAAAAAACTACCCTCTGTACCTGTTTCAGCAAAAACAGTTTGGATTTCTTGCTGAGTCCAGAAATAGTGAGACAATATTTGTCAGGGTATGTATATAACATTTATTTTATTTCCATTTGCTTCTGAGATATAATGTCTTTTTTGTAAATCCTCATTCAGATAAAACAGCTTAGACTGAAAAATAGAATCTGGTGGGGAAATAGTGATTAATGACGAAAGATGTATTGCACCGCTGTGAGGAAGTTTGATTTGACTGAATTATTTAATTGAAAATCTACATTTTAAGTGGATACATGAGAATTTTCCTCCTGAGTTTTTAAGAAGGGCATAGCTGCATGATTAAACAAAAAAGAAAACTTGAGGGGCTAAACTCTTGAAATATAGAGTAAGTACATGGAGAAAGGCATAGAGTAAACTGCTGAATTAATTAGTAGTATGGTTAAGAATATGCTATAAAATAATAAAGCATTGTGCCACAGTTAGACTACAATTACAATATGAAAGCAGGAATTCTTGCAGTCTATAGAGACTAAAATTTCTTTTTTTCTCTGGCTTATGAAATGACATCCTTCCTGACATTTTCAATGTACTTGGGCTACTAAGGCTCATTGTGAGAGGACTCACCCATGCAGACTGGGATTTGCTAGCTTGCTATAGCTGAAATGGTGGCTGTCTTTCTCCTGAGTACTTCTTGTTCTCACCAGGAGTGGTTAGCAGTCCTGCAAACAGACCACGTAATGGTCGTTGTTTCTGTCAAGCACAAGTGCTGAGACTGTGTCTTTTTTCCATTTACTCCTCTTTGCATAATGCTCAGAGGCTTAAAACAATTTGGCACATACAAACCCAAGCATTTTTTGAAAACCCAGCACAACTGTGTGATCATAAAAACCTGGACTGTGACAAGCAAGTGTTTGTTAATGTGGAGTTTTGTTTTCTCCATGACTCGGAGTCTGAGAAACAACATTATGAATATCTGTGCAGGAACTCCATCCGATGGTATCATAAATCTTCAGAGAAGTACCTTTTTCTGCCATATGAAACTTCCTAAAGTCATGTTGTCACTTGCTAACACTGACCTGACAATCTTTAAAGAAAAGCATTCTCAGTACAATAAAACTTGTTGGAAAGTCTTTGAACTTGAAATGTGCTGTAAGAACAGGGAGTCCTCAGTGATACTAAGCCTTCTGAGTAGTAGGTGGAAAATTACATTTTTTAAAAAATGAGGATGTGCAAGACAAAAATAATATCAGGAAACTTGTTCAAAGACACTGACTTGGAGCCAGGTTTTCCCTGAGAGGAAAGTCAATTTGACCTGTTTCCAATGTCACAAAAATTATCAGTTCAGAGCTCTGACTCAATAACGAGTAAACTGTTTAGGAGATAGAACCATACACCTTTAAGATTAGATCTTGCAGTGCTCCTACTTGATGCCATAGGAGCAGTAGAGGGGCAAAGATATGCCCATCCTTGTCCTTCTGTATCCTGGGTGTCTAAAATTCAAGCTTGATTTTCTGTGAAGGGTAAGAGTGGGGAAGAGAAAAATCTGCCCACAGAAGTGGACAAGGAACAGGGTGTCAAGAAGCCTTTGAGCCATGGTTTTCCTGATGCACTTTCTGAAGTGACATTCTTAAACAGCATATCTGTCTCATCTTGAAAGTCACAGTCTGGTCCCTTTAAATCTACTTGGTTTATATCAAAACAGAACAGATCATCTTTACTTTTCAAGCCTGCAGGGTATATGCCAACGTGTTGTCCTGCCGGAGCTTTGTAAAATTGGCTGTGTTCATTATGTTTTGGATTTCTTTTTCTTTCTTTGTTTGTCTTCCTCTGTAGCATCAAAGCTGTCTGTGACTAGGAGCAGATCCCCTCTATATTATTATGTAGATTATAGCCTACAATGTGCAAGATCTTTTCAGAATTTAAAATATGATGTCCTAAGTATTTAAGAATTGCAGAGGATAAATGATTCATTCTGGTACAGTAAATACCATTTCACATTATTCTGCTTTTAAGTGTGAAAAGAAAAGTTATATCTCAGAAAAAGCATACATTCATATTTTTTTGAACTTTCACTTTTTCTTTTTTTTTTTTAACTAAATGAAAAGCTGTGCCTCACAGTGATAACTGGAAATTTACATTCCTGCCCAGTTCACAATTTTTTTTGGAATTCATTGCAGGTGAAATTTGCTTTTGTGCAGAGAACTGGCACAAGATCCAAGTACTCCTTAAATGTTGCCTGAAACCATGAGTGTTCTTGCCTGGTTATTGTCTACTACAATCTACTGTGCCTTTAGCTCATTGCAGAAAATGTTAGTGGCCCTACTGCTGTTCTTGTCCCAGGGTTCATGTCAGATCAGGACTGGAGGTAGACGAGCCCATGCAGCTGCTGTTGCAGTGTGATGCTTCAGTCAAAATCAGTGCTCAGCTGCTTCAGGCGCCATGCAGCTTTTGGCAGCTGTGGCAAAGGGATTAGCATCCATCTAGGGCTCTTAAGACCTACTGTAGTGAAATATTGCAAGAACATGTTGTCTTCTGGTATGTGGGATAAAAGATAAAGGGGAAAGGCAGGTGGGAAGGCTTTTCCAAAAAAAGTAGGGGTTGGAGAGCTGCAAGATGGCATGAGGCAGACATACTAGAAGGAACAAGTGCTGACACTGTATAGAACAGGGGCACATCACATTTTATTTGCCTTTTACAATACCACCTTTGAAAACAGTGAGGCCACCTGCTCAATTCACTGACACGACGGAAACAGTCTAAGCTCATCTGTACTCTCTGATTTACAGTGAAAACAAAAATTGCTTTTGAATATCCCAAGGCATTATTGTATCAAATAGAGAGTTATTTGAATATACTTATTCTTAGTTGTTTTCCTACAATCCTCAGTCCTCATTTCAGCCTCAGATATACTAAGATTTTGCAACGATTTTGAAGGGCATTACTTAAGCAGCAAAAGGAAATATGGTGGTAAAATTTTTTATACAAAAACAATAATGACTTTATACAAAATTTTATTCTAAATAATGAAATGTGATATATTGACACTAACAAAATCAGGAAATCATGCAAAACTAGGGCTCTTTCTCCCTGAAGTTCAATGGACAGATAGTTTTAGCACAAGTCTTGCAGAGGCTCAGTGACGTGGATGTAATGGGTCTTTCTTTAAAAGTATTCCAAATCTCAGGACAATGTAGCATCTGTGATTATAAAGAGGTTCAACTCCTTACAGTAAAGAGAAACAAAATTGTTGGAGACAATAGGACCCAAAATGTAAGTCTATTCTGACTTTTTCCTCTCCATCCAATCACTCTTTTTTTCTTTTGTAGCTATTTGGTTCATCAATGACCTATCTGCTTTTCCTGAGGTTCAGCTAATACTAATATGTTCTGTAATATCCTGATGGCTTAGTATTCTTCTGGGTGCTCAGGAGAGCTTTAGCTACTAGCTTTCTCTTCTCTCCAGTAATTTTCCAACAAACTGTTGAATCAAACAGTGAATCAATAATTGCTCTAAATACTTGTTTTGAAGGGGCATATGTACTCTATATATTGTAGCTGTACAGTATATTTGTGTATACTAGAGATGCACAGACTGAAATATATAATGAGTCACTTTTCTGCAAGTTCATATATGAAGTCAGTACATGACCTCCGAAAGTCTAATATGTAAACTGTGCTATAGTATTTGAGTAGTGAATTTATCATGTCTGCTATTCTAGATGCATATAATCTTCCAGATGCCATGTTAGAATAAAGAGTTTCTACCTTATTTTACAGGAAGAAGTTACTTCAGAGTTGGAACAGAGGGTTCGCTACCTGCACCAGTTCTTCAGCTCCATCTGAAATGCACTCTGTGCATTACTATGCTAGGTACCTGACACAGGAACTGTTAACCATTTTATGTACCCTCCCTTCTCCTGTATAATATGTTCTGCAATCATGTCTTGTTTACAAAGTATACTTAGAATAGATACAGGTTCTTTCAAAGACAGTTAATTTTGGCTGTTGGCAAAGTAGTGCTGGGTTTAATCCTAATTTACTTTGTAGGCTTGATTCTTTTCTTCCTTGACCATCCCGATCTCATTGTCTTCCACTATGGGAAATCCTGCTTTAAACTTGGCTGCCAGGACCAAGAAGTTTTAGCTGGGTATATTAGTTGGTCAAGTACTTAACTGTTATTCCTGTTTTTGTTTCCCTGACTATTCCTTGACCTTGTCATACCTAAATGTTTTATTCCAGTGGTGGCCCCAGGCAGCTACATGTCTGGAATTTCCTTTTCCCAGTCTGAGCAACACAGCTTGGCTTAATGTATAAAAACTGTTGCACAGCAGTGCTCTAATCCAATGGTTTATTCAGCTGCATATCCACTGTGTCACCTATAGACTTGTTTCTTTCACTGCCAGAATTATGCTGATACCTGCTTCAGTTGGTGCAGACCAAAGAAAAGCACACCATCAAAACAAAGTATACTGGTCTCATGGAGGCTTCCACATTGTTTATTTTTTAGATTAAACTTTGTCATTTCCTCATAAATAGATGTTACTTGCAAACAGTTGATTTCTTGGTTTTAGCTTTGTAATTTTCTCATCTTACTCCTTAACTGTAACCATTTCACTTTTGATTGGAACCCAATGTTGTTCTTACTGAATTTATCTTAGCAAGGATTATTAAGCAAAAGATGAATTGGAAGCTCATTTTTTTCTCTTCTCTCTCCCCATACTTCTTTCAGTATTTGTTTTTCCTGTATAATTCTCTCTTCCAGCAGCCAAAGAAATGCAGGATGATAAACCAGCCCTCTGACCTGCCAAAGCCACTCTGCTCCCTTTGTTCTCATTTTGTGGTGTCCCACTTTTACAGAAAAATTGCTGCAGCACATAAACCAAAACCGCCAAGCTGATTGTTATCTTTTTTGTCTGTCTGTTCTGGGTGGCGCTCAACATCTTTATGCATCATTCATGGTCACTAGAGAACACTGAAGTAGAGCTGTCCAGCTTTTCTGTCAGATTATTAAATTTCCTCCCAGCAATTAAAAAATTAGAAGTGAAGATTACTCTAGCAACCACAGTTTTAAGTACAAGTGTCAGTTTGTTAAAAATTTTCTTTTCTGCCAAACACTCCTTTGTATTGTATGAAACTATAACAACTACCTGAGATTTGTAAGACTAACACCTTGAAGTACAATCTGATTTGAAAATAGAAATTATTATACAAATATTTCTGTCCTTGTTCAATCCTGTCCTGCCCTGACTTGTGTCTCTTTGCATTAAGAGTTCTTGATGAGGAGAAATAGGGTCTAATGGAAATTAGAACTGACTAGTGCTTTTTATTCTATTTGGTTGCTATAAATGTACCTTCTGCTCTTTCTTTTGAAAATGTTCTGCCTACATAGCAAATGATTTTGTTTGTAAACAAAGAACTATATCATAGTGATTAAATCGTAATGTAATATTAGTGCTTATGATCATATGCAAATCTCTAATACAAATAGCAGTACCTTGCATTAAAGCTACATAATTGATCTAAGAAACACATTTTATTCTGCTTGCAAAGTCATATTAGAAAAAGACCTAATCCAAACAATGAGTGGTATTGAAATAGAAAAAATACATGAGGCAGAGCTGCCAAATTATTTATCTTTCATTAAGGGAGAAAATCACACATAATTATCTATGCTATATGAACACATTTGCTGCAAGTTGGCATGGAATTGAGCAGTAATAATCATAAAAAATGCAACCCACAACTAAGCTGAATCTAACTAGCTGTTATTAAGTAAATGCTAGAAAAGGGAATACTGAACAAGGAGAATATTCATAAATAGTACTACATTCTCCATAGCCAGAAAGGACTACTCATCATTTTGAAGTAGAGAAACAAAATTATATGCTTGGAACTTAATCAGTGCGTGGTTATAATGTATGTCTTTGTAGCTCCCCCATAAACAAATAACAATTGAGCTGCTTTTTAAATTAAAGGAGTTTGATGCTTTGAAATTAAGCAGGGCTGTGATGTTTTGTGGTTTTATTCAGACATTTTGGAAAGATTAAACAGTAAGTATAGAAGGAAAATACGAGATCTGAATTTGCATTTCAAAACATCCTTTGCTTTTTGTTCCTAGTTAAAATCTGTTAAGTAGCTGATACATCTGAGCAGCACAGGGTGACATCCAGTATCATTCCTGAGCTTACAAACCTGTAATCAGGAATAGAGTCACCTTAAGAACTGTCCATTACCTATGATTAGTATATGAGGGTTTCATTTTCTTTACCATTACCAGTTCATTGACAGCTATAAATATATACAAAGCTAGACTTGTTTTGAACAGTTTCAGTAACAGAGAAATTGCAGGGCTTTATACCCTGTCAGTGAGAGTATATGCTGCAGCACATAATAATAGGATAAAAACCCCAGTTTGGACACTTTACAGGCGAGAATACTTGTTCCATTAGATTAATATTTTAATATGTCTCTGTGTTTCAAAGTGAGATTGCAGAAATTGTTTGCATCTGTTGAAATATCAAGTAATAACATGAAAAACATTCACTATTATTATCCTGATAGAAATTATAATAAATCCTTCAGGGGTCCTGAACCAGAATACCAGGAATTTAGAACCGTTTAGTCAAATGATTCATTTAGACCAAAACCAAAGAAACTTTAAGATCTCAAAAGTTTGAGAGAGCTATAAAGCCCGTTAGTGGAATAAAATTCCTTGTAAAATTCAGTGGTGCCTCTTCCTTACAATCAATGACTTAACATTTTTTAATATATTTATCTGAGGATGGAATTTTGTCCAGTTCATATTCTGCTTTTATTTTCTTTGTTGGGCAGATCCTTATTGAAGTAATGCATTTTACCAGTAGCTTCTTTGATGATGACTGAATACCTAAGATGAGCCTAAAAGAAAATTCTATATTTTTATTTGCTTGTTCTTCTTGTTGTTCCATTGTCATTTATTAAATGCATTTAATTTTATATTAAATTTGATCAGTGCCTTGCATGCATAAAAATCAGTTTGTTGGAACCAAATCCTTTCTTCAAGCAAAACCTGGCAAAAATATTTTAAATATATTGTATCAACAGTTTTAATATTCTGCTTATGCAATAAATTTTAATTATAAACCAAAATCTGCTTAATATTTTTGAAGGTTATTTGTCATAAAAAGAATCCTTTCAACGTACTCCACATAGTACTCTCCATACAGATAATCAGTTCTGAAAAACAGCCCATTTCTGTGATCAAGCCCAAAAGAATAAAGATTGTGTGATCTCAAATGTATTTTTTTGTGCCAGTAGTCTTTTTAAAAGTGATCTCTCTTATGTTCTAGTTACTTTATGTACATGTAGAGCTCAGAATGGAATAAACTAGAAATAATGAAGATTTTTTAAAATTATCAAAGTATATGAGTCATATTGCAAAATCTGGAAGCTTTCAAGAGCATGAGCCATTCCTACCGATTTGTACACAGCTGCAAGTATTGATGTCAGCACTCCTGCAGGCAGTAGGGATTCAAAAAGATGGTTTGTGGGGAGGAGACAGCTCCTGGGGAAGACAAAAAAAGGTGATTTTACATTGTTTTATTGCTTTACTACGTTGTTACGACTTAGATGATTGTACGATTCACCATTATAGTCCGTTGACAATTGCAGCACATACAATGAGGGTTATGAATAGCTTGTGTCACTGCAGCTGTGCTCCAAGATGACTTTTCAGAGGGCTATGTGCAGGATTGTTGCTAGTGCCTTATTTGGCACGGTTTGTATTTTGGATTCCCCTATATCTTTATGCTCTGGATCTGGATTATTTTGTGGGTGACATCCTGCAGACCAAACCCACACATCACTGATTATGCTGGTGATCAGTGCACAAAGATGAAATTTGTGACTCCATGTGACTCCAATTTTCAGCCTAGCTTCGCAGTGATTTCTCTGAAGCAAGCTGGCCAGGGTGCAATTAATAGTGAAATCTTGCTCTCCACAGCAGAGGTGTTTCTGCAATGCTGCCAGCTTCTGCTAGTACTAGGGAATACTTGAATTTGGCTATCTTTGAATCATGCATGTAGCTGAAGAATACCACCTTTGTTTTTATTTACTTTGAGGTATTATCGAATTTCTATTGAATGCATAGAACAATACAAGTCTTTATCAGGAAACAAAATTAAATCTGTTAATCTTGACCACTGACCATAAATAGGAAACTTCAAAGGTAATTTTTACTGGCAGTATATAGAAAAAGCAGTGGGAAGTCTTAAATGTTTTTCTCCATCTGTCTTCCACAGGCCAGATTTTAGGCAGGCTTTCCTTATTCAGTTGTACTTAGATGCAGCTTCTACAAGTTCTGCTGCTTTTTTCAGCACATTTATACTAGTTCGCTGTATGAATGATCTTGTGTCTTGATCAGAAGACAAACTATATTCCTTTAGCTGTGTTGATCTGGAAGGAAAGACAATCTGTGCACTGCATATGAGGTGCTTTGTACAGCACGTTCCTTGGAGAATGCATACCAACAGACTTTAAAACCTTTTGCTGCTGTTCATGGTATATTTGTCTATTTGGGGAAAAGGGGAAGAAGGCAAGAGACAAACAGAAATTTCACTTCCACAAGGTAAATCTAGGTACATCTGTCAGCCTGCAGAACACAGCAAAGTGAGCTTGCTTTTAAAGTTACTGCTATTGTGGCTCAGTCCTAGTTCTCTTATTCACATGTGAGAATTGTTTACTTCTGAGGATACAGTGGAGGACCTCTAATACAGAACAGAGAAACAGATTCTTTCATGTGGCTGCCTGACTCCAAACCCACCACTAAAGCTGTCTTTCAGCCAGTATTTTCAGTGAACAAATTAACTTGGGCTTGTAAAAATAAACACACAAAGTTCAGAGCAGTTCTGGTGGTTAATATGAACCATTTGGAGAAGTTCTTATAAAAACAAAGCTGAAAAAGTATCTTCCCAGCAAATGCTGACTAAGGTATAATGATATCTCTTTGTACATGCTTGTATTCTGGGCAAGGATAGGGGGTGGGATGGATTGTTGACAGTCAGACCTTAATCTGAAGCTCCATTTTTCAGCTCAGACTTTTATAATGCCTATTATACCACAGCGAGGTTTAACGTGATTTGTAATATTTGATTTATGTAAAGATATATATTTTTAAGATCTTAATTAAGCTAAAGAGTACTAGAAAATTTATGCTTATCATGGTTTTAAAGTCCTTCCTGGGAATTAGCCATAGAATGGTGTTTTATTCCCCACATTAAACATAAGATGTAGAGTCCCTTTCTGATTCAGCATATAAACTGTCATAAATAGGACCAACCAATCCAAATAAGGCTCTTTCCATTCTTTTGAGGAAAGATGTACTGATCTATGTGGAACTGGTAATTATTACATGTTGTAATTTCAAGATACTGGTTGACCTGGAATGTCCCTTATTCATGCAGTGTATACTGGAGGGACAGACAAATTCTTCTGGCTTTAAGTAGTCAGCTTGGTTTGAATAAGCCGTTGAAATGAATTGAACAATTAAACCTGTTCTCCTCCCTTCCATCTGCAACATGACCTGACTTAAAAACACATTCCGGAAAGAGTAAATCCCAGTGTATTCTTCTCACTCCCTTTGCCTGTGGTGAACAAGGTTGTGAAGCAGGACTACTTGCTTAGTTTCACATGTCCTGGGTTCTAAACAATGGGCTAGACTGCTGTTGGTTAGTGTTAACTTAAGGTATCATATTACTCATTTTTGAGTATGAAAATGCAACACATACAAAAGATTATTATTGCAACAGTAGTGAGAATTAAAAACTTTAAAAATATGTATTTCCAAAACCAGAGAATTCACAAACATAGTAAAGTAAAAAATAGCATAACATGACTGGTTACTTCAGGAGGCAACAACGGGACCTTTGTACTACTGCTAGAAAGGATCGTCTGGAAACACTGCAAACATGAGATTTCTGCAATATTCATTTCTTGCAAGAAGGAAGAATCACACTCATGCTCTTCCAGACTACTCTTTCACTGGAGTTGCTGGAGAGCAGGCTAATGATGAAACACTTGCAGATGATAGTTTCTGACAGGGTATTTGGAAGCTTGGCTATGTACATAGTAGACAAAATAACTGATAGAAGGTCAAATCATCTGCATCAAGGCAACACCACTATAAATTAGGACATAGGTAGCTTAAGAAGTACAAAATGAGTTAAGTACACAACAGAATAAAACCTGAAAAATTAGGCCTGCTGACATTATATTTCTGTCTTTAATATGCAGTTAAAATGATAGGACCTACTTGCCTGCCACTAATCTTTGCAAAGACCGGCTTGGTCTTTCTGACCCTGGAGAGGGTAAATTAACCATCTACTAAGGTTTTGTCAGGACTGAGGTACCACATTCCAATTTAATGTCATTGAAATGGAAATAAGTGCTGAAGACAGAGGCATTTAGGGCAAGAATACAAATTCAACTTTACTCTATATACATGTCAATAAAGAAAAGTAGATCTACCAGAGGTGTAATTTTCTTATAAATCTTTACAAAATGTGGCTAAGGCAGAGGAATGACTAAAAGCTGTACTTTGTTCCTGACTATGTGTGCTCACTGTGTGTCTCTGTGTCACAGCTTCTTGGTTTACTGCAAGGGAAAAAATAAATCTTTTCACAGGCCAAAAGAACATGATCTGTTCTTCTTGGAATGTTCTTAGTGAATACCAAACTAAAAATTTGCATTTTTAGTTAATTAAAAAATAATATAATTTTGGAAATAGCTGCATTAAAGAAATCAAGTCCACACTCAAATGAAACATTTCAAAACATACAATACATAGATTTAGGCTGTTTAAGCAATTTATCTTAAATACTAATTTTGGTGAGAACAATATTGAGTAATGGTATACCCAGCAGGTCAATGCTATTCTTATATCTGCACTATCTATCTCTCCCTCCCTTGAACACACAAGTCCGGCCTTGCCTTTATTACAAAATTATGATGTGATGTACTGTTAAAAATAAAACTGAACTTCCACCAAACAGCCCCAGAGTGCAAGTTCTCCAGCTGCCCTCTGCCCCACTTCTGGGAAACATGTCTACCGAAGGAAGCACTTGAATATGTTAAAGCATAACTACCTGTTTAAATGCTATTAAAGTTTTGTGAACGTTAACCATGTAACTAGACATGTGCATGAATATTAATGTTAAAGGGAAACACCTTCTTTTGTCTGCTACTGCAGAGACTGCAGTGGTACACAGCCCCAGGAGGCTGATTCAGCGGACATGAGCTGGGGTTTTGAAGTGGCCTGTAAGTTTAGAATGGGAGGACTCTGTAGTCCATGAAACAAGTGCTTCCTGAGTTCGGTGTAACTAGAAAATATGTAAATCAACCTTCTGGGCCCCAAAATGGTGTGGACATTGTAAGGAAGCTCTCTCCATGGGATGCCCTAAGAACCGTGATGGATTCATTTTGCAGGGGAGTCATCTACAATTTGTGACTTTACTTCTTTATGTGCTCCAATTAGCTTTCTTCAGCTGGTGCTGAAGCCTCAGCTTCAATTTTAATATGTTTGAGAACAACAAAAGCTTACAAAAAGACCATATCAGAAGATGCTTTACTGTGAGTCTGACATCACAAGGCTTTCTAGGCTTAGTGAAATACAAACATGAAAGTTATGATACAGCCCCCATGGATTTACACTCAAGCCATTGCAAAATTACCTCTCAAGAGGGGAATTTATATAATTTCTCATTAATATTTGGACCTTACTGCTGTCCCAAGACCTTCACTGAACTATGAGGGTGTCCTGTTGACACTAATATAGTCTGTCACCTCTCTGGCTTTGCATGGATGTCGTTTGAGTCTGTTGTGATGCTGTTCATTTCCATTTAAGTGAGCTGGAAATTAGAAATTCACAAGGTTAACTAAGGATAACTATAAGTGTTCATCATACTTACTTTTTCCACTTTATACATTTTAACTTCTTCAGATGGCAGCATTTCAAAATACCAGGGAAGAAATTCATGTTAATACAATTTGGGAATGAATAAATTCCTAAGGCTAATGATCTTTTCTCTCTCCAGTCTTGTGTTTGCAAGAATTCTAAAATTGCACCCGTTTGTAGGCTTTGCTTTCTTAAATGAAAAAGCACAACCTTTTCAAAACCTCTCCCAATCATTTCCCTTCAAAATAAAGGAACCACCACACACATCTGGTCTGACATACCAGATTCTAATTTAATGTCATTCAAATGGAGATAAGTGCTGAAGACAGAAGTGTTTAGAGCAAGAATACAAATTCAGCTTTACTATATATACATTCCACTTGTCTTTAAAACCTGGAACATGTCATTTATTATAGCCCTTGACTATTCAGAATTAAGTGCCACCTTTATTTGAAATAGATTTAACCTCATTGAGAATAAACATTTCGGAAATTAGAGACTAATTTAGATCTTGCCCCACCATCCTGTTTATACATTTATTTAAGCTGACATTGCAGCTGAAGCACTCTTATTCTTAATCAAGCAGGGGTTTACTGTGACATTGTTTCTGGCATTTGCTAATACTTCAACCTTTGATGGGGTGCTAAAGATTTTGAACAGAAAAAACACGCAGCACATTTGGTACAGAATTTTCTAATACAAATATGTAACACCTCTTACTTTGACAATTATTTGAAAATGATTAAAATATGCCCAGGAAAAGTGAAAACTTTTACAGCTTCACTGCTTCCCTTGGAAGTTTATGCATTATACGTGGTAGATCAGTGACCTTGTCTGAATGTCCTTTTAGGTTTCTGTAGAAAAGTGCTGAATGCAGACATAATACCATCTCTAGCTTCTTTCCATTCAGTCAATGAAAAATATGTATTAAGAAGTTCTGTTTGGTCTGACTAAGATTATTTTCTTCAGTGGTAGCTAATTATCAAACTCCTAAGTTTGTTGGAAAGGAACATGGTTGGAAATTTGGTAGATGACATCTTGTTTCTCCTCTTTTCTGGATCAGTTTTGCTTACAATTCATAGTAAAGGAGAAACACAAAATTCCAAAAGGTATTTGAATTCAAAGCTTTAGGTTGCACTTCTTCCTGAAATATACTGCAAGTTAATGTAATGCAGTATTACCTGGTATTACAGTGTGCAGAAACAGCTCTGGTTTTCCTGACTTGTAGTCTGATTCAGACATAAATAGCGTCAGATGACACCGTGCATGCATATGCACATGTGTGTGGAGGTGAACAGTCTGTGAAGAACTCTGCTAGAATTTAACGTTAGTGTTATGACTTATTACATAAGACTTTCCAGACACAGACTTTTCAATTACCACAAACGGGCATTTTAAAGACACAGTTGGCACCATTATTTTAATTCTTAGCTCAGATCTGCTGCTTTACAGAGCCTAAGAATGATAGAATATGATTCAGATTTCTCATGGCAGTTTAACTGTACATGTAGGTTTATCTTTGGCAAATGATTGGTGTCTCAGAAAAAAGCTAGTGCCTAATCCAGAGACCATTGAAGCTAATGAGAGTTTTGGGTTCTTTCTTTGGAGAATGAACTTTTCTGCTTCGTTCCAGGTTTACAGCACAAAAATAAGTTGATTATGTTTAAAATTATACCAATATTTGTGTGAACAGAAACAAGTGACCTCCCAAATACTAGCATCTGGCGTAGATCCTTGGTTAGCTTTCACAGCACATCCATTTAGACATTGCACCTCTGTATAGTGTCTGAAATGACTAAGTCTGAACCAGGATTTTGGAGGAAACCTATGTGAAAAATTAAGTGTACAGAAAAGTTTGGAAACATACACTGCTACTTGAAATTTCCTATGATTCACATTTGTTAAATATCTTCCATCAGAATTTAATCTTTAAAGCAGCTTCATGCCAGTGATCACGGAGGAAAGTCTTTTCTGTTTTTATTTTTTTTAACACTCCGCAAGGCATTAAACCAACTTTTTTAGGAAAAAGATGAAGAAGTTGTGTTATTAAGATATCTTTGAAAATTTCAAGAAGCGGTGCTGAGAGCTGCAATGCCAGCTCAGTCAAACCTCTGATATTTGCTGTTATCTCCATGCATGTTTACAGCAGCTGACATATGAAAAAGCTTGGAAATAATTTGAGCTTGCAGGCTATGAAACAAGCCCATTTTGGATCTGAATCTGGCTGTCAAGTCACTTCATTGGGTTAATCTGACACAAAATGAAAGCACACAAATGAAAGAAAGTTTTGGCAAGCCCGAAAAGATGGGCACACGTCTGCAAGGCGAGTGATTAGCTTAGTGATGTCCTTTCAAAAATCACCCAGGAACCCCTTCCCCCACCCATACAGAAACCAGTCCTTTTTGTTCTTCAAATGTTTATTTATAGGATTATAATGGGGAAATGGAGGAGAGAGGGCTTGGGACTTTGATGATAGTGAAAGGCTGTACACCCCAAAGGTGGTAAAGGAGATAAGCATTATAGGATTAAAAGGGTATGACAAATTTGTGTTTCAATTTGGGACACCATTTCAGCCTGAGATTTCCCTTTGGCTGTCAAAGTAGAAGATTTAACTAATATATTCTACAAAGGAAAAAAATCAGGAAAGGTGGGAGGTTTTTCCCTGACATGTGATTGATTGCCTTTGGAAAACAAAGGAGGGAATTGTGTGCTAGGGGTGGTACTGCTCCTCTGCAAATGTCTTGTGGTCTTATATCTTACACTGTTGTTTACTTTTACACAGTGCCTCTCAGGCAAGGGTGCACAGAACAATATATATCAAAAAGGAGATGAAAACATATTTGGGGGTTTGGCCCCAGAATCTGTATGAAGCTGCTTGCTAGCAGTAAAATGTACTTTCTGCTCAATATCTTGCTTACTGTTCGAAAAGAGCAGAGAAAGCAGAAGAGGAGGAGAAATGACAGGTGAAAATGTATAGTGGGGTATAAAGAAGACCAGGAAGTTAAAAAAATGAGGGCTGAAAAGATCAGCTTAGTAACCCTCGTTATTCTCAAAGATTAGTCTTCTGTGTCACAGTGACTATGAACAGCCACAGAAGCGGTCAATGGTCCCTGTGTCTTTAGAGCAAAACAATGTTCTCCTCTTGAGTTATGGGCACTGAACGTCAGTCTCAGTGGGACACTGTGTTCTTGTCACACCTACTGCAGTAAGAAGTTGTTGAGCTAGAGCAGAGTTTGTGAACAAACTTGCCTGTGTTTGACAAGGTGAATTATTGCATGTAAGCTGTGACCAGGTTATAAAAAAACAGGACACAGTATTACAGTGTATTACAGTCCTCTATTACAGTCCTGTATTACAGTCCTCTATTTCCAATGCCTGCTAAGAAAGAAGGCACATATTATGCGCTGTAGCAGTTGTCAATGGACTCAGTGGACAGTATACACTGAGTGGGGACTTATCTGGTCCACCTTACTGCTGACGAGCTTGGCTAGTTGCCCTTCAGTGTCACAAGCAGAGACAGAGGGAAGAAGCAAGTGTAGATGCACTCTGCACCCTGAGGACGCTTGTCCAGCTTGCATGGAAATGAAGGCAGACAACTTCTGGAGGTTGCTTTCCCAAGCTCTGGTTTTACAGCAGAGACAAATGGTTTTTGCCCCTTACACAATTTATGCTGTTAACCACAAGAAGAGGGGATACAGGTTCTGGGAAAAGACTTAAAAAAAAAAAAAAAAAATCACTCTGTTTTACACTGAATCATGGCAAGCCCACATGCAACTAACTGTTAATTAAAAATGAAAGTAGTAAGAAGACTCTTCTGTCTTACTCTGAAAAAAACCAGTATGTTTTGTTTGACATTAAACAAAACATTTCACTTTGGTATTGAATTCTACAGTTATTTCAGACTTTCAGTTTATGGGGGCATGGGAAAGGAAATAGGCTTAGTAGATTTTCTTGATTGGTCACCAATCCTACATAAAAATTAGGTGAACTTTTATTTGTACAGATTTAGTTAGCATAGCGCATTACCTCACCGCACTACTACAGAGTCCACTGCAGAGCTTCCTCCATTCTCTGGTTTATGTGGCACACCATCATTTTGCTTACAAGGACATACTGCAGCTCCAAATTCACCTGAAGATGGATTCCTAGTCATTGGGTATAGTACAGCTGAAACTGTGATCAGTAAAGAAAATAACAATGTGTCTATTGTTACAGTGGTTACAAAGCAAAACCATACCTAAAACATTAAATACAAATGAGTATACCTCCTTGAACACACTAGATGGAAATAATTGGACAGAGATGTTTCAGGAGAGGTTATGTTATTTTTTTATCAGCTCTCCCTTCAGATGTTTTCCTGCTTGCTTTTCTTTGTTCTCTGCACCGGGTGTCTTGCTCTCGCTGTCCTGTTTCATTTCACTTGCTTTTACTGGGTGAAATGGGGCGGGGAAAAATAGGAGGATAAAATAAGTGGTTTTACTTTCCATGAGCATTACTTTGTGTCTTGGCAGGGGGTCTCGCTGGCTTTTTGCAGAGTTTTTAAGCTCCTCTTAATATTATCCTTTAGAGAGGAAGTGTGTGCAACAACAAGGAAAAAAGCATTTCAAAACTCTATATCCTGACTGTGAATTTCACTTTGCCTGTGAATGTTCTGTATGCAACCTTCCTGAGGAGATTTCATAGTGGTTGGTTTGGATTTCTTTGTTTTTGAGGAGCTGAGTGAAATATCTAGAATGGGAGCCCTAACACATGATCAAAATTTTCTGAAATTTCTATGCCTATGTGTCAATCAAGATTACTAATATTTTTGAGAGTTTTATTATTAACAGAGGCTGTCAGAATAAATATCAGGCAGGGCTGTGAGCATATAAGTGAAAGAGAAATGGAGACAAGTAATGGCAGGAGAAGTCTATAACAAAAGGTGAACTGATTGCATCTAAGACCCTGAGAGAAGAACTTAATTTTCATCTTTTTAAAAATAGAAAAGCACATTCTTTACTTTCTCTGTTTTTAATGGAAATATTGATATTCTGTTTTATGGTCAGTGATGATACAAAAAAGTAAGTATTTCAAATTCCACTTTCTATAACATTTCTTAGAAAACTTATTATCTTGGCTAATTTTGGAAATATTTTATAAAATTAGCTATGGGGTTCACAAACTTCAAGCACCAGGGTGTCAGCTTGCTTTTTTATCAAAACAAGTGTTTTGAGGGTGTGTTCTGAAACTCCCTTTTGCAAGAAAGAGAATTTAGTAAACGCCAGGCTGATTACTGCTTTTGGCCCTATTCTGCACTTAGCAGGAGAGTTACTTGGAGATGTTGATCTGTAAGCTGAGTTGACATGGATGGCTCCATGTCAAAATTCAGTAACTAACTGTCTGTAGTGTGCTTTCAGTTCTCAACCTGAGACAGCACCAAGAAGCTGTGTGCAGCTTTGCATGTGAATAGGATAAATAAATTAGTGCACTAAGGCATACCTGTCAGCTCTTGAAAGCTGTACTGTAAACACAAGCACTTGTCGAGGAAGAATACATTTTTAAATGCTTTTAGAAGTTGCTGGACTGGAAAGGCTTTACAGAGTAAGAGAATGGGGAGCCTTGGAGGGGTGTAACATAAACAGGTGTCACTTTCATGTCTTCGAATTCACACTTCAGTAACCTTCGTTTTCTGATAAGCTTGTGACCCTAATGCAAATAAAAAGCCAATCTCAGCGTCAAATTCTTGACTAATATCTTAGTTACAACAGTTAATTTTACCTTCTTCAGTGACAAAATAAATTAATATCTTTGAAACAAGTACATATTCAATCCAGCAATTTATTCTTTTGACTGACTCTGAAGCCAAATCTGACAATGTGTATCAACTTACTGCCAGGGGAATGAGGTGTTAAAAAAACAATCCTGTAAGGAAAAAATACACAATCAGAAAATAAAACTGCAACAGCAGACACCCACTATTATTAACCCACAAAAAAACAAGGTTAAAGTGACTTCACTGTCTGCAACTATACACTGTCAAGGAATTTCAACAAATCAGCTACGGCTGTAGAAAGATGTCAACCTCTCTGTCAAACACCCTCTCATATTCCATCTATATTGACTTTGCTTTCATGTCAAAGCTGTAACACTGTGACCTGCACAAAGGAAACATGCATATGTATACAGGGCCTTCCTGTGTGCTGATACACAGATTTTACCAGTGGCATTTGCCCCAGGGCAAACGACTCCTGTGAGGTCTCTGTCCTCTGGAGAGTCTCTCCACTTGGACACTTCCAGAAGCAAAACTTCACTTGCTCCTGGATGCCAGAGCAAAATGCAGCAAGTGAAAGAATGGAGCCTGGAGGAATAAGTATGGTCTGAGGGTTTAAATGGACTGAGTATCTGACATTTATGTGCAATTTGTGGAGAGCCCTGTGGTTGTTATTACAGCTCAGAGTCTTATACCAGCTATATCAGGAATGAAGGAAAAAAGGGAATGTATAGCTTAGGGCAACATTTAGGGTATGCTGGAGAATGCAGATTTATGCCTTGGACACCCTCTGCTTCACTGGCACACCATCAAAACACCAAGGATTTCTGTCCACAAGGGTAGGAGGAGGGGAAAAAAAAGTGACTTCAGATTCACTTTGTAGTCAATTTATTAAATGTCTCTTCTTATAAGGAATATAAAAACAAGGCTGGAATCAGGGCTTTCATACTATGAAGGAAAAGACCGTTTAGGTTTCATCATCCCTGCAGAGATGGAACGGTTAAAAAACAATTATTGTTGTTTCAGTGCCCTT
Source organism: Ciconia boyciana (assembly GCF_034638445.1). Classification (NCBI taxonomy): domain Eukaryota; kingdom Metazoa; phylum Chordata; class Aves; order Ciconiiformes; family Ciconiidae; genus Ciconia; species Ciconia boyciana. The sequence continues at coordinate 85,226,633 of NC_132937.1, forward strand.
GTTCTCTTCCCAAGCCTCCACTAGATGAACTAAAGCATGTTAGAGCACTTACATTTACACTTACTGTCTCTGCTGCCTCAGGGCTGAATCCCTCTTCTGATATACCTTCTCCTTCTTTCACCATGGGAATGTGCCAAATTCAGCTAGCAAGGATGTGACTCAAGTTTGCAAGTCATAGAATAAGTGACAAAATGTTTTAAATGTTATTGTTTTGGACTCTGCAAGCAAGAATTTCCAAGTGAAACTGATAGGATAACGGCAGGCATTTTATTTTTTCTTCTACGGGGCAGAGAAAAAATTCCACTAAAATGTATATATGGAATATATACAAAGATTTTGCTATTGATTTTAACTTACCTGTTCATGTGGAATATGATGTAATACTCTTAAACAAGAAACATTAAATGAGTAATGCTAGAAATCTCATTTAAAGAGGTCAAAATGTAACATTTCAGATTTCCTTCTTACTGTATATCTGATTTGTATTGAAGTTAATATGAGACAATGTTTGCTGATGCCAGACCAGTGAACATCATTGTATAAAAATCTAATACTATGTAATGTCAGTTAATAAGACGGGAACATTGCATTGTTAGACTTTCTCCCAGGGAAAGTCACATCACATCTTATTAATGTCTAAGAGGATGTTGCACAACCATGCAGCTGCACACTCTCTTCTATGCCCAGGCCGCACTTTGCCCCCCACAAACACGTTCCTTCAGACCAACCTGCTCGCACAATGTGTGCTATTTAGCACCAATTCAACCACCACTGCAAGAAATCAGAAGAGCATGTAATTCGCTGAGTGCAAACTCCAAATGAAAGGGTCAGCCAGATTACACAAGAAATACAGTACAGAGAGAACTACTTCAGAGGAAATCTCCTGTCTCGGACAGCAGGGAAACTTTACCTACCATCAATTTTGTCTTCTCTGTACATTATTAAGGCTTATTTATTATACTTAATGTCAAGTAAATACATTCCTTTTCCATCCGGACTATCTCATAGGAGGCATTGCAGTCTGGATAGTGTTCCCTGATAGTGCAAAGTGTTTGGTATTGACTAGCTATGTATGTTGCAGATAGATAGTAAATAGCATTAAAAGTGCAAAAGGTAGTGTTTGCATAGCTAACATCTGTATCCTAGCTTATGGTAAAAGCCACAGAGACCTCTTTTTACTCAGGGAGTCTCTAAACATATATACACATACACAATATATAGCAAGATCTTCCAGATTTTCTATTCAGGGGAAGCTTGATTTTCAAGTTGAATATTTGGATTAATATATCAGTAGATCTCCTTGTGGCTTTGACTTGATGTGGCAAGAGCATGCCCTGGCTGTCTGGTCTTTATGTTATCCAGATGAGGGATGTGGTGGAAAAATACATCTGTCCTGTGGGCTTGGATCTGGAGACACTAAGGAGAAGGAAGGGAGGCAGGTTGTGTAGCTCGTATCAGAATCCAGAAATCTAGACACAGTGCTGCATACAGATATGGGATATTGGATTATCAACTGCATTTTCTGTCATGTCCCTGTCCTGTGCTCTTTTTCTCTGTCCTGTCTGTTCTGGTTGTGAGATCCATTTATTCAAAGTTTTCTCTTTTCATACACATAGGTGAGTAACAGGCAGGAGGTTTTCAACCCCAATGCATTTTCTATAGCACAGTGAATGTTGGAGTTGTCAGCATGGAAATGTGCATACATGCTGGCAATTCCCATTTCTAGGTTAAAACAGTCATGCTAGAGCAAATGCCCTGGGAATCAGAGATTTTACATATATAGAGAAGGAATTTTTACCACTACTTCAGAAAGGAGGTAGTTCTGGAAATTGTTTTCAGGGAGATGTGTCCATACGTGACTGCAGAGTATAGATACACTCACTGAGCCTTTATTCAAATTTCTCTATGGAAAGACCTCTCGGCAGACTCTTAAGATATATAGCACTATAAGCATGTGACCTGGTGGGAGACAATATACTGAGTGTACAGGACATAGCTCTGAGGCAGGCAGAGTCTGGTCATTACATCTCATATCCACTGCTTCATGAAGAATATGAACATGTGCTTAATTTATTGCAACCCAAGTTTAGGATTTTAATCTTTTTAACATTAAAAAGAGAAAATCCCCTTTGACTGACTCCTTTTCTGTAAGAAGAAACTCCTTCCCAGGGGGAAATCTCGAATGCAGACTTCGTCTGGAGAAAATTTGTATCTCATCGTTGCAAGATTCTCAAAATAAAGCCTTGTAACAGTAAGCCTGACAGGCCTTTAACTACAGCACAGCGGTGCTGCCAAATGCAACAAACACACATTGCTGCTTTCCTGTGGCAGTAAAATTGATGCTTTAAATGAGTCTTACAACAGGATTTCTCTGCTAATTGCAGAAATAGATAACATGTGCCTTGAGCAGCCATTATTCATTTGACAGTAATTTTTCTTAAACTGTAAGTGGCATTTTGTTTCACTAGTGCTTGAGTGCCTGATATTCCCACAAGAAATGTTAAAACTCTTCCATTAAGGAAATCACTGGCTTGTGGATTCTAGCTTTTAGAACTGAAATTACCTCAGGTGGTGTGTGTTTGGCTTCTTATAATCAATGGGTTTATGCAGAAGCAAATACCAGAACTTGCTTTCAGAGCCCTTTTTTCCTCCTTTCAGAATATTTCCTATCCTATTAACATATGGTGTTATTTAGCCTGGACAAACTATTTCAAATATAGGAAGTAAAACTGTCCATGTTAGTTTTTAAAAAGTGAATTTTGTCAAAGAAAGAAAGGTTATAACTTGATGAAAAATGAACATAAATGCTACTCTGCAGATGGGATGCTTTTTACTGAGCTGTTGAATCCCAGGAGTAGCAAGAACAGATATGTTGGCTTCTCAAGGCTTCCTTAGCAGTAGGAGAACCCTGCGTGGTGTGGGGTGCTACCTCAGCTCTCAAGAAGCAGCTCAGGTTTTCTGCCCTTGATTTCCAGGCCCCTGGGTTGCCATTGCCCAAAAGAGATCTGCCAAATCAAAGTGATGCAGATGACATTTTGCATCCCACATCCTTTCAACTCCTTTTGGTCCATCGCTTGTGTGACTTGAGCTATTACTTCAGATATGTTAAAAGAATATAAAATTTGGGTTCACTGTAGATTTCTTGGTCAGTTTAGGAAACCTTGAGTTTCTAAGCAATTAAGAGAGTAGACAGAACATTGAAAGCTTCAATGTGCATTAAAATCCAGCTAACAGAGAGGCTTTTTAAATTTTGTCTCCCCAATAAAAAAAGGAAAGGACTTAATTTCAGAGAGGCATAGAGCTGAGTACAAACTGTCAATGATTCTGTGAAATACTGAACTGCTTTTCTATCAAGAGCATGAGATGCGTGTAATAAAATTAATTTCAGATTAATCATAAATGACAGTTCAGTAGATTAGGAAAGAGAAAACTTGTATAAGAAAGCACTACAGGGGAATTAAAAGTTACATAAAAGAAAAGGAATTTGAGAGAGCAACCACTGTCTCTTCACAAAAAATGCTTTATTAGTTGATCTGCTAGTTGATTTAAAATATACATTTATAATAACACTTGAACCTTTGCTTAAGATGTCATAGGGAAAAACTCTTATGTACAGTGATTAATATCATTAACATGAAGAATGATTAAATTGTCTTCAACACAGCTCTAGAGAGAAATTTAAACAGTTTAGAGTTTCAAATAGTGAAATGCTGCATTTCAGGGCTTCTGGAGAAAATGTTATTAATTGGAAATTTAACCATAGGATTTCATATGGCAACATCTCCTGCCTGAAATCAAGACTAATTAAATTATGATTACTTACAAGAACAACAAGCGATTAAAAACAGATTAAATTTTTTTTGCTACATCACATCAAATAAAACCTTCATGTTGGAATGGCTCTAGCAATGTCAGTTAATCTTTAGCATTAGAAGTCTGGAAAACAAACACAGTATGAAAACTCTGAAACAGGCTTTATCTTAAAGTAGTATTTTTGTGAAAGAAAACTAGCTGTTAAGGTGAGTAACAATTCCTTTGCCTGCTTGAAGTTGCCCAGATAAAATTATACAAACTAATGAATGTGGCAAGAAATAAAGATTTATACTTGATTTAGAAGAGAACAAGTTGCTAAACTCAAATTTGTATAGATCCATGCAAGGATGATGAGGAGAAAGGGAGGGAAACATGATTAAAAAGACTACCATCTTATGGTCTAAAGTCTAAGCTTTCACCTAATTGAAGACAAATTTACAATATGTATCTCAGAAATCTCAATGCAAGTAAGAAATTATGGGAAAAAGTGTTTTAAAGCCTGACTTGGCAGATGAGTGTCTAGATGTGTCCTGCATCTGTTTAATCTGCCTTTTATAGTGACACCTGGCAATTGAACTGGAAGTCCTCTATGCAAGGTGCCATACAACATGAACAGAAGGACAGTCCTTGTCCTAGAAAGCTCTTAACTGGAGCATAAAAGAAGAGATGCTCCAGGTTAACTGTTCAACTGTGTTATGCTAGACTGACAAAAAGATTAGGGATGATTTAGTGTGAAGTTTTACAGTGTTGGCTACCACAATGTCTGCTGGAATCAACAGTTATGAAAGACAAGAATAGCTAGTATGGGAAAGGGCAAAAACCTAGAAGTAGGTCTCTTCGGCAATACATCAAGGAAATCTTTAAAATTAGCACAGCATCTGCTGAATGGAAATAAACATCTTTAAATTCACCCCCTTCTGGAAGCCATGCCCCTTCCTCTGGAGGAAGCCTCTGCTTGAATTTGCAGAGGCAAAATCCCCTCCTGGACTGTTCTTTGCCTCCAGGAGGCAAAGGAAAGGCCAACAAAAAAAAGCTAAGAGACATGGAATATTCTCTCTCTACAAGAAATTCAGAGGAAAGCTCTGATAGAAATGCAAGTACTGCATTTGATGAAAACTATGAGCAAGATCTTTCCCTTTTTTAGAAAGAATGATTTTTTTTTTTTTATCTAGCACTTAAAACCACATGTTTTGACAAAGGCTGAGGCTCTGACATTTATGGAGTTGGAAATGCTCTTCATTAAAGAGTCCATGTCACAGAATCACAGAATCACAGAATCGTATAGGTTGGAAAAGACCTTTAAGATCATCAAGTCCAACCGTAAACCTAACTCTACCAAGACCACCACTACACCATGTCCCTAAGCACCTCATCCAAACGTCTTTTAAATACCTCCAGGGATGGCGACTCAACCACTTCACTGGGCAGCCTGTTCCGATGCTTGACAACCCTTTCAGTGAATTAAATTTCCTAATATCCAGTCTAAACCTCCTCACAAAACAGACTTCCTGTAAACCTTCAAAATCTAGGTATATCTCAATCTTTCATCAGTTGCTTGCTCCTGGCATGAAGTGTAAGAGTAGTATGGAAAATAAGCTATATGAGGACAGGGTAATATTGTGCTAACAATGTATTGGTGCGATTTGCTCATATGCAATCTCTGAAGGATATTGTGTTCATCACTTCTTTGTAATTTGACTCTGGTGCTGAGGGTGGTAGCACAGGTAGTCTGGAATGTTGGATTGGGAAAATCTCCAATTTATCATGTGATGAGTGAATGCTGTTACAAATGCTGAAATATTGCGAAAAATCAGGTTACAATCTGGTTATGTTTTGCAGGCCTCCTAGGCCTTCCTGGGACTACTTTGTTGATTTGAGGGAAACAGGCAAAGCACCATATAATTTGCATAGCTCCATAAAACTTAAAAATAGTATAGCCATTTAGCTGCTAAGCCCTGTCAAGCCTGACGACGTTCTAGATGGGCTAAGAAAGAAAATGCCTAATCCAAGTTATATGACAGCAGAATAGAGATCCAATGTTGATCTTGTATGTCATTGCAAACACTGTGTGTGACTCACCTACTATCTATACTCTTTTGTTCTCCACCTGAGAGGGATTAGTAAGGATAGATACACTGATAAAGTGGTGTTCAAATGTTGTGACAGTCTTACGACATGCTATCTAATATAGAATAATGGAGTGTTCAAAACAAATCTAAACTTTACTGTAGCACGGAGATGATTTTCAAAATGTGTATTTACAGATACTAAATGCCGTATAGTTTCACGAAAATGTCAGATTCATGACCAAAACACTTTGAGATCAAAAAGAAATGAAAGGTTGGAAATTGTTACGAAAGAATTAAGCAAAACAGAGGACTTCATTTTGCCAGCTGTTTCTTCAATAGCGTGCATAGTTCTGTTCTCCTCATCTTAAAAACAAAGAAACAATAGAAGATATAGTAGAAGTGGTGAAACTTCAGAAAGGGACAACAAGGAAGATCGAAGATACCAAGCAGCTTGTGTATTGGGTCTGCCTGAGTAAACTAGGACTCTCCAATCGGGATTAGAAGGATTTCAGGAGGCAGGTCCACAAATCATCATGTCATGGAGGAAGCGAAGTGAATTGATTTTCTCACCACCTCCAGGACATGCTAGTAGGAGGCTAGTTCAAAACAACTAAAGAAGGTGACTCCTAATCAAGCAGATATCAAGCTGTGCTCTCTGCCAAAGTTTGTTGTGGGGGCTTAAAGTCCACATGACGGAAAGAAAAGGCAGACTGGACAAGTTATTGGAAGAGAAATCCATTTAAAGACTTGGGATCCTCACATAGCTACAAAATATATGTACTCCTAATGATTCAGACAGTTCTCTGTGCTGAATATTGTTGAAGGTCGAAGCAAGTTGCATTAGGAAGAAGGATCACATGGTTTGCCCTTTCTCATTCTTTCTACGCCATTTGTTCACAGATGCAGCTGGAGGCAAGAAACTGGGCAATATGCACCTTTGAACTGACATAGTACAGCAGTTATGTTATAAAACTACAGCTAAAATTAATACAGATTAAATAACAATTGCATCATATGACTGAAAAGAGGTAATACGATTTTACACATCTGAAATAAACTTTGAAAAATTCAGTGCCTCACTTCAGTACTATTGATTCCTTCTCATGCTTGTATTTCACTAATTCAGGACAGCAAACCCTAACATCAGCCATCGAATACTTCCATAGGACCCCACGCCAAAAGGCAATATGGGGAAAATTTGTATGTGACACCAGAGAGGTCTGCAAATTATTGTTGTATATGACTGGGCTTTTAAATTTTCCATTATTTTCTATGTAAGCAGGTGAACAATGGTAGTTAAGAATGCTACTAAAGTTTTCCTTCCCTATGATAAAAACGCAGCAACTTGAAAAATCAAGTGGATTCCCATAAAGTGTTTGAGTCCTTAATTTTGATTGACGAATGGAACACCCTCATCAATATACTCTCCCTCAGTGGAATCTAAGAATACACATAATTATTTCACTCAGCTCCATAATGGTGTTTGCTATAATTAACACAGCAATGATTTTTTTATTCTCTTCTATTTTGTGTTCATGAGTTCATATTTTTAAATCAATATTTTTTAAAAAGAGAAACTTTATAGCATCATTAAGTGCTGTGGTATTGACATATACATTGCATTTCCAACTACATTATCCTTGCTGTTTTAGTATAGTATTCTAGTAGACTCCCTTTTTGGAAACTGTATGATGAAGTTAACATGCTTTTGGTTGGTGTGTGTTCAATCGATAACTCAAACATGTAAAACTTTTCTTATGTCTAATGTGCTGTCACTTTTTTCTCCCCCAAATGATACAGAAATGGCTTGAACTTTGAAGCTCCATCTTTCAGATGTCCTGTGTGCTAAAAGCATATGCTGACATTAATTTTGATTAAATATAACTTCTGAACCCTCATGCTTCTATTATTCTTAGCAAGGCAGCTCCCACCTGCACTTTTTCTGAAAGGCATCAGCATGTGCACATTAAAGTTTTACATTGCTTTAGTTTCCCTCTACACAGGGAGCCACTTTCCAAGTGGAGGTTAGGAATCTGTTTATGTATAATGTTGAATTCATCCCTCTAATTTAACCCCTTGGCCCCTAAAGTGAGAGAACATTCATTTTTAATGCAAGGAACCAGAGAATTGAGCATGGTAAGGGTTTTTTAATGTGAACTTTTGAGAAAAAAAAAATGAACAAATAAATCTGTGTTATTCTGCCTTCAGATCTGTATGCCTTCCATTTTGAATCACTAAAAGTTAGAGACTAGTATTTACAACTCATTCTGTCTTAGCTCTGAAATGGGAAATTTTCCCCTTCTGCAATATTGCTTTAGCTCTTCAATTTATGTATATGGACTTATACCAGTAGAACAACACTGAAATTTCTTATACACTGGAGTCCTGGATATTTTTTTTCCCCATCACACAGATAGCAGACTACATCCAGAAACCAGCAATGAATTCTGCTTCAAAATAAACTGAACACCCCACATGCATCCATCTACTACGTGGTATGGAGTGGAGCATAATGTGCTAGAAAAGCCGTGAACTTCTGGAAAGGGAAATGCAGAAGCTTTTATGCATGTTGTTTCCAGGAGACCTCTCTGCACTGCCTCAGGTGCATGTGACTGAAGTGTGACATCTTAGAAAGGAAAATAAGCCCTCATTTCTTGTATGCTAAGGAAAACCAGTTAGAAGTCACTGCCATTCATCTCTATTCATTTTTAATTCCCTTTGAAATACTGTAAACCTGAAGTCCAAACTAAATGAGTATGGATCACAACACAACAACCAGAGGCTGTTCTTAAAGGGAGATGAAAACTGGGTGAATTACAAGGACGTCACTCTGCCCTCTATATATCCATTCTTCCTGGAATGCTTCTCTTGCTTTCTTGCCCCATGAAATTTACTTAATCTCAATGATCTTTGCAATACTGAGATTGTATCACTGGATTTATGTTTTATATTCTGTCAACATAGGCTGAAGCTCTCATTTTTATTTCACAGACTAATTTAAAACACAAAAATCACTTTCATGCGTAATAGGAGAACCACCCCAAAGTTTTGCTAATTTTCGTTTAAATGTAGTTTACAAAAAAAATCATTTTGATGTTATAAATCATCAGTGCCAAATTATTTGGAATAATTTAATGTAAAAACATTAGGATGATTGCAGAAAATGGAAAAAAGGCAAAACATTTCACTCTATTAAGGTTGAAAATAGTAGTTCATATCACTAAACTACTTTGTTTCCTTTTTTTTTTCCTTCTGTAAAGTACTTAATCTGAATAATAACAGGCTGAAGAAAGTTTCACTTCTGATAGAATGTTATCATCTGATGGGACAATATCTAATATTTTCAACCAACTCTAATAGCTATTGTAAATATATATAAACACATCAAACATAATATGGAATAAAAATGATCTGATATTGAAGTCTCTGATATAGCTAAAATATAAATTCTAGAGGGGAAGTTCACACTATGTGAAGTATTGAACACTGCCAGATGTTCAACATTTCTGCTCCAAAAACTGTCTGTGTTCAGGATCTCACCTCCCTTTGTTATATAACTTATTCCTTTATTACAAAATAAGTGGGAAACATGGTTTTACTTCCACAGTACCTGTAGGGAGAAATCATAATTTAATCAGACTACAACACGGAAGTGAAACTAATCAGGATGTTCTTTTTTTATTAAAATTATGGGGTTTGATCATATATTTTGTTCATCCTGAAATGCAGGAATTGGTCAATAAGACCAATTGTGCACATAGAATCTTATCCTATTTTTTGTCATTAATGTATTTAATTTAAGATGAATAATAAAAACTTACCTGGCACACCAAGTCAGGCACGATTTGTATGGTGTAATAAGATGTGAAATTAAAGTGCCTCATAAATGTTGTTTTGTTATAATTATATCGTCTTCCTCCAGATTAATTTTTTCTCACCTAATTGAGGTGAGATGTCCCATTGTCTTCCACCCAGCTACTATTTGTATTAATGGAAATACAGTTTGCTTTAATGTTAAAACAGAAATGCCAGCAATTAAAATGAAGCCATTTCAGAACAATTATTGCCACAATGTGAAACCTGAAACCTAAGAAATTATATGATTAGACATACTGAGTCAAAGCAGTCAACAAGCTGGCTCAGTTTACGCTTAGACTGAAATTATTATTACGTGCTGATGAACAATTTATCATACTAGCAGATGAAGGACTTTTATAGCATTTTAGCATTTGAGTACATTTAGATTGTAAGCTTTCTTATGTAAGAGTTAGGTGAGATTAAAAAAAGTTTCTGTTAAGTAACCGTCCTCCAAACACCTGTTATTTAACGAGGCACATATCATCAAGCTGTAATTTATATTCTTAAAGGATGAAGGGATTCTTCAATTAGCAAGTTATCAAAATGCAAAGTATTAGCTTTATAAGCAATTTGTGTTGCAATGAGCAGTTGTAACACAGATGTGGGCTTTCTGCAAACCACTTTAGGAACAATCACCTTAATGGTTTCTAAGTCCTTTTGTAACATTGTTGGAAAACTGTTATTATCTTTCTCTTCCATCTATCTATCATTATCTTTCTCTTTAGTGAATCTCATTTCAGTCTCACTGAGCTGGGGCCTGTTTTCAGAGCTGATTTATGATTGTACTCAACCGAACCAATCAGCAACTCACAGGTCAGTGCTTATCAGGGCTTGCACTGAAAGATCAGCAGAGCCGCCCCTGCTAGTGAACAAAAAAGGCATCTGCAGGGACTCCTCAGTAATGTTTCGAGTTAGGGAAATTGTCCTTATTATAATGCCATAAGAACTGTAATTAAAACTGGTGTTATGCCCTGAAAGTCATTCTGTAAAAGCTCTTAGGAAATATGCTTGGGTTGTCACCCCATGGCATCATCAGAAGGTGAAATTAGGGATGTAATGCTGACACAGGCCTCAAATCCTCCTAGCTTTGCGTGGGAGGAGGTGAAAAGTGATAACTAGCAAACCAGTGTTCTTGTTCTTTTGTTAAGCTCCATTAAAATTACAAGTTATTTGTTTTGTGTAGATGGCAGACATCATTCTGTAGAACTTTCAAGTAGGTTTCTCTGCCCATTTTTACTCTGGACTTATTAATAAAAAACCTTTCACGGTTAATGTACGGGTACATACCCTTCTCTTAAACTGAAAGAGTTTTTCTTGCTTTTTCCAAGTGTCCTCTGGGTCAAGGTCTTAGTGTCTTGTTGGTTAGCCTCCTTTCTCATCAGGATCAGATAACTGTCCAAGGCAGTGACAACATGCCCTACAACAAAAAAAGAAAGCTTTCTGAGACTCTCAGTAGTACTAGCCTTTCAAAAAAAGTTGCAGGTATAAGAAAAAAAGAATTCAAACAATTCATAAGAAGAAGTAGGAAAAGTATGTAATAAAAATACAATAAAACATTCCTCCAGGTGTGACTCTTTAAATAAGGAAGAAGTCAGAGAAATGTATGTTAGACAATTCTCAGGAAGACAAAATGGGGGAAAACAGCCCTACACCAACACAAATATCTTTCATTGATGTTAGGAAATGCAATATTGCAAATACAGTATGAAACTCCATACTGGTCTGTTATTTCTAGGTGATACATAGGTAGCTTTCAGGTACACAAATGCTTGTTTTTGACAATCTGAAAATCAGTTTGGAAAGAAAAACGGTGTGGTAGTGGGTTTTTTAGTGACATAACAAGTCTCCAGATGAATTTTCACTTATGCAATCCTGTTACTTTGCAATTGTGCCTTCAGTGGCACTTCAGAAATCTGTTTTTGAATCGTTTCAGAACTTTGGAACGTTAACTTTTTTACTTTTAGCTCTCAATTTTTCAGTGATAATAAGAAAAGGAAATAAACTTATAAGTCTGATGATATAAAACCCACAAAAAGTGAAGGAACTAGTGGTATTTTATTGTATCATTTTTCATGGAGTAATTGCACCAATTAAAACAGAATTTTATTATGTGACTAACACACAAAGATGTGAAAGATCTGTTTGACATTAACAGCAATGATAAAACTCTGGGCTATGACTAGATTTACACAGGTGTCTTATGGATCCCACTGGCTACAGGTGCTATAGATATACCATTTCTCAGTAATGTTCACTTCACTTTCCTTTCCTTTTTGTCACCAAGACACAATGCTGCATTGTGAAAGAAAAATGTACTGTTACTGTACAGACTCCAGCATGTGCCATGCTGGTGTTATATGCATAGACAGGAGTCAGTAAAAGGGGCAGGGGATGTATGAACTCTGAATTCATGCAAAGAATGGAGGTGTAATGCCGTGAAATCTGCAGCATTAACTCCAGATGCCCCTTTGAGCACAGAAGGCAATGCACTCAAAGAGGTGGAAGTGGAAATAGCACCAGGTTTCTACAATACCACTGGAAAATTGTTTCATCTGCCTAATCCTTAAGATGAATAGATGAATAGTATGGGTTTCATGAATGCCTGAATATGTGGGTGAAGAAAATTGCATAAATACCCATTTATTTTTACTAGTGCCGAAACACCACAACTGAAGGGAAAAGGGAGTTCAAAGAATTCCTTTCAAGAACATTTCCCTCTCTCATAGGCTTAAGGTCAAATCACTTTAAGAATCCTGTTTGTTAGCTTTGACCAAAGCTCTTTGTAATTGGAGTTCTAAGAAATACCTTCTCTCTCATTTTCAGAACACAGCTGAAGTAATGAAGTCTCTTCTGTTTCAAGATTAAAATTATAAAATTGGCATATAGCTACTGGTTCTTAAGTTTGCTTGAGCTGAGGTGGGATATGCAGAGCAAAAATACCAAGATGAATAGCGGTGCTTGCTACGTTACGTCAGAGAAATTTGTTTCCTGAATGTCTTTTCTTTCAAGGGCTTATTTAAAAGGTTGGAGTAGCTGGAAAATGATGGCCAGGAATCCTCATTTCCAGATGTGTACAGTGGATGCTGAGAGGGGCATACCCTGGAACAGCTTAGTTTCTGAGCCAGGTGGGTAACGCAGTAGCAAAACCTTAGAAGACTTTGATAGCCCAGTAGCTTGATACAGCACTTCCAAAAATCCACATAGATGTAAGAATTAATCCTATCTTCACTATCTTGATATCAAGATATTACTGTACTTAAAGTGCCTGATATGTTGTGAACTTCTTTGTGTATGCTTCAAACACATTCTCTGTAACTTGATTGTGGAAATGCCATTGCCTATTGATTATAATGTGATCTCCATATAAAAAGAGAACAAGAACAACATGGAGAAAAGTAAGCTAGTGAGAAACAGAAAATATTTTATTTTCATAATGTGTAAGCCAGTATGATTTTAAGCAAATGACAAGTCACCTTCCTGAAGGTGACTTTCTCATTGCATTGTATATATTGCAGAAAAGTTAATAAAGCTTTTTCATCACAGACATGGCTTCTAAAATATTCGCCTGCATTTGACTTGCAAATCTAAATTCATTTTTGTTTCTCAAGATTTTAAAATGGGTAAATGTCATGATTTACCCCAACTAGCAACTAAGCACTACACAGCCGCTTTCTCAGCCTCGCTCCCCCTGCCCCCCCTGGAGATGGGGGAGGGAATTGTAAAACTGAGAAAACTTGTGGGTTGAGATAAGAATAGTTTAATAATTGAAATAAAATATAATAACTACAATGACAACAACAATAATAATAATAAAAAAGTTGTCATGAAAAGGAAAACAACAAAAAAAAAAGACAGAAACAAACCCAGGAAAAACAAGTGATGCAACCGCTCACCACCCACCAACACCCAGCCTGTCCCCAAGCAGCAATCACTGCATCCTAGTCAACTCCCCCCAGTTTATATACTGAGCATGACATCATATGGTATGGAATAGCCCCTTGGCCAGTTTGGGTCAACTCTCTTGGCTGTGCCCCCTCCCAGCTTCTTGTGCACCTGGAGGAGCAAGGGAAGCTGAAAAGTCCTTGACCAGTGTAAGCACTGCTTAGCAACAACTAAAACATCAGTGCACTGTCATTATTGTCATGCTAAATCCAAAACACAGCTCTATATTAACTACTAGGAAAAAAATTAACTCTATCCCAACCAAAACCAGGACAGTAAGTACCTGTAATTCTGTTTGTTAGAGACCAGGAGAGAAAATCTGGTGTAATGACAGCAGCACTGTGGTGGGAACTGAGCTGTTTCTCTGTGGTGTTCTCATTTGGCTCTCTCTTTCTGCTCTGGCTTGGAATAAATCAGCCGGCAATGAAATGGTAACCTAAAGTTAAGCACCTTAATCTACCTTTTACTCTCAACATGAAAAAAAGGGTTCATTTTGAAAGTATCACTGAGTGGTGCTATTAACTTTTATGTCTCAAAAGAGTGGATTACACAGAGAAAAACATAACATTAGGTATCTAACTTTGTGCTACACTGTATGGTGTGTTTATTCTTAAACCTTCCTAAACCAGTTCAATATTTTAGATAATGGTATCTACTTATCTGCTTTGCAAATGGACAGTCAAAGGTTAGTGGCATAATGCTTGTGAAACATGGAGAGTATTAATTATTTAATGTTATTATTTTGGCTTCTCATAAAATTGAAGAAAACCAAGATGCCAGAAAGTCCTTTTAAAAGTGATTTTTTTTTTTTTTTAGTTACATACTCACTCTAAATCATTCAAAGACAAGACATTTAATCAAAGCTGCAGTGTCAGCTTAAGTAAATCATCTGTTTGTGTGCTTAACTTCAGTAACTGAGACCACTTAATGAACTCAATGTTAAGCACTCTCTCACCATTGTGCATCATTCCTGCTCATAAAAACCTTAGGTTGAAATAACACTAGCTCGAGGCCTGGAGTGGACAGGAAGAGATAGGTCAGAAACCGCACTACACAAGATAAATGTGTGTGTGTATTCATGTATGTATATATACGGCACGATTCTGTGATTTCAGAATCTATTCTCATGGGCACAATAAAGTCAAGTCTGTCTTTCTGTCCTTGATGCTGAGGGCAAGCCTCCTGTCATAACCGCCTTAATTAATTAAAAGTATTATAGGAAAAAAAAAAAAGTGACACTTATACCACCAGCAAGAAGTATGGCTAGCTAACTAATGTATCTGGCCTGGAAAAAGCCCTCTTCTGTACATATTGCACAAAACAGCTGAAAGCATCAGAAGTTGGATAACAGGGTGCAGAATACCAAGTCAGCAAAAGACTGTTACACAGAGGGACTAACTACTGTATAGAGGATAGTAAAGACTCCTTTCTTGAAGCCACTAATGCATATGTTTCTGCACACTGCAGTAGAAAAGAGGTAAAATGATTTATTATGTGGAGCATGAAAACATCCTGAAATACAGAGGTTCTGGGAAAGATATTTCAGGGTTTGTCCCTACTTCATTTCTTTGAAAGTGCTCATGTAAAACAAAGAGGATATTTTTCTGAGGGTTACATCCACGAGAAGGAAATTATAATAAGTCAGATATGTCATCTTTTAATATTCAGCTATCCTTGTATTTTGAAGAAATCCAGCCCAATTCATCTTGCATTATTTTAATGTATTCTGTGTATTAATGGTGGTTTGCCTTTTCTTTACCTAGGTAGGTAGATACTATGAAGCATCAGCATTAAGCTTTTGGTTGGTTGGTTGGTTGGTTTTGGTTTTGTTTTGTTTTGTTTTATTTTAAGATGGGTTTGAAGAAGCTAGGTAATTTTTTACCTTGTTCAGTATTTCTTGCTGCTTTGTTGTTTTTTTGCTGTAATATTTTGGAAATGAAAATGATGCATAACAGTTTAATTGAAGTTTCTTGATTTCATATTGTTGCTGTGAATTGTTCAAACTGAATGTGGCCATTTTAAATAATTATGCATTGCTGTGCTCTTTATGTTATAGCTTTAATCTCGTTTAGTATTCATGATGATTGAGGGTGGAGTTGCCTGGCATCCTGAAAAATGCAAAGTTAAAATGAATCTGTTATGACTAAAAGAGTGACTAGATACTAAAATGTTAGCAATGTTTAAAAGGCTTCATAGCTTCTTTGAACTCTTGACTCTTGTAGCCATATGAAAGTTGAAGTCACGATATAATTTTGAAAAAAGGTATATCTTTGTTAATCATGAATATACTTTGTGACAGCAAAGGCCTCATTTGACTAACTGAAATTGCTGGCCCTAGATCCTTGGTAATTGCGTGTATGAGAAAAAGTAAGCTTATGATTACATGACAAAATTAGGTGATCACATGCACATGAATGATTAGTTGCCTGGGTTTGACCCCAAATTTTTGAAAAACAGGGAAACTTATAGCCTGTTTTGGCTAAGCTCCTGAAGAAGAAATTCAGAGTTAATATAAACCTATGGATACAGCCACATCTACCTCAGCAGAAAAATGTAGGCACATACATGCAAACTCTCTGAGGTAATGATCTTAGTGGTGACTTCACACAACAGTGAAATGCACCAAGCCTTCTCTTTTGTTGATGTACTTGGTGAACTTGGATTTTCTGTTTCAATATTTCTCCGAGCATTTGGAGGTGTACCAGGCAAGACAATGTCTAAAAGGCAATGATATTTTTTAGTGTGTGAAACAACATGTCGAATTAGGTTGCCTGATGCAAACCTCACCTAAGTCATTGGTCATATTTCCCCACAGCTTCAGATGGGATTTAGATGACTTCCCAAAAGAGTGGTCAGCACTGACACAGACAAGTGGTGTAGGTCTCTGTTTATGCCTAAGTGCTCAACTTTCTACTGCTGACCTAACTGAAATGTAACCATCTGCCCATCTGCTCCTAAATCAGGATTAAATGCTTTGCTTTTGATATATAACTCATACAACCCTTCCCAGACTTCTCTTTACTTGCAGCTCAAGGCAGCAGGGACGCTCAGGTCACAGGGAACAGTCTGTCACCATTGGGCAGATATAAAATATCTATAAGGCAACTTTAACCCAGTGTTAATTCTGACAGTCAGCTCTGCAGACTCCTCAACCTCAAAGCTATCATAAGAGCCAGAGAAGGGTTAAGAAGAAAGGAAGAGGATAAATGAGAGGAAAGAGAGAGATATACTCCCCGAAATGGTAATGAGGTTTGTCATTTTCCAAAGGAAGAATTTCAGACAAGGATGATGGTTTAAGTAGAGGAGGAACCTGGGAAAGAGATGAGCAATCCATCTGTTTGTGCTTTGCTTTCCGGCTTCCACTATTCTTTTCAGTCGAGGTTGCCCCACATCCACTTCTGTCTAGACAGAAGTGGAGGCATTCAATGCTTTTTTGCCTCAGTCTTTAATAATACTGATAGACCTTGGGCTGCCCGGTCCCCTGAGTTGGAGGGCCACTGTCGCAAATGGAGTGAGAGTGCACTTCACTCATAAGAGAGAAGCAAAAATGTACTACATTGATATAGGACAGGGAGCTAACAAAGTTCAATGCGACAGTGGTTTAACAAGACTCAATGACAAGGTACACTTGATCACTTATTGCATAGAGGGCAGGGTCAGACAAAAGTGTCAGGGAGACCGTCCCGTTGAGTCATGAGATTCAGAAAGGACCCCCTTGCTTTCTAAACTCCTTCTCAGAGAGGAGTCTGGGTGCAGCTAGATCCAATCATAGCCCCAGACTTGGTCAATGGTGTATGTCTAAAGGATTATATATGTGCAATCAATCCTTTATATCGCTTAGCCAAGATTTCAAAGTTTAGCATGCTGTTAGTCACTTACCGAGGATCTGTTGCAGCAATGAATCTCTCAACCTCGAGGAGTAACCTTGAGAGGAGTCCCTACTCGAGGGGAGATCCTGGCATGCATCCCGCTGCTGTGCAGGAGAGCTCAAAGGGCTCTTGAGCTGCTCACTATTTATGCAGGCAAGCTGATTGACTCATAGTCATATTTGCATACCAACAGAGACTAGTTTCTTCACTGTGGTTAGGTGGGTACCTCACACAATAACCCTTGGGTATTGTGTTGTTATCTGTCTCCCGAATGCACTTTCAGCTGGATGCAGCCATCATGACCATTATGACCACCACTGGTGGTTGTCACCTGAGCAGTGTTATGGGAGATAAAGGTTGGGGGAGGGGGAAGGACACCATCACAACCACAAGTGCAGGACCAGTGACATTCCTCTTGTGGACATTGAAATTGTAAGAGACCAGCTGTATCAGCTGAATGTTCACAAGTCCATGGGGCCTGATGGGATTTATCACAGAGTGCTGAAAGAGCTAGTGGATGTTATGGCAGGACCTCTCTCTACCATCTACCAAAGGTCTTGGGAGTCTGGGGAGGTCCCTGCTGATGAGAAGCTAGCCAATGTTATTCCAATCTACAAGAAGGGCATGAGGGAAGACCCAGGGAACTACAGACCTGTTAGTCTAACCTCAGTTCCTGGAAAAATTATGGAGAAGATTGTACTGGGTACTATTATAAGGCATTTGAAGAGTAATGCAATCATCAGGCACAGTCAACGTGGGTTCACAAAGGGAAAGTCCTGTTTAACTAATTTGATACCCTTCTATGATAAGGTCACCTGCCTAGTGGATGAAGAGAAGGCAGTGGATGTAGTTTTTCTGGATTTGAGTAAGGCTTTTGATACTGTCCCTCACAGCATCCTTCTGGACAAGTTGTCCAGCTGTGGGATGAGTGGGTTTACGGTGCGCTGGGTGAAGAACTGGCTGAAGGGCAGGGCTCAACGGGTTGTATTGAATGGGGCTACATCTTGCTGGCGACCAGTCGCCAGCACAGTTCCTCAGGGTTCAATTCTAGGGCCGGTGCTGTTCAATATATTTATCAACAATCTGGATGCGGGAGTTAAATGCCCCATGAGCAAGTTTGCTGATGATACCAAACTGGGAGGTGCTGTTGGTTCTCTTGAGGGACAGGAGGCTTTGCAGAGGGGTCTAGATAGATTGGAGCACCAGGCAATGATTAATGGGATGAAATTTAACCAGTCCAAATGCTGGATTCTGCACCTGGGATGGAGTTACATGGAGCACAAGTATAAACTGGGAGAGGAGTGGCTGGACACCAGCCCTGCAGAAAGGAATGTGGGGGTGCTGGTTGGCAGCAGGCTCAGTATGAGTCAGCAGCGTGCCCTGGCAGCAAAGAGGGCAAACTGCATCCTGGGGTGCATCAAACAGTATAACCAGCTAGTCAAAAGAGGTCATTATCCCACTGTATTCAACACTAGTGCAGCCTTACCTTGATAGTGTGTGCAGTTCTCACCTGCTGTGTGCAGTTCTGGGCCTCATAATTTAAGAAGGATGTGAAGGTCCTTGAATACGTCCAGAAGAGGGCAACAAAGCTGGTGAAAGGGCTGGAAGGAATGTTCTATGAGGAGTGGCTAAGGACTTTGGGCTTGTCTAACATGGAGAAGGAGGCTGAGGGATAACTTCATTGCTCTCTACAGCTTCCTGAGGAACGGAAGTGGAGAGGGAGGTGCTGAGCTCTTCTCCCTGGGATCCTGTGACAGGACACGTAGGAATGGTTCAAAGCTGCATCAGGGTAGATTTAGACTGGACATTAGGAAGCATTCCTTTACTGAGAGGGTGGTCAAACACTGGAACAGGCTTCCTAGAGAGGTGATCGATGCCCTAAGCCTGTCAGTGTTCAAGAGTTATTTGGACAATGCTCTTAACAACATGCTTTAACTTGGTCAGCCCTGAATTGGGCTGGGGTGATTGTTGTAGATGATTGTAGATGTAGACGATTGTAGATGTGTCATTAAGAATGTTCCTATTAAAGCAGTACTGAGGTAACCCTTTTACTACTGCCTACCCTAACATGCATAGCTCCCATTTCAGTCCTCTTCGATGCTCTGAGTGGCCTTGCTCTGGTCATTGCATAGTACAAACTCAGTAGCTCCAGGGCCAACAAGTCCTGCTAAGAGTTGAAGGATTTTGCCACCACCACACTGCTATGCTGACATGGCCTGGTTACTCCAGGCTAGATGATTGTTGTAGGACCCTTCCAACCAAAATACTCCTATTCTATTCTATTCTATTCTATTCTATTCTATTCTATTCTATTCTATTCTATTCTATTCTATTCTATTCTATTCTAGACATGAAGGCATCTATTTTTCCAGAGCGAGAGAAGAGGACAGGAAGTATCTGATCTGTATATACTGTCTTCCTTTCCCATCAGAATTATTCCTTTCCCTTTTCCACTGCTCTATCCTCCCCTCCCTCCCCGCCTTTATTTCCTAACCTAAGGAGGATGCAAATTCAGCAAACTGCAAAGCTGGGATTAGTTTTGATCTTAGGCTATTCAAATAGGTTTCTAATTAAGCAAAGGTAGCTCAGTATAGCTTAGATTTCAGTTCACTACATATCTCAATAATAATCATATTATGATATGGTACTCCTGACTCCATGAGAGCAAATTTCTTTGTAGTAAATTTCTTGAGTGTTTGATCTCCACAGGATACTGTTACCTGTAGTGAGTCCAATTGCTTCATTGTACATGCTGAACATTTCCTATGCTTTTTTGGGTTGTTTGTTTTGTTTTTTTTTTCTCTTCTGTAATCAAAATTGGAGGAGGATAAATGCTAATGGAGAGCTGAGACACTGCAACTTGTCCTTAATGACCATCACATCCATTCTCACATCTCCTTCTAGAAAAGAAAAGCATGATTGCTGCACAATCCCAAGCTTGGTTATTCTGACATTAATCACACTTGTAACACTTTGTGTGCATCTAGTCTTAATAAAAGATGGTAAATGTAGAGACAGGTCCTAGTCTAAAAGCATCACTCAACGAAGCCAAATGAGAGAAGACTTATTTTGATGTCCTTTTCTGAATCCTTGTCTAGAGAGGAATATTGTCTTTTTACTAAAGAGAAACAAGAAGACAGGGCTATATAGCTTTGGGGCATGCAGTTGCAAGGTTAGCAACAGGTTCAAGGTCATTAAGAATGTTCATTATGAATGAACATGTGTCATTAAGAATGTTCATTACAAATGAACATGTGTCATTAAGAATGTTCCTATTAAAGCAGTACTGAGGTAACCCTTTTACTACTGCCTACCTTAACATGCATAGCTCCCATTTCAGTCCTCTTCGATGCTCTGAGTGGCCTTGCTCTGGTCATTGCATAGTACAAACTCAGTAGCTCCAGGGCCAACAAGTCCTGCTAAGAGTTGAAGGATTTTGCCACCACCACACTGCTATGCTGACATGGCCTGGTTACTCCAGGCCAGAGCTGGCTAACATCCAGCTGAGAGCATATGAGCAGGGAAAATGCATCTCTTCCTTCAACCTTGTGCATAGATGTAACCTTATTAGCAATCTTCTCCTTCCCATATGTCTCTCTTAAAATAGAATGCTTTGAGTTGCTACACATAAATTGTATCTAGAAGGTTATTCTATTAACATTTATTTTAGACTCCAACGACTTCAGGGAGGGGAATGTCATTTGCTATCAGTTTAAATAGTGCTTAGCAGAATGGGGCTCTGACCTGCTGTGCTCCTTATACCTGCCATATCTAGATAAATAAGCATCTCCTGGTTTAACAAATATCTGTAAATCAGCATTCTAAAACACTAATAGAAGTTGAAAAAAGCAAAATATGCTCTTTCAATAAAATGAACTGTACAGGCACCCACCTTTTTCCCCTTTAAATGGCCTATTGGATTTAGGGAAAAGGGTAATGCTTTTGTCCCTGCCTCTGCCAAAAGGATTCACTTTTCCTCTGAGCGCATTATTTTCCTTGGTCTTCCCTAGTTATGATTCATGGCTGAACATTACTAACTCAGAGAATTCAGTTTTAGGGAGAAAAGGTAAACTTTTTCTTTCCTCAATGATATGCCCGCATATCACAAGGCAGTACATTAACACTGTGGTCTGCCTAGGTTAATGAACTCTACATCTCAGTAGGGCTAATTAAACAGAAAGCAAGGGGTGAAAGGCAGTGTCTGCAGAAACCTTCATTCAGGGTAGTGTTCCAGCATCTTGGAAAGATTTCCATAAATTCTTTGTACAGGTCCAGCTGTTTGCCATACAACCCGAGGGGAGGTCCTTATTTATGAGGAGAACTCTCCACCACCGCTGATTGTAATCATGTGCAAAATGGTCTTTTCATCCCATGCTCATGAATATGTCTTTGTTAGACTAAACGAGAGCTGCTGACTCCACATCTGCCCGTAATGCATGCAACTCACCTTTTCATCTCAGCATCCATTTGGATGGCTAAAAGGAGTCTGTGCTTCGAGGGGACATTTCCATTAATATTAGGACTATGCTATGTTCTTTTGCTAAAATAGGAAGAGAATTTTTGACAAAAATATTTCCCTTTGATATCCATATAAGGCACACCACTTAATATATTCCTTCATAGAATTACACTTTCTGTAATTTATTAGAGGCTTTGCGTTATGAATTTTATATATGGAAGGCAATGAAGGGTGAGAAAACATCCAAAACTGTAGAGAAAGCAATAATTTACTATATCCTGTGGGACTCAACAGCTTGTTATAAATTCATTTTCCATGTAAATGGGCTTAAAGAAAGATTAAACTTGGTGCTGGTGCTTTAATTGTTATTCACACGAACTTCAAACAAATTTCATTCTTTGACTACTCTTTAATGCTAATGACCAGAAAAATCAATTTTCGTTTTTTTCATTCTTGCATTTGAAATAAACTTAAGCTTACTGCAGTTAAGGGATTTAGATTATTGGCATGCCTGACAAAGCATATTTTGTATACAGAGATTTAAAGAGATGACCTCCTTTTAACTAGAGGTTTCGGACTCAGTAGTCGACTAACTTATCTGAGTACTTCAGGTGATTCAGATTGCACAAAAATTAAAGAAGATACATTGAACACTTGTTCTAGTCTTATTCTTCCATCAGTGGTCTAGAAAGCTTTTAGAGAAGCCCTGCAGTGGGTTGCATGCTCTGACCTTGTTCTGTGGTCACATCAAACTCTGTTCTGTGATCCAAGATGCAGGTCTGGGTGTAAAAGTGGTACTGGGCTAAATGGTCAGAGGAGAAGATGGAGGAGGATCCGTGTATGGCATTCATCTTGCTTCCTACTGGTGTGCTGGAAAGTAGCTTGATGGTAGCACTGGAAGTAATACAAACCCACGTGTGCTGGAATTGCCCTCTTTTGCAGCCTCTACTTCCATCTCTTGCTTGATGAGCAGTCCGTGTGAGGTATATGTAGCAAATGGCAGTCAGCGTCCTCCCTGCTGTGCACCTATGAAGCAAAAACAGGACATTTGCTTAAAGGACAGCAAATGAATGCATAACCTTCACATTTAGAAACTCCTGTGTACTTCAAGGGACTGATAAAGGATAAAGGTAGATTACCTGATTTAAAAACAATTTTCCAAAGCTGCTCTTTCCAATATCTTAGTGAATTTGGAAAATGATCTTACTTGTCAGCAAAGGTAATAATACGTTAACCTGAATTATTTAGGAGAGGTAACAGGGTCAGTGAGATTTATGAAGTCAGATTTGGAAGTGAAGAAACATTGGGATCAGGGTACAGGCTTGCTCATCATCAACAAACCTTAAGTACTATTACTTTCAGTGCCCTGTCAACCAGCTGTAGCGTATCATAAAAGAAAAACTATGGGAAAAGATTGGAGCCTGCTTTTTCATGAAAGTGTCAAGGGTTTGAACATAATGTTTTGGCTTTTTTTAAGGTAATGTTAAAATTCCGAAATTGTTTACTTCTAGAAAAATTGTGACCAGAAAATAAGCGATGCTCACACTTGAAGCTTCTCAAAGCCTGGCATATGTCCCCCCGAAAGAGAATCTTCCCATAGTTTCTTTTCCTTTAAAACAGAACACTCAAGTGGCTATGTTTTTTTAATGAGTTAAAAGTTTTCTTTAGTCCAGTTGTTCTTGGATAGCAATTTT
Source organism: Ciconia boyciana (assembly GCF_034638445.1). Taxonomy (NCBI): domain Eukaryota; kingdom Metazoa; phylum Chordata; class Aves; order Ciconiiformes; family Ciconiidae; genus Ciconia; species Ciconia boyciana. The sequence goes on from NC_132937.1 coordinate 85,250,337, forward strand.
TCCAGTACGTTTCTGTTCACTTGCATGCTTCCTACTTCTAATGAGGCATATTAGAGGTCATGCAAAACTGACTGAGATGATTCATCTTCATGCCTTGATCTGTGCGGTTGCTTGAAAAGCCATGGGTGTTCAGTTACCACACTGTTGTTATGCTTAATTTATGAATTATCAGCTATATGTTCTCAGTTCCCAGATGTTGGAACAGACAGTCCATTTCAAACTACTGCCATGCAACAATGAGAAGGTTAATTACATGCACAAAATAAAGTTTTTTTCAGGTGTCAGAGCTGAAGCCATCAATGACCAAGCTCTGCACCTCCACAAACACTTGTAAGAGTACTTCACAAAGGAATTTGGCAAAGTAACGCAGGATATGTCCAGATGTTTAAGGTCACTGATGTCATCCTTATTTGTTTCACTGGCTAGACTATGTTGGCTTTCTGAATAGTAAAATATAAGTTATATACTGAAGATAATTGGCAATGATTGCCAGCTGTTGGCAATCTGTACCAGGCTAGACTCCACAATCTAATACTTAAATTGTTTTGAGTGAAGATATTTCTACAAAACCTGTTGAGATTTACAGGTGTTTACTCCATATTTATACATTACTGATAAGACAGTATTGTTACGGAGTAGTATCTTCTCAAGACCCTGTATTTCTCGACCATTACAGAGAAGGGAATGATTTAACAATGAATCTTCTCTGTCTTCCTACACAAAAAAAAATTAAAGGTTCAGATTCAAAGTCACCCTCATCCTTTAGAGACAGAGTATCACATCTTTTATATGTGGTAGCCATCCTTCATAGGATTTAAACAGCAATGTTAACAGGATTAAATCTCATGATATTACTAAATTAAAGCCTCTCAGGTTAGGTGAAAGATCCTCCCAGCTGTCAAAGTCTTCTAGAGAATACTTGGCAGAGTTTTACAGTCATTATAGAGAAAATACCAAATTACAGTCTGCCTGGGTTCAAAAGTCCCTGAGCATCACAAACATATGGAAGTCCCTTTGCAGCTCAGTTAGCTCTGAGAGGAAGTCCTTGGCCAAATGCTTGTGTAGATCTGCAGACCATCATGGTTTCTGTATCTTAACTGTGATTCTCGTACTAAATGGATACACTTGAATGATTCCCACCCCCACCCCCACCCCCCGCCCCAGAACAAGCTTTTACTATATACAAGGTCAGATTCAAAATGTACAGCTGCTCTTCCTCCTGTGCCTCCTGTAGGCTCATGTATCATTGAGTAACCAGCTGGAAATAGCTGTGTAAGCACAGAAGTAGCTGAACCATTCAGTCAGGATTCAAGGGCATAGGCAAGGGCAAGAATTTGTCTGATTAGGTCACGAGTGATGAGAGCCAAGGTTAGGTACTCTCCCATTTCATAGCCATATTGCTAACATATATTAAAATTGTGTGAAACATTTGTTTCAGCAATAAATATAGCCCTTTTGATCTGGTCTTTCCACAGCAAGACTGCCTTTTGCTCTTGGCTTTATGTAGACATGTATCTGATTTAAGCAAAAGAAAATGTTCTTTCCTCTCTTTAGGTATCTTCTTACAACGGTTTTCATAGATGGTCACATTACTTAATGAATATGCTAATGGTTAGGTCCCCAGCCTATATATGCAGGAATGATAGCAATTTATTTCTGTAAGGTGGGAGGGAGCAGTGCTGTTAACCTGCTCCCTGTAAAATGAGTCAGGTTCTGGTAAAATTAGGTCAAGACTGAAAAAAAAGAAAGGTACGATAGTAATCAGATTTATGTCATTTGAAAGTCAGAAAAATGCTTTCAAGTGTTGTTTAATCACTTTCATCTATCTGTAGGCATTTACAATACATCTTACCTTACAATAATAATTTTCTCTCAGCCCTGACAAAAAAACAGGGCATTTTTCAGATAAGCCAGAGGCTTTTTGCCTCCCAAAAATGCTGACCCATTCTAGCCATGGGGCTGAAAATTACTCACAGGGAATGACTTGGTAGGTTTGTAACAATGTCTTCTGAGATTCAGATATTATGGAGTTGATGCTTAGGTTCTTAACCTACAGTAATATGGTTCTACTGGAAAATATAGTTCTAGGAGGAACGTAAACTATGCAAATTTGATTATACAGTTTCCTGGTAACTTTATGTCTTCCTTGTTTTAAAACTATATATTTTTTAAAGCAGCGAAATACTGTATATGCTGATTACTTTCTTGTGTAAAGTATGTGTTTCAATAATAGGGAATCAAAACCATGCAGAATCCAGCCATACAAACTGAAACCTCCCATCACTGTAAAAATTATGTTAACTCTTTCTGGCTTAGACAACTTTTGTCTCATGTCCAGCCCTATTTATTATAAACAGCAGGTAGCACAAATGGGTGAGTGGATTAGGGTTTGGTGAACTAATACAAAAAAGAGGAACAGGCATGTTGTTTGTTCCAGTGCAATACTCTTTGGTTGTGTTAACTTTTAATTAACGTGTAGGTACCTTCACATGACCTCAGCTGGAAGACAAAACTCAATAATGTGAGAAAAATAGTTTCCGCAGAGTCTGACTACCCTTATTTTCCCCACTACTTGTTTCATCCTGCAGGATGCAAGCAATTCCCACTGATTTGTTGAAAAATCACAAGTCAAAACCACTGAAAGTCTATTTTATAGATCTACAAGATTCAGAGAATTCTGCAGTGCTTAATAAGCTTGCTTTTTGTTTTAGTATTAGTTTTTTTATTATACTAGTTATTAACTGAAGTTCATTCTCATAGCATTCTCTAAGCAACAGACAGCAATATTGTTTTCATAATTTAAAGTTTAATGCAATGAATGCCTATAAAATCTTTAAGCCAGTTGCTGATCAAAGCATCTTTTTTGTTTTTCCTTGTTTTTCATATTGCAAGTTAAAATGCCTGTATTTGTAAACTGTATTCACTGAAACTTCAGGATGATTTTTAGCTTAAGAAGCCCTCAGTGCTTTGTCTTGCCTATATTTAGCGGTGTCTGGCACTTCTCAGATTCAATTAACTTCAGTTCTGGTGAAATCACATTATAAGCAAAATTTGCCCTCGTAAACCCATTTTATATAAGCCATATTTTTAAAGAACTGTTTCAGCAACAATAGAGCACTCTTTGACACAAATCTATGACACAGAAGATCTTTATTTTATGAGCAATGGCTTGCTAGCATGTTATTCCTTTTTTTTCCTCTTGTGATATAAAATTACTATAAAGGCTAAATAGATCTGTAACGGACAGGAACCCTACAGATTGTTCTTCTCAGTTAATTCACATTCCCAGCATCATGACAGGTGTTTAGGAAAAGGTGGAAAATTATAATTAAATATATTGGACTAATTCTTGTTCTTATTTATATCTGTTTAACCCAATTAGTCCCGTAGAGTTTTTCTGGGCATAAATAGAAAGCAGAAATAGCTGAATATTAATTTTAACTGTCTTTCTTTATTCCAGTTGAACATCATGGGCTGAATTTTGTTGTCATATGTGACTGCTCAACTTCATAATTCTGTTGGGTTATGCAATTAAAAATAAGAAATTATTATACCACTAGGAATTAAAGATATATAATTAAAACTAAAGTTTCTTGAAACTTTTTTGCAAAATTTTGGATTGACAGTAAGAAATAACCTTTTCAATAAGCTTAAAAACCTCAATTTTCATCAAAACATTAAAATAACTTTCTGATATTCTGAAGTGAAAGCTGAAATCATATATATAAGTCTAAACAAAAGCAAAGGGGACTGGGGTTGTTCCTACCTGCTTTTCTATTTTCCATTTTAAAAATTATATAATTTTTGCTCTAGACACAGGGTACTCAAATTAGGAAGCAGAGTGAAACACAGAAAAATTTCCCACCTCTTTGCTACATTCCTAATTTTCTGCAAATGTGTTTTGTTTGAGCAAAAGATTAAATTAGACTTATGCAGACATAGGAAAGGGTAACAGCAGAAAGTACATACAGGAGCATTATCATCAGATGTGGTAAAAGCACAAAAGAAGTCAGAGGAAATGCTTCTATTGGAGTGGAAGCAGCCGAATACAATATTAAAGCTCATACACTATTAGCACGACAGGGGCAAGAGCAAATGTTGTTATCAAGACAGAAAAAATCTGGAACAAATATTGCTGTTGCAATAAATAGAAGCAAGAACAGGCATTGCCATCATGATAAGGGTGAAAGCAACAGAAGAGGCAGGGGGAAAGCACCAGTCTTGCTGAAAATGTCAGCAGTGAAAAAATCATCTTGTCTACTGCATGTTTTAGTCCTTCTACTAACAACAGAACCAAACAGCAACTCAGAGGAAATATATCATCTAAATGCTAACTACAAGAAAGTGTGTCGTCATGCGAAACCAGCTACAGTGAATGTAAAAATCCATCCTAACACTTTCATCTTTGTGAGCATTATTCAAAGTCTTCTGAAACCAAACAGAATCCTTTTGCATATTGATTAAATAGATTTTGAAGAAGGAAAAGATCCAACCATAATAAAATCCTACAAGTCCAGTGCTGCAATAAGCCTTTCCTATTGTAACTTTGGGTTAGGTATCCCTCACTCTTACATCCAGAGGCTGCTGGAAAACTCCAACACTGGAGATGTTCAGGGGGAAGAAAAGTAATTTTCAGCCTACACTGGATCTACCCTAGGTTGTCTTAAGCAGGATCTAGCAGCTGGAGAGGAGGCAAGGTCTGATGCTTGCCTAGGACCCTGGAAGCTCAGGATATATGAAGGATTGGGAAAAGATGCCTATTCTGATGATTAATATCGATCATGTTTGTGTGAGCTGGGGAGACATAAGATAGAAGGTGCAAGGAATGAAAAAGCAATTGCTAACACCTTCTTTTTTAAATGTCCTGTGCCTTAACCCCAGACATCAGGAACAGTCTGAGCTCCATCTAGACCTCTGGTGCAATGGCTAATACAGGCTGAATGAGTCCTTTGACATTGGGGATTAACCATCTGAGGGTCTGGGATGTGTACACAACCCGAAAGAAGCAATTCAGATAAGTACTCTGTAGCATCTGTTTTCTTCATGAGGAGGTTCTCTAGAATAGCTAGTCTCCTGAATTGCTCATTTATCATTGAAATGATGTACTATTTGAGGTTATCTATATAATAGAATTACAATTCTGCTGTGCATTGGGACTCTTTATTGGCTTTCTGGTTAAAAGAGTAACTGTATGAAATATAAACTTTAATATTTGGGCTATAAAAATTGTGAAATGTCCTTTCCTCTCCTTGTGTTCATTAAGCCTCCAGAGAAACTTTCAAAGCTCGTTAGTTTATTTCAGCTTGGGTTTCTCATCTGAATCTCAAACATCAAGAAATGAGATTTAATGACTTTAGAGGTCGTGACTTTTTTGTCACATACAGTGTCTTCATTTGGTGACCTGTTTCATTATGACCACAACTTTATTACTTGTTTATTCCCCAAACACTCAAAGTTAGAATAGTCTATTTCTCATTTTCAACCTTATAATACAGCATTTTTTATTAATCATTATGAAATTAAGGCATAAGCTATTTAAGTAGTTTGTTGAAGTTCACAGTATTAAAGGCATGTTATAGTATGGGATCCAGTTTACAGTTTAAAACTATCTTTGTTTCACAATCAAAACTATACTCACTTTGCTTACAGTCCTTTCTGTTGGAAAAGTGCATCAGGCTAGTATATAATCTAACAACCAGGTACCTGCATTAGAAAATAAGGAAACCATAACAAAGTGTCTATTTTTTCAGGTACTTAAAAACAAACAAAAAAAACTTCTAGAGACTCCTTGGTGAGGGAGTCTATCAAAAGGTAGCCTTTTGTCAGTAATTATGGCAGATACATTAGATAATTTCCCCTGCCCCTCCTTATTTAGGTATTGGTAAAATGCACATCAGCAAAAGATTGGTCTTCAAAAGTGGTTATAATATTAATAAGCAAAATGTATTTTGCCTGTTTCCAGGTATTTTGGAGAGACCTGTATTTGGCAGTGTCCTGTGTCTCACAGAGGCTCTACTTCAGCCCCATAGCTAGTGAGAGCAAGTAAATCCAAGCCTACTCTAATGATTACCCAGAGTTTTATGTACTTTGGATTCCCCCAGGTGACCTTGCCCCACACAATAGTGCAGCATCTCTGGGGTGGACCCTACTTACAGTCATCAGCTGTCTTGGATCCTTATCATCAGGAGCAAGTTTTTGCTCACACTTCACGGCTAGAGTACTGGGTTGTAATGTACATCATGTACATATTTTACCATTGACCCAATAAGACCACAGAAAAATTTAGGTTGAAAGGGGCTTCTGGAGGTCAGCTAATCTGTCTAAAAAGCAAGGTTAACATCGCAGTTACATCAGGCTGCTCAGGGCTGTGTCCCATCAAGTTTTGGAGATTTGCATGGGTGGAGATGCCACAGCATCTCTGGGCAACCTGTACCTGTGCTTAGCTACTTTCATTGTGCATGAATTTTCCTTAAATACAGCCAGAATATCCCCTCCTATAAACCAAGTCTGTTGCCTCTGGTCCTTATGCTTTGCAGCTTTGAGAAGAATCGGGCTCCCTCTTCTCTATAAGCCCCACTTACCCCAAATTTATGTAGAGGAAGGCTGTAATTAGCTTGGTTCTAGCATTTTTCTTTCTGGGCCAAACAAACGCAGCTCCCTTATCCTCTCCTCAAATGTCATGTACCCCAGACTCCTAACCAACTCTATGGCCCTTCACTGGACTCACTCCAGTTTGTCTGCACTAGGAAATCTAAAACTGAACACAAATATTCCAGAAGTAACCTCATCAATGTCTAGTAGAGGGAAATAATCACTTGCCAAACCTGTACCAGTGCATGGGGTTGCTCCATCCTAGGTCAGTAATTTCCCTGTGATCATGAACTTTACATGGTTCCTGTTCGCCCATTCCTTCAATTTATTGCGGTCCTACAGGTAAATTACTTTTATGTCCAGTGTTATCAACGCTTCTCCCCTCCCACAATTTGGCATCAACTGGATGATATCACATTCCTGTAAAGGTCATTGAGGAAGATGTTCAACAGTTTGAAACCTTGAGCAACATCGCTCACAATCACCTGCAAGCTACATTACTCTCTAGGCTCAAATGTTCAACCACATTTTTGCTCACTTGGAACACTGTATCTCTTTGAAATGATTGCCATAATACTGTATTGAAACCCTTGGTAAAGTCAAGATAAATGACATTCTTTGCTCTTCACTTTTTCATAAAGCTGTAACCAATTCAACTTTAAACCAGGCTGATCAAGCACTGTATGTCCTTGGTAAATTTAGTCTAGCTGTTCCAAATTGCCTTCTTGTCCTTTTGTGTTTGGAGGTGGCTTCTGTGAGGACTTATTTCCTGATTTTCCTAGGGACAGAGGTTAAACTGAGACTGACTGGCCTGTGGTTTCCCCAGATCCTTCTCTAACATTTGCCTTTTTCCACTCATGTGGGATTTCTGCTGATCACACAACTCTTCAAAGACGATAGAGAGTAGCCTTACAGTGAATTGGCCAGCTCTGTCAACACCACTGGATGCATTCTGCAGGTGCATCTACCTATAAACAGAAGCCTAAAAAAGCAAGAAAATGTACATTCTGTTTACCGTCCTCCAAAAGGCAAAAACGTGAGCATCATTAATGTCAAAATTTACCGAACTTAGCTATAGGCAAGGAAGATTGCATCTTCCAGTACAGCTTTCCCTATTATCAATCATCCATCTATGCAGGACAAACAAGCCAGATACTTCCTTCTTCACTGCCAGCCATTGCTCTATTTGCATAATTCTATATACATTCAAAGGGGCAGATGCTGAAAAAATTCCACTCTCATCATTTCCCTACTTTATTAGTCCAGTAATAATTTAAGTTTCAACTTCTTGTTATTTTTTTAACTTTGATTATTCATGGGAAGGTCTTATGGTGCTATTAATTTATCCTCCTTTTCGTCAGTGAAGCAAGACTCATAAGGCTGTGAAACTTGTGCTTGCCCAATTATACAGGCTAGCAGCAGCAGCTAACACAGCCATGTGTGTTTTGGACCCCAGATCCCACAGGCTGAGCCACAGCTGGCTTTTTTTGTTTAGTGAGAAGGGCTGTTCAGGCTTTACACACTCTAGGACAAGAGAATGAGAATAGTGTTTCAGATGGCCAGGAATAGCTCCTGAAGGAGGAGAAGTCTAACTGCCTGAGTTCATTACAATTGACTAGTTCCCTTATAAACAAGATATTTTTGATTTACTTGAACTGCAGTTGAAACTCTCAAGGGAAAGCAAGGTTATAATAAGGAAGACATTTTATTTTAAAATAAGCTAATTAATGCAATAGCTTCCTGGACAACAGCTGGAAAATGACATTTTAAAAACAGTGTGATTCTTAAAAGGATAAAATGCTTATGAGTAAAACTTTTTGGTAATATAGTCTTCCAGGGGCTTTATTAATATGTGGATAAACCTCCAGCTGGGTCCTTAGTCTCTGAAAATTGACGCGAACACAACTTATTAAAAGTTGTAGTGAAGGATACTATTTTAAATAAGGTTCGAAAATTGTCAGAGTTTTTGGAATCTCAAACTGAGCTTCAGGCAGAGATAAGGGTTATGATAAAGTGTTTTGTAAAATGTTTTAATATTTACTTAAGTAAGTCTGCTGTATAATTCTTTGTTTTTACTGAACAGATTGAATTAATATCTCCCTAAAAACTGTATAAGCTGTCTAGAGTTGAACTAGACAGTGTTTTTTTGTTTAGACCACTATTATTAGTAGCTTCTCGTGCATAACAACCAGTAGAACAAGTCAAGAGCCCCAAATATTTAACATAATGAGCTAGCTGTCTGCTACTAGTTTCAAATTCTCACTTTTCATCGTATTCAATATTTGAAAGTGGGTTCCAATGTGCTAGTAACCGTGGATAAACACTATCTTTCTTTTCCTAACAGATAATGAAACAATTTGCTCTGCTTCTGCTGACTCTACAGTCAGGCTTGCAACTGCCTTCCAGCATCATCATAGGGTTAAAGCTCATGGTAGAAACCCTGTGCTGCTATCACAGCTTGATTTCACTTTCTTAAAAAGAGCTTTCCATACTTTCCTATCAAAATATGAAGCTAGCTTTTTTAAAAAACAACTGTATCTACCTTAATGTTGAGGCACAACAGAGTAGTGGTATTAGAATCCAAGATCTCTGAAGTCCACAGTGGTGACAGCTAAGCAGTGTATTTCCATTCTTTAAAAGTAAATCTGAGATAGCTGCATTAAAAAAAAAAAAGAGCCAAAAGTTGTTTAGACAAGTGAGTTTGCTAACCTACAAATGTTTCATCATAGCCAAACCCTCTTGATCTAAGAAAACAAGTAGATTTCCTTTGGGTCACTTAAAAATGTTTTATCCTTCTTTGCTTCTTTTTTTTTTTAACTGACTTAATCAGAAAATATTTCAATCAAAAAGTGAAACCAAACAAAAAGACCTCTCAAACCAAATACAGTCCCGAAGTGACTGGGATTTGTCAAGCTCCCAACATAATTCAGGATCTTTGGTCATGTCAAAGTTAGGTTAATAACTTGGAAAAAAATCCACTATCCTCAAAATTTTAAAGATATTACCTGGAACAATGGGCTTATCTCTTATGATAAACTGATATAATAACTCAGAAAATATAATCTGACCCATTTAAATATTGATCTTTTTCCCTGGAACATTTGCAAGTGTAAAATAATATTTATTCTTTTGAGACTTTGCTGAAAAGGGATTAAAAATCTGTATTTAAAAAAATCTATTTTTGATCTGTCTATGAAAATGAAGTCCCCATCCCTTCTACTTCGTCAGTGATAAGGACTTTTTTCACTGTGCCCGGAAGACCATAACAACTCTATTGGTTGCATAAACATGCATCTCAATGAGCTTTTCAAATGTAGATTATAAGTTCCACGATGAAAAAAGATTCCTGCCTAATAACATCTTGCCAAGCCATTAAACATCCTGTGAAAATAACACTGAGAAAAGTCACAAAGTATATATAATCTCAGTAATATCAGTAATTATTAAGTTCTATCTCTCCATCTACTTAAGATGTATTCCTGAAGAATATTCATATACACATATGCATGTATTTCAGGAAGGCAGAGTCTTTTAAGGAAGCTATCACAGCTCCTCTCCCCCTTACCTTTCTGCCTTATATTTCTTTTGTTTTGACAGCCTAGTGGCAGACAAAGTGATAGTGTTTGGCTGCCAAGTGATTGGCCCCATGGCCATGGTCAGTACAATGCAGCCTTGATCCTTCCAGGGCTTCCAGAGGACCTTCCAGAGCCTTTGGTCCTCTCTCAATGCGAGTTTCTTCCCCTTGGCTGCTCTCTCCTATGTGGTTCCCATGATTCCTACCAAATCTGCTGTCATGCAGAGACCTGCAGCCTTTACAGGTACTCCGCAGGGGTACCCACAAGGATGTAGCCTTTTCTTGTGTTAGATGAAGGTCTGTAGCACAGTGGACATGGGTCTGATGTCTCATGTTGCCCTGTTTGACCTGGGATCATCATTACTCAGACCAAAGCTTCTCAAAGGCAGTTTGAGGCTTTATCGCTAGGCCACTGGAACAGCTACCCTTAAAATTTCAAATCTCAATTCCTAACTGACTTGCAAATCCTCACAAACCATGTTTCAACCCAAATGAAATTTAATGGCTGTTATAATCCCCAGGCAAACAGGATTGATAAGACTGTGTCAGCATCTCTTTTTCCCTTAACTGTAAGATTTTTTTCACTAATAGATAGTGGGTTTTTATTTCATCTTTACCAACCATTTCAGCTGGTTGCTTTTTGATATATAAATTAGAGACAACTCTAAAAATTTATTTTTATTTTGCTGTATGTCTATTTCTTAGGAATAAAATACAAATGTAAGTAATGCTGGAGTACTTAAGGTTTGGTTCATTGAGGCATTAAATGCTCTAAAAAGTGAGTGACCTTCAAAGCTTTTTGTGTAGGAAAATTACTCTTTGCTTTTGTGCACACATATCAAGAGAAAATGAGTTGCTAATCTGGACTTCCTAGCATAATCATCTACATCAAATATCTGGTTATGCTTTTTGGGTGACAGCTCTTCTACTTCCATTATTGAATGGCCAAATAACGTGACCTGTATTGAAAGAGAGAAAAAAGGACTGTCTCCTCAGCTGCTGGCAATTGGTTTGGATCCAGTAAAATAAATGCACATGCACTCACATACACCAATCAGGATTGGCCCCTAGTACCAGATGAAGGAGAGAATAATATGATTTCACAGATCTGTTTACTGAATCATATTTTGGAGTGGCTGTTCAGTTAACATCAGTACCTATTTTATTGGTAGGACAGAAATTATTCAAAAGATTGGAGGTGAGTAAGATGTTTTGAGAAGGCAGAATTCTATTCTTGGAAGTTGGGAACAAGGTACACCTTGTCATCTAGAAAACAATGAAAAACAAATCAGCCCAACCTTTTCTTGTCCAGCAATATTCAAGCATATTGTAATTGTTTTTCTTGCGTCTTTGAAATTTTTCAGCTATGCAAATATTTTGCTTTCAAAGAAGAAAATTATTTTTGACCATGTTTGTATGTTGTGTGGATGATGACCAAGTTAGCTAAGACATTCTTACTTTCTATATATGTACATGAAGCCAAACAGATCGCATGTATTTCTGTGGTGGAATTAGGATTAATTTAATCAAATGAGTGGATGTTAGTAGTACTTCACACTTTTTATCGATGCAGCCATAGAAAACATAGATGATGGCAGTGCCTACAGTGCCTTTCTCTCCCTCTTCCTCTCCCTGTTTCCCTCTCATATGTAGTATACTTCTTTGCAAAACCATATTGAAAGAGAGCGTTTTGGGCCTGCTAGAAGGTCTGCTTACTGTTCAGAGCACCCAAATGTTTCTTGCAAACATGGCAGGACAATAGCAGCTGTGTAACCAGAACACTGAAGGCTTTCTTGTCCTCTTTATTTGTTTCTTCACACACTGTAATAACCTGATCATGTGTGGTTTTCATGACAATGTCCATAAGGTGATGACCAGGTTAGCTGTAGAAAGCAAGATTTGCACCCTTTTTTACTACTTGCTGGAAGCTCTCAGAGGAGCATGAAGAGAAAGAATGGCCTTCTACTTTACCAGATTAGTCAAGATTTACAAACCATATTTGCATTGCTATTAAATTTACTTCTTAGTGAAGTAATGTTTTTTAAATGCATCATATTTATGCATATTTTGATGTAGATATGAAGAATCAGTTTATAAATTGAGATACAAACATCTTATTGAATAGAAGTAATTGTGATGAAGTAACTGTTTCCAATTATATTTTGATCTATTTAGAATTTCTACTAAAATAGCTCAAACTAGTCACTCACAAATACATATTTAAAAAAAAAAAACAAACCTGAGATAGGCCAAACATCATCTGTATTCATTTCTGAATCAAGTACCAGTGGTGAATATATGTCTTACTCTGGGCCTAACTGCAAATGACATGGGTTTGTCATAACCCCACCCTAAGATGAAGGTGGTTGTCATCACAATTATCCATGTAGTATCTTTTCTGGAAAATCTGATAAACTTTTACCTTAAACTGACTCAGGTTTTTACAATATACCAGATGTGTTGCTAAAGCAAGGTGTTATTCATTTGTTTTCTCCCCAACCTCTGTGGTTACAGAAATGTTGAACTTCTACAGAAATACTCCTCCTTTGATTAATTTTGATCATATGCACTCTGGTTTTTATTGTCCTGGTTAAAAATGGAATGGAATATGATAACTAGAAAACCATTTTCCCCTCAGGTTTCCAGCAAGCAAAAATCTGAGGGCAAGTAAAAATTTCATAAGCAGTACAAGTTTATTTGAAACTTGCAGGGGAGATCATAGCACACCAGCTCCTCAGAGTCCCATGCTAAAGCCTGGGCAAACTGAAGGCTTGGATGCCATGCAAAGATGGAAATAATGATTTTACTCATATGGACTGCATATTGTGGAGTAAAAAACTATTGTGTCTTGGTTGATCCACAGGAATTGTCTATGTACCTACTCTAATTTTTCAGCAAACACTAGATAATTCAAATTGGATTAACCCTAAAAGACAAACTAGTTTTTTTCCTAATTTAATTATCAGCCATGCTGGCTTTTGGGGCTCTGCTGGATGAGCTCAGGAAAATCCCTTGCATTAAAATCAGAAAGCTGCCTGTTCCTTTAAAAGGATGTCAAGGCAGAGACCACTTGGCAAATCATGGTACATTTTAGTGGAATGGGGCAGCAATTGCTTCAAACATCCAGTTTTGTTCCACAGCATATTGCAGCCAGAACTCAAAAGACAGTGGAAGCTGAACAAGAATGTCTGAGACATGACCTTTCAGTAAATTTTGCAGAGGGGCTGATAAAAATGCAGCAGGAGTGGATAAGAAAATATCTGAGATGTTCTTTAAACTCAGTAACTATTATTTTCAGCAGATAGGGACACCATTATATTGTCTTTCACTAAGACATGGTATATGAATGGCATCAGTTGCCTATAGGTCTCTCATGAACCAGGAGAGGCTCTGATCAGACTATTGGATTTTTGGATCACACCTCCTTTAAGGGTGTTTCCGTACAATTTCTGATGACTGCACAGAGCATAGATGTGCAGGATGTTTATGTACTGGGGAGTAAATTATAGAATAGTTTCAAGTTCTTTTTGAAGTCTGCCATAGTGGTTCAGGTTCACATGAAGTAAGGGAACAGTTTTTCTCAGTGTTTGATGCTCATTTGCAAAGCAGATTGTGGATGGGCTGTTAGGCAGACTGCTGACCAGTCTCCCGACTGCCAGAGCCTGCCGTGGTGGGAGCTAATGACAAATTCTTATGCTGGAATACACCTGCAGCACACACTGTGAGGTATCCGTTCTTTTTCACACCATTTATTCCTTTTTCTGCCTGTCCTTCATGGATGCTCAAATCACTACTTCCTCTTTGTCTGATGTTAAATACTAAAAAAATCTCTCCCTGGGCCAAATGTGAGGAAGGAGCATTTGAAAGCTACTGTGTTGAGGGTCGAAGCTGGGATGCAGCAAAAAAACTCACGAGATACTTCATTCTTCATCCTTTAGCAGAGTTTGGACTTGACTAAGTGTAATTGGTCCTTGTGGGCTGTGTCTTCATTGGTTATTCAGTTTAGAGTAGAAATGTGGTTTTGAAACAAATTTCCCAATGTTTCAACCTACCATGTGTTGGTTTAGCACACATGGACTAGAATCCTTCCACAGGAAAATGTTTTAGAGAGGGCTTAGCATTGCTGTGATTTTCCTGTCTAAAAAGTGATGCTAAGCCCTCTCTAAAAAAATTGAGAGTTATTACTTTCTGTCTTACCTTTATCAAAAGAGTGTCAAACAGAAGAATGCTGTGGTGGGCACAACAGCATGTATTCACAACCTGGAGATGATTAACAAAATAGTTGATATTAGACTTTAAAGGCAGTTGACCTGTAACAACTGTAAAAATATGCGTGAGATAGATGTGTGTGGCAGGAGTATGCAAGCATAATCACTCATAAGGTGTGATTTTGATACCTTTTACATCATCTGGGATGGTTCTAGATGGTATTTACTGATATTATCTACCTAACCTTAGTGTATTTAAAGGAGAGACTGACCTTGTTTGACTTATGAGAGAAGGCGGTCCATGGTGTGAAAATAGAGAATATATAAAGGCTTTATTTCCTTTCCAAAGAGCAAATGAATAGGTCAACATAGTGGCTGTTTAGAAGACAATCTCTTACATAATTCTTCTTGCTGTAACAACATTGCTTTGCCCTAGAAAAGATGTCTAGGATATAGTCTATCAAGTTTAAAAGTGTTTTTACGCATACCATGACAGCACATACTAGCATTATAATTGCTTCAGGGCTTTTCAGAACTGCTATGGAAAATAATGCTTCACTGAATGAATATTTCAATGAAAATCTCCCTTCCAGTGAAGTAGGCCCTGGCACAAAACAAACAGAGATCTTGTGCAGACGTACGTATGGGGTATGCAGGAACATTAGCAGAGGTGCACTTTCAGTTGCTATCAGCACCTTGTCAACTGCTTGGAATAAAAGAGACACTCTGCTACATGGTGATCTCCTTTCCATTTCCAACTTATAAAATCATAGACTATCTTTTTTCCTTGTTAAAACATAAGCTGTATGAGAGAGATATAAGATAAATTAACTGAGAAGAATTTGCAGGCAATATGTAAAAAGGTAATACATAACTGGTTACTGAAATGACAGAAATTTATCAAATTTTCCTAATAGAATTAGTTCAAAATATACCAATTTTTTCACATACAGGACTTCTTTTTTAATGGGGGATGAATCCCAAGAACCTGAGCCAAAGACAGGGTGATTTCTTGGCTTTGAATGGGAACTCTACTGAAATGCATTTACTTTTTACTCATCTATGACTGATTATAAAAAGAGTTCTTTTAGGTGCAATGTGAAGACAAGGAAAGTACAGCGGGACTAGGAGATGCGTTTTGCAAAAAGCAATTTGATGTACTCTTGGTTTTAAAGGAGAAAATGTCTTCTAATTCACGTCAGAGAAGGGGAAGAGCATCTTCGGTCATAGGCTTGCCAAGCTGGTAAAGAGGGCTTTAAACTAAAGTTGACGGGGGAAGGGAACCTCAATCCATCCCACTCCTAGCAGTTTGATGCCAGTGCCAGCATTAGATGCCCAGAATCTGGAGAAAGATCACAGGTCAGCAGGAGAGCACCTGAAGAAAGAAATTCTTCACAAAGAAACAAAGAAATTCCAGTGAAGGAAGAAATTCTTCACTATGAGTGTGGTGAGGCACTGGAACAGGTTGCTCTGAGAAGCTGTGGATGCCTGTCCTGGTTTCGGCTGGGATAGAATTACTTTTCTGCCTAGTAGCAGTATAGTGCTGTGTTTTGAATTTAGTATGAGAATAATGTTGATAGCACAGTGATGTTTTAGTTGTTGCTAAGCACAAAGAAATTCCAGTCACTCCAGCCAGTAAGTCAGCTTCACTCGGGGCCCAACTTAAATGCCTCTACAAAAACGCATATAGCATGTGCAATAAACAAGAGGAGTTAGAGACGTGCACAAGCCTGCAGGGCTATGATCTTATTGGCATCATGGAGATGTGGTGGGATGGCTCCTATGATTGGAGTGTTGGAATGGAAGGATATGGGTTCTTTAGGAAGGACAGGCAGGGGAGACGAGGAGGGGGTGTTGCCTTCTATGTCAATGAGCAGCTGGAGTGCATGGAGCTCTGCCTGGGGATGGATGAGGAGCCAACTGAGAGCTTATGGGTCAAGATTAAAGGGAGGTGACATTGTAGGGGGCATCTGCTACAGGCCACCCAACCAGGAAGTCTGAGCAGATGAGGCCCTCTATAGACAGATAGGAGCAGCCTCACATTCACAAGTCCTGGTCCTCATGGGGGACTTCAACCATGCCGATATGTGTTGGAGGGACAACACAACAGGGCATAAGCAATCTGGGAGGTTCCTGGAATGCAATGATGATAACTTCCTTCCCTAAGTGATGGAGGAGCCAACGAGGAGAGGTGCTATGCTGGATGATATTCTCACCAACAAGGAAGGTCTGGTGGGGAGTGTGAAGCTCAAGGCCAGCCTTGGCTGCAGCGACCATGACATGGTGGAGTTCAAGATCCTCAGGGCACCGAGGAGGGTGCACAGCAAGCTCACTACCCCGGATTTCAGGAGAGCAGACTTTGTCCTCTTGACGGATCTGCTTGGTAGAATACCATGGGATAAAGCCCTGGAGAGAAGAGGGGCCCAAGAAAGCTGGTTAATACTCAAGCATCACGTCCTCCCAGCTCAGCAGTGATACATCCCAACAAAGAGGAAGGCAGGCAAAAACACCAGGAGGCCTGCATGGATGAACAAGGAGCTTCTGGACAAACTCAAACACAAAAAGGAAGCCTACAGATGGTGGAAGCAAGGACAGGTAGCCTGGGAGGAATACAGAGAAATTGTCTGAGCAGCCAAGGATCAGGTTAGGAAAGTTAAAGCCCTGATTGATAGAATTAAATCTGGCCAGGGACATCAAGCGCAAGAAGAAAAGCTTCTATAGGTACATTGGTGATAAAAGGAAGACTAGGGAAAATGTGGGCTCTCTTCAGAAGGAAATGGGAGACCTGGTTACCTGGGATATAGAGAAGGCTGAGGTACTCAACAACTTTTTTGCCTCAGTTTTCACCGGCAAGTGCTCAAGCCACGCCACCCAAGTCGCAGAAAGCAAAGGCACAGACCAGGAGAATGAAGGACTATACATTGTAGGAGATCAGGTTCGAGACCATCTAAGGAACCTGAAGGTGCACAAGTCCATGGGACCTGATGAGATGCATTCATGGGTCCTGAGGCAACTGGCAGATGATGATGCCACTATCCATCCTATCTGAGAAGTCGTGGCAGCCTGGTGAAGTTCCCACTGACTGGAAAAGGGGAAACATAACCCCCAATTTTAAAAAGGAAAAAAAGGAAGACCCAGGGAGCTACAGGCCAGTCAGTCTCACCTCTGTGACTGGCAAGATCATGGAGCAGATCCTCCTGGAAACCGTACTAAGGTACATGGATAACAAGGAGGTGAATGGTGACAGCCAACATGGCTTCACTAAGGGCAAATCATACCTGACAAATTTGGTAGCCTTCTGCGACGGAGTTACAGTGTTGCTGGATAAGGGAAGAGCAACTGACGTCATCTACCTGGACTTGTGCAAAGCATTTGGCACTTTCCCACATGACATCCTTGTCTCTGAATTGGAGAGACATCGATTTGATGGATGGACCACTTGGTGGATAAGGAATTGGCTGGATGGTTGCACTCAAAGAGTTGTGGTCAATGGCTTGATGTCCAAGTGGAGACCAGTGACAAGTAGCGTTCCTCAGGGGTTGGTATTGGGACCAGTGTTGTTTAACATTTTTGTCAGCAACATGGACAGTGGGATTCAGTGCACCCTCAGCAAGTTTGCTGATGACACCAAGCTGTGTGGTGCAGTTGACACACTAGAGGGAAGGGATGCCATCCAGAGGGACTTTGACAGGCATGAAGGGTGGGCCCATGCAAACCTCATGAAGTTCAACAAGGCCAAGTGCAAGGTCCTGCACACGGGTTGGGGCAGTCCCAAGCACAAATACAGGCTGGGTGGAGAATGGTTTGACAGCAGCCCTGAGGAGAAGGACATGGGGGTGTTGGTTGATGAGAAGCTCAGTGTGACCCAGCAATGTGCACTTGCAGCTCAGAAAGCCAACTGTACCCTGGGCTGCATCAAAAGAAGCGTGACCAGCAGGTTGAGGGAGGTGATTCTCCCCGTCCACTCTGCTCTCATGAGACTCCACCAGGAGTACTGCATTCAGCTCTGGGGTCCCCAACATAAGAAGGACCTGTTGGAGCAAGCCCAGAGGAGGGCCACAAAGATGATCAGAGGACTGGAGCAACTTTCCCATGAAGAAAGGCTGAGAGAGTTGGGGTTGTTCAACCTGGAGAAGAGAAGGGTCTGGGGAGACCTTATAGCAGCCTTCCAGTACCTGAAGGGGGCCTACAAGAAAGCTGGAGAGGGAATTTTTACAAGGGCATGCAGTGATAGGGCAAGGGGTAATGGCTTTAAACTGAAAGAGGGTAGGTTTAGGTTAGACATAAGGAAGAAATTCTTCACTATGAGGGTGGTGAGGCACTGGAATAGGTTGCTCTGAGAAGCTGTGGATGCCTGTCCTGGTTTCGGCTGGGATAGAGTTAATTTTCTGCCTAGTAGCAGTATAGTGCTGTGTTTTGAATTTAGTATGAGAATAATGTTGATAGCACAGTGATGTTTTAGTTGTTGCTAAGCAGTGCTTACACTGGTCAAGGACTTCCCATGCTCTGCCAGCTGCACAAGAAGATGGGAGGGGGCACAGCCAGGACAGCTAACCCAAACCAACCAAAGGACTATTCCATACCATACAATGTCATGCTCAGTATATAAAGCTGGGGGGAGTTGATTAGGGGGCAGTGATTGCTGCTTGGGGACTGGCTGGGCATTGGTTGGTGGGTGGTGAGCGGTTGTGTCGCTACTTTTTTTCCTGGGCTTTGTTCCTCTCTCACTCTCTTGTTGTTTTCCTTTTCATTATATTTTTAAAATCAATTATTAAACTGTTTTTATCTCAACCTCTGAGTTTTCTTACTTTTGCTCTTCTGATTCTCTTCCCCATCCCACCTGGGGGGGTGGGTGAGCAAGTGGCTGTGTGGTACTTAATTGCCAACTGGGGCTAAACCATGACAATGCCTCATCCCTGGAAGTGTTCAAGGCCAGGTTGGATGGGACTTTGAGTAACCTGATCTCGTGAAAGACATCCCTGCCTATGGCAGGGGGGCTGGACTAGAAGGTCTTCGAAGCTGCCTTACAACCCAAACGATTCTATGATTCTATGATATAGCTACTTACCCAGGTTTATCACCTTATATATATTCTTATGAGGACTTGCATATTCGAATAAATTGCCCAAGGCAACATTACCATTTTTATAGAGAAAAATCAAATATTAATAACACAGCTGATGAGATACTCATGCTCCCTTAGGAGTCCCACAGGATCCAGGGGAGACTTGCAGGATCCAAATGAGTCACCATCCATAAGGGTTCTCTACTGTAAAGCCATTTAAGTAATTACAAAATTTAACAAAGCAAAGCAAAATAATATTCGTCCCCCAAATAATGGAAAACATTAAGGTCTGCAGGGTGCACAGGTCTGCTTAGACCCATGGCCCAGATTCTCACAATATGTTTGTGGTAATTAGAGTATCTTATTAAAACTAATTCCCCTCCAGATCTCCCACAGAAATCCTCCAAGCAATATCTGCAGTCTTGCCAAAGCAAATTCCTAAATTATATCATTCTCTGTTGGGCAAGCCCCTACAGGTATTATTTGAACAGTGTTGAAGAATCCTACAAATGAAATGGAAATGTGTTAATACTTTAAAGCTCATCGGGTTCAGAAATCAGTAACTTCAGTTTCTCACTTGGTTTCTCGAACGCCCCCTTCAGACTCTAGCATGCTTTCTCAATGTTACTTATCTGCCATGATGTATCGAGTTTTACAGTTTTCCTTTCTTTAATTGCCAGCTTTTCAGTATTTATTTTATTATTCTTTCTTGTACATAGACCTTTCATTTTGGCTCATTTCACTTTTGTGTAATGGATATTTCCTGCTGCTCCATCTGTCTGTTGCATTTCTTTCCTGACAGTGTAACACGGAGGCGAGTTTTGACATACCCGTGTACACTGATTAAGAGCTTGAATAGCTCCTGGCTGACCATTGCCGGGTCAGCCAGGAAGGGAGCTGTGGAGGGATGCTGATGGGTGCCCATCCTGCTGACCGTCCCCACTGGCCTGGGAGAGGGTGCACTGCGGTTCACAGATGCCCTGGCAGGGATTGCACTCTCAACAGCCCCAATCCCAGCTGGCTGAAAGGAACCATGGTATTACCTAAGGCCTTGTCCAGATGCTGTCTGGAGAGGTCATTAAAGTAACAATCCCTGTTATCATACTTTCCAAGCCAAAACCTATTAACACAAGCCACATACATAAATGAATGATGTGAATACAACCCACACTCACATGGCCTGTACTACTTGGGTAACAGAAGGTCCCAGCAGTGCTCACCTAAGGACCAGCCCATGCCCAGAGGGTATCTTCCAACCCTTGCTAAGTGGTCTTCATTCCCTGTTCTTCCTAAAAGTGCAGTCTTACAAGGGGAAGGAGAGAAGACAGTTCTTAAGCCCTAAATGAACATTTTCCTCCCATCCACCTCTTTTTCTGGTTCTCTAATGTACTGAAATATTTCTAACTTACACTTAGATCACTTCCACCTAGCTTCACATGTTTGTTCTGCAATATAATATCTTTCCCACCAGTACCAATAACTGGCACCAGCAACACACTGGTTTGTGTCCAGCTTAAAATTAGTAAGTGCCCCATTTGTTTTCAGGCTGTCTGTCTGATTTCCTCTGGTTGTAATCTTGTCCATTGGTCTATGGAGAAATCATCACACCTGGCTGCTGGCCATGCCCTCTCTCTCCGTGCTCTGCCAACTTCAGCAAATGTTTGCAAATTGCCCTAATCCCTCAGATCTCCTCCATTTTTTTCCAAGGAGATGGAAATTATTTTTGATTGTACTGCCTGATATCTTTTTTCCCCATCTAAAGCTCAACCACAAACTCTGCCTGTCTGCTGTCCACAGTGAGTTTCCTTTCTTGCAGCATTTAGGGATGTCATCTTAATCAATGTCACAATACAATCACCTTCCAGAAACTTCTGTTTGCGCTGAGTGACTTTTCACTGGAAAACTAATTGTTTTGTTGAGCTTTAATTCTGGTTCCTGCAGAATTCAGTATTTGAAACCGTGTTCATTCGTTTTTAAGACTGTCGTGAAATCAGCTCAGGTTTAAGGATTTGTTTCTTTCCTGCCTTTTCCCACCCTCTCTGCACCTCCCAGCTTGTCTAAGGAACTAGCTCCCAGCTTTGATTACTTAAACCAGTGATCAAACACTACCACAGTCACGGCAGTGGATATTTCTCTATGTCCACGGAGGCACTGTGCCTATTTTGGTTAGATGCTTTTGGGAAGATGCAGTCAATGCCCCCTACAGCTATAGCTTAGTACACACACAGAGAGCACAACTACCAACTCCAACGACAACTGAGGTAGCAAAACCAGTAGGTAGATTCTATTCACACTCAAAACAATAGAAGCTAAGTGTAACTTCAGTTGTTTACTGGAGTCTCCAGGGTACAAACTGGAGAAGAATCTTTGTAAGACTACCTGTAACTGTACTTGCAGATTGTTTAAAAGAAGTAGAATGATGAGCATCCTTTTTGTGTGGTTTGTATTTGTAGGCCACAGAAAATCAATAACAATACTATAATAGCAAATATAACTTTGCACCCTGGGTTGATATGAATACCATTTGACTGGATTAATTTGTTTGGCCTAAAGTTTATTCATTGTTTATATAATGTTTTGAGGCAGAGAATGGAAATTATATTCATGGGACAGAATCCTGTCTTGGCTAGATACTGTGAACAGTGAAAAATACACTGTGCCCCAAATGACTCTTATCATCGTATGAGACAATAACTCAATAGAGACTGATGAGAAGCACTGGTCTTGGTGAGCAGGCAACTGTTTCGGTGCAATAAACACATATCAATTGAAGCAAACTATTTGCACTTTGAAACCCAGAAAATTGTGCTAGGAAATTTAATAAGATTAATTTTGTTCATTAAGTCTGATTTTTCTGGAACTTGAAGTGGAATGCAAAGAAAATAGGCTCTCCTAATGTGCTTTAACAATTTCAGTTTCATATTTTCAAAGGAAAAAAAAAGGCAAAAAAACCATTGGAGGTTACTGGCTAGGATGAGGTCTAGGGATAAGATTTCTGCTAGCTCCAAGCTGGCTTCCTATTCTTGTCATCTGGTGCATAATGTTACAGTTTTCTATAAACTCTCTCTATTAATCTTTCTTTCCCTTCTGATTCTGACTGCAGCCATGTTATTCGCCAGCTCCCTGTTTACAAATTTTACCTAAACAGTCAGAAAAGATAAAGTCACAGTGGGGAAAGGGAAAGCCAGCATCACCTGAGTACCTCTCACCTCTTGCCTTTTTCAGTGATATAACTGAAATCATTGACTGCCCTATTTGCCTGCAGTACAGCAGCATACAGTTCCTAGTGAAGTCCCTTAATGGGTCAGACCATTAGAGTGCACAACTCAGTGCACTCAAGCATGCATCTCTCATACTAATTGTGTCCAATCAGATAACAAGATTAGTACAGACTCTAAATCATTTAGGCTTGTTAAAATGCCACTGCTAAGGCTCTTTGTGCCATTTTCAGGGTGTAGCTGCTTCATGCTGTGCTATGCTCTAGAAATAAAGCAACAAGGAGGATGAAAAAAATAAAATTTCCTTTGCATGTTTGTAGATAAATTTCATCTTTTGTTTCATTAGTAATTTGTTAGATTTCATCCCTGTCATATGCCCTAGTATTTTTTTTCTTAAAGTGAACAGTGGTGGTCTGGGGTTTTGGTTTTGTTTGTTTGTTTTTTCTTCTTTCTGTTGTTCTATTCAGAAAGCTGCAACACTGACTAGTTGTTAAAGGAGATGGCTACATATATATGAAACATACAGTGCGTTCTCTGCGTATGTTGTGCAGATGCAGGAATCTGACCTACTCTCTTCCTCTAAACCACCTCAGCTTCCTGCAAAGATCGGAAGGTTTATACTCCTGTATCACAACAGCAGTTCAATGTGTTTAAATCCTTTTATGATTAAATTCAAATGTATGATATAATCTTCACAATTTAGTTTTTCAGCAATAACTACTTCCCCAGTGGATAAACCCATCTCAACCTCATATTGCCTTCTACAGCCACGTGCCTGCACCTGTGAAACACCAGGTCATGTCAGGTAGCACAAGGGCTGAGCAGTGACCTTGAGCAGAGAGAAACTCCATTACCTTCTCAGCAGGCTTTCTGCGATTACTGCAGGCTAGGGTTCAAGTGCATTAGCAGAGAATAGAAGGAAGCTAACAGCCGAATGTTAAAATGCTTCTAGCACTTTTCCCCCTTTTTCCTGCTAATTCAAATAGCTGAAGGGGCAGACACAGTTATACTTCCATTAGACAGGCTGAAGTTGATTAAAATGTCGCATATTCTGGGTATTATCCACTAGGTTACTTTAAAAATTGCTATTTACGTAACCTTTGTGAATTACTTCTAACATCCTATGAAACATAATCATTGTTAGATGATAACCAGGCATGAAAGTACCTAAAAGGTCAAAATGTGAATTTAAATTTCTCTAAAATTGCAAAGGTGGCTTACCTCTCTGATTCCTTCTATTTAGCTGAAGTGATAAAGTAACTCTGCTGGTAGTAAAACATTCAACTCTACTTTTTGTAAATTTGTACTAGTAATAATGCCCTGGAAAATAAAAGTCAAGGGAAAAAACAATATCCCTGCTGTTTAAAATGCAATGTTTGGAAAATATTTTTCTTAAATCCTGTGCTTGTTCCCCAATATTTCTGCAATGGTTTTTTAGTGTAGGAGTAGAAAGAATACCTATGGTACAGCTCTGACTAAGGTCTTCTGTTAGGTAAAATATAAGTAAAAGTCTGCTGGTACAAGAGAATATATATGTAGTTCTATCTATAATGAGAACTTATGTAAAAGTTCATGTGTTCTTTTTTAAAATGTCATATTTTTGTGGGTATATTTCAGCACAAATAGTATGAAAAAAAATTTTAAGTGCCCCAAACCCAGCAGCCCTAATAAAAGATTAACCCATCCATCTATCAAGTGTGTAAAGTGAAAAAATCAGAGCTTAGAAACAAACTTTAGTTTCAAGCCTCTCAGGCACTATTAGCAGGGAGATGCTGACTCTCTCAGCCAGAATGAGAACTTGTTCCAGTCTTGCACACAATCTGCAAATCAAGCAAAATCGAGCAGTGGCCTTTATTGTGACCATGCCCAGCTCTCTGCAAAGTTGTAAGCAATGCCGGGCACCCTCCTGCCAGCTCTCTGCCTGTGCAAGGGCCATTTGCGGTAAATAACATTGGACTGTGTGAAACACAGGTGTGGGGGTGGGAATAAGAAAGTAGCAGTTTTCCAAAAGACAAAAAATGTCACTGTCCCAAACAGGCACTGTAGAAAGGAAATGAATGTATTTAAGAGAAGGCAAAACCATCAATGTTTCATCTGCCTGGGAGCCCAGCTGAGGGCTCTTCCAGGGAGTTAGACGAACACGCCTTTATATCCCTGCACTTGTGTTGTTGATTCTGCCCTCCACCGTGTACCCCTTTTATCACATCCAGGCTTTCTCCCTCTTTGTTAAATTGCAAGCAGGGCACAGGTCTAGTTCCTGTGACTTGGTGAAGGCACCAAATTGTTCAACTAATGCAAATAATGTGTATTAATGACAAATTTGCTTATACTTCTTAGATTAATAAACATAATCTATGAAGAATCTTTCTCCATATAAGTTTTCTGTAATGCCCTTCTCGTTGCAACATTCAGTCGTCACTGCTGCAGACCCTCAAGCCAGGGGGAGCTGACAGCAGTCCCTCTGAAGCCTAGCAGCACCGATGCTGACACAAAGTGCTTACACAGCTGTCATGGATGGCTAGAGGCAGACAGCCTCTTTGGGCAGCGTGGTTGCCATGTCTCCTCCTTGCTGAGATCTCACATGAACCTGCCTTGAAAATGCTGCCTTAGCAAAGTTGATTTCCTTTTTGGGATACATGTGATAAAAAAAATACACCCTCCTCAAAAAACCAACAAAATCCAACTGTGACTCCATGGTAACATCCAGGATTTGTTTGGCACAGATAAATCATTTGTAATAACCATAGTAATTATGATTTAGACTTCATCTAAGGTTCTGAAATGACTTAACATACATCAAATAAATCTTACATTTCTCAGGCATATCATGCTTTTACAGCTTTTAAGCTAAAACACAGGTAAAGTAGGATTTTTTTTTTTTTTCAAATTCAGAAATTTTAAGACCAGAAGGAACCTTTATACCATCTGTCTGCTTGTCCATTAAATTTCATCTGATTCCTACTCAACCGAAGCCATTAAAGTTCAGTGTAAATAAGAGTATGCCCACGCTGTTACAAACGTCTGAGTTAGCTTATTTGAAAGTGCCATCATCCCACCAATTAAAATATGCCTATGATCTTATTCCATTGTAACACCTTAGGTTAGCCATTTTATATCACATTTGCAACAAATTGGTCTGAATGCAGGATTAGTTTCTGTGTCAGTACACCTTCCAGCCAAATGCTGGTAATTTCCATAAATGTCCTAAGTCTCACACCTGCAAGCATATGCATAAACCCAACAACACATTTTTCAGAAAGGAATCAGTCCTCACTCAAAAATAGAGAATCCATCACTTTTATTGGTAAATTATTTTACTGGATAATCAGCATCATTTAAAAATGTGCTATATTACTCATTTGAATGTGACTGGCTTTAACTTGCAGCCATTCACTCTTGTTATGCACTTCATAGCTGGTTTAAAGAGCTCTTTAGTCTCAGATATTTTGTCCCCCTGAAACACTTACACACCATAATCAAGCTGCCTCTTCAATGATATGATGAAATAAATGGATTAAGCTCTGTGTGTTCCTTGCCAAAAACCAGCTTCTCTAGCTCTAGAGTGTGATTATATGTCTCCTCTGATTTTCCACATATTTTTAAAGCTATGGGGAAAAACCTGTATATGATATTCCTGGACAGTACTGTCATATGCCACACAGAGAGGTTTATGTGCCTTCTTTATTTCTCCTAGTTTTTTATTTCCCTGCTTATACATCTAAATATCACCTCAGACTTTAAGTCACAGAAGTTCATGCAGAGTTGGTTTTCTCCTATGATCTTTAAATCCTTCCAGATCAGTGCTTTCAAGAATATAGAGGCCCATTCTGTATGACATAGTGGTGTTTTTTTCCCCTAGATTAGTATCTTTTCCTGGGTTTTGTTAAAATTGTTTTTGTTCTAAAGTCCATCCTTGTTAAACTATGTATGGCCGTTGATCAATGTTTACAGATATGGTGTACTGTTACTGTGTTGATATGGTGTATTTTATCATAATTTCATGCAGTTTTAAGCAAGCCTGACACTTGAAGTCTAAGATTATTAACTCTACAGAATTACCTTTGTCAGCCAACCTTCATGAATAATATCAAATGAGCATAATTCCGTGGCTAAATTAGGAATCACAGGAAAACTCTGGTGGGGAGGGAGCTCGGGAGGCGCCTGATGCAAGGAGCTGCTCACAGCAGGGCCAGGAACTGGGGGCTGCTCTTAGATGTCCCCCAGAGCCACTCCTTGTCCAGATTCAACCAGCCCTGGTCCTCCAGCCTCTCCTTACATGTTGAGTTCTCCAGCCCTGACCACCTCAGTGATGATCACCTCTGCTGAGCTTGCTTGGGTTTATTGATGTCTTTCCTGTACTGGGGGTCCAAAACTATGTGCAGTATCTAGGTGTGGCATAATAAGTGCCAAAACAAAGGGGAAAATCCTGTCCCTTAATTGACTGGCTAGTTCGTACAGTCCAGGATCCAGTTGGCCTTCATAGCTGCCAGAGCACACTGCTGGCTTGTGCTCAACTCCCTGTCCACCAGGATCCCCAGGCATTTCCTTCAGAGCTGCTCCCAACCAAGCAGTCCTCAGCCTGTATTGCTGGAAGGGTTATTCCTTCTCAGGGGCAGGACTTCCATTTGTCCTTGTTGAATTTCAGAAGATTTCAATTGTCCCCTTCCTCCAGCCAGGTCCCTCTGAATGATAGCCCTGCCCTTAAGGATATCTATCAGTCTCACCAGTTTGGTGTCAACTGCAAGCTTGACACGAGTGTACTCCCTCTCCTCCTCCAGGTCACATAATCACTGTGGTGGGTTGACCCTGGCTGGATGCCAGGTGCCCACCAAGCTGCTCTATCATTCCTCCTCCTCAACTGGACAGGGGGAGAAAAAGTACGAGAAGCTCGTGGGTCGAGATAAGGACAGGGAGATCACTCACCAATTACTGTCACGGGCAACACTGACTCAACTTGGGGAAATTAATTTGATCTATTACCAATCAAATCAGAGTAGAGTAATGATAAAATAAAAACTAAATCTTAAAACACCTTCCGCCAACCCCTCCCTTCTTCCCAGGCTCAACTTCACTCCTGAATTCTCTACCTCCTCCACCCTGAGTGGCGCAGGGAGATGGGGAATGGGGGTTGTTGTCAGTTCATCACACGTTGTCTCTGCCACTCCTTCCTCTACACATTCTTCCCCTGTTCCAGCATGGGCTGCTCTCTCCACAGGGTCACAGATCCTGCCAGGAGGCTGCTCCAGTGTGGGCTCTCCACAGGGTCACAGCCTCCTTCGGGTGCATCCACCTGCTCCAGTGTGAGGTCCTCTGCGGGCTGCACGTGGATATCTGCTCCACCATGGACTTCCATGGGTGGCAGAGGACATCCTGGCTTACCATGGTCTTTATCACCCACTGCAAGGGAACGTCTGCTCCAGCACCTGGAACACCTCCTCCTCCTCCTTCTTCACTGACCTTGGTGTCTGCATAATTGTTTCTCTCACATATTCTTACTCCTCTATTCTGGCTGCTGTTGTGCAGCCATTTTTTCCCCTTCTTAAATATGTTATCACAGAGGCGCTATGACCATCGGTGATTGGCTCAGCCTTGGCCAGCAGCGGGTCCATCTTGGAGCTGGCTGGCATTGGCTCTATCGGACATGGGGATAGAGCTAGCAACTTCTCATAGAAGCCTGTAGCCACCCAGCTACCAAAACCTTGCCACGCAAACCCAATACATTCACAAACAGGACGTATCCCAGTACAGACCCCTGCAGTAATCCCCTTGTTACTGGCATTAACCACTCCCCTCTGAGTCCAGTCATCCAGCCAGTGTTTCATTCATCTGGTTGCCCACCCATCCAAACCATAACAGCCTGCCTTGGATTCAAGACTATTGTGTGAGACAGGGTCAAAAGCTTTGCTAAAATTGAGGAAAATGGCATCCATTGCTCTCCCCTCATCCGTATATCCTGTCACATTATCACAGAAGCAATTAGGTTTGTGAGGTATGATTGATCCTTGGCAAATCCATGTTGACTCTTCCCAAATGGTCCTCCTTACCTGTGTGGCTAGAATTGTGTTTGAATTAATATTAGACTAATTACAACATCTTCCTTAATGACCTTCTCATTTCAACATCTTCATTAAGGGACAATGGGGCCAATTGCACCCTCAACAAATTTGCAGACAGAAAACTGGGAGGAGTGGCTGAAACATGAGAGGGTTGTACTGTCATTCCGATAGACCTGAACAGGCTGGAGAATTGGGAGGTCAGGAACCTCATGAAACTGAACAATGAGATATGAGAAGTCCTGCATCTAGGGAAGCATAACGCAGGCACCAGTAAAGGCAGGTAGCTTATGGGCCAGAAGGCAGCTCAGCAGAGAAGGACCTAGGGTCCTAGTGGACAACAGACAGAGCATGAGACAGCAATGTTCCCTCACAATAAGGAAGGCCAACAGCCTCCTGGGCTGCTCTAGGCAGAGCATTGCCAGCAGGTCCAGGGAGGCGATCTGTCTTTTCTACCCAATGTCTGAAGTGCTGAGTACAGTTCTGGATTCCCCAGTACAAGAAAGACATGGACTTACTGGAGCAAGCCCCGCTCAGGGCCACAAAGACGATTAAGGGACTGGAGCATCTTTGCCATGAAGAGAGGCAAAGAGAGCTGGGACTCTTCATCCTGGAGAAGAGAAGGCTCAGGAGGATCTTCTCCATGTGTATAAATGCCTGACAGGAGGGAATGAAGAAGAGGGAACTAGCCTCTTCTCAGCAGTGTCCGCAGACAGGGTGGTGGACACAATTAAAACACATGGAACTCCATCTGAACCCAGGAAATCACTTTTTTACTGTGTGGGTGGTCAAACACTGGTACAGGTTGCCCAGAGAGGTTGTGGAGTCTCCATCCATGGAGATACTCAAAACTCAGCTGGACACAGTCCTGTGCAACCTGCTTAAGCTGACTGTGCTTGAGCAGGGGGATTGGACTGGAAGATTTAAAGAAGTCCTTTCCATTCTAAACCATTCTGTGATTCATTAATTTCAGCTGCAAGTTCCATCTGTTAACCTAAATAAATGATGTATTTTTAATTTATAAATATTTTTTTATCAAGATTGTCATATATTCATAGTGTCTGCCTGTATCTTTTTAACTGACCATACTCAAAGGTGGGATTTTATTGATATGAGTTTATTCATGTTCAGAAGCATATTGGCATTGCTCAGATGTTATAAAGTTCAGGCATGAGCACCTTCGGCCTACGAAGAGTGGTTATGGCATTTCCAGCCTTTCCTAGCTTATGGTCTTTTTGACATAATACTAATGTCCTAAGCATATCTAAGCTGGTGGTTGTTTTCCCAAAGTGATTTATATTTATGTGGGATGCTGCTAACACATGGTGTCCTAATGGAGACTCATTTTATTAGTGAGAGGGGGGTTTTTTTGTGTGTGTGTGTGTGTGTGTTTTTTTTCTAACTTGGTTTTGGATCCAGGATTAATTTTTCAGGAATAATGTTGTTATTTTGCAGTTTTTATTAGATATGGTCATGACTACCTGAACACATTACTGCTCCACAGGGGGAACACTGGCTGACACAAGGCTCTCTGCCAGAAATACATAATCTCCCTATGGGGCAATAACACACACAAGTGATCATGACTATACAGTTGTATTTATTTAGTTATTTAGATTTATTTCAGCTCCTCACTGTATCCTGTAGACCCATTTTTTGAAAGATAAAAGGAAGACTATAAACATTAATGTTGAAGCTCTCAAAGTCAGTGAGTCAACATCTATACCGGATTTAAAAAGAAACTGAGTGAATATGTTGGGTTTTTTTTTAAATTTCTTAAAAGAAATGGACACATCTACTTTCAGTGTACCTCCAGGAACATTTTCCTGACTTACCCCTTTCCTTTCGGCCTCAGGCTACTCTCTGTAAACATCAAGGCAAAAGTTGACCTTACAGCCTTCTCCCTAAGTGCTCACTCTAGCAGCTGTTTTGTTTCTAGATCCAGTTGATAACCCAAGGTAATACAGCATGTGTAACCCCATGTGAAGCAAACTGACCTCGTCTTACTTTCTTTCCATATGGAAACAGGGCAGTGCCTGTGATTTACAGCACCAACTTCCCCATTTTTGCTGCTGAGCTCACCAAGTGTCCACCCCCTCCTCCTCCTTTCCCCATTCCTAGCATCAGGCTCCCCCACCACTCAGCCCCCCCCGCATCTGGAAAGTCCTCCACGTACTTAATTGACTCCGCAGCTCTCTTCATTTCCCATCAGAGGAACTATCTTTTCTCCCTGTCTTATAACCCCTAACCTTCTCTCTAATAAAACAATCAAATCCTACTTCCCACTTTCCAAGTGCTCAATCAGTCTTCCTTGCCCTCTGCCACCCTCTTCACCCTTGCCCCACAGTCTGCAGATGCCATTCCTGTTATATATCATAATGAATGCCTGTGAATGTTTGTGAAATTTATATAAAAGGTAGTAGCTAAGGGCTGATTTTCTACCTACTGTAGAGGGAAGAATCTGACAAATCTGTCTTGTCTACTTCCAGGATAAAAGACTGATAAAGGGTTTGGTAAGAGATACCTCAGTATTGCACATGTATTATTAAATGTGCATGTATATGTATCTTTCCATCTATATCTAGTTTTTCTGTCTCATCGCCGTACTGATGGGGACAGAGTTGATCCAAGCTCAGAAAAGCCCCGGGAAATACTGATTTTTCTGAAAGTGTTCATCCTGACTTTGCTCTCCCACAATGCAACTGCAGTACAGAAACCTTTTGTTTGGTGCACTTTATTTCTGCCTTTGCATGCGACCTGATGGATTGTTTTGCATCCTAAACCACATACTCTTTAGAGCAGGAATTATGTTGAGCCATGTCTATGTGTGAAATAAGACCTACTGGCTTCATCAGGGGATTGATGGGGCTTTATTCACCATATTCAGCTCATGAGAAAAGCCATATTCTACACATCTCAGTGAATGGAGCAGAGAATACTTAAGGGGAACTTCTTCTACCTTCTAATTTTGTGGCCAAATTTATAAAAAGTCCTTTATTTTCCAGCTTCCCATTTTGTCTGTCTCAAAATCACTTGCTAGCAATAGAATGAAAATCTGTGCAGACCATTGGTGGTTCGTTGACCATAGTCTGAGAGCCATTAGCAGGGCTGGTACCAGTCATCTAGTCTATAGATGCATATTTAAAAATACATATTTTTTTTGTTTTAATTAATTTTCAGGCCTTTTCTCTTCTTGTGCAAATGTTACAACAATTTGGCTTTATTTATTATTCCAAATATTCCTAAGCAGCAACTTTTTTTTAAAGATCAAATATTTTAATATTTGCTAAAAGCTAAATAAAATTTATTCCTTTGGTTACATCATTTGCTGTTCTTATTGCTCCATTTACTTACTGCAGCCAAGGAACAGAATGAATGCCAAACAATAACTATAAGTAGTACACACATGCAATGCTCATGGACTATATGGGCCTGCCAATTTTACTGAAGAAATTCACTAATAGAGGTGATAGATCGGGCAAAGGATATTTCTGCCTGAAAGCCCAACTTTTAAGTGCCTAATACGGTGAAGTGGCATCACTGACCAAGGTGATATGTCCAGAATTCCTGTAGAGTTCATGTAGATGGTGGGCTCCAGCATGTAGGTGATCACTCCTTGTCTTCTGGCATTCCTCAGTAGAAGGTTCAGTCCCTCCCCTGGAAGCAGGGCACCTTCATCTGTCCCAAATCTAGACGCCTGTTCTTTCTTGAGTGAAGGGGTCAACCATTCTCTGGGGGAGCTCAGCACTGCCCAATCTTTCCTCAAAAGAAAGCCACCACCAGTACAACTGCTGCTAGTAACAGGTCTCT
This sequence comes from Ciconia boyciana, assembly GCF_034638445.1. Lineage (NCBI taxonomy): Eukaryota > Metazoa > Chordata > Aves > Ciconiiformes > Ciconiidae > Ciconia > Ciconia boyciana. Next base: position 85,282,856 of record NC_132937.1, read on the forward strand.
CTGCCACATAACAGCTGGGTTCAAAGTGGGTTAGCAATTCTTGTGAATCCCTATGCTCCACACAAAGCAATAAACCCAACAGACTTTGGATTAAATAATAAACATCATCTGATTATGACAGCATGGAAAAGCATAAAACTAGTGGTGTTGCAAGAATGTGTCTCATGTCCTTGTATTTTAAATAGAACATCAAGTGAACTGCTTTAACACGCTTATAAATAAAAAGATATTTTTAAAATTGACCAAAAGCAGTATCAGTGTTCTTAAGATAGAAAGCAGAATTAGACTTCTAGGACTCCCATTTACAACTCAGAATTTTGTTCCTTTTTCTACTATAATATTTCTAAAAACATCGTCTAAAGATAACACTTCATACATTCTTCACTCATTTACTTTATTGCCTATGAAGTCAATCCCCTTTCTTTATGTATCTTAATTAGCAGATCACACAAACAAAAAAAGAAACTTCAACTGTTTTGTTTTTTTTTTAATTTCTCTGAAATACAGTGCATAGCAGTGGATTTTTTTTTTTTTTTTAGTTAACATTGATTTCTGGAACAGAACTGGAAATCTCCTAGCATGGAAATGTCTGTTATATAGCACCACAGTAATCTTTAAAGCTAGATTCATTTCTGCAGAGTGACAGAGGGAAGAAACTAATAAACAAACCACTTTGAGAATGTGTAACCAAAAATATGTTCACAGGGCCCCTTTATTATAACACAGACTTTAAAAAACCTTGTAATACTGCAATTAGAAGGGGAGGGCTGTTCGCTACGCAGGCTGTAGCTGGTCAAACAGATGGAAGACTCCACTGAGTCCTTTACCAGACACCTGCCAGTCTCTAAATGACAGCACGAAGTCTGGACTGTCCCTTAATGGGACATCTGTGTCTCTGTATTTATAACTGCCACACTGCAAGATCACAGACACTGGAATACCCCAAGCCACTGCTTGGACACATACCTGATCATCATTATAGTATTATTCACATGTGCCAGAGCTTTATAGGGAAATGATTAAATGACATTATACACTCACCACTAACTCTTCATGGCAGGATGGAGGATTTTTGAGTGGCTGGCAGAATATGATTGTAGTCTAAGTGAAACAGATTTGGTAGAATAGTTTCAATTATGTACCTAAAGAAAGGTTCTGGACTGAATACAGCCTTATCAAATGCAGTTCACTGAGTCTGAAAGCAGCTGTAAATTCAGTGGAACTAGGAACTGCAAACCATGTAATTTGAAAATGTTCATCATCCAGTACACCCTGCAGATTATAGACAAGGCCATTTTAGTTAAACAAGTAACTCAGAAATGTCTCACAATGATGGCTAATCACAAAGGGATGAAACAATTGTTACCTGTTGCTTTAATAGCCCCACACTTTAGTGCAAATACTTGCAGCGATGTGACGCTGAAAGTTGAACAGTTTCCATTGTATTTACTCCTAGGCCCCATAAATTTTTGCTATTGTAAGTGGTGCAAAGACAGAAATAGACATGATGAAACACAAAAATGTGCAAAACCTGCCAAGCTCTCTCCCTTGCTCACAGTCCTTTTTGGCTTATTCTGAAACATATGCCATTGTAAAACTGTTAGAAGCCCCTTAGGATCCCTGAGTCCAGTAAATTAACAGGCTGCACCACCTCTTGAATATAGGAAGATATAAGAGAGTCCTGCAAGAAGCCCGAAAGGAATGAGCACTGGGAGTGTAGGAAGTAAGGGGGAGAGCAGAATGAGAAGAAAACTCCTCCTGAGGTTTCCAAATGGGAAGTTTCCTACTAAAATCATTGTATTCATCTGGTTGAAAAAAGATCCCTACAGATATTCTACAGATGTCTCCTAAATGCTGCCTTTGTTTTAATTCCAGCAGGGAAGCTAATTTGCCGATGATGCTTAGGGCACAGGTGAACTAAGGTTTTCTGTCTCCATAAATGGAGGGAGGTCCAAAGAGACTATATATCTCAACAGTACTTTCTTTGAGGCCTAAATGAGGATTGAAAGTTTTGAAACCTACCAGTTCAGCTGAAATGCTGGGGAACACATATGTGTTGGATTTAGGAATATAACCAACCCATTCAGATCCTCACCTTCAATTATGCTTGAAAGGCTGTAAATCATTTCATAATGACATGGAAGTGGTTTCTTCACAGATGTACTTTCAAGTCTGTTAAATATTCCAAAGAAATGCTATGACTGCAGAAGAGAAATCTACATCAGGAATTTACTTGCTGCAAATTTTTGTATCTCACTGTGAAGACAGCCTGCTTTGCAGGTTGAAGAAGAGCAGAAAAGGGAGTCATAGAAAATTCTGTTTAAACTTTCATCTTGAGACTACAAACTTGAAGTCTCTGTATTTTCCCAGGTGTGACAGGTCCTTGTGTAGGATAAATGCACAATGTTCCCCCTCCCTTGCATTGTATATTTGCCCTTCTTATTCCAGTCCCTAACTCTCTGATGTTAATGGTCTGCAGGAAGCTGTGTAACAGTACAGGTAAAAGACACTGGGATATTAACAACCTACAGCCAATTAACCAGACTTGCTTTACTTGATTGTGTTTATTAAAAAAAATTCATTTTTTTTCAAAACATTTGGTTTTTTTCAAAATAAAAAATTAGACAATACTTGATGTAATATCAATACCTTATATTAGTTTTAGCTCTTCTCCCAATATTTGTAATTTCTTTTTTACGCTCACCACAAATTACAAAGCATAATAAAACTGCTTTGTCCTCATTACATGTTATAAAATGGAAGGTTTACAGACCTTTTGAATCTTTTCTCTGCCACAGTTTTAAACTCCTGCTCATTGCTGCTTCAGAAGTCTTTCCTTCCAGATGTGGCAGTCCCAAAGGCAGTTCCTTTGGGAATGGAAATACAGAGAAGGAAGAACAAGTTGCTTGACTCTGCACTGAATTCATCCACAGTCCGTGCTTATGAAAACTAAAAACATGTTCTCCCTGCTCATAACATTCAGTGTAATCATAGGTAAGTAGAGTTAATCAACTGTCCATATTAAAATAAAAAAGAAACCTCTTCTCTCTTCATGAGAATCCTGTAAATTCTCTAAAGAATTCATGCAATAGCCACATTTTACTGACTACCTGTTATTTTTAAATTCTTTTCTTTAAGCAAGAGCAAATCAGAATTGTTAAGTGTTTCTAGGAAAAAAAGAAAAAACTTCTGTTCGGTGCTAAGTTTCTCCTTATAGCACCTCCTGCTAGAGTATCCCATGGATTGCTTTGTGCGTTAGACCAGCAAAGTCATAACATAGTACAATCATTCGAAAGACAGACTTGCACAGGTTCACACTACAGATAATATTGTGTTTAAAAGTGAAGATAATTAAGCTTTGGGACATTTTACATGGGTCTTTATGGGGCAGGTCCACAAAAATATGTCATTTGTCAAAGGGTCAAAGCAATCCCAGGGCTGCCTGAACAGTATAGTAATGCCTATTCCTGGACACTGTTTGCTTTGTAAGTGTAGGTGTAGCTTCAGAGTCAGGAGTCCAAAAGATCTTCTGAGGAGACTTCTCAAAGCTGGTGTGAAATCTTTCAGCAACTGAAGTGTGAAACTTCATGGTGAGGAACGCTTGGTGGCTGCCACAGAGAAGACCACAGGTACTGCAACAATTCGTTTTTAGGTTTTTGTGTACCCTCTTGTCTTCCAAGTGGCAGATACCTTCATAGCTCACTGTGTAGGGCACTAAATGAGGCACTGTGTGATCTGCTTTTAATTTCTGTCTTCTGTCAAAGGAATATTCTCACACCAAGCTCTAGACTACTTGGTAAGTGGAGATAAACAACGGTGAAGCAATAAGGCTGTAAAAAAAGAAAAAAATATTTCAGAATTAATGTAGAGCACAAGTAACCAGGTGATACATTGTTTGCATCTAAAATGAAAATGGTTGGGGAATATAAGGTCTCTTGAGAACATCAGTCAGGAGTTTCAGTCTGCCATTTAAGTAGCTTTCCTATTATAACCAGCAAATATCTGGCCTTGATGAATTTTCCATTGCTTGAAATCTTATATCAGGCTAGGAAGGTAGCAATTTAAAAGCCTTCAAAAAAACAGATGATAGAGGGAATGATAGAATGGCAGTTAATGAAATTAAGATAATGGACAAAGATAGAGAAAAGTTAATTTTGCTGGCTAGTTTAAGTGCAGTGATAAGTCCAAGAAAATAAATTTATAAATTCTGATACTAAGAGATCGAATTAATAGAAAGTACGTAAAATGCAGAATGTTTTTGATTCAGACAACACAGCTGCAAAAGTCATAGTTCCTCACTTAATTCTTTGTATGATGTGTATGTTCAGGTCAGGACTGTTATATTGTGGTCCCTTCAATCCACCAAAAGCTTTCCAAAGTCATCATGTTACAGAGCTCACTTACATAACTCATAGTAGATTAAATTAATATGCACAGTGGCCAAGATACATCTCTGCAGAAGAATAATGGTATTAAATAGAATTAAATGAACTTGATGATAGTTGAGTCTTGCTAACAGTGTGTTTTTTCATGACATGAAGGACTGTGGAAAGACACAATGCATCATCTCACTTGTAGTATTGCACGCTAAGTCAGTGAGTGTGATGCCAGTGTGATAAATCTACTCCTTCTTACTAATGTGAGATAGCTCATTGAGTCTTCTAGACCTGAAATGAGATGGTATTCATCCTTATCTCTCCAAGTAAACCAGCTTCTCAAATCAGTTCATCTTACCTGATAAAAACAGATTAAAATTTCAAATCCCAGTCCAATATGACACTCAGGTACAGAAAAGGTCAGAAAAAACTTTAACATAACAGAATTTGGATGAGAATGCTCGTTCATGACCAAGCCACCAGATATTTTGTTTAAAAGAATGGAGGTTTGCACATTAGCCAAATTCAAGACAGAATTTTGGAGCAGTGGCAGCTCTGCCTTGGGGTTTGAGATGTTGGAAACTGGTACCACTGGCTCTGGTGCAGGTGTGGACCTATTTTGCAAATAAATAAATTATTTAACTGAGGATAATATCTAGTGTTATGTAAACAGGAGGATTTTGCTAATGTCTCCACTTGATTAGGTATTTGTGCATTTCATAAGGTTTGCCTCTGGATAGTATATATGGAGCAATTTCTTTTCCTGGCCAGGGAGCCTTCAAGGATATGATAAAACATTTTTTCCTTTTTTTTTTTTTTTGGTGGTGCTTAGTTGCCTATTGGGGTTAACACCACAATATAAGGTAACTACATTCTTTCTTTGGATAAAGGATGTAAGTCCCAGGAAAGAGGGACAGCAGTGTGTCATGGTGTACAGTTGAACTTAAAAAACAGACATGTATTACTGATCTGTATCTGCTATGAAAAAGAGCTGGAAAGAATCAACGCTGTTGCAAAGACTATACTATGTAAATAAGGTTTCTCTGCAATAGAGCTGACAGAAGAGATACTTTAAATTTTACACCATAAGACCCAGGAATGTTTTGGGCTTCTGGAGTGCAATGAAAGTCGATTAAAATGTTGTCTTTCTATACAAGCTTTGGCTGAGATTGGGAAGTTCCAGGACTGGAAATATGTGTTGTCAGTTCTCAGAGATACAATGGGGAATTTTAAACATCATTTGGAAACAGGAACAGTTAAATTACTTCACAACACAATCCTAAAAAGTGCTCTAGAGGGTTAGATAATTGCCAGGGACACCCCATTGATTGCACGATGATTACATCAGTCACCAGATACACAGAGGTGTGACAGCCTGAACAGTAGGGAGATATGGTTTGAATGATTTAGTCCTGGTAAACAGTGAGGAAACGATAGCTCTCAAATGAATAGCTGCTGCTGGTTAAAATTTTTTCTTTGCTTTTTAACTGGGATCACAATTTATTTTCTAGTAAAAATAATAAATACATTCGGTTACTCCCCAATAAGTTTAGAAAGAGGGAAAAATGCATTCTGGCAGAGAAAATAAATGGTTTTGTTTTGTTTACATTGAAATACTGTGGATGTCCTAAAGCTATACAGATAAATGTAAAAACTGCCTGTACTGGCATAATTTCATGTTACTGCAAGTAGTACGTTCCCAATAAAAGTAATGTGACTGTATGTTTCAGAGATCTGTGGTTAGAGTATAATGTGATATTGATAGCTTGTAAAACCCGATACCTCTTCTGAATGATGCCTGCCTCCTGAGAGCCTTCACAGAAGGCTGCTGTTGTTACCCAGCCAAGCTGGCCTCACCATCACACCTCTTTTTCTGTGTGCATGTCTGAAATGTTTGCTAAACCATTGTCCAGCATTCCCCTGCCATTGTAAAGAAGGCCATGGTTAGAGCATCCCCTCTGACTGGGTTAGGCAGCACGTAAAAATCACATGTGGTAGTAGTGAAGGTTTACATAAAGGCTTATAATAAGCATATGGCACTTTCATTAGTCTCAGCCTCTCTATGCCTAATGCATAATGTCTGGTACTATCATTAGCACATACTGTGTGCAACTTTGAAGTAAAACAAAGGTACCACCCCCCCCACCCCCCCCCCGAACATGATCTTACAGAAGCTTCTTACAGAAGCTTCTGATAACTGAAAATATCATAAAATATTACTACTGGATTAGGTTGGTTACAGCTATTTTAATCTGAGTGTGTAACAGTTCTCAAAGAAGCTGGAGGAAAACAAAAAACTGTGCTTGCTGTACACACTATTTCATATGGAGATGTCTATAGAGATAAAGGAGAGGGTACTGGGTGTTTGTCTGTGAGACACCTACTGAGTTCTGACAACACAGATGAAGTAGTACATACACAGTTTATTTTCAAATGAAAGGTTTAATATTTGGTTTCCAAAAAGAGTTGGAAACACTGCTGAAAAGCACAGGACAATAGGGCTTTGGATTAGAGTATACACTCGGAAGATACTGTCAGGCTTCTGGTAGGATTCTTTCCATGTGAATCACCTGGGCAACTTCTTATAGTTAATTATACACACAGATGACCTCAGTATAAGCACAAACCTTGACTGCTTTAATAGATTTTTCTGTTTCCAACCTTAAACTTTCCTCATTAGAGAAAGGGTGACTCACCTCAGAGACACCTACATATTATAGAGTTGTGTTTTGACTCTTTCTGTCTTTAATTTTTACAGTGAATCTCAGTTCTGAGTCCTTTTACTGGGGCAGAAAATCTGATTCTGTAGAGTGGACAACATTTCTTTAGTAGTACCTCCAAGGACTGTTCTGATTTTAGAAACTTGTGCAGCAGGTCTGCCAAACTTGTTAGATAGAAGTGCAGACACTATATAACACTTGTTTCTTATGAAGGTTTTTTGCCTCTAGAATTCATATGAAAGAATGTTAGTTCACATTTTAGAATTTAAAGAATTCTGGTCTCAAAAGGCGAACAATAACTTGCTGAAATGGCAAGGTAGTTACTGTTGAAATTAAAATATAGTTCAGAATGTAGTTCTCATTCTAACTGAAAGATCAGTCCACCTTGACTGGACCTGTATTTAGGTCCACTGCATTACCCGTGAGTGAAAACAAATTTCTTCTTTTCTTTCTCTCTTGAATCTCTCATGTAGCAAGTTCATAGTTCATTGAAAAATGTGCATTCAGAGTGCATGGTATAATGATTTTATTGTTAATAATTTCATAAATGAGCTGTGTCCTAAATATCCATTTTTTTTCCCATTCTGATGCAAAGTTTTCCATGGCTTAGAACATAGGTACTTTCATGACTATTCTGGCAAGCAAAGTCTTCAGAGATAATTGCATTGTGCTCCTGAGGGAAAGTTACAATCTCAGCTTTGTTGATTTGTTGGCTTTTTACTAAAAGAAAAAAAGAACAAAAGAGCATTACTTAATCCAGTTTTGGTTCATTGTGCTTGCTTATAATACTGCAGACACATAAGACTGTATCTATGACTATGATGAATGATTTTAAAATATGACATCAGGTAATTTGGAACAGAAACCTAATAAATAAGTTGAGCTTTTAATTCTGCTCTGTTATTAGTCAATCACATAAATAAAAGCAATCTTAAAGTGGATAAAGGAAGTTATTTTTGTCTGCCAACATGATCAAAACTTACAACTACTTCTGTTATTCCACTGTTGTGTGATAAGTATTCTCAGAATCATAAATTTTTAACAATAGGACTTGAGATGTACAACAAATATCTGTGTGCCGTGGTATGATTACAGATGTGTGTTTAAATTCCTGGTTGCTTGTGTTATTTCTGCATTTCTCTTCGTTTTTTTGTTTTTGTTTTTGTTTTTTTTAATCATGGGCTATGGGCACCCTTTGCTCAGAACTATAAATCTCTTTATGTTATGAAACTGCATGAAATATTTTAAATCAAAAGGTTATATAATAAAATCCTATCTCATGGTAAAAGTCACAAAAGCTCCTTAGCATTCTGTAGAAGTGTAAGTTACTTCTAAAAATCCCATTTGAAGAGAAATTTTAGGTAAAGAATGAAGGATAGTATATTTTTTAATCCCACCCACCACCTTGTTTTTAGCTAGTCACTTTGATGTTTAGTATTAAATGCGTTGTAGACTTCTGCCTACATCTGTAGTATACAAGCTGGTATTTTGTTCAAGGACCAGTGAAAAGACCCTTCATTATTCAAAAACCAAGAGAGAGATAGTGAGCAGCATGTATAGAAAGTATTATTACATTTTTCCTTTATAATGTGAGGCTAGGTATAGTGCCCTTTGTACTGACTTACTGTGTCAATAACTTTCATGGCCCAGTCTTTTCTGTTTCCACTTATCAATAAGGAAATTTTCACTTGCCAGTAAAATTATGTAGAATTTTCTTGAAAAAATTAGTAACAAGTTTGGATGTTAGTTTCAAAATTAAATTACCTGACATTCAGAATGATGGAAGTTCCACAATCTCTTTGGGGAAACAAAGACAGAGTTCAGGGCAATAGGTGAAGGATTTCTACATACTCCGTTCTCTGATCTTCTTGTCATCGTTTGGGGCAGTAAGTCTCACAGGATAGAGGTGGAGACTGAATATGCCTTTTGTTTTTTCCCTTCTGTTACAACTGGTGCTTTCCTACACTTGTGTAATGAAGGACAAGCCTATACAGGGAAAGGGAAGTTATGTGAAACCCTGTTTGCAAGCCCTGGACAGGATCTGAATCAGGCTGGGCTGCACGCAGGCGGGACTTGCATAGGCAGCTGAGCCCAGGTGCCAGCTTCAGGCTTCTGTGTGTAGGTCAGCCAGCTGCTGAGGAGAATGGCCTGATTTGGTCAGCAAGCAGTCCAAAAATAAGTTTCAGAGCTAGGCTTTAAGCAAGCCCCACTGCCAAATGAAGACTTGAGCTGCTGAACCAGTGTTTGAGGAGACAAGAAGCATGGCTCAGTTGCTAGTATGTTCTCCCAAAGGATCTGTATCTCCTGTCCTTGACACTTAAATCACCTGAATGGCAGCAAAAGTGCTCCAGGGGATTTAAATTACAGCTTATATATAGGGGGAAAAAAAATATCTCTTGGGCATAAAGCATAAAACAACATTTTGTGGTCTGTGTGAGTTTGGGACAGGGATGGAGCATTATGGGAGTACAGTTGATCCTGGAAGGTTATCTGCTTAGGAGTAAGGAGTATACATCAGATTTGTAAGATGGGGCATTGTGTTATTTTTCGGATGCTAAAATGGTGTTTTAGCGTATGACCAACTGCATGTGAACTCTGGAGGCAATGCTGTAGCTAAGAGAGTGAACACAGTTCTTGATTATGAAATCTGATATGGCTCAAGACTATACTCCATCAGAAAGACCACTGACAAAACACTTTCCCTGATCTGGTATATTCAGTTCAGTAGTGCTACTTAAAAAATGAAATGTCTCAAAAAAGAGCTGTTCACATGATTAGAGCTGTACATACAATCTTGAAAGCACCCTTACAGTTGTGGTTGAAACATGTTAAATCCAAGAAGCTTAGAAATAAGTCATGCCTCTTTATGACCATGTCTTCTAAGTGTAGACAGCTCTTTAATCTAGCAGAAATTGTCATGAGACACACAACGGATAGAAGGTAAAGCTAGACTAGGTCACAAATTTTTAAAAACATGGATAATTAAGTATTGAAAGAGTCCACCTGGGGACATGGTGGTCTTTTCATCACTTGCAGTCTCTAAGTGAAGGCAATATTTCTTTCAAAAATGTATCCTGTAGTTATAGTTTTGAAGAAGAAATTACTTTGTGACTTTCTATAGTCCATGTTGTGAGTCTACATGACCATAATGCTCCCCTCTGGCCTTAAAATCCATTACACTATTCTTAACTAACTTTGTCAAATGACACAAAGGGATGAAGGAAGATTTACAGATCCCAAATAACTTGTGGATTCCATATGGCAGTTTTACAGATACCTTGGCAACACTTTAGCATCACAGAATAACAAAATCACGGAATGGCTGAGATTGGAAGGGACCTCTAGAGGTCATCTGGTCCAATCCCCTTGCCAAAGCAGGGCCTCCTAGACCCAGTTGCCCAGGACCATGTCCAGGCGGCTTTTGAATATCTCCAAGGATGGAGACTCCACAACCTCTCTGGGCCAGTGCTCAATCACCCTCACAGTGAAAAAGTGTTTCCTGATGTTCAGAGGGAACCTCCTGTGTTTCAGTTTGTGCCCATTGCCTCTTGCCCTGTCACTGGGCACCACCGGAAAGAGCCTGGCTCCGTCCTCTTTGCACCCTCCCTTAAGGTATTTATACACATTAATAATATTCCTCCTGAGCCCTCTCTTCTCCAGGCGAAACAGTCCCAGATCTCTCAGCCTTTCCTCATAGCAGAGATGCTCCAGTCCCTTAATCATGTTTGTGGCCTTCTGTTGGACTGTCTCCAGTATGTCCATGTCTTTCTTGTACTGAGGAGCCCACAACTGGACATAGTACTCCAGGTGTGGCCTCACCAATGCTGTGTAGAGGGGAAGGATCACCTCCCTCGACCTACTGGCAATATTTTGTCTAATGCAGCCATGGATATCATTAGTCTTTGCAGTAAGGGCATACTGCTGGCTCATGTTCAACTTGCTGTCCACTAGGACCTTCAGATACTGTTCTGCTAAGTTTCTTTCCAGCTGCGTGACCCCCAGCATATACTGGTGTCTGGGCTTGTTCCTCCCCAGCTGCAGGACTTTGCTCTTCCCTTTGTTGAACTTCATGAGGTTCCTGTCAGTGCATTTCTCCAGCCTGGCAAGGTTCCTCTGGATGGCAGCACAACCCTTAGGTGTATCAGCTACTCCTCCCAGTTTTGTGTCTTCTGCAAACTTGAGGGTAGACTCTGCCCCATCACCTAGATCATTAATGAAGATGGTAAACACAACTGGACCCACTATTGACCTGATCCTCTTCCACCAAGGGTACTTCTTCCTTACTCCAGTCTTTCCCTCTGGTCTCTCAGACTTCAGATTCCCGAAGGCCACACTTGCTAGTAAAGACTGAGGCAAAGAAGGCATTCAGTACCTTTTCCATGTCTTTTCCATGTCTTGTGTAACCAGGTTCCCAATCTCATTGAGAAATGGGTCCACATTTTCCCTAGTCTTCAGTTTGTTGTTTATGTACTTAGCCCTTCTTGTTGTCTTTGACATTCCTGGCCAGATTCAATTCCATTTGGGTCTTAGCTTTCCTAATGTCATCCTGGATGTTTGCACATTGAGTGTGGGTAGAAGCTTGTCATGGTTTAATCCCAGCTGGCAGCTAAGGACCACACAGCCACTCATTCACTCCCCCCCAGTGGGATGGGGGAGAGGATCGGAAGAGTAAAAGTGAGAAAACTCGTAGGTTGAGATAAGAACACTTTAATAGGTAAAGCAAAAGCTGTACATGCAAGCTAAGCAAAACAAGGAGTTCATTCACTCCTTCCCATCAGCAGGCAGGTATTCAGCCATCCCCAGGAAAGTAAGGCTCCATCACACGTGATGATTACTTGGGAAGACAAATGCCATCACTCTGAATATTGCCCCCTTCCTTCTTCTTCCCCCAGCTTTGTAAGCTGAGCATGACGTCATATGGTATAGAATATCCCTTTGATCAGTTGGGGTCAGCTGTCCCAGCCGTATCCCCTCCCACCTTCTTGTGCACCCCCATCCTACTCGCTGGTGGGGTGGTGTGAGAAGCAGAAAAGGCCTTGACTCTGTGTAAGCACTGCTCACCAGTAACTAAAACATCCCTCCACCATCAACACTGTTTTCAGCACAAATCCAAAACATAGCCTCGTACTAGCTTCTATGAAGAAAATTAACACTATCCCAACCAAAACCAGCACAGAGTTCTTTGTTCATCTACGCAGGCCTCCTGTTGTTTTTGCCTAACTTCATGCTCATTGGGATGCACTGCACTTGAGCTTGGAGGATGTGATCGTTGAATACTAACCAACTTTCTTTGGCCCCCTTTGTCCTGCTGTGCTTTCTTCCAGCAGATGGCAGCTGAAGACACCCATGAGGACCAAGGCCTGCAAACTTGAGGCTATTCCCATCTGTCTGTAGAGGGTCTGATCCACTTGTTCTTCCTGGTCAGGTGGCCTATAGCAGACACCCACTAATATGTCACCTTAGATATTTAGGTAAATGTACCAATATATTTTGGGGGATGTAATGACAACTGTGTATTCCAGTGTAGAGGAACATCCTGAACATCCTTACAGTGACTTAGCTACTTAGATATTTTCAGATAAATGTTGTTATCTCTTTAGCATGATGCTACCTGAGAATGTTGAGGCATCTTAATTGTATTAAGATGCTTAATATTTCACAATAACCTTAGTTTCAGACAAAGATGAATCTTTGGTCATTTAGTTGAAATCTATCTACCATAGGGTACACACAACAGCAATACATACCAAAATATATCAAATGAAGTGTACCTAGAAGCAGTGCTCTCATGTACTTCTTTGCAAGTCAGGGTACAGATGACCTCAAAGACCTTAGTAAATTAAAAAGAGTGTTTTACGATGTTGTGATTTACCTCGGAGATAAAAATGCACTCTTTGAAGGAAGTAATTTTGTTTCACTTCGTAATTGAATAATATCTACTCCATCAGTTAAGAAATTAAGTCATTCTGAGACAGGAAATAAACACTGAGAACTTATCTGAAAATGCCTCAGGCAACTGATTCTCTTTCACTTAATAGTACGGACTGACTTTCCTGACATATATTAGAGCAAAATGCTACCTTGGAATAAGGAGGCTAATTGGGGTCTATCACAGCAGCAAGCTAAAATGGAAAAGGTCACACCTGAGAGGAAATAACAGGCTATGGGTCAACAGCAGTGCACTTCCCCCGTGTGCCGGGGCAGTGCTGGCGGTCGTGCGCCTCGGGCAAATCCCAGGGAGCTGCACCTTGCACCTTACGCCAGCCCTAAGCAGCCACCCCGCAGGCGAGAGCACCTGAGCATGCTAGAGGCTACCATGGCCCCTGGATTTCCTAATGTCGCTGCTTGGTTGTCTGTCCTACCCAGTGCTTGCAAGCAAATAAAAGAAGAATATTTTTTTTTAATCACACTTTAATTTGCTGATATGTTTCCACTTTTCTTTCTAGTCCTGTCTTTGGCAGAATTGCACTCTTGAGTGAATTACAGTTCCTATTGTAAATCTGCTGTATTTGGCATACAGTTAAAAATATGCTCTCATCCTCCAGTAAGAAAAACATTTGCACCCAGTAATAACATATTTTTGCAGTCTCTTGTCAGAAACAAATTATCACTGTCCCAGGCCTGTACTGTCATGAGGCAGGTGCCGCACTTCTAAGCCCATTGTAACTATCTGGTCTCCTAGAGCACAAGTGAAGTGGCTATGGAAGACATAGGCAAGTGTTTCTTTGGTATTACAAAGTGAAGTAAGACTGACAATACAGCCATTACTTCTGTTTCCCTCCCCTTTTTACTCTGCTTTTTGGTTGGTTGGTTGGTTGGTTTGGTTTGGTTTTTTATGTGGGTTTTTTTTTCTTCCTTTTTTTTTAATTTGGCCAGGCAACCTGGCAGACCCATTATTTCTCCCCACAAACAATTGGTCACTGATTCTTTCTTAACACAACCAGACTGCAGTCTGAAGTTTTGGAAAGAATGATCGTAGCCAAATATCAAATGGGAGAGAAAGGTATCATTTAGTGTGAATTTTTCTTTTTTAATATTTTCTCTTTTCCTTTCTTATTTTTATACCCCTTATTTTCTACTGGAATTTGATTAAATTGTGGAGTGGCTTATAATTTTTGTTATAATATATAATTTTGTATATACTGAAAAAAATAATTCTCATAATTTTTGTCTTTCAGTTCACCAGTAGAAGAAAGGGAGGATCTTATGATCTTTGCTGGCTGAAAAGGCATTTATTTAAACAAAAAACTTTTTTTGAGAAGAGATTTTGATGAATGGTCTTTAACTAGTAATTTCCAAAGCAAATATAATACTGCTCAATTCTGAGTTTCTTCGCTTGCATTTCTTACTGCTGTCTAACTTGACATCTGTTTTGTCATGCCACTACTAGTTTCCATTAATAATTTTTAAGTAGTCTTGAGGCAATTGTTTTATCTCTTAATGCAAAATTCTTCTTTATTTTCTTTTGTCTTTTAAGGTCTCTCAATACTGGATTCCTCCAGAATGTTTGCCCATCTGCCTTCAGAGTCATGGCCACCTGAGAGCAGCAAATAGCATGACGCAAGGTCTTAATATAAGTTTTGTTTGGCAAAGTCTCTTTTTAAATTTTTAATTATTTTAAATTATTTTAATGACAAAGCATTTTCCCTAATAACACTGATGATTTTGGGAAGAGAGTTATCCTTGGTGGTTAAAGGATTACTGGATCATCTGCTTCTGGTATTAAATGTGATGGTGAACACTCTTTCTGTGTTATAAAAATGGTTAGGAGAAAAAGTGATCTCATGATAGACCCACACAACACACCAATTTCATCTGAATTAACCTCCTCCCGAATTCTTAAAATTAAGTTTCCTTGGAGGCTGTTTGGTTGGCTGTTTGAAAAGATATACTTCAACTATTTGATTTAATTACTGGACAGTCCCAAATTTGTCATGTATTACAGAAGATAGAACAAAGTTTTCAAATTTAGTTTTATAGGCAGAATTGTACCTAGGACTTACTAGCATAATTTATTTTTAATTATTCCTGCAGAATAATTCAGATGGGAAGGGACCTCAGGGGGGTCTCTTGTCTAACCTGCTGCTCACAGCAGTGTCAATATTGAATTTAGACCACATTGTTCAGGGCAACCTTCCAAGGATGGAGGTTGGACAGCCTTTCTGGGCAACCTGTTCTAATGTGCAATTATCATCACAGCAAAAAATGTTTCCATCACTTTCAGATTTCTAACTGTTAATGACGTTTTGTGTATTCCGATCACATACATCCTAGAAAAGCTTCAGCTGTAAAGCAGGCATTTGCAATACTATAATGTTTTGTGAACTCATTCTTGTCACATGGATTCACTTTAATAGTACAGATTAGGTTTATTTACAGGTTTAGGCAACATACAATATCAAATTAAAGAATCCAGCTTTTTTTTAATCAGATATCCTGTAGATACTATTCTGCGATTCCATTAGTTGTAATTTAATGTCATGAAAATAACATCATAAGATACTATATTCCATAAAGGAGGCTAATAGGAGTTGGTTTGATTAAAAAAAAAGCAAGATAAATAAAGATTCTTAAGAATTTTCTATGTTTGTTTGTTTGGTTGGTTTTTTTACATCAGCAAATTCTAACACTATGCTTTGGAAAAAGAAATTATAATTGGGTTTATTTCCCATAACTTTCCTGTTTTGACATTTTTCTATAGCAGAAGAGCTCTGACTGAAACAAAATTTTCTTTGGCACAAGAAGTTATCGGTAATGTATAAAGAATAGTCTGAAACAAAAAAGGTCAAAATGAAATAAAAATTCAAACAAAGAATATGAATTGACTGACTCAATCCAAAACTCTTTTTAACTTTTAGTCTGTAGAAACATTAAATTTAAACTTTTTTTTGAGAAATCAAGAGAGGATAACATTGAAAGCCATTCATAGATTATTTCTTGCTCACTGTAAGGCTAATCAACTGTATGTAGGATTTAAGACTGAAGTCTGTCTACCCATCTTTCTTTGTCTCCCATTCATAAGAATTTCTTTCTACTGAGTCTCTCTTCATTGGCATCTGAAATTGTATGGACAATAGTGTTGAAAGGACATGTATAAAGCATGGTAGAGATGGAGCAGTACTTCTTACATCTTAACAAACAGGCATAGTTGAATGCTAACACACTACAGAAGAGTTGCTGTAGTGGTGGCACAAAGTGTTCGGATCCTGCATGTTTACCATTCTCTACTGCACACATAACTTAAGAAGCCACACCATCCTTCACTGTTTTGGAAAATAAGTAGCAAAGTCACAGATAGGTTACCGAACCTGTGATATTAGAAATATAAAATCAAATGGATGCAAACCTTGCTTCCAAGAAAAAGGCAAAGAGGATGGATTTTATGTTTATAGGATAACAGTCCTGAGAACAAATTTGTTGCAGGAACCAAAAAGATTAAGACTGTTCCAGGGGTGTGTAGTCAAACTGAGCTGGCTTTGCTCTGGAATGATGAGGAGATAGAAATTTATTTTACAACATAACTTAAGAATTTTATTTTGTTTCTTTAGGTTGCTTCAACATGCTAGATCTCCTGTTTTGTTGATCAGGTCAGTTTCCAGGAAGTGTCATTCCTGTTTGGTTTGAAGCCCTCTCATGTTCACACTCAGGAATCAGGGCAAAAGAGAGATGGGACCACTTAAAATGATGATAGAAGCTCACATGTATGTCTGAGGCATTAGGACTGTGTTGATTACATTCAAATGGGCCTAAACCATTTTGGAAAATCAGTCTGGAAATCTCATTTTAGCTTGGTTAATAGACCCATGGAGAATTCTTTCCATATACAACCTCCTTGCAGTCACTTTCAGCTGAAGCTCAGATGTACAAAGAAAGATGAAAGTGTAAATGAGCACTGCATATTCTTTGAAAATTTCCAAAGAAGAGGTAAAAATGGCTTAATGTTCTATGTTCATCTTTATTTATTTTGTATTTATTCGTGGTCTAAAGAAAAGACCTGACCTCCCTGATAATGTAAAATTTCTAAAAAGATTTGCTGCATACATAACATAACTTTATAAAAGTACAGCTCAAATGCATGGTGGTCTGCTTCACATAATGAAAGGAGAGGAAATAGTCTCAGTAAGAGCTGGACTTTCTTCAGATTTTATACTGGTAAAATACTTCAGATTTTAGCCCACTGAGTCCATGTTTCTGAACAACCATAAATAACTATGTGCCTGATGTTTTTTGGCACAGACATAACAGTGGCTGTACGAGAAGCACTGATTCAAAGAATGGGTAGAGACTTTCTTCAGGTTAGAAAAAGCAAGCAATATGAAGGTTTCGGCACTAGCAAAATGTACAGACCTACAAAAAGACAGAAATAATGAATTAGGGTTTATGTATAAAAAACAGTCATAAAAAGAACAATCTATCAGTACTCAGTACTGAGGCATTATGAGAAGCAACTTTATCCAAGTAAAACCCATTTATGAGATTAATAATACACTAATCAAGCCTTCTAAAATTTATCTGGGTAATACATAGAACAGATCAGTCATTCCTGTTTAAAGGAAGTCTAAAATCTGGCTTGCTTTCATGTAATAGAGCCTAATTCAATATAGGCTCAAGTCCACAATAGGATGGGCAGCCCACACTGCAGTACTTTGAAAAGACAACTAAAAGACTTGTAGTTTTATAGTCATTGCTTCGACAAGGTACCAAGTGGATGTCGTAAGGAAGAACTGAACCTTTTCCAAGACATTTGTTTCCTAAACAATCCCCATCCTATGAAATAATTCAGTCTAGCTGTACTACACCACAAGCACAGCATGAACCTGACCGTGCTGAGGCACTTACGCGCATTCATGTTCACACTCTCCAAATCCAGCCCTCTGTGTGCCCTCTCAACAATTCTTTCATTAATGTGTCTTATACTTCATAAGGAGAGACACACAAGCAAACCAATACTTTGTGCACCTGTGGGGGGCCATGGAGCCGGGGGAAGTGTGAGGGGTCTGCTCCCACCAACCCAGCCACAGCTCCCTGTTTCCAGCTTCACATGAATGCATCAGAGCCCAAAGCCCTGCCAAGGATGGAAAAGCAAAACAGCAATTGCAGGAGCACCAAACAGGTTGGCTGATGGATTGAAGCTCCACGCTGTCCCTCTCTACTATTTATAACGTGACAAAGAACATTTTCTTGTTTTCTGTTGCTTTTTCCTCCCACATAAGGTGTGGGATTGGATTTACTGCAAGGGTTAGTCTTCACTGGTCTACTGTTCACTAAGTAGTCCTTACATTGGCAATATCTCAGCTACTAAAGCCTGTGCCAGTCTGTAATTCACCCTGGTTATTTCCATGTTTTCTACTTTAAATTCCTGCAAAGGTAAAAACCCCATATATTTGCCTATTCTAGAGGAGCCACAATAAGAAAAAGTAAATTATGCTTAAATTTCAGAGAAAGTATCATTTAAGGGGGTTCTTTTCCTGTCAGATTTCTGTACATTTCATCAAATAACCTCCTTGAAAACTCAGATAAATCTTGTTTTCCACTTAGATTGGAATAAATGAGGTCAAGGTCTAGCACACTAGTACATATATGAACATTTTGTAGTTGTAAACCCAGAGAGAGACTATTGCATTAATTTATGCAGGAGGAACCAATACATTGTGAAATCCACACTGAAAATGAAAATATGTCTTCTTCACAAATAACAGTTTGAAAGGAAAGGTAATTCAATTTTCTTAGTCCAAAGAATATGGGTAGAAAAACAGAACAAATTTGGGGTGAAAAAGCTCTTTCTCAGGTCTGAAACAAAAGTTGGGTAAAATATCCTGCTACCATTTCAGACATAAGGAAGAGTCTCTATGCTCAGAAAGTTGCCCTGTTTGTCTAACAGATGGACTTAGTTCTGTCTGCGAACCTTTCCTGCTTGTATCAGCCCAAACTATGCTGCTATTGTCTCTTAACATGGACAGATTAAAAACTAAACTAAAACAAACAACCAAAAACCAGCCCTCAGATATGATGGTAATAGGATCATTTAGAAATGTAACAGGAAGGAGGTATCTCCTTGCTATAGGAATACCTGTTAAAAGAAATACCTTAATACCTTGGTATCAATACCTCTCAACAACTAAAGTCCTTTTTGCCTTTTTTTTACAAACACTTTCCATAAAACTTGTTGTTCTAAAAATGCTATAAGTGTTTCTTCAGCACTGCAAACATTTCAGGATTCTTCTTTCTTTTGAAGAAGACGATAATTCAAAGTGTTTGGCCAAGCTACATGCTCTACTTTTTTCTCTACATTTTCTGCTTTGTTGTTGCATTAAAAATTAATCATACTTCACATAATCATCTTGAATTTAGATTTGGATTGCAAAGTTAATGCCATATGTGAATATGAGTATCTGTGAAGGAGCTAGAATAACTGCTTACAGGCAGTTAGTGATTTAGAGAAGTGATTCTTCTAGCTGTAATGTCAGGGGCTTGAAGGCTTATTTTCAGCATTTAACTTTGTGTCTTCATCTAGCCAAAATAATCTCTCCTTGCCACTAGCTAAATATCAGCAGAAAGATAAAACATGTCAGTGAAAAACAGCCAGATTACTAAAACAATAAGGAATCTTAAAGCTTCTTATTAAAAGCATATTTTAAATCAAACCATGAAAAATATAAAATGCTCTTTAAAAATATAAGAAATAATTCCTCTTGACACTTTCATAATAATTTTCTTTTTCATTAGACTGTCAGATGGTCTGACAAATATGCCAAATATTTCCTGTTCTCCTTTGATCTCCAATAATGGTTTTAGAAGTATGGATTAATATGAAACTTGAGTGTAAGGTTCTTGATTTCTGTCTGATCTTAAAGAACAGAAATTAAGTGCACAAATGCATATAAACACAGTACACAGAAAGACACAATCCCTCCATAGTTGTATATGTACAAAGTGGCAGAAAGGACATGGAAAAAATACATGGTGGTGTAATAAGTCATCTAATTCTTTTCCTGTGGGTTTGGGATGGATGGACTGGCCCAGGCTGACAGACAGTACTGAAAAAGCCCTCAGCCCTTGCCTCTCATGTTTTTGACATATGTTACATATGTTATAAAAATGTTTTTAAGAATGTTCTTGGTGGTTCTCAGATTATTCTCCCTCTCTGCCTCCCTGGCATAGCTCCCCTTTATCCATCAGCACAGCAGTGATTAGTTTTAAGGAACGTGGCCTAGAAACTAAAAACCCTTTCATAGGAGAATCACGCTTTCAGAATTATAAAGAATTAACCTCAGGTACAGAATAAATCCTGTAATCTGATACCTCATGAACATACTCTTTATAAAAACTATGTACTGATGGAATACAGTTATTTGGATGAAAAGGTCATGCAGTTGCATTCCCCATTGTTAGAGGTGGCTGTAGATGACCTAGAGATATCTCCTACAAATTGATCCACTTACAGGAAAGATGTCAAGTTTCATGTGAATTAGAAAAGAATCTTTTCATTGTTGTTTCCTAGCCTAGCCCATTTGTAAAGGCTGTAGTAATCTGCAAAAGGAAAGGACAATAGAAGCATGAGATAGTGGCATCAAGGAGAGAAGCTGAAACAAGAGTTTTGAAACCTACCCCAGAAAGTGTAGTATCTTGATTAATTGTTAAAGGCTGGCTTTGTTATGTTTTTCAATGTTGTTTTGGCATACATCCCCCTCATTGCTGTGGCTGCATCTCTTATTCAAAGTCCTCTGCTATTTTACCACCTGCTCACTCCCATGGCACAGCTGGAAGTGGCAGAAGTAACATTAAGATGTTGCTACACCAGATGGATCTTGCAACCCTCCTGTACCAGGTCAGAGTCTAGATTTGTTTTCCAAGAGTGAGTTGTATTTATTTCCTCAGTTACTATCTCCATAAAGAACCTGATAGTATTCTATAGGGACCCCCCTCATAGTGCACCACACCAGTGAAGGGAGATTCCCAGACCAAAGGACTCCAAAGGAGGAAAAACCCACAGGGAATGAAGCAGTGTCAGTCCTCAGTCAGGCAGCCATTCCACTGCTGGGGGTAACAGGACAGGGCCTGGAGACAGCTCTGGCAAATGCAGGTAGAGAAATACCCGATTTTAGGAGTGAGCGAGTTCAATTTACCTGTATAATTTTAACAATGGGCTAGATATTTGGGAGAAACCCCACCTTTTTCTGCTTTTGAACCTGCAAATTTTGGAACAGGTTTCAAAATGAACTGCAACACACTCTGAAATGCTACACAGCAGCAAATGTAAGCGTGTTTGTATGTGTATACTGGGTGTAGGCTGCGGAGGTGGCCTCTGTGGGAAGAGGTCAGGGACTGCCCTGTGCCAGATGCAATCATTCCACCTGGCTCCAACAGAGCTATCACAGGACACAGCTGAGCCCTTCAGTCAAGCTAGTGACCTCTGTGATAACATATTTAAGAAAGATCAGAAAACACCAGGCAGGCAGGGAGGAGGGAAAAAGAAGAGGAAGAAAAAAGAGAGAGAGAATGAGAAAAAGTAGGGAGAACACCAAGTTCAGATGAGTAGGTGGAGATGCTCCATGGTGAAGCAGATATCCACACTGAAGCCTGTGGAGGATCCCCACGCTGGAGCAGCTGGGTATTTCCTGAAGGAGCTGCAGTCCATGAAGAACCCACACTGGAGCAGGGGAAAAGTGTGAAGAGGAAGGGGTGACACTGACAGTCTGTCACATACTGACCATAATCTTCCATTCCCCATGGGACTTTTGAGGTGGGTAGAGGAGTTGGGAGTGCAGGAGGGAAGTTGAACCTGGGAAAGAGGAGGAGATAAGGTATTTTTTTAATGTCTGTCTTTTTGTTTCCAGCTATCTGAATGTATTTTAATTGGAAATAAATTGAATCTAATTTTCCCCAAGTTGAGTCTGTTTTGCGCAGGACAGTAATTGGTAAATGATCTCCTTGTCTTTATCTCAGCCCGCAAGCATTCTCATCCTGTTTTCTCCCACTGTCCTGCTGAAGAGCAGGAGTGAGTGAGCAGCCAAGTGGGCATTGGGCTGTTAGTCTAGGTTAACCCATCACAGGAGGTTATTACATACATATTTCTAATGAATATATATCCACTGGTATGTCCTAATCACTAGAACAGAAATGTGTTTCTTTTGTTTTAATAGTGAGAAGGAAATGGATTTTACTTTTTATCCATCAAGCTCTTCCATGGTCATGATGTCTTGGCATGCCAGGATTTTCTCACCAACTACGAAAGTCATAAGCTCTCAGTTCCATTAATTTGTCACATTAATCACATCAAGATTTAGATTTGACTTTATCCTTGTTGTCAGATTAATGTGATAGTAAAAATCTATTACTTTTACTGTCTTGAATAGCTGAATTAGGTTTTTAAAGGCTAAAAATAGGAAAGCTACATGATGCTACATGATGCATGAGTAAGAAGTACCTTAGGGATAAGTTAATATTTAATATTGGTTTGAAGTTAATGTTTGGATTCTAATTATAGTTTGAATTACTGAAAACATGGGTTGAGCCAAGTAGCAGCAGCTGTACAACCTTTCTCAGTATTCAGGCTGGTGAGGAAGTGATTGAAAAGGGTTTTATTTTAAGTACTTCTTACACCGGAACTGGAGAGCACTGCATAGGAGTGGTCATAATTTTGGCCATTACAGTTCCATGGTAGTTGGAAATTAGGAACTGGTTAATTAAGGCAGTGTTATAGTCCTGGATGTTCACAGTGGCAGTCCAAAAGAACTAAATTATTTCAGGTGAGCAAGCTGTGAACAGAAAAGGTAGCCTTGGTCATCTCTTCAGTGACTTTAAGTTTCTGTTTTATTTGGCAGAGTTTAGGGCTAGAATTGCAACAGCAGTGTCGCCTTTCTTATGAAGAGGTGAGGCAGTCATAATATTCTAAGAATCTCCTCTCCCTGACCTGGTAGATGAGGATGCAATGTTCCTATTGATGTCTTAGTGAGAGCTGAAATTATTAACACCAGATGAAGCAGCAGCACCAAAACAGAGCTATTCCACTCTACAACTCCCAATAGCCTAATAACTTATTACATTTGCACAGCATCAAGCTAATGTGGACTTTGTGTTCTAAGTTAAATTAATCCTTTGTGCAACTGATGTACAACAACTACAAGCTGCTGTTTGTGGTCTGAGGATTGGAAAACAAGCTCTGCAGGCTTCTGGTTATTTTTGGTGCATTCCAGTATGTACTTAACAGTAAGACACTATTACCAGAAACATCAAATTATTCTACAGTATTTCTTGCTCATTTTGTTCAAGACTATATTTTACAAGTATGCATTATGTAGGATTTGTTCACAGTTTCTTTAACAATGCATGTAAAATAGATGTTAGACTGCCAATAAGGAAAGACTGACCAAAATGAAATCCTGTTTAAGAGAAGAACACTTGGTTTTCACTATCTCATTTCACCAAAAAATAAAACAAAAACCCCCTCCACATTCTATTCCTGCCAAGCAATATCTGATGTATTATAAATTATCTTCTCCTTTTTGTTAATGAATCCTGACAATTTCATCAGACTTCTACGCCAAACACTGCTGCCCATTCAGCGGATCAGTCTGTCATTAAACTACCTCAGACCTGAAGTTCTGTTGAGTAAGTTTGCTAGGCTTGGAAGTTCACCTGAAAATAAAAACTATTAAGAATTAAATAAAAGCTTGGTGAATAAAATAATATCCATGTGAAACAGCATGGTTTTACTTCAGCTTAAAAAACACATAGGACTTAAAATTGTACTATCAAGTAAATCAGAGGAAAAATGACTCACCTTGAAAAGCAGGACTGAAGTAACGAAGATTCTGTATACTCTATCACATGCACAATAATATCACTATGGAAAGAACATGAGCAAATGACGCATTTACCAGTAAAGTCCAAGTTTTAGAATAGCACAATAAATTTTAAGGTTGAATATGAACTGCTCTTTCATTACTATTTTCAGTCTTCTGTCTTAATTTTATATTTTCAGCTTTTATACTTGCTATACAAAATAAAAAAATAAAAATTATTTAACTCCTCCATAAAATACTGTAATTGTTCTACTGCTGTAGAAGATCAGACAGTAAAGTGCGCACAAGTTCCTGACAAATCTCATTATTTGGGCTATGATAACAATACTGATAACATTTTCATCTTAACTGGAAAGTGAAAGTACAATGCCAAACCTTTTTTCATTGTTGGAGGATCATGAGATTATGGTTTACACCGGTGATAATAACTGTGTTTTTAAGCAGACATTAAAATTAGTGAGAAAGGAAAAATGACTGAAGTTTTTTCTTTGGAATAATGCAATGAATGAAAACATTGCTAATAAGCCAGTACTAGATCTCTGCTGATGATAAGGACAGGTCAAATCAGCTGGAGAAGCTGCAGAGAATCGATCACAGTTTGATAATTCTGCAGGTATTGCAAGGAAATAGTACCAACACTACTTTGTTTTCCAAACACACTGGTATAACGAACGGCTAATTCCATCTAACTTACATTATCATACTGGCTCTTCAGTGCAAATTCCTATGACTTCTCTCTGTATGACACAATCCCTCCCTTTGTTAGAATGAAAGATGGTACTTATTCTGTGCTCATATGAGTGCTGAGCTCTATCTTGTGGAGCAGCATTGACAGCAGTAGGCTTCAAAGAACTGAAAAGCATCTATATTGTGTTGGGTGCAGGACTGGGCATACATTGTTACAAATATGACTCTTTTATCACAAAAGTACAGTAAATATCATGATTAGGCATATTGGTTCAATCCTCTAGGTCCAAGGAAGTCACTGACCTCTCTGTTGGAAGTGCCACCAGGGATCTCCATCAGTGCCAGTTATGCAGATGGTTTTTATGAAGTGGACATCTGTCTACTGAGAGTTGGACAAAACCAAAAAACTTGTTTTGCTTTTGGTCATTAATCACTACTTGTTACCCTGCTTCAAGTTCAAGTTACTGATGAACTCTCCAAACCCTTGTTCTCTTGCCATGCTAATGATTGGATTTCATCCTGTCCTGAATATATAGAACTAGCAGGGGTGCCTGCCTCTGGCTACTGACATCACTGGGACCAAAACCTACTGACTTGCATCTCAAATACTGACAATAAAGATCAATTTTGGTTTGCTGCCAATTAAAACCATTTAATTTTTCTTCCTTTGCTGTTGATAAGGCCAAAGTGACCTGTGTGGAAATGTCTTTTGTGGATACCAGGCTTTTGCACAACACATCACAATTTTATAGCAGACCCCTTGTAGTAGTACCTCAGTTCCAGAGCACTGACCTATGTACCAAGACTGCCTTGCATAAGAGCGAGATGGAATTTTACGGAAAATTTGAATCATAGAATCCTTTAGGTTGGAAAAGACCTTTAAGATCATTAAGTCCAACCCTTAACCTAGCACTGCCAAGTCCACCACTAAACCATGTCCCTAAGTGCCACGTCTACATGTCTTTTAAATATCTCCAGGCATGGTGACTCAACCACTTCCCTGGCCAGCCTGATCCAGTGCTTGACAACCCTTTCAGTAAAGAAATTTTTCCTAATAGCCAATCTAAACCTTCCCTGGTGCAATCTGAGGCCATTTCCTCTCATCCTATGACTTATTACCTTGGAAAAAAGATTGACACCCACTTCGTTACAATCTCCTTTCAGGTAGTTGTAGAGAGTGATAAGGTCTCCCCTCAGCCTCCGCTTCTCTAGGCTAAACAACCCCAGTTCCCTCAGCTGCTCCTCATAAGACTTCTGCTCTAGACCCTTCACCAGCTTCATTGCTCCTCTTTGGGCACGTTCCAGCACCTCAATGTCTCTCTTGTAGTGAGGGGCCCAAAACTGAACACAGTATTCGAGGTGCAGCCTCACCAGTGCCTAGTACACGGGGACAATCACTTCTCTAGTCCTGCTGGCCACACTATTTCTGATGCAAGGCAGGAATCTATTGGCCTTCTTGGCCACCTGGGCACACTGCTGGCTCATATTCAGGCAGCTGTCAGCCAACACGCCCAGGTCCTTTTCTGCCTGGCAGCTTTCCAGCCACTCTTCCCCAAGCCTGTAGCGTTGCATGGGGTTGCTGTGGCCCAAGTGCAGGACCTTGCACTTGGCCTTGTTGAACCCCATACAATTGACCTCGGCCCATTGATCCGGCCTGTCCAGATCCCTCTGTAGAGCCTTCCTACCCTCAAGCAGATCAACACTCGCACATAACTTGGTGTCATCTGCAAACTTACTGAGGGTGCACTCAATACCTTCATCCAGATCACTGATAAAGATATTAAACAGAACTGGCCCCAACACAGAGCCCTGGGGAACACCGCTTGTGACTGGCCACCAACTGGAGTAAACTCCATTCACCACCACTCTTTGGGCCCGGCCATCCAGCCAGTTTTTTACCCAGGAAGAATACGTCCATCCAAGCCATGAGCAGCCAGTTTCTCCAGGAGAATTCTGTGGGAAATGGTGTCAAAGGCTTTACTAAAGTCTAGGTAGACAACTTCCAAGCCTTTCCCTCTTCCACTAAGCGGGTCACCTTGTCATAGAAGGAGATCAGGCTAGTCAAGTAGGACCTGCCTTTCATAAGCCCATTCTGACTGGGCCTGATCACCTGGTTGTCCTGTACATGCTGTGTGGTGGCACTCAAGATGATCTGCTCCACAACCTTCCCCAGTACCAAGGTCAGACTGACAGGCCTGTAGTTCCCTGGATCCTCCTTCTGGCCCTTCTTGTAGATGGGCATCACATTTGCTAACCTCCAGGCAACTGGGACCTCCCTGGTTAGCCAGGACAGTGCACATGTTTGGCCAAACACTTGCACAAAACATTCAATAGGAAATTTCAGTTCTGGAAATTAAAAAGTAAAAAAAAAAAAAAAAGAAAAGCTAAAAGTAATTGAAATGGGGCTTTTGATTTAAGATATTTTAGAAAAAAAACCTAATGTCTGCAGGACGTGTTAGTTTATAATTACATTTTTCATAGAAAATGAAGTTTTTCCTCAAGTCTACAAAATATTGGGTTTCCCTTTTTTTTTTTTATTTTAAAGCCATACATGTTTGAACCTCTTGTCCAATAATTCTTGTGAAATAGCTGTGTTATAGGCAGTCCTGTAATTTTTCATTCATTTTTAGGCATCATTTTGGTATAACTTGCTGGCCTCAAATGAGGCTATATTGTAGACCTGAAGCAATATATTGGCTGTGTGGTTGGTAATACTCCACCCACTTGCTGCTTCATGGTTCATACGATCCATAGATCAAAATTTTTTTAAAAGTCAGCAAAGTAGCAACCATTAAAAATGTGGCTCAGTGAGAAAGTCATTGCAGAAATGCATGAGAAAACAAAGTGAAATCTGCACATGAATTTGCAGGAAATTTTCACTGGAGGATTCATTTGAGGTGTGGTTATAAATTGAGACTTTTTTTTCTCTTAATGGTTTTTGTCTATTTTTTCTATTACTGCATGTTATTCTTCATGGACTTGAAATAAAGGCGTGAGATACAGGATTTAGCCTATAAAATGGCTTCTTCATCTTAAAATACCATACAGGCCTGTGAGTGATGCAAGGAGTCCCAGATAATATGATGGTGAGAGTAGTTATCTTTGCTGCTTCTTTTTTTCTAGCTGAAAGGACCAATGCCCCCTAGGCTGGGAGGCAGAAGAGGTGATATCATGGTGCTTTTTCCAGGTGCAGCTTTTCTGATGCTATCAGGCAGGACACTGAACTGAAAAGTCTTGAAGACTCAGGTGTTAGATCGGACCTCTGGCTTTTATATGTAGTCTGGAGCATTAACTGGCATATTCTAATGCCTGCTTTGTTGATGAGGTGTGCGCAGAGGTGCAGATGTGTACACAAAAATGTCACTCGCAGCCCTCAGCCAAATAGTTATGAACCAAAGCTCTTGAGCAATGTTAAACTGGTGGCCTTCAGAAGAGCACTGTTTTGTAATTTACTGGCTGAGAGTACAATCGTATATTACTGTAACTGTGTCAGAAGAAAATAATGTATTATTTCCTTTCTGGAAATGCCAATGAGAAACAAAAAAACCCTGAAACCGATCCTTTAAACTTTATTAGGTGTGACTGAATTAAAGGAAATAGTCTGGGTACTAACAGACTAGCTAAAGAAAAAGTGATTTGAGCTTTGAGGAAAAAATAATTCAACAAAATATATCTATTCAGTTCCTTGACAGGTGCTGCTTGTTTTTTTTTTTTTTCAAAGATCAGTCTTAGCATCTGAGAGCTAGTAGCTGAGAATAAATTGCATGTTCAAGATAAATTAAATGGCGGGGAGCATCTATGAACACTTGGCAGAAAGAGGCATTTGTAGAAAATGTTTTGCACTTTGCAACAGTGTTTCTTATTTCTCTTAGATCTTCCCCTTCCTTCAACAAGTTACACTACAATAAAAATAAGTTTTTAAAATTAAACATTGATAATACATAATCAATATAACATGTACAACTAGTGCAATGATGGAGCAAGTTCAGCACTAGCTTTTCTTTTTAACAACCACACAGATTTCAGAGAGTTACACACATTTTACTGCACTATTTATTTTATTTTAACATTCTGAATAGAGACAGGAGTCATGGATTAATTGGAAATATATGTAGGCTCTTGATCCTGAGGAACAGTCTGGCTTTACCCCAGGAAAGGTCTCAACTTCCAGCACTAGATGAGTCCTAGAGATTGAGTACAGAGGTCCTGGAAATGCCAGGCCTTACAGATTTACAGGGCAGGATTTTGCAGATGTGTAAACCCATGTAGCTTCACTGCCTTGGTGGAATAGTCTGATTTATGCAAGCTGAGGATCTGTCTCAGTGCAGCCTTTAATGGGAGATTTCCCAGATCTTCCCTACCAAAGGCAAGTAATCATTGCTCAGGAGAACAAGAGCTGCAAGAGGAAGCTTGTTAAAGAAAGCATTGTAACTGAAATGTGGTTTAACATCATGTAAGAATTAGAGAGAAAGAGTTAATTTTAGCTGATTTTGACATGTCCAAGAACAGTTTGTGAAATACGAGATTGTAGTAAATACTCCACCTCACTAAGGACTGTCAGTAAGAGGTCAAATGAAAATGATGCTGCAACTACAGAGTTTGTAATTTTGTGATTCACATAAATATACTTAATATCTTTTCCCAGTCACAATTGTTGCAAACAGCATGGTTTCTACAACACTGTTTATGTATCCATAGACAATAATGTCACAATAATTATGCAATTCTAAATATGCATGGTTTTCTTCTCTTTTGTACATGCTTTTCCACTATTTTGCAACAAGAAAGTATCCCAAATTTTTTTGTGCAGCTATCTGTGTTTTCTTAAATAGAACAAGTGATTTAGAAAGGTCACCAAATAAAATATTAATACAGACACAGAGTTCTCTAGTAGGTACAAACAGAGATTTCTTGGCAATTTGCTACTGATTTAAACAGGAATTACAAGTGCATATACATCTATAAACATATATAAAAAATCTCTGAAGATGTAATGTGATAATAATAGAAATATTAACACACTCCATAATGTGCTTGACCAGAGCTATAGTCACAGGCTACCAAAATGGCTCTTACAGAAAACACGATCTCCACTGAAACAGAGCTGCAGAGCCAAGCATCTTATTATCGCTAAGTGCTGGCATAAATAGTTTTGTGCAACATTCAAGGAGCATAGAAACCTATGAACTGCTGAAGTGTTTAAAATTGGTTGCAATTGTTCAACTGACAGGTTATTTCAAATCATTCCAAAGTTGAGATGTTACAGACAGATTCAAACATTTTGCTTATAAACTTGGAAACTAGACAAAAACAATGTGTTAGAAGAGGAAAAAATAGAACATCTTTTCTTTAATGAAATGAGCAGAAGTTCTTTGGTTTATTATCAGTAATGCTGGACATTAAAAAAACATTAAGGAAAACATAAGAAGAAATTAAGAACACTATACTTTATTAGTTTTAAATAAACATTTGGGAGAGTCTGTCAATTTTTGGAGCAGTGCTGAGTAAGAGTGATGCTTACTCTGCACTAAGATTAGACCCTGGAGCCAGAGTGTGTCAGACACCATTTTTGAATTACAGTCCTCCCTCCTTGCCCATGCAAGTTTGTAATTTAGTGGTCTCCTGTTCTAGTAGTAAATCGCTGGCTTTCCATCTCTTGTCTATCCTGCATATTGTGGCCTGGGAACAGGCACAAAGTTACCACCTGCTCTGTTCTGCCTCTCTGCCTCCTTGGGCTTCATGCTCCCTGGAAGAAAATGGAGCAAAAAGCCCCATTTCCTTCCATGTTACCTTTATGTGAAGACTAGTTAGCCAGAACACAGGTCTTCCTTAGGCATATGCCAAGTCACAATATCATTCTTCATTAGTTTTAGCTTCTAGAAGCTTCTGTTTCTGAAAAGATGGCTAACTTAATGACTGACATGGGTGAAAGAGACCCTGATGTGATTCCCTCGGTGATTATGGGACCAAGAGAGAGACAATAACCACTACTGATCTGCCTCAGAATGATTTACAAAATAGTAATCCCTTGCAGCTCTCAGTTATAACATTTTCTGTGTTGCTTTAAATGAAAAAAACCCCACAACTTTGGCTGAATGTAACAAGGTTAGTTGACATGATGAGCAAATTCCCAAGTGCTTATCTTCTTGCCTATTGCTTTACTTGTTACAGTTATTAGTCATTTAATATGAACAACAAATACAGTGAGTTGCTCTGATAACGAAGTTAAGAAACACTTTGGAGCATCTATAGATTAATTTCCATAAATAGGAAAGTGTCTATAACCCAGAAGTTTCTTCTTCAAGGACCACAAGCCCGCAACACCCTTTTCAGCACTCTAAAACTACTTTAAATCTTTTGCACAAAAAAACCCCAAAGCAACAGAAGCCACCAAATCCATATGTTACAGGCAGAGAACAGGGAATACGAAGGGCATTGCTAATACCTTCGGTCCCTCCAATAACAACAGTAAATGATTTGTAAGGTTTAAATGCACAGAGGCAGTACTATTTAAAGAGGCAGTTAAATTTAGCAATTGCATGCTAAACCGATCATCAACCTCATAATCACTCCAAAAATATAATTATGGCTCTATATTCTTAATCTAGACAGTTTTGGGGTGTGGTTTTTTGCAGAGTCTGCACTTTCAAAACTGGAAGTGATAGAATGGTGGAGTTTGGCTTCATTGATCACAACCTGTACCCATTTTGCAAAATAAGCACAATTTTGAAAGACCTTATTTGAATGAAGTATAAAGACCTAATTCACATCTCTTGGCATACTGTGAGCACTATTTAAAGCTTTACAATCAAGTACATTCAAAAGCAGGAAGGCCAAATATCACCTTTTTTTTTTCCTGATTAGACTTTGAAGTGCTAAGATAAATGCTTGCAATAGCCCATGCAAAACATCACAAAAAGGCTTTTCCATACACCTGAAACATTGAACATCTTCAAGGGTAAGTGGTATTGGCAGCTGTTTCATTCAATGAAAGCTGTGAACTGGGGGTTTGAACATGGAGGGCATGAATTCAACAAAATTCAGTCTGTGATATACACAAAATGTCAAGGGAGAGGGTGAGGATTCTTGTTTTGGAGCATTGAGCCCAGCACAACCCTGATTCAGCAGCATCATTACTCAATCTATTCCTCAACGTGGGGAAAATATTTATACTGGCAAGGCCTTCTCACAAGGGCTTACTGCAGAGGAAACAGTGCTTGGCAGAAAAGTATTTCTTACTGTTTTTCTCCATTCAAGCCATTCTCATTTGTTGGCTTCTCTTTTTAGCCCACAGAGCATTCAAAAAATATATCAATTAATTGCTTAAACATTCTAAAGAAAATTTTACCATGATTGATTCATTAAAAAATGAGGCAGTCTCTTGTTATCGTATCAGCAATTTTGATGAGTAGTGAAAAGAATAACTTAAACTGCACAGAACTAATTAAGTTGTGATAACTTTTTCACATTTAATAGTTTGATCACACTGGGCTGGGAAATGTCTTTGTTGTATTTTAGTAAAAAGTACCTCTCTGATTATCTTTAAAAGAAAAGTTTGATACTAATTAGTTTTAGAATTTTCTTAAAGATTTCATACCATAGTAAGGAAAGAATTCTACTAACTTTTTTTCATAAAAGAAACCCCTAGTAAGAATACCTGTGAGAAAGTGTTGATTTGTTCTTGTCCTCTACAGGGTATTAAGCCTTTATTTTATTACTGCCTGAATCATAAAAGAAATTTGGCTTGCAGGTCAGACAAAACAGGTTTCTGGGAAGTAAAGACCCCTGTGCAAATTAATGTAAAAAGCAGCTATAGACATGTTGGCACTGGAATAACAGAAGGAACATGCAAGCAACTTTATCCATGAGTATGTGTTCATATACCATTTCTTCATTCTCCAGACATAATGCTGAATATAGAATAGGCAGAGTTGTTCCAGTGTTCACAAATACTGTAATAGATGCAGTAGCTGCATGTATTATTAAGTTACTAACACTTTTCATCATTGTGGCAGTGCATGTGCCACTTCTACTCTCTTTCAGTACAGCCAAGTACATTTAGGACAGGGAAGGACAAGTATGACTTTTTTTTTTTTTTTTTTTTTTTTGCCATATTAGACTTCTCAGTGCTAAGAGAAGTTAGCACCTTCATGGACCTCTATCGAACTGTATCCAAATCAATGGTAAATCACTGTGTAGGCAGGGTAAGTCAGCCCCTCCCGGGAGGACTACAATGTCACCTAGTTTAGCGTGTTGTTGCCTTGCATGTGTGACCTGATCAAGCATCTCACAGGCTTGGAAATATCACAGATTCTGCAAGATAATGAGGAGCAATGTTAAGTAGCCTCCTTCCAGTTAACGGTCTTAAAAGGGGGGGTTGTTTAAATTAGAATGCAAGATTAAATTGAACTGCTCTGTTCCATGTCACATGATATTAATTATTCAGTGCCAGCTGAAGGCCCAAGCATGGCAGAAGGCCTGAGTGTGACACCAAGGACCAGCTGGCTTTAAGGAGACCTGTAGCTGTTCTTGTTAAGGGTGGTGATTTAAGGAAGAAGCATTACTCTGCAATTGGAAAAAAATTACAGGTTTCTGACTTACAAGATTCTCAAGCTGAATTGCATACAAATTTGGCATTTGATTTTTAAAGCATATACAAGCTTGAAAATAAATCAATATGTTGTCATCATCAGACAACTATTCAGAAAGGAGGAAAAAACCTCTAGAACTCACAAAACAAATTTATAACCCTCTTCACTCTGCTGCTTTTAATTCAGGTGGCAGGTTAGTGATCTTGTAAACTTAACAACCCAGGCAGAGATGTAAGTGGAGTTTTTAAAAACATTTCCTAGAGCATTTCAGCATTTTTACTAACCTCAAAGTCTGAGTTTTTCAACTGAAATAGTGTTATGGGTTCCTCCATAACATCCAAACTGCCTATACTTTCTGTTTAATCAAAATCTGGTGGCTTGTGAGCAACAGACCTTGTATGGTTGCATCACCTGAAAGTACAGAAACAGAAAGAATAATCACATCGTAAGACCATAAGCACAGGGCTCTAATTTCAAATGGATTTTCTCAAGTAGTAGACTTAATTGTCATCAAATCTAAGAAGGACTGACTCATCTATTTTCAGTAGTTATGATTTATTTAAGAGTAGATAATTATTACTCTTTTTTGTAAATTTTCAGTAACATTTATGAGAAAGCTGAGCTGTTTGAGAGTACTAAGAAACTGTGACAACTGAACGCATAATTTTGGCATCGACTGAATAGCTCCAAAATATCTAGTTTGAAACTTTTAATAAAAATGGAATGTTTCAAATATTTGCCATCAACATTGTGATGATTTTTCCCCCCAAGTTCAGACTGAGTTTATGTCTGCCACTGCATGAGCCCAGATGGAGCTCTGGTTTCATGTCCATTCTTTTCTGTGGACTAGAATGAAACAGTTTTGTTTCTCCATTTATTGTACAATTTGGGAGCATCAAATTCAGAATTTCTCACGAAAGTGAAAAATTGAGATTAAGCTTCTGAATTATTTTTTTTTTATACTTTTGCTAGGTATGTTTGTTACAAAAAAATACAAAACTGTAATAGCGAGTCGCTTGCCACACACACAGACAAAACAGTTTCAATTCTATCAATAGGATAGACACACATACTTCAGTATCAACAAATTCACTATCAGAAAAAGGATGTGAATTTTTTTGGATCAGGGCTGAGCGAGAACCCTAGAGAAGGCAAGGTGTCTTGCCTTAAACCTTTAATCCAGTCTTGTTTTGGTCAGATAGTAAACCATTACTTGTATGTCGGGACTATTGCAGTGGTCTATTGTTTGGGGTTTTTTTTTCCTTGCAGTAAGTTGCAGGCATTGAACTTTTCTGCTGAGGAACAGAAGGTAACTTGGGCACATTGCTTGGTGGAGACCATCATCATTTACAGTAAGATCAAATATGAATAGAACTTGAAGATGTGTGAAAGGAGGGAAGCAAAGCTCATAACTAGCTATACTGAAAGAATTTTCTGAAGTCCAGTTCCACCCTTCCTAGCCTCACCATCTGCTTCATTTAATAATTACATTCACTAGCGTGAGCCAGCTGGCAAAATTAACCAAAAAAGTAAAACATCTGGAATACTTTTGGAAATGAAAATAAAAGTAAGAGGTGGGGAAAAGGGGTAAAGATGGGCAAAAGATGGAAAGGATTTAATTTTTCTAGATGCCCAAGGCTAGAATATTATGCTGTGGAGGGAAGTGACAGAGAAGCAAGACTCTTCTAATTCCCAGCAATATATTTACTGCCTTCTTAAACGCACATCTCCCACCAGCTGTCTGCTTCTTATGAGTGTTAGGTTCTTTCAAAGGAAAAAACATTTCCAGTGCTCCTTCTTAAGCCAAAGGAAGTCTCCTGTTTATTTCCGTGGTCAACCTCATTGAAGGAGGAGGAAAATTAATGAAAGGGCAGCAGATACAATTTTACACATAAGTGCCCTAGCACATTTATAGCATTTTGTATGTTTTTTGTAGGATAGAGACAGATCCAGTAGGGTAAGAAGATGCAAAGAGAGTGTCTGTGAAGGCTCTGTTTCAAAAACAAGAGGTTGTCTGCAATCTATTTTTAGTTTCCTTTTAATAATCCAAGAAAAATATTCCAAGACCCTGTAAAAGTTGCTTTAGAAGATTGTTTTGTGTTTTTGGAAAATGAGAATTGTTTGGTAACTCTGGGAAGCATTTTTAACTATGAGACTGACTCTTCAGCTCATCACTTACAGAGGTTTTTTCCTTCTACACCTTCTTGGTGAATATACCAAGAGGTATATTCTTAAGAAAGAGTAGGTAAAATATTGCTAGGTGAGGGGGGTGTTATTATCGTTTTGGGCTCCAAAAGTAAGAAGATTGCAGATAATTCATGAAAACTCATCTGCTTCTTTACATTTTTCACATCTAGAACAAAAGGTAAAAGCACAGATGAGCTTTTCATTAACCAAAATATAATTCAGTGAATCTCAGTTGCTGGGGTAGAAGAAACTCTTTCAGCATAATGTCAACAGTGGAAAGATATAGCATTTAGACTTGCTGCCAAGTAATAAGTAATGCTCACTTTACATCTTACACTATCATTTGAACTGATAATAGAAAGGGACATGTTCAAGGAAAATGATTCTTTGCCTTGGTGGAGTATTAAAAAGATGATCTGAGGCAGGCAAAGTGTTATCCTACCTTTTCTGGCACTCTCTTTTTGAGTAAAAGAAGAAATAGGAAGCATGAAAAGTTATTTTCTTTTTGAGGACCCATGTGTTCCAAGCATTGAAAACAGAAATGATGTCATGTTTACAGCATTGGCTGTACAATAATGTTTGCATACGAAATGCTATCCACTCAGTGCGTAGCAGTCAAGCAAGCTCTGTGGCATGTGAGCTGGGATTCACGTCCGTTAAAGCCTCTGGGAATCCTTCCAATGATGTCAGCAAGCTCCTGATTGGGCCTGCAGGACTGGAAAGAAGCACAGGATTTAGGTCTTTCCCTTCACTACAAAGTAAAACATTTAAATCCTGTAATAAATATGTAAGTGTAGGTGCACCGTGGGCTGTTGTTAAGATGTCATAAACCCTAAATGATAAACCATAATGCAGCAAATTTTACTTGGTCTTATTTCACCATTTGAAGCCTCATATTGTAAATATTATGAACTGATCAGATTCCACCCATGACTCCAAAAGAGGGAGGCAGGAAAGCAAATTTTCTTATTTACTCTACCATGGTGGTGATCAGTTAGAAGCAGTAGGGAGAGAGATGGAGAATGAAAAAAGTGTTCCAGACACAGCATAGGCAACTCATGCAGAACACTATGGATTTAACACCCTTGAGTTGGAATTTATTAGAATCAAAGCAGATGTGGCATTGTTTTACCTTGCTAAGTTCTGCATAATTTACTAGAATGCGTAGTATATTTTTTTTAATGTGTGTGACAATGCCAAATGCTTTGCAGATGCTAAGATTGCAGCTACACTGGAGCAATGGGAAAGAATATTTATTGCCAGAAGCTGAAGAAAATATAGAAAGAATTTTTATGTCAATTTTCTCTCAAACTTAAAATGAATCCAAGTGAGGGTCTTGGATGAGGAGCTGAATTTCTGTTATGAGAAATAAATATTTCATTACATTTTTTTCCTCTGGAAATTATCAATTATAAGAAACTAGAAGAGAGGATAAAGTAGTTTGTTTTCCTCAATTTTACTGCTTTTTCTGTTCCCTTCAGAATGTGAGGAAAACCTGAAGCCACCCCACTTAGATTTGTTCCTTCTGGCTGTAGCTGTCTTTCAAATTAGCTTAACCTTGTGCTTTGGCTCAGCGTGTATGAAGCAGCTAGTAAATATTCTTACCCTTTCAATCAGCCTTCCTGGAAGAGCAAGTCACATGAAGGGGAGGGATTTCTGTTCCGGGTGGGCAGGAAGGATAGAAAGGCCAGAACTGAAGGGCAGGATCGTGCTAGCAGATATTAACTTCAAAATCATCTCACTGCCAGGAAAAAAGAAGAAAAACAGGAATGCCTCAACATAACTGTTTTTACTCAGAAGCAAACAAGCAAACACACCATAAAATGAGAAATCTAGAGCTGCTTAGCCAGGACAAAATCACACTGAAGCACTGAAAGCTAAGATGCATGAAATCAAAAGTTTATCTTGACATGTCTCATTCATTTGAATGGGCTAACATGGACATCTTGGATACATAAGAAGTTCTAACTTTTTTTCAGCAGTGTCAGTTATAGAATGACTAAGTTAAAGGTAAATTAGGCTACTGTCTGTGGTTTATTTTTTGTTGTGTCAAACTTCATTGTGTAATGTAAAAACAGGCATGATAACTTCTGTGCCAGTCAGTTGTATGTATTGTCTTCACAAAGCTGAAGTAAATGAATGAAGTTACACAGTTTTGAACCAATAGGTGGAAGATGTCTCCTTCTGTTTGTTCGTGGAGGGACAGGGGAAAAGGAAAAGAGAAAACTTTGCTTTGGCTGAATTTACTAAAAAAGAAATATATGGGAGAGCTTCAAGGTTTTGGGAGAGAATGGTAGAGGACACTGCTAGCAAAAGGAAAGAAACAACAGCTGTTTAACCTGATTCTGCTTTCAATTCAGATAAAAATGAGAAAAAGACAGTATAAGGAGAAGAATGTTTTATTTCATGTCCAGGAAAAAAAGATTAAACTTATACAGTGATCTGACATTTTCTCTTGAAATTACTTTAATCATCACGAGAGGGAAAACTGACTAAGAAAAGAAGTCAACAAAGAAAGACAAATAGAGTAGATAACTTATGCACACTTGGGTTTTAAAAAATATGTTGTTATGTCTTGCTTCCACTTCATTCTATGGGAAAAAAAAAAAAAAACAAAAAAAACCAAAAAAGATTTTTAGGGCAAAATAGGGAGGTGAAAATAAGGAAACATTTTGCTGATATATTATAGTGATCACCTAAGACTGTTAAGTAAATTCTCTCTTAAAGGCTTCTGCCATCTCTCACATGTCACTTTAGACTTCTTAAGAATAACTCACTCTACCAACACAGAATCACAGAATCATTGAGGCTAGAAGAAACTTCTTGAGATCTTCTAGTCCAACCGTCCCCTGCTCAAGCAGGGTCAGCTACAGCTTGTTGTGTGGGACCGTGTCCAGCTGTGTTTTAAGTATCTCCAAGAACAAAGACTCCGCAACCTGTCTGGGCAACCTATACCAGTGTTTGACCACCTGCCAGTAAATAAATAAATTTTTAAAAAGGGATTTTTTTGTGTTCAGATAGATTTTCATGTGTTTTAATTGTGCCCTGTCAGTGCGCACTGCTGAGAAGAGGCTAGTTCCCTCTTCATTCCTTCCCATCAGGCATTTATACACATGGAGAAGATCCTCCTGAGCCTTCTCTTCTCCAGGATGAAAAGTCCCAGCTCTCTTTGCCTCTCTTCATGGCAAAGATGCTCCAGTCCCTTAATCGTCTTTGTGGCCCTGAGCGGGGCTTGCTCCAGTAAGTCCATGTCTTTCTTGTACTGGGGAGTCCAGAACTGTACTCAGCACTTCAGACATTGGGTAGAAAAGACAGATCGCCTCCCTGGACCTGCTGGCAATGCTCTGCCTAGAGCAGCCAGGAGGGAACATTGCTGTCTCATGCTCTGCCTGTTGTCCACTAGGACCCCAGGTCCTTCTTTGCAGTGCTGCTTCCCAGCCTGTCATCCCCATTACAGTAATACTGTATTGTGGAGTTCAGCTTCAAACTCCGAAGGAAAAGTGTTCTCAGAGACAGGAGAGTGCATCACTTCTGTCTTGTAAAATGAAATTATTAACAAGATTTAAGGCTTGATTGTCTAAGGAGAACATCGTTAGAAAACACTCATTGAAGTCTCCATTGTATTTTATTTTCTACATTTTAATATGAAGCTCTTTCTTGTGCATTGAACCAACTTGTCAAGGTTGTACTTTGCAAGACCATATTAATGCAGTGTTTCCTTGTCTCTGCAGGCAGGTGCTAAGTGCATACTGTTTCCTCAAAAGAGGCACCTGAGAAGCTGGGACAGAAATGCGGTGACACATTTCACAATTAACTGAAGTTACATGTCTTCACAGACTTATTTTTTTCACAGAAACCGTACAAACAAAGCTAAAACTTCAAAATCATATTTCACCAAACTTTCAAGCCTATTTTTCTAATCTTCTGGGGACAGAAGAACTGATGGAATTTCTGTCATTTGGAGTAAAAAACTATGGAAGAACTGGAAAAGAAATTTTCATTCTTACAAATATAAAGATGAGCTCTTAGCTTTCTGTAAAATCTCCACTTGAACAGTACGCATAGTTTCATCTTGGCAAGAATCCAAATCTCAGCTTTTTGCTTTCTTTCTCTAATGTACCCTTGACTGTATTTATGATGTCAGGCTGCTTCCTACAGTGAAAGATTAAACTGATACTAAAGACTAACAACAGCCCAGGAAGGTTGAGCTGAAGAAAAAAATCATATAGTTATGTTCCTGCAGCAGCTCATGGTAAAAAAGTGCAGTAAAACAATAGTACTGTCATTGCATACCATTCACTTCATTGTTATAATTTATGTTATTCCCCTGTTTCTAGAATTTTATACTGAGCTAAGACCAACTGTGGCTAAGTATTTTTAAAGAAAAACAACAAAATCAAACCCACAAACAATGAAACAGGGCAAACATTTAGTCCAATAATGTTGATTTAGCTCCTGTCTTAATAAAAGGGATTATTTTTATCTTAAGTATTAATAAGTTGAACAGGAACCAAAAATGTTTTATTCCTTCATTTTTTAATCTTTTATCTCTTAGGCTACACAATTCATCCTACAATGGCATACACCTATGCCTGATTTAGACCAGTGGAATGAAAGATAAATAGTTTCAAATTCAGTATTTTATCTCCAGTGACCATGAGATGATTTAAAATTGAATCAGTTGAGAGAAATACGTTATTCTTTCCATTAACACCACACTTTCTCAAACTGAGAAGTCCCCAGCCCTGCTCCCTTTTCATACTCAGCTACGTATTGCTTTCCTCTTTGGCTCTATGTGATCCCAGCAAGCCCTTTAACTTTAATCTGGGTGTTTCAGAATCAGAATCTGTGTTTTACTGTGTCAGTCAAAACTACGTTACTGTCTGTCATTCCGTGCATGCACAGAAAACTTTCTCTAACAAAGGTGTCTCCAGTTCACAAAATTCAGGTAGACTGGCTGAATAACATGAGAAGAGAGAAAAAGTCCAGAGATCTGAATCTGAAATTGGAGCACAAAGATAAACAATTTGAGTTCCAAAAAGACTGGAAGCAACTACAAAAGCAATAGGAATTGTGGAAGATGTTGGACTCATACATGCGTTACAACAGCAATGATAATAAAAAGGTATTATGCTAGGGCACATTGAAATATATGACGTGCTGGTTCACTAGACCTGCCACAGGCCTTCTGGATAGAAACAACACTGGTGTTTCCAGCTTCCTATCAACATACCTGGCTAAGATAAATGAAAAAGCACCTAGGATAGCTTCCTGACTTCCAAGGGGAAAAAATTTCATCTGGTCTGACTGCCTTTATTCCTCAAAGAATGTTTTAATTTTGCACTTTGTAGTAAAATTTCAGATTAAGAGAGATTAAGTAAAGTATAAAGGACAGAACTGAAACAACTGGGCCCTCCTGATGGCTCCATTACACGTCTCCCACCTAAGCTCTGTTTCTCAAGTCTCCATCTATAAAACAAGTGATGTTTCCCTGGTTGAGTGGAGTGGTGGTTTTCAAGAATGGTGTTTTTTAAAAAATAATTTGAGACCTTCTAGATACAGACATGAAAGCACAATGTACTTTTTGTTCCTAAACAAGGTGACATTAGTAGGTGCTTTCCTCCCTTTAGTGCATTTTTCTGTTCTACATGCTCTTCTCATTTTATTCTCATAGCAAAGCAAACTGGCACCTTTTGTGTCCTCCCAGCACAGCTTCAGATTGGACTGGGAATTGAAGGCATTTTGAGAAATAACTTTTATTTTTCTTTCTGGGTCAAGAGGCTAGAGCTCTTTTACATTTAACTTGTACTATCACTTCCGAATCCCCTTTATCAGACACATCATCTGCCACTGCCTGATTGATTGACATTTCCTATCCATTTCCAGGTCAGATACGCAAGTGATCCAAATTTTTTGCAGCAGACTAAACAATATTATGTTGGGGGGTTTTTTTAGAGATACACTTACCAACAGTTCTATTTGTCCACTTGTATGATGTGTGCAGTATTACTGCTGGTATGGAAAAAGAGACTTCTATCAAAATTAAATGACACAGTTCATAGAATGAATGACCCATTAGGTTAGTTAGATGCAGTGACTTTCAGTGCCAGGCATTAATAATCACTTTTTTGTCCATCAGTTTGTGACAGCTGCAACTGAAGGTTTAAAGCCTCAGAGCTTTCTCACAGAGATTGTGCCCTAAGCAGAGCTGAGCTGTTGGGCTGACAGACAGGAATTGTATTCTTTTCAGGGGAAAAAGTAAATAAAATCGCAAACACCTCTACTCAGTCTCTCGCTCTCTTTACCTAGTCTCCCTCTGCTTTTCTGAAGCTCTGTTGCTACTAGAATAGTTTGCAGAAATGGAAGGACATTAGAGTCAGAGGGTCCCAAAAGCTGGCACCAAGTGAGATCCTGGGTGAGATCAGTGACTCATTGCCACTGAAGAGACATAAAAGTTGCA
Source organism: Ciconia boyciana (assembly GCF_034638445.1). Classification (NCBI taxonomy): domain Eukaryota; kingdom Metazoa; phylum Chordata; class Aves; order Ciconiiformes; family Ciconiidae; genus Ciconia; species Ciconia boyciana. Next base: position 85,324,682 of record NC_132937.1, read on the forward strand.
AGGAGCATAATTTAAGTATTTACACAGGTAAAATATACGTTGTAGAGATTCTTGTATTGCCCTTAAAGTATTTGCGTAGTTCGATGTGATCAACAAGTTTTTACTATAGAACTATCATATAGTCAAATAATGCATATTATTCTCATATGATATAAGTTGTCTTTCTGTCATTTCATTTATTGTACTTATTACAAAAATAAAAGAAAAGAGAGTTGGTGTTCGATTCTAAGAGAATTGGTGTTCAGCTCTGTTTTCATAAGATAGGCAAAATTCAGATAATACTATTATCATGACTGGCAGCGTGCGGACTGTGTTCCATCAGTTCTCATTCACACTTACTGGCTTTTCTAATTGTACAAGCTTTTCACTGTGTGTTATCTGTGCAGGACACAATTTCTGAATTGATTCCCATATTGATTTTTGAACAAATTCAGATTCTCAAAAACCAGAGAAATCTTTCATTCTTCCCAGTATCACTCAAAAGCTTTGAGTAGGTGTTATTTCTGTGCAAATACTGTACATATGTAATGTTTATCTATTAACACACATAGAGTCTAAATCCACTGCATTCACCTTTTTAATTACAAAAAAAATTACAATATAGTATGTTTTAATTCAAGCTAGATGGGAATAAGGTTTTATAAAATAACTGGATTTGATTGCTGTTGTTTAATGACAGAAATATAGAAAGATGTATTGTAAGAAATAATGTAAGAAAAGGTTCAGTCTGGGATTTCTCCTTCAATAATGACTGTATTTCTAATAAAAAGTTGTAACTGTGTAGTAAACTAAGGGTCTAATTCCTCACTCTATTCATAGGAAGTTCCTGCTCTAGCTTTACATAAAGTCAGAGCATAAATATTGAAGGAGAACATCATGTCAGCTCAGTTTTCTTAAGTGCTGTAGTTTTATGTAAAAATAAACAAGCAATGCTCATCAGGTCTAACACAGAGAGAAAGTTATTAGTGGAGGACCCATTTCATGTATCTTCTTCTAACAGGAAAGCAGACTGTTGAAGCTATATTTTCTATATTTCATGTGAATGCACCAGTCCCTGGACTGTCATTTATTCTTCATTTTGATCTTTTCCTTTTTATTTTTTTTGTATTTTGCAGATAAAGTATTTTTTGCAACCTCCATTTTCTCTGAAACAGGCAACTTGTTCACCAGGCACTGGGAATCCTAAGCTTATATTCGCTTTAATGAGCAATAAAGCAGTAACCCCCCCTCAATTTTATAAAGATAGCAGAAAATAACTGATGAAGAAGACACATCCTATTCAGTAACCTTGGTATGCAAGTTAAGAGTAAAATGCATAGAAGGCTGCAGAAAACATAACAGAATGGTACTGGAGCTAAATAATTTCAATGTGACTAAAGGGAAAATAACATTTCTTTCAAATCGGCTCAGGAGAAGAAATGAAGGAAAACATCCAGGGGAAGTTCAATTATTTGAATTGTTGATAATTGCAACGTTTCCATGCTGCCCCTTCCAAGGGAAATGATCTTTACCTCCATTTCTCAAGTTGCCAGCCTCCTCTAATTTCCTTTCTCTGTCCTTCCATAAAAAATGAGCTGTTCAGCTGAAAAAAGAAAGAATGCTTATATGTTCAAGAAGTGCATCCAAACATGCATGCGTGAATACCTAACCAGTGCAGTTTTCCTTTCAGAATGGCCCTTTTTTCCCTTCAGCATTCATCTTACAAGCTTTGTTTGAAAATGTAGATAAGTAAACTGAATGCCCAGTGTAACCTGCAAAAGCAGCAATTAAGCATACTGTAAAATAAATGTTCTGAATTTGATTTGCTGATCGGAGAACAAAAGTAGTAAACATCTTAGCAGACATCGCACTTCCTTCTTCTATGACTGCATTAAAGTCAGCCCTTCAGATAAAATAAACGCAGTAGCCTTAGTAAGGTTGATGGATTTAGAGCCATTAAGGAGATAGTTCATTATATGAAGCTAACAGTCAGTTTTGACAAGAAAAAGTATTTAACCTTTTCATGTACAGCCTTCCAATTAGCTTCAGTCTGAGACATAGCAGACCCTTCCATGTTTTCCCTTGTCCAAAGAGCTGTGTGGCCAAGCATGAACAGTAATGGTCTATAAACCAAATTTGAGAGCAATTAAGACACAGAATACCACTTTGTGTATAATCAGAATCTATTTTTGTCTTCAGAGTTTGCGTTACCACAGCTTTGTAGGACATCACTGTGAAATAGATGTTTCTTTTTTTGTTGTTCTTCTGTAAGACTTTAAATGGCAGTTTTTTGCTTGTTAGATACTTTCTTCTGAAGCCAGTCCATGATGGTAACACGTGTGATTCAAATTACAACACAAAGTCATGCACACTTCAGACAAGACTTGTGTCAGTAGAATCATAGAATATCTCAAGTTGGAATGGACCCATAAGGATTATCAAGTCCACTCCTTGCTCCTCGCAGGACTACTTAAAAGTAAACCATATGACTAAGATAATTGTCCAGACGCTCATTGAACTCTGACAGGCTTGGTGCCATGACCACTTCCTGGGGGAGCCTGTTCCAGTGACCAACCACCCTCTCAGTGAAGAACCTTCTCCTAATGTGCAGTCTGAACTTCCCTTGATGCAGCTTCATTCCATTTCCTTGTCTCCTATCACTGGTCACCAGAGAGAGGAGATCAGCACCTTCCCCTCCACTGCCCCCCTTTAGGAAGGTGTAGACTGTGATGAGGGCACCCCTCAGCCTTCTCCAATCTGAACAAGCCAAGTGACCTCAGCTGCTCCTTGTAAGTCTTGGCCTTGAGACCTTTCACCATCTTCGTTGTCCTCCCCTGGACACACTCTAATAGTTTGATGTCCTTCTTATATTGCAGTGTACTATAGAGTGGGATAATCACACTAAAGGTCTGTTTCCTCCCTTACCAGTGAAAAGTCATGGAAGTCAAATGAAACCACTACAGGAACAGAATAGAGATGGCAGTAGGCTGCAATTAGCTGTCTTCTTCTCTCCAAGAGCACTGCTGGTGGTACTCTTTACCCTCTCTGTGTTCCTGTTCAAAGTGAAACAGGCTCTAAGAACAAGTCAGAACTTCCTGGAGGAAAACTGAGAGGCACGTGACGAGAGCTGAGACAGAGGTGAAACAAGGAGGGTAAGGATCACCTCCCATGAGCTGCCTGCAGAGCCAGGCTGCTCAGCCTCCCCGCTCTCCAGTAAGTCAGTTTCTGCATCCACAGGGTGCCCTAGCTGGTACATGCTCTACCACTTCTCAGCTACCTGCTAGTCAGAGTCTTTGGGACCTGTTATCCTTTTCTTTATTTCAGTTTGTTTGTTTTTTAAAAAAAAGAAATCTGGGCATGCAGGACTGCATGTAGTCACCCTGGTCTGAGGAAGAGGATCTGGGCCTTGGAGTCTTGGAGGCACAAGAGCTTGGAGGCTTAGGACTTTTGTGGAAATGAATGGCAGACTATAACACATACCTAAGTTCAGATCTGGTCTAAGTATGCTGGTTTTATACACACAGTTATGGTTCAATTAATTATCCTGATTATTATTCTCAATTCATATGCCCACTAACTGAAACTTTATTATAATTTCATATTTGGAAATCTTGATGAAGATGAGAACCAGGGATGCATAGGGCTCCCAGTGTCATGTGTTACGGTTTTATTTTTCAACACAAATGCATCCAGTACCTAAAAATAACAAATTAAAAGTTATTTTCTTATCTCAGCATGTTAGTATAATTTATGTGAACAGTATATATTAATTAGCAGAAAAAATTTCCATCTTCATTCAAAAGAAATTAAAAATATTTATTTGGGTTGCACTGTACCTGCTCTGCTGTGAACCGCTGACTGCCATAGATTAGGTTATCATAGATATTGAATTGTATTTTATTCTTTATATTTATAGTTACTCTGCCAGTCATTACTTACTCAGTTTACAATGGGAAAAATGTTAATCAACTCTAAATTCCCAAAATTCTTGGTTAAAACACATATTACAGACTCATAGTATTCTGTGCACACAATCACAGGCACATTTTTGGGGGGAAAAGTTAGTATTTCCCAGAAAGCAGTCCTGAACTTCTGAATGTGGCCTGCTCTATGTATTAAAGAAATGTTATACTTACTGCAATGTGAGCATACAGAAAAGTGAACACTGCTGTCATTGTCTTTACACTTTTGCTCCATACGTTATTTTTCTTCTTAGCATTCTCTGAAAAGAACTTTGTATGCTGATTAATAATAAACTATAGAAAGTTAGATAGAATATATGTTTTTTGGCTCTGATTCTTGGAAATTTTAGAATTTTTGTTGTTGTTGTTTAGGTGAGGCAGGAATCTCACTGCATCTTTCCATTTATGAACCAGGCTGTGATTTATGTCCCTAATCAGGAAGGCATTTACTCCTGTGTACAATTTCAAGCACATCTATGGAACACACTAAGTTATTGTTTTCCAATTCACATTCACTTAAAATGAGCTTATTCATATGCCTTAAGGCAAGTCTTCCTTTGCCAGAGTTTGCACTCACACAAACTAGGACCTGACCCCTTTCTTCCTTACTGGTGGAGTCCCACCCACGTCACAGATATTGTGTTCCTCAGATTTTTCTCTATAGTTCAGTGTTATGTGCTAAGGCCCTACATAATGCATGGGAAAAGTTAGGACCTGCAGAGATGCCAGGGAAAACCTCTACACAGCAAGCTGGGAAACAGCATAGGGAGAGATCAGCAATGGAAAATGCAGGAGGTGCAGTCCGGTGCTCACCATGCCTAGCAGATTGCCTGCTCAACGTGCTGCTCTCCTGCAGTCCCTGCACCCAGTGGACAAGGACTTTGACTACACCATGCACAGGGCCCAGGTTCAGGGTGCAGCTCATGTCTCAGCTGACTGGCTGGTGCAGGATACTGAATCTGAACCTTCTTAAGATGCAGAGAAGGTGTCACAACCTCTCTGCTTTTGAGATATACTGTCCTACCGCTTAGCTACAACATTTCCAGAACACACAGCCCTACTGTGCCACGGCATATTTTCTTTAAAAATCAACATTCTCCTCTGCAAGAGGAGTGTGTTCAAATTAGACTGGCTTCTTGGTTTATCATTTTCGCACTTGTCCACATCTGTGCACTGGATAAATTGGTTGTATGCAAGTACCTAACCTTCTCATTAGTGGACTCAGGCAGTACTAGGTGTTTAGTTGTTGAGGCCAGGGAAAAAGTAGGATGCCAAGAGGTGAAACTATCAAATGCCTAAGAAACTTTAATTTTCAATGAGCAAGCATTTTCAGGATAGCCTGGGCAACTCTGGGGATGCAGGTCTGCCTGAAGAGTTTTTCGATACTGATTTTGAGCACATATGCTTAAAATCAGCTTCAATATTTTATGAAATAAAACCAGATAACAAAGATAGTAACAAAACAGTTACATGGCTATTAACTTTTTTAGGAGTCCCTTCACACATACATCTAGCCCATCCAGCTGTGGAGATAACAAGCTGTCTGAAGCCTCTAAAAGATTCTCCATACAGGAGAAGAGGTTGGCAAGGAGTAGAGCAACATACCGTTTACATACATGCGCTGGTAAAGTGATTTCACAGCATTTGCAGCAACCATGCAATGGAAGGGTTAAGATAAGGCTAAAGAGTGTCCTGAATTTCTTTTTTTATTCCTTAAACAGTCAATAGGTTCTTTCTTGTACATGAATCTTTCTGTCTTACTCTCTGTTATCGTAATCAACAAACCAAAATGTAAAGATATGTTCATGCTTCTCACAGAAAGATGTTGCTATCTTATTCCAAAATGTTATTTATAGTATAAACTTTTCTTTTACTGTATCTAAAGGCTAACTATACTGGTATTTTGCAACAAGAACATGTCAAAATCGGGAAACTCTCAACTGCGAGCTGAGCTTTGTAGCACATATTAATGCATCTCGCTGTAAAGAATCATTCAGTTTTTACTGTGCCAGCCAGCAGAAACTCAGCAATCCTGTCATAGCAATTTTCAGCTATTCATCAACATGGTAATGCACACCCACACTTGGCATGGAAAATGTGGTGTGAAACAACAGCAGATGATGGATTATGATGACGGTAAATAACAATGATAATGGCTATTGATTTTTTTTTGGAGGGACCCTTCACTGCATATTGTATATGTAAACAGTGACACAAACAGCTGGTGTTACTAGATATGGTGAATTCGCATAAGGAAACTGGACATTTGCAAATCTTTCCATTCATGGAGGTCAGAAAAGTCAACTCTGTTTCTCATATGAATAGAGATTAATATATCCTGTATTGCTTTTCTTTGGTCTTTGTTTTTTGTTGGAAACTGTAATGCTGCTGTGACATGACATTTAGTAAAAAACTGGCAGATATGATAATTTCGGTCATCAGAATGTTGTAACCATGATTTAGATATTAAACAGTGGTTTAATAACAGAGGCTAGGTGAGTCTGTACCTATTTCCTAGTGATGAAAAGGGAAGAAAGTTCCACCTAGATTATGCGAAGGCAGATGTTTAGTAAGAAATAACTGACCTTTGCAGCCAGTTCATATTCCTTTATTTTTAAAAATTTGCATGCAGCATGTATCTAATGTGCCCCAAATGTGCAGCCAAAACCACGTATAATCTGATATGTAGTAATAGTACGTAAAGCAGCATTCAAAGCCAACATGTGCTTTGCTAACATGTGCTCCAGATGAGACAAAAATTGACTGCTGTTAAATATGAGAAATTAAAATGAACACCAGTTTTCTTCGTTAGCTCCCAGACCTTCCACGCTGTAACTTTAATGATCCGTCCTATCTGACTTCAGAGGCATTGCTTAAAATGAAGGATGTGAGTAAAAGTTTAAGGTATTAGAGCTTCAATAATAATGTAGGATATGGAATGTATCTTTTACCACTTCACATTCACTCTGCCTGTCAATTCATTTGTATTAGGTTTACTGATACTGCTTCATATCCTGAGCAACAGCAGTCATTTCCATCCTACCTGTAAATTATAGGTCTAGGTTCCCCCCCCAGTGTGTAGTCTTTTTTTTCGGTGCACTGAGGTTTAATGCTGAGTTGGGGCAATATGATTCCTCCCTTGCTTGCACTTGCACAGGATCTGAAGAGAGGCAGGAAGGGGTTTTTGTCTCTGGAAAGCCTGGAGTCTCATTAGGTGATGGAAGGGAGTTTCCACAACTAACCTGCCACACTGAAAATGTGCTCAGCACAGAGGGGCAAAAAAACAGTCCACCCCAGCAACAAAGCCAAAAGATGCGTAGCCACCCAAACTGCTAACGTCAGCCCCTGAACCTTTGAAAATGTTGGCCTCTGTGGAGTACAGCCAGATTTCCCATGTTAAATGGAAAGCAAATATGTTGAAACAAATGCAGCGTTTCCCCGCCTCCATGGGAGAACAAAGATATTTGACTACAGCTCTGCTGGTGGCTGATTGCTTATATATTTTATGGATCTTTCAAAGTGTCTGGAATCTTTGATGTATGATCATTTCCTTTGAACTCTAGGAAAACTGCAAGCTTGTTTGTATTGCTGATTTCCATTTACTACTTCTGTTGCATTTCCTCACACTGTACTCGGGGGAGGAGAGATCTTTATATGACAGAAACTCCCTTTCTTTGAAAAAAGTTACAGACCTTTGTTTAAATTATTTCTTTATGTTGGCTATAACAAGATTATTTTATTTTGCTGAACTACCACTTTTTATTTTCTGATATGAGGAAATAATGCCTTGCTAAAAGGTAACTGTGACTATATATATTCCTGAGGGCTAGCTGAAATCTTGACAAATTTTTCTATGTATCTTGGAAGCCAAAAACAAGCCAGAAAGGAGAAAGCAGAGGCTAAGCACTGCCTTGTTTCAGACTGGCTTTTAGCTGTCAGCTGGGAGGGAAAACACAATGGGAAAGAGGAATAAGAAAGAAATAGAAGTAAAGAAATAAAAAAATCAAAGCAGCAAATAATCATCCAGCTTCCTGTCAAAACCCACAGACTTCCAATCTGGGAAATATGTAGGACTATGAAACTGAGATTATTTCTTCCCATTGAATTAGTTTGTCATATCCCAAGATACAAAGCAGCTGTTTAGTAAGAAAGTGAACTTTTATTGTAACCTGAACAAAGCAGAATGTGTGCATGAAAAGGCACACATGTGAGGGTTTGATGTGGATGGATAAAGTTTTTGAATAAATCGTTTTTAGATCTGACACAGGACTTCACACACTATTCCGTGTGTAGTCCAATTATACCAAAAGGGTCCTATCTGAGTTAAATGTAGGTTTAATGATTTGTGGGTGGTGATCATATTTTCAAAATATAAAGAATTCTGAGAAGTCTCACTAAGTCAGTGGGAACTAATGAAGCTTTCTGGTTTTTGAAAGCCAGCTGTTCACTAAACAGCCATATTTTGGTTCCCAGTTTTAAAAATGACCTTTCAGACACATTCCATTTAGCACATGTAGGGAGATTGTTTATATGCCATATAACACCATATTTTTACTAAACATGGACTGAGGTATTCATTAATGGATATCTCCCTCTTCTGAAAGCTTTCACCATCAATAAGAGAATCTCAGATCAGATGAGAGACATAAAAAGCTATTTTGCCTATGGATTTTAATTACCATATTGCTTTCATGAAAAACCTGTAGCATTCCCATGTTTTCAAGCAAAGACTGACATTTTGTAGCTGGTTTTCTCTGGAGGGGGGAAAAAAAGGCAAGCTAAATGTCAGCTGAGTTGCAAGGCTTTGCAAGTAACAAACCTCAAATTGCAAGTGCTCAGCAGAGGTTTGTTAGAGGTTGGCAGCTAAATTTGCCAGAGATTTCTGCTGCAGCAAAGCTGTGCCAGAGTAGGGCACTGGGGGCTTAGCAAGACAACCTTGCAATTCTTCCAGCTGGCAGCCAAGACAGATTAATTGTGAGCAGGAAAAAAAATCTTCACAGTCCTCATCCCTAACAAGTGGGAGAGTGAAGTGGGAAACCACAAATCAGAGCAGAGAGAGAAAGCAAGCCCAACAAATGGGAACAACATGAAAACAGACTGAGGAAGAAACAGGAGAGCTGGGAGGAGGTGTTGCAGTGAGGCAAGGGCAGGACAAGGATAACAAGTTGTGAGGAGAGAGGGCAGAATTTGTGCTATGACAAAAGCATCCTTTCTATCCTCAAAGCTTTGGGTAATGTCCCAAAATCCACAAATTTCTTTATTCCTGTGCTTCTCTCAACTAGGTATGGAAAATGTGCATCAGGCCTCCTGGGATCTAGATTGCACTTGCTGCCAGTACTGGTGCTAGTACAAATAGGAAAGGGTTGTGATTTGCATCTGCACTAAAGGATTTCAGTCTGCTGACACAGGAGTCAAAATTATTCTTCATGATAGAATTCTGGGGGTTTTTTTTCTAATTTGTATTTCTTTCTAATCTAAGACTGCCTTCAGAAACACAAAACAGGCATATAATTGCGCAATTAAAGGTTATACCAGAGGATGCATACAAAAATGGGAAATGAAGATTGCATGTGAATAATCTTAACTGTGAGAATCTTTAACTTTTAATGTCTTTGCTTTGCAGCTTTAATATTTTTAGTGCTGTTTTTGTGTGCCCTGGCATATGTGTATTTGTAATCACAAAAATCTATAGAACTGCTTAGTAACTGCTACACAAACACTTCCCTTCTCCCATCTTTACCCATAGAATCAGGTGACTGTGAATGTCTGCTTTCTTGAATGTGCCTTGGGGAAATACACACAATGAATGAACAGATTTTGTTTTCTCAGTTAAATCATTCATAAAATTAAAAGCAGAGTACTGCGTTTTGCTTTGATGTGTTTCAGTTGTTTCACATGGCTTTAAGTTTGAACACTTTTTTTTTTCTTTTTTGTTATTTTTACCAATCTGCCTGCTGCTAATTCTCAGCTTGTGGCAGAGGAACTGAGACATGAACATATGCTCTGAAAGAGAGACTCTTTCACATTTGGATTTGAGAGAGGTTTGTTGCTCCTTGAGCCCAATAACCTCACAAATTAATTCCTTTTGCTTGCAGTGACATCTGTTGGTGAGGGCAGAGCTGATTAACTGCGGGGCTGGCTTCATTGATGGCATAGCCCACAAGCTGTTTTTAAATGCAGCAGATGTTTCTTCTCTCTTCCCACCATCTTATTTCCAAGAGACTGGAAACGTTTTTGGAGAATTGATATAAACCTTGTTCACGCAGATAAATTAAATCCCTAAATCTGGATATCTACCATTGTTGCTTACTAAAGTACCTAAATGACCACTGAGCCAGAGTTATTAATCACTAAGAAGTCCATAAACACGAGAACAATTCCTTTTTGCATAACTCAAAAAAGCAAAAAATAGATTGGTGTAATGGAAAGGTATTTCTGGCAAGAAAATGTTATTCCTCAGTTAGTATGTGTGCACACCATAATTGTCCCCCACCTTCTTGTAGATCTCTGCACTGAGACAAAGGAAAAGAATAAGAAAAGAGCTGCTTTTTCAAGATTTGAACTATAAGGTTTATAAAACCAAAGAAAACAGTAGCATTCTTAAGATTATCAGCATTTTTGCTTTATTGTTTTCTTCCATAGCTGTTTCTCATCTGATCTTTTGCTGCTGCACTAAAAAAAAAGTATATATTGGCTCCCAGTTATTTTTATATTTATCATCCACAGCTGATTTTAACGTTAAAAAAATCACCACCCTACCCAAGATGTACAGCTATGGCAGTCTCACATAGTGTCGTGTTCTGCAGCCAGATGAGCTCTCTGACATTGTGTTTAACAGTCCCTGCCTGTTATTAGCTTTCAGCTCACATGGTAAAGGTGCAGCTTCTAAATACTAGCCAAGCATCTCTGATGGCCCACAGCATACAACATTAAAAAAAAGGGGGGTGGGGGGTGGAGTTGGGGGGATAAGGAGTCAACATCAGCTTACCAATTCCCACGGTCTCAGGCCCGTGACACTGAGCATGGTACATTCATTGCGTCTGAGCTCCAGTGCATGAATAAGAGGAGCTGCACATGGGAAAAATGTGCATATTCTTTTTACCATGTGCATATGGCAAACCACTCTGACCAAGAAATACAGCTAGACCACTCAAAAGCAGTTGAGGTTTTTGTAAGACTCTTCCTTTGTTAAACTCTGCTACAAATGACTGACATACGCTTTAATCAAAAGTCAAGAGCAGGGGAGCTGTAAGAATCCATTCACTATTTCAAAAGGGTGCATGAAAAACAGGTAACACTGACAGCATAGCAATCTTATGCTTTAATTTGCTATAGAGGAATTCACACCCCCACTGCAAAAAGACCCAAAAAAACCCCAAACCAAAAAACCCAACCCACAAATGTGAAAAATGTTCATCTGTTCTTGTAGAAGATTTTTCCTTAGACAAATAGCATTGATGAATGCTACAGCATTGTCTGATCTAAGTCTCAGTCTACTGGCAGTTATTTCAGCTATGATCTAATGCAATTGATTTAACTGTAAGTGCATTGGCTATAATGATAGTGGGTGACTTCAGGTTAGTAATGAAGTCAAAGCCCAAGTTCCCTTCCAGCATGGAACTCCTTAAGACATTGCAGAACTATTGAAGATAAAAGCTGGCAAAATATGAAAACATGGTACCAAGAGAAGGCAGTGTTCCTTATTCATATGTCCTATGGGATCATCTGTATAAAATAAGATGAGTCATTGACAATGACTTTGTCTATCCCTCCTAAACTTAGCAGTTAAAATACCTAACAGATGGTCAAATGTACCAATAAGAGCTGATCCATTTTCTTGGAGGACATGTTTATGTAAATGCTAAGGTGTCTAAGTGCCTACTGAAACGGGATATTGACATTCGCTTTTTCTAAGCAGCCATAGTTTCGGGGGAAAAAAAGAAAAAAAAAGCTTACTAAAGTCACATACGCATGTCAGTAAAATGAAATTAAAATGACAGAAGGCTTGATTACAGGTTCACCATTAAGATATATTATAGACAATATCTTCATTCATAATACTGTTCAGCACAAATTCTCATCTAGATACTCAAAAGTGCTGTTAGTTTTTCCAGTATGATCCTATTCACAAGAAGGCAGGTGTCAGGAGATTTTAAGGAATTGCTTTTTAGCCATTTAGCCATTGCCTTTTTTTTTTTTGGCTTGGAACTTATTTTAAATGGCATTTAAGTTAGACCCCTGGATTTGATAACTTAATTTACTTTCCCAAAAGAAGAAATTGTACCTATTTCTAAATAACTTGAAAACCTCTATTCAAGTTTTGATAACAGAAATTAAAGCCAAGGTTTTAAAAGTACTTTGAATTCATACATATGGGCAGTATGTGTAATTTTCTAGTATGCTTAAGCGGAATAGGCCCTTAAGAGGAATTCCAAGATTCCTATCTCTCCCTCTGCTGTTCTCACAGGGGCTGTTGTCATGGTTTTGCAGGTACTTGCTGCAAAAAACTAGGGGATAGTTTGCATGAAATTCCATTGTGACTGTTCCAAGACTCTGAACCTTCTCCCTGGAAAAATGGAGTGTTATGGTTTTTTTCAGAGTGGATGTTTGGAAAAAGTTCAAGTATGGTGAAACATCAAAAGGGTACATGACTGGCCATGTAGCTTAATTGTGTGTTTAACGCATCTGAGATTTATGCCATTCCACTTTATTGTGGTCACTCTGCCTGGCGTGGGTATCCTTTCAGCAAAAGGAAAAATCGAAATAAAGCAATGGGACTGAAAAGGCAGTGCAAAGGAGTATCACTGCAGTTTTGTAAGCATTGGGAAGTCTGACTTGTAATTGCATGACTCCACTACCTTTCTCAGTTACTAATACATACTCTGCAGCTGAGAGAAATGGGGGTTCAAAGCCCTTTTAATCCTGTGGGACCACGTACCCCTTTGCTGATCTGCGAGGCTCCAGGCCAGCTGCCAGTGATGCAGCAGGAGGAGCAGCCTCCCGAACACCCTCCCCAAGCTGTGGTTCCCCTCTGCGACGGGCTCCTCAACATGTCCCTGGGTCTCCTCTACCAGGTGCAGGGCACTCACCGGAGGAAAGGAGACCTCCGAGCTGCCCACTGGCAACACCTGGGTTCCTTGGCAAGCCCAGGCAATGCGTGTGTGCTGGTCTGTTTGGCTGGTGACACTGGCTTCTGTTCTATAGTTGAAATGTGCAGAATTTCTCCAAGACGGGGGTGGGGCACCCTCCGATACCTGCTTTCCTTTTCACTGAATCAGCCAGCACAATGTTATTTGCTCGTGAGCTGGCTGAGAGAGCTGGGTGTCTGAAGCTTTTTCCAAACACAACTGGATAAGATCAAAGGCTGAAAAATGAACCCAGAATAATTGACAGAAATTGTCAGCAATTTTGTCCAAAGAACTACCACCACCAGTAGTCTCAGATTTGTGTGAGTCTTTTTTGAGACATACTGTTACCAACTGCTTAGACTTAAAATTCTTATGTATTCTTTTTTACAGCTTCTCTTTTTCGAATTGTTTTTGCATTTGTTTTGTTTAGTTCCCCCACACACACACAAAAGAGAAAATGAAAAATCTTTTTTTTCTAATTCCCTTCCTTTGTCAGCAGAAAATATAAACATTCCTCTTTTATGAAGCCTGAAAATAGCTTTGGCATTTTCAAGATGTTTTGAAAGTAGTCGTTCAACTCCCTGATCCATTCTAGGTAAGAAGAGTGTGAATTACTTCCAAAATACAAACTCACAACGTCAAATTTCATGGATAAATATAATCTGTATAAATATAAAAATTACTTTGCGTATTACATACCAGAAAGAGAGAGGGATGTTACCCATCAAGTAACATAGATTAAGAGATGAGTTTGTGCGTATCTGGGTGTCTTTTTGCCACAGGTCATATAGACACCAAAACAGACAAGAAGGTGTGAATAGGCCACAATTGTATTTTTTTAGTCTGATAAGATGATACAGACAGAAATATTTATATTGGCTAAAAGCCACCACTTTCTAGAACAGAATTAAAGGAAGGGAGCACTCCATATGGACTCATAGGCTATGGTGTTGTGCACTTTTGATGCAAGAGTTTAGGAAATGGTGTTGTTTAAGCATCCTGAAGTAGTCAAAATTAATTTTCAAACATCACATTATAGTTTCTGTGTTAAATTACATAACTAATAATTCAGTACCCATCTTATGCTTTTTTCAAAGATACATTATTAAGTATAACCTATACAATTTTACTTTTCTCATAATTTAAGTGGATGAAGTCAACAATATATTAGAAAAAGTTTCAACTTTAAAATACACAGTATAATTATGCATGCAATTACACGACAGAGTTGAGGAAATACAAGAAAATTAATAAGTACTGTGCCTAGACTTCAACAATATTGTCAGCCCCATTTATCCACCCTCAGAAGGGGCTGGGGGCTTCTGTAGTCACCAGAATAAACTAGTGTTACAAGAGGTTAAAATTCACCATGACCTTTTTCCCTTGAGCCATGAATATTCTTCTTTTAGAAGTGTGAATAATAATGATAATATCCTTAATTTAATGCATATTTATGAAAACAAATGTATACTTAACTTAAATCATGGTACTAAATTCCACTAGGGCCCATAGGATGTGAGCATGTGTTTAATTTTCTTAATACTCCTCATTTAAGTCATTTGACACTTAGCCATCTGACCATTTATGAGTGAGAAGAGAGAGAAAGAAAAAGAAAAGCTAGTTTCAAAAAAGTTCCCCAGACCAGCAACTTTTTGGTAACTTCAGTTTACCTGGCTTAAATCTCTTGAAGCCAGAAACCTGAACTCACATCACCTAAAAAAATGGAACAACACCATCTCTAAGAAAGCATTAGCTTTGTCATGTACGCTCCTTCTTCAAGCTGATAGGAAGTGCTATCTTACGCCTGATTAAGTAATACTTAAAGTGATTTATTGTCATTACATGTGCAGTAACAGCAAGTTTTCAATACATGAGTACATTTGTGATGAAAACAGAACGTATCAAAAAATTGTTGCAATTCACACAGAAATGAACTCAGCAACTAAAGAAGTACTGAGGAAATAAGAGGGACGCTGCTGTATTTTGAGTTGGCTCATACAGTTGAGGCAATTCTAGTTCCCAGAAAAATTCAAGGCTATGAGGGCATGAAGCCGACATAACTCCTTTCCCCTGAACTCTCTTCATAGAGGTGCAAATACTCTCGCCTCCAAGATTTCTCCTTTTCTAGTCAGGAAATGTTATAGAAAAAAACCCACAGTAACTCTACTGAAATGTCACCAAAAAGTGTATTTATTTCTGGAATCTCACTAGAACAAACTTTCTCAGAAAAAGTTGCCGCAATCCAATGAATACACCCACTGTTTATACAGGTGGGCTCCTGCTGCCTTTGGCAGAGAGAGGAAGGACTCTCTCTCACACCATGACTTCTGGTTCTTTTCAGTAGCTCAGGTTTACTAGGGGAGGAAGCTTGAGGATGGGGTCAGGAAACTTTTGTTTGTCAGTCATTGTGAGAAAAATAAAATAGACCGTGTGTCAGCAATTTAGATATTCGGTAAATTGTTCATTCATTCTACATGCATTGAGTTCCCTGATTGTATTTGCCAATGTATAGCATTCTAATGCTGGTCTGCAGCGTTGATATACAACGACATGATAACATATGTCTCTTACCTTTAGTTTTGCTGTTGTTGCTATTTTTGAACATTCCAGCCTGCCAGCTAGCCAAACCTTAAGACAAGGTTTGTTTGCAGCCGTGCTAAGGGGGAACTACAAAACTGTGAATTATCTGAGTAACATAGGGACAGTTTTACCTTGAAATTCAATAATGTTTGAATTTTCATAAATGTTTGATATCTAGGTATAATTTGAATGTCACATAAATTCATTTGTTACCTCAGGATTAAAGCACTTAATTCCACAAATCATTTCCTCTTTCCTCTCTCTCTGTCTCTCTCCTTCTCCTCCCTCACAACTGTAACTTAAAATTTTAGCTGAAGACAGTAGCTCTGAGAATAAGAACAAGAAATGGCACAAGAGGAATGAGAAAGTGGCATCAAATCTCTGTAATAGTGAACAGTCCTTTGCTGCTTAATCCTAGGTCTTCTACCACATCTGCACAAAGCAGAGTATACTTACAGCGTTTTTTAGAAATACCTGACTGGGTCCCATTTTATCAGAGTTCAGTTTGCTAATTTCCAGGACACATTACCTTTTGTAATGCTCTGGGAGGTTTTGCAATGTATGACATTTCTGGCAATTGAAACTTGGATCAGGCAAACTTTTCTCCTCTCAATTTGTTTAGGGTTGGATGCTACTTGCTTTTTGTTTCTTTGTTTTTCTGGATAGAGTTTCTGGGAAGACAGGAGGTTCTTGAACCTGACAAGACATTTAGTCTGAGCAATTTGCTCAGAAAAGGCAGAACAGAGCAAAGCTCCAGCAGCTAATGTCACAGGCAAGGTTTTTGATGATACTGAACTGGAAGTATCATTAAATAATAAAGGACAATGTAAAATGTAATCAGATTCAGAATGACTGGAGTCATTTAGGTACCTGCTCTAACAGAGTGCAAATGGAGTTCACTGCAGATTCAAATACGTTAGTAAATTCTAGACTAAAGGACCACAAAATATGAAATAAATAGTAATGCATGGTAATAAACTAACAAGGAAATAGATTTCAAGGAAAGTGTAGGAAAATGCTGTACTAAAACATATCAGACTGTCAGCTGCAGTGAAGAAAACAGCCAGGAATATTTCTTGGACAGTATTCAAAAGAAAAGGTCTAACATGAAATAAATGCTACAAAGAGATGTATACAGTGCTTCTCACCAAGAATGCAGTTATCTGTCATATCATCATGCCTCCTTTGATTCGTGTTATAACAAAAGATTGAGAAAGTAGAACTTATTCTTGCTGAAGAAGAGGAAGAAGATTTTATAAGGTCTTAATTTCAAGCTTTTGAAATTGTGAAGGTGTTGTCCCAAAAATCAGGGATCGTTTACCTGGTGTGCAAAATGCCAACACACACACAAAGCAGAGGTATTTTATTGCATATTTGCACAGATATGTGTGCTTGTCCCAAGACAGCACACACAGCTTTCAAATTAACAGTTATTTATACACAAAGCATTAAGATATTCAACTTCCTAATACATATGCAGTATTCTCCTATTAAATGATTGGTTAAAATCTCCTTGCCTAGCATGTAAATTAGTATGCATGCTTAGTTGTTGTTCTTCAACTTCATCATTTGAGTCGGTGGTATAATTGGGGTAGGTGATCCATGAGTCGGCGGTCGCAATCTCACCCTCTGGAATTACCTTCCCCTAGTTTCCTACCTTTTGGGCAGATCTAAGCGGTTCGTCATGGTTTACTAACTAGACTAGTAATACATCAGTTACACTTCTGCTCTTCGACAGCCACGTGCTACTTATTAGACAAAAGTACATTGTCTAAGTTCCTGTGGAGATAGGGTAGGGCTCTACAGTGGATTTCTATAGCAGCATCAATCTTTATGTGTATTGCATGCTTTCATTTAATTATTACAACAAAGGGATTGATAATATTGATCCCCATTGTATTTAGCAGTTATACTTCTGCCTTGGAGAAGTTTGCAATCTGAGGAGCAGTAAATCACTAAAATTTATCATAGGCCCCAAATTGCTTTTTATTAAAAAATTAATTTTGAAAAGGAGAAAATTTAAACAACTACTTCCATCTAGATTAGGTCTTCTCTCTGCTGTTTTCCAGGCTTGTATTTGAACATGTACATTTTAATCCTCTCATTACCGCCATATAACCTGTCTCATTTTTGTCACTTTAAGTGAATGGATATCATTGTTGCTGGTTCTGACTTTCACCTTAAAGTGGAATATCTGAAAATAAAGGCACATGGTGCCCTAAGGTAACTAGAAAGCAGGATCTTGGAGGTGCTTATCATTTATTTTTCAGATATGACACGAAAATGGATACCCACAGGGGTGGGCTAGTAGCTAGAATCATTTGTGCCAGTGCAAACTTTCAAAATTTGCACACTAAAATTTTACACCAGCTTTGCTCTCTACTGACATTTGGGTTACAGCCTGTGCAGTGCCAGAGGGATTCATATGGGGAATTATGTCACACTTGTGTAAGGGTCTACCACCACTGATAGGGTAGATCAGTAACAAAAGAACATTTTGGAAGGAAAATCCTACAGACTGTTCTGTACAGACACATGTTATAAGAATGTTTTTGTCTTTTTAAAAAAATAAATATTCAAACACTTTTGTACATCATTTTGGAGTCCTCACAGGTGTGATTTCACAAGTAGATTACAGATAGAGGGCTGTAGTCAGGATGAAGTGATAACTTACAAGGGGGCAAGAGATGCAGCCAAGGTTGCGTCTTTTGTTAGACCACGGGATGGAGCTGGGAAACCCATAACTTTAGGGCAGGCAAGGGCAGGCTTGAAAAGAGGCATCAGACTTTAGCAATCACTCTGGATATAGCCGTGGTTATTCAGGTGGACAATGGGAGGAAATGATGTGTGCTAGAGAAGAATAGTAGCAAAGGAGTCAGCAAACACATCAGCGCATATATTAGAAAAGATCCAGGAGAAGCTTTTTCTTTTGTTTTTGAAGACAGAAACAGTAAGTCCATGGTTCACCCTATCCAATAACATCCAGCTGCTTTTTCCTAGTTGTTAGCGTCTTTTCAGTTGCTGAAAGCTTGAATGGCAACTAAAGTGACCCAGAATTTGAATTAAGTTTTTAAAAAACAGCAACAATTTGGTAGCATTATGGCACATAGCACACACTGAAGAAAGTTGCAGGGGTTTGTCCCAGCTTGGCAGAGGAGTATACCCTACAAACAGCAGCTGGAGAGGAGAATCATTTTGTTTCCAGCCTAAAATGAAACTGGTAAGAGGAAAAGTGCTTCTCATAGATCAACTTCCTTACAGGAATAGCTATTCAGAATCAAGTATTTTGTTTTTGCTTGTTAGATATTAAGTTTCCTCTTTTCCAACTGCTTAATCATCAGCAGTAATCCTCTCTACATTGCAATGGGGCTTTTGAAAGGGTATGTTAGGCATTTCCCAGATTGGAGGCAAATGGACTCTTGTCCCTCTACCAAGCTTCCTTTAATTGTTAAAATAAGGGCCTCACCTTGTTATCCCACAAGTGTGAGGTTGTTGACCCAGTGTGCGAAACGCCAATATACACACAGGGCAGAGGTATTTTATGTCATGTCTGCTCAGAGATGGGTGCTAGGTAGTAGCTCCACAAAGCTAGCACAAAGTTCAGTCATACAGGTACAGTATTTATACAGTCTAGTTATGCATATGCATAAGTAATTACACAAAGCAGTTTTCTATTGGTCTACATTTCTCTTATTTCAACTTAAAGCTACAGTGCTACTTTAATATTCTGCACATGCTCAAAGGTGAGGGGTCTCTGCTTGGGCCAGGGTCTCCAGCTCAAGGGGTGTGGATAGTCCACGTGAGGGTGCTTCTTATCACACTTCTACTACTAGTTTCAGATGGTTCCCAAAACATCTTAATTAGCTTATATATTTCTCCAGGATGTGCTTTACTCCCAAGGACGGTAAGTCTTGTTTAGATGTTCCAAGTTCCAGTCTGAATCCCCCTTACCAACTTTACATAAGTCCTGGCCTTCCACCAGCTCCTGATAGACTACAGAATAGATAGATTACATCCCTGCGCAGACATGAAATAAAACACCTCTGCCCTGTGTGTATATTGGCGTCTCGCACACCGGATAAACGACCTTACACTTGTGGGATAACAACCTGAGACTAGGCAAAAAGCTTTTATTCAATAAAAGAATACGGAGACTTTTATTTTTTTAGCTTGAGTGCTAAACAACTGTTTACTAGACTGTGGTAGTTTGGGTACAGTCATTTCTGTTGTGCCTCTCCTGAAGGGGTACTGACCAGTTCATTGTCTACAGTTCTTTAAAGCTACAAATTGGATGTGTATATACAAGTAATAAATCAAGTAAGCAAATATTCTTTTGGAATTTTTTCTTGAAGATTCAGAATGTATCTTGGATAGGCTTGTATATAAACGAAAAGTATACATTTTTTTGCTTAGGTTTACATTTGATCTTAATTCACCATATTATGCAACGATAAAACTGTATTTATTGGTGCTTTTGGGGATATGACTGGGGGTTTTTGGTGTTGATGTCATTTGGCTTCCTAATTCTCTCATACAATGACTAGAAAGGAATAGTTATAAGGGGAAAAATCCCACTCCTTTAAAAATATATTAAATATTTTGATTCTTGGGTTATACTGGTTATACTTTGGCTAAATATGCCTTAGACCCATAGTAAATGGGTCTTTTTTCCAAAAGTCTCTTTTTCCCCTTTTTTAATAATGCTAAGATTTGCTAAGACTTAACTGTCTGAATAAGCATTATAGCTATATCAATTCAAGAAAAAAAGCAAAATAGTAAGAACTGTCTTAACTAGCATTTCAGATATAGTGTTACAACTCTGGCATCTGTTCAAGTTCAGAAGGAGTAATGAATGAAATTGTTCAAACTTTAGAAGACAAATGCATTTGTTATATAAAACTATGAGCAATCATTCTGGAAACCATCAGCCCCTAGGAAGTGGCAAAGTGAGTCATAATTAATAATTTACAAAATCATTTTAGAATCTTAACATTATTTTTTGTGTTTAATTTATTCTAACAAGTGAATTAAGGGTTCTACTCCACAATTACCATAAATTCCTCTTACAAAAAAGGAAACATAAAACTACAGTTTTTGAAGATGTGAAACAGATTTGAGAGTGTGTCACAATTACAGATATTTTCTATTGCTTCTTCTTATGGCAAGCAAAGTGTCTAAGTAACTCAAAATGTACAATGAAAGGATAGACATACTATACTCTCTGAGTGACCATTGCTTTTAGAACTAATTGCATTGCTGGAAAAAACTGTGTTAATGCACATTCTGTTGGTCAGCATGGGGTTTATGTCCATGGTGTTTGAGGAAGAAAGGTCTTGCTAAGATTATTTATGGTAAAGCAGAAGGAAAAGGCTTGGAGTTGGGGGCTCCATTTTCCATTGGTAGTTATTTTGATCACTATCTAGTATGAGCTCTGAAGTTGGATTTCCATGTAAATCCCTTTTAAGTATATTTATTTTTATATAATTATGAAACACTGGAAGCAAAACAGGCATTGAACTAAAAATCAGTAATAGATTGTAATTAAAAAAAAGTTTACTAAGAAACTCTTCATTAATATTAATATTCTGCTGTCTTTTTGGTTTATCAATAGCACTTTCTAGATCCTCAGTGGTCAGAAAGCTCTTTCCGCTGACTTTAGATTGCCAGTTGACGTTGCAGCTAGATTTATAAGGCCTGACTCTGGTCTCGTAGGTGTCTTGTTCAGAAGTAGTAAGGAATATTACTGTGCTTTGTCAGAAGTGTCTGAGTTACAGGCCTTAAGTTGTCAGATGCATTGTTTAAAGTTGCCAGATGGATCTGTGTTCCTGTGCTGTCAATCAGCATAATTTCACAGAGCTCAGCACTATTTATTTTTTCTTCAGCATTTTCTTTCTTTTTTTCTTTTCTTTTTTTTTTTTTTTTTTTGTCTGGCTATCTTTTAGCACTGAAATGACAGAGAGATCCAACCTCTATGCACCAGGTGTTAGGTATCTCCTCACTGCACTAAGTAGGAATTTATACAAAAAAATGTTATGACTAAAATAGTGTTGGAGTCCTTTATCTACCCACAGGCAAACAATTGCAAACAAACATGTCAGTATCAAGACACAAAAGTCTGGGTTTACACACTGTATTGAAAAGCCTGTGGTGCCTCCACTGGTTGCACAAAGTACCATCACTTCACTGAAATCAGTGAGGCATTGACAATTTACACCAGTCAATGACCTTCACCTTGGCTCTAAATGTATATGTATATTACAGGGTAAGTGAAATCCCGCACTTAGTGACTGTAGCTGTTCTTTGCTGGTTAATTAGAATAATCTTCCTATTAGATGTTGCTAGTGAAGACGAGTGATTAAAGTCTTACTCTATGATCTCTTGAGAGCCTATAGCTCTCACTGCCCACATGATTGCTTTTTAAACCCTTGAAACCTGTGTCAAACACACATGCCAACTAATTAATTCTATTTTCTTGATTTTATTCCTGCCATTGGTAAGCAGCTGTGGAACACAGTGTTCTAGTCTCCAGAAAAAGACTTCTTGAAACAGTAAGATGAATATGAATCATCATAGACTAGCCCACATTGGAAGGGACCTCAAAAGATCATGCGGTACAACTTTTCATGGGGACGGGAGCCAAGGTGAGATTACTTAGTTCCCTGTCCAGTTGCATCCTGAAAACCTCCAGCAATAGGGACTATATCATGTCCCTGTGGAGGTTGTTTCAGTGAATGTTCTCACTGTAAAAAATTTCTTTCTTATATCAAGATGAAAACTCTCCTGGTGCAACTTGTACCCATTGCCCCTTGTCTTCTCCATGAGGCTCCTTGTGAAGAGAGAGCCTCTGTCCTCTTTGTAGCCACCCTTTAACTACTGAAATAGTGTAATGAGGTTCCCTCTGAGGCTTGTCTTCTTCAAGGAGAAAAGATCTAACCATTTCAGTCTTTCCTTATAGGGCAGGTCTTCCAGCCCTTTGATAATCTTCTGTCCATGCCTTTCTTGAATTTTGGGGACCAGAACTGGACACAGTACCCCAGGTGCAGCCTGACAAAAGCTGAATAGAGTGGGATGATCATTACTCTATCTGCTAGTAATGCTCCTGTGGATGCAGCCCAGGATCTGACTTGCCTTTGTTGCTTCAGCAGTGTACTGCTGACTCCCTTTCAGCTTGTTGTCCACCGGGACCCACACATCCCTTTCAGCAAAGCTGCTCCCCAGCCACATAGATCCCAGTGCGTTCTGGCCTCTTCTGTTATTCTATTCCAGGTGCAGGACTTTGCACTTGTCTTTGTTAAACTTCACACTGCTCTTGCTAGCCCACTCTTCAGCCTGTCCAGGTCTCTCTGTAAGATGGCCTCCCTTCTGACATGCGTACCTCACCACCTGGTTTGGTGTCACCAGCAAACTTGGTGAGGGTGCTTTCAGTCACAACATCCAAATCATTTATGAAGATGTATGAAGATCAAGCCCTGGGGGACCCCACTTGTGACAGGCTGCCAGCCTGACTAAAAAACATTGATCACCACCCTTTGAGTGCAGCCTGTTAGCCAATTTCCTCCCCATTTTACAGACCATCCATTCAATCTGTATCTTGCCAGTTCCCTCACGAGAAGGCTGAGGGAAACAGTGTCAAAGTCCAGGTAAACAACATCCACTGCTTTTCCTGTATCAACAGAAGATGTTATTTTGCTGTAGAAGGTGATCAGGTTAGGCTGGTATGATTTACCTTCGGTAAATCTGGGCTGGCTTTTCCCAGTCACCTGCTTCATTTAGTTAGTAATGATTTCTAGGAGGACTTGCTCCATTACTTTCCTAGGGATTGAAGTCAGACGAACGGACCTGTAGTTTCCTGGGTCTTCTTTTGAACCTTTCTTGTAGATGGGTATGACATATTTTCTCTTCCAGTCATCAAGGATGTTCCCTGATCTCCACAACTTTTCAAATATTATGAACAGTGACCTTGCAACAAAGTCAAGCTCTTCTCTTAACACCCTGGGGTGGATTCCATCCAGGCCCATAGATTTATGAGCACTTGCAAGAGGCTGCAGACTAGCCCTTCCTCCACTACTGGTGGGTCAACACATGAATTGTCATAGCTACTTGATCCTGCAATCTGTGGTTCAGCTATGCCAGTGAAGACACAGGCAAAGAAAGTATTGAGAACTTCTGCCTTCTCGGCATTATTAGTGACTAGTTTTCCTGCCTTGTTTTGTATTGGGTCAGTGTCTTCTCTGTGCTTCTGCTTACTGCTCATGTACCTGAAGAACCCTTCCTTGTTGTTCTTGACATCTTTGGCCAATTTTAGTTCTAGCTGAGCCTTAGACTTCCTGACTGCATCTCTGCATGCCCTAGCAAGGTTCTTGTAGTTCTTGATGGTTATTTGGCTGCCTTTCCACAGCTGGTATGCTTCTTTTTTGCTTTGAAGCTCATCCAAAATCTCATTGTTAAGCCAGGATGGTCTCTTGTTCTTGCTTTCCTCCGTTCCCTTTGTAGGGGATGGACTGTTCTTGTGCTTTCAGGAGACTGTTCTTGAATAACACTCAGCACTTACAAACTCCTTTGCCCTCCATGGATGCTTCCCATGGAATGCCTGGCATCTGAGAACTGAGCGTATTGAAGTTGGGTCTCCTAAAATCCAGACTCTTTGTCCTGCCACTGATCTTCAGAGTGCTCAGCAGGATTTTAAACTCCACAATGTTGTGGTCACTGTATCCAAGGATACCTTTGGTAGTTATGTTGTCAAGTAAGTCTTCTCTGTATGTGAACAGTAAATATAGCCCTGTGCTGTTCCTAGTCAGCATGTCCAACGTCTGTAGCAGGAAGCAGTCCTCAATGCATTCCGGAAACCTGATGGACAACTTGCACACTGCTGTACTGTTTTCCCAACAAATATCTGGGTAATTGAAATCACCCATGAGGACCAGGTTCTGTTGGCCAAAGACTTAATGAAGCAGCCCAAGTAAAGTTTTTCAGCCTTGCCATCCTGATTGGGAGGTCGGTAACAGATACCTAAGATAAGATCCCCTTTGGTGATCATCCCTCTAATCTTGATCAAAAGGAATTTGATATAACTCTCATGGTCTCCATAGCTCACCTCCATACATTCAAATTTCTCTTTTACATTAAGTGCAATTCCACCTCCTCCTCTTCCCTTCCTATCTTTCTGAAAGAGTTTATAACCATCCATTGTGGTCTTCCAGTCATGTGAGTTTTTCCACCAAGCTCCTGTGATTCTCGCATCATAACTCTCAGACCGGGCATGGACCTCCAGTTCCTCCTGTTAGTTGCCCTGACTACAGGTATTGTTCTACGTGCACATGAGGTGGCTGGACTTAGGGTTTTTTGGGGAGCATTCCTTACTGCTCTGGCAGGTTCACTCATCCACCCTGGTGCTTATGGATATACAGGTGTCACAGCTTTGGACCCCAGCCCCCAAGTTCATTAGTTTAAAGCACAATTCACTAAGTTACCAAAGATTCTCCTGCCTCTTCTAGATAGGTGGATCCCATCTCTCCCCGAGAGGCTTTATTCATCAATGAATGTCCCAGGATCATAGAAACCAAAGCCCTGGCAACGACACCAGCCATGAAGCCAGGTATTGATCCACATGATGTGTTGACTTCTGCCTGCACCCCTACCCCTGACTGGCAAGAAAGAGAAGATCACTTGGGCACCCGTCTTTTTCACTTGGCCCCCCAGGGATCTGAAGTCTTGCTTGATCTTGCCCAGGTTTGGCTTTACCATGTCAGTTGCCCTTATGGAAAAGAAGTAGGGGATAATAGTCTGTGCTTTTAACCAGTTATGGCAGTCTCTCTGTGACATCACTGGCAAGCAGCAAACCTCTCTTGACTGTGTATCAGGCTGACAGTTGAGTGCCTCAGTGCTTCTCAACAGAGGCACCCACTACTAGCACTTGCCACCTCCTTTTGCAGCTTTTAGTATGTGCTGCATGGCATCTCCTCCAAGGTGCTGTCTGTTCGCTGTTGAAGCTCTTTGTCTGGTAACCTGTGCATGGGGCCTAGTATTTCTTCTTGCAAAGTCTCAAATAATACTCTCTTTCTTCTTCACCCTCCCTAATACAGTGTAGCCTGCTAACTTCCTCCTGCAGCTCCTCCACCTGCTGCCTGAGTGACTCCTCCAGAGCATACCCTGCGCAGGTGGCCAGGAAGCTGGGGTGCAGTCTTTGCTGTAGGAGTTACACTCCTCCATTCAACAGTGGCAATGCCATGTGTGGGATGCTGTGTCCAGTTTAGGGCTCTCCAGTGCAAGAGAAAGACTGACAAACTGGAGAGAGTCCAGTAGAGAGGGCCTTGATGCTGGTAGTGGTTGGGAGCTCATGGCCTATGGGGAGAGGCTGAGGGAACTGGGCTTGGTTTAGCGAGAAAAGAGAAGATGAAGGGGGAACCAATCACAGCCTTTCTCTTCCTAAAATCCAGGTTAGGGCAAAGGCTTAGAGAGAGAATGGAGCCACACTCTTCCTTGGGTTGTCCAGCCAAAGGACAAGCTGTAACAGTCACCAGCTGCAGAAAGACAAATGACAACTGGAGTAAAAGAAAAAACCTTCTCTGTCCAAAGAAAGGCTGTGGAAGCCTTGGTGACTTTGACCACTCAAGGTGCTGAGCAATCTGCTCCCACATCAGAAATAGCCGTGCTTTGAGCAGAAGACCAGAGTAGATGTACTTCAGAAGCACCTTCCAACCTCAATTATTCTATGATCCTCAATTCAGAAATAAAGCTGAAGGGATACACTAGTAGAGATCAGAAAGAGTCTGAAATCTCTGAGATAAAATTCTGTAATTTGAAGTGGAAATCCATATTGTGAAGTTGCTGAATATTTAGCAGTGCTTCAGAAAAGGATCTTGAGGGAATAGCACACTAAACTTGCATTGGCGAGGTGACGTTTATACACCTCTGCCCTCCCCCCCAGATTTCTGTGGTGCACTAACAATTTGTATATAGGACATACCAAATAAATTCTCTGCTGTACTTGATGCTTTGAGGTCTCAGCTTGAGATCTTGTTCTGTTTGGAGCATTGTGATATATGAAAGAGGTAAACAAGCTGGAGAGAGTCCAGATGGCAAAAGTAAGAATGGTGGAGGTTTAGGAAAGAGTTTTCCTTTGAGGAAAGGTTGATGGATGTTCTTCATCATTTATTTAGACTAACAACTAACAGAGAAGTCCAAGATGTAGTGTATTGTGGTGATATTCCATTACAAAAAAAAGTATCCCAGGGTGGAATGCTCAGTTGTTTTTTGTGGAGAAAGATAGAAGATATAGGCTTAATTTACAAAACAGCCTGAGCTTAGGTCTTAACAAATATTCAGGTCTTAAAGACGTGAAACACTTACAGGATACCCAGAAGTTGTGGATGTTTTCCACTGAAAAATTTTAAGAACAAGTTAGACAAATTCATGCAGTGGGTTATGCACATAAAATTGGATCATGTTCCAGGTAGTCTGGTTGTTGTTTTCACATTCCTCCCAGCTCTACATGTTTATGATTATAGCCTTGCCTGTGACATGCTTTGTGGAAACTGCCTATAGTCAGAACAGTCATATAGTCAACAGGTATGTATCAACAGGTATATATTCTTACTACATATTTTGATGATAAATTTAGAAATACAGATGCAGGGCTCATTAATTTCACAAAGATTTTAATAACTATGCAGACTTATACTGACAGTACTATACAGTTTTCTAGTAAACCTAGCAAGATTTCAGAGCAACATCAGTGATCACCACAAAACAAATAGTATTTTTATGATTCAAATGTATTAAAAGTTTACAATTTAATTTTACATAAAAGCCTAGGCAATTGGATCATGATATTTGACAGTGAGATTAGCTATCTATGCTCAGAAATAATGCATGCTGATTCAGCATCATGTCAGTATGCGATGGAAAAACTGAATTTCTTAAATGCTAAACTAAAATTTGAATAAGAGCTAACAAAGCTATCAGAATGACACACAAATATTTTCATTTTTAAATCTATCATTAAATTTTCCAACTGATTTTCACTTATTTAGTATAACTTATTAAATTATATCTATCCATTTTCAAAATTATTTTAATCTTTACAACTGTTTAAATCAATATAACTTCACAATTGAATGAGGTTTCAAGATATAGTAGAATTCTTATTAGAAATTATATTTGCTTTTAATCAAAAGGATACACACAGTTGTGATTTCATAATTAATTTCATGATTACTTTCTTGCCTAATGAGTGATTGAAGTTTGTTTATACAACTAGTTTTCTCTGCTATCTTCACTCCACAAAAAGGTCTGTCAGCAATCCTATGTAAAATGCCCATTTTAAATAGCAGAATTTGCCAAACCATGTGGAATTCTATGAAAATGTTTAATCAGTTTTGATATGCCTTTAATAACATTGTCATAATGTAATATAAAGTGACCACTGCCAAAGAGGTAATGTATTTGCATTCACAATGCTCCAGGCAATTTTTTATTTCCATTTCCCATGAGTCAAACAAACATGACATTCAAAATTGCATGCCATATTGTGATTATCTGGGGAGATAATTCAAGTCATCACACTAATATTAATTCTGAGCAGAAACTAGGTTAACAAGGTCATACAACACTTTTGTTTTGGAACCAAACTTAGACTGAGCATTCGTAACAGTGTTTGAGTAACAGCAGTGCAAAATGCAGATTAAATACTACAGTTGCAGGCCAATATATATTAAAGAACATTATGCTGGAAGATCAACTTTCCAGAACTTACAAATGTCATATTTTTCAGCTCAGTTTGCAAAGTCTGAATCACGAGCTTTCATATTTGCTCCAAGAAAAGCATAGATTTGAGTTTTAGGACTAACAGTGCCATGAAGCCATGGGTTAGTGGTTCGTCTCGGGCCCTTTCCCCTACAGAGGTGAGGGACCCATAGCTGAATCCTAGACCTCCTCTCAGGGACATAGGCTAGCACTCTTAAGACAATCTGGGTCTTTTGGAGCTGTGCACAATACTGGGTGAGGAAGGGGCTGCTGGCTCCTGTCCCCCAGCTGCTGCTAGACAAGCATCACTAGCTAGGGAACAAGGAGAGTGTTGGGTATCTGGTGTAAGCAGTCATCCCCTCCCCATCTCTGCCACAATGGGTATCTGAACGTTAAAACATTCCCCTTGCAACAACCTGTCACTTTCATGTCAAGAACCCTAGGTCAGACTGTCCAATTTTATTTCCATGCTACCAGCATTTTGCTTTGGGAAGAGAAACAACAGTTTGGACCATGTCAGGCCTTAATTAAATTTGATTGGAATATGTGGGTGAGAAAGGGGCAAAGGCAGCAGGGGGTAAGTGAAGAGTTTCATAAAATAAATGTTAATTTGAGGCATCCCAATGAAGCATTATAAGATCCTTCTTCATAAAAATTGATTTGGGAACTTTGATAATTTCCTGGCACTCTTAATTTAAAACTATAAATTATGGTTTCAGTCCAAAAAAGAAAGTCTTCAAATTTTAAAAAAAAAAGTCTCCTAAACTGTGTTATAGTCTATGAATGCTGCTTTTTATCCATGAGACTCTTAGGGCAGGGTCTAGGCAGCCATTCACATGCACACTCATTAACCCTTTTCCAAACAGAGAAGTTACTTCTCTGCCCCATTCCATGTACTTCCGCAGTCAAAGACACTTTTCTTTGAGCTTTACTCTTCATCCTTCCCCTCATAACCGATATACTTATTATCACCAATATATTTATTATCTGATATATTAACCAATACATTCATTATCACACTCCAAAAACTTTTTGTGTACGTGAATTCTTACTACTCATCTTTTGCTTCCTCTATTACTGAATATTTCTATTTATATTCTGCGCAGACTTAGTCCTCAAGAACACTTAAACATACTTAGAACTTTCAAATTTCAATCTTTGTTTTTATTTTTGCACTTCAAAATACAAACAGATTAAACTGGTTGCAACTGCAGAAGCAGCAGGTGGTTGCACTTAGTAAGTAAAATGTCTTGTGGTATTGCACAAAGAAATCCATATTAACCTGGACTGTATTGCTTAAGGATTCAGACCTCCGCAATGTCCATCTCAGAATGTTTTCAAGAGAGTAAAAAAAGGAGTCTTGCTTGGTCTTGTGATGAGAAAGTCAGGCCAATTGCTGGAGAAGCTGTCAGCTGGTGCTTCCAAGGCAAAGGCAATCCCTGTAGATCCCACAGAACACTTTGGATTGCCACAAGCACCGAACATTTCCTGAAACCCCAAAACTGACTTGCATATGTCCAAAAGCTACAAGGATTTCTAACAGAGGGCAGGGAAACTGTTAAATAAACATGACACCAGTATATCAAGTTAGCTGATTTTGAAACATGGATTGTGATTGGTGATTCATAACCACAGATTTAGAACAGCTGTTACAAAATTAGAGAAATAAGCATGGACACACCTTTACCCAGTGTTCATTTTGGCATTATAACTTCATGACATAACATTGAAAACAATTGAGTGGATCAGGAGCTCAGCCTCTGGTGCCTTGTCCAAGTTACTCTTCTCCAAAATTAGCATGCTACTTTTCATTGCTCTTGCTGGTGATAGATGGTCATTAATTATTCAGCTAATGAAGGCAGGTAAGGCTTTAGCGTATGACAGCCTGGAGATTAGGAAATGACAGAGATGAGTTCAAAACATCGGATTAATCCTCTATTTCCATTGTTCCATATTTTTGAGACAATCAGGACAATCTTCTGTTGGCAGTCTTTAGTATGATTATAGTACCTATTACTTAATTTATTATAGCACTTCATGTTGGGTTTTGGATTTGGGAATGGACTGCTTCCAAGGTTCTAGCATCAATTAGAATTAATAATTATGATTGTTTATTTCATAAATTACTCTCCAACATTGACATGTCTTGTACACTAAGAACCTTCCACACTAGATTTCTGTCTTTGTAAACAGTTACAATTCTGCAGAGCCAGCAGATTCTGGGTTTGCCGTTACTTATGTTACATGCTCAAATTTTAAAGATAATAACTTTGGGAGGACTATTGCCAAGGCAACATCTTTAACATTCTCCTATCAAAATAGTAGTTTATAGTAGAGAGCACGTGTATTTTACCACTAGCTCACAAAGAAAATACGGAACAAGAGGAATTTAATGGGAGGATATGAAAGGTTATAAGGACCAATGTTTAGTTTATTGAGAAAAGATTTCCTGGCGTAGAGGTATACATCTCTTTGTAAAAATCGCTGGTTTATTGAAATCAGCCACTAACCTCATTTCATTGCCTCCTTGATTCCTCGTCCAAGAAAAGAGGCATTTCTAAGTCCAATACTCTAATACAATTGTCAGTATAAATCACCAGGAAACCAGAGCAAGCCTTTGGAAGAACATCTGAAATTAATTTGGCAGCTGAGGCACGTAACTGACACCTAGAGATAAAGGAATAGAAAGCTATAAACTCCTAATAAATGATTCTGCAACACCACAGATATTCAGTCTACTTATACTTAGCCAAACAACAGGGCTTTACAGGTAGCAACAGCTTCACCATACACTTCAGATTAGCTTGTTTACATGCTGGAATATAAGCAAGCAAATGTCCAGAAACAAAAACTAACTTCCCTCTATTTTAAGGTAGTTATAAGCCATCCTTACAGTATCATTATGTATTTTTTCCACTGTATTTGTGGGTTAGTGCTTGAAGGATAGTGAGAGGAGAGAGAGCAAACAGAAAACTCCTTTTCTTTGGGATCACCCAGACTACAACCTCTTTATTGGAGCAACTTTTCACTCAGGATATCCTGTATGGGATGCTCCAGGCTAACAATTTTTTTAACTGGTCATTGTGTTGTTGCATCTTTTCTCTTCTTTTGATAGCTCATGCCTAGCATTGCTTTCTGATATTTCTGTTAAAATAGTGTAATTATCACTCAGAGAGTCACTGTGATTCTAGCTTTCAGTAACAGAAATATGGAGGCCCTATCAGGAGTTTTTCTCAGTCTCTTCATTAGCTCCATTGAAGGGATGGCATTATCAGATTCTTAAATAGCACTGGAGGTATTTGTGTTCACTTGTAGTGAAGGACTAGCGGTTTTATGAAGGAAGGTATTCTCTGCCCTTTAGAGTCTCTTGTGGACATAAAGGAAACACAATGCTATGAGGTTTGGAGCAACAGGGAATAGTGTCCTCTACCACTGTGATCCCTGAACTAATCAGCTTGGGTACTAACCAACCTTTGTGAGAAAAGTCATTTAGAAAAAGTAACTGGGTGAAATGTAGTGAAGAGTGGGGACTAATTCTGGGGATAAAAGATAAGCACATGAGGTCTCTTTGTTATTTATCTTCCAACCACCAACTATTTGCTTCTCATCAAGGATTGCAAGGTATGGTGTAGATTAGATTTTCCTTGACGTTTTTAAATCCTGAGAAGAAATACCTTTTTTCTGAGAGCTACTTGGCTTCAGGTAAAGACAGAAAGCTCCATCTTGTGTGTATGCCAGTTAGAGCCAATTATAACCCAATTGATTTTTCTTGGCATTAAAAAAAACCAACAAAATCAATGCAAAATACAACTCCACCACCAGTTTATCTCTAATTCCTTAGTGTTTCTGGATGGAGTCTTAACTGATAATAGGCATGCCCATGTGTGAGAAGGAGAGCTTTTATGTTTAAAATAGGGAAATTAATTGTGGAAGAAAATTATTTTTAAAACCTTGGTAAGGTAAGAAGAAGAAATATTTAAACCAGGTGTTCTACCATGTGAAAAGTGGGAAATTGGCTAATTGTGTTTCAATCACAGTTTACACTGTCACTTATTTAAGTATGCCTAAAATACATTTCCCACAGCTCTGTTAAATGGCAGAAAATGAATTGATTTTCCGTGTGTGAAACACATTGCCAATACCCTCTAGCTATGTCCTCTGATTTCACCCAAGGTGTATTTGTTCAGTTGCTGTAGAACTAGAAATTGTTGCAATTTTATATATAAGTAAAGAAGTCACCATCTCTTCTTATACGATCATATAACAGAAAAAGCTCCTAAGAATCTGTAGGTGGTGTTAATAGGAAGGGGAACTCTGCATTCAGCTCATCATCATTTCCAGTGGCAATTTAGGTAAATTTAGGTTTGAGCACTGGTTACTAAATTGAACAATGTATATTTTGGAAAAGAGGGTCTTTCAAATAACCGAATCGGATCTATCAGGAAAATTAGACAGTAGATTCATTGTCCTGATCCTGCTGGAGTCAAAGGATCCCTTATATATAACTGGGTTGTTAACAGAGACATGGGAGGAGAGGGAAGAAAGAAAAATATTCGGTTATTGTGTGTTTATATACATCTGTATATGCACGCGCTCAGAATTAATTGTACATAAATTACAGCTAAGATACTAGGTATATATATATGTAGTCTGATAATATAAATCTCTTGTAGAGTCTTAGCCTTACAGAAGCGAGGTAGATATACATGTGTGTGGTTTTGTATATATGTGTATATACACATATGTATGTATATATGTATGTATATGTGTATATATGTGTATATACACATATATACAAAACCACATATATGGATCCAAATATCCATATATCCCTCTCTCTCTATATATACACACATGTATACATAAACACACACGCATATGTACACACATGTATATGTAGCATATATCCACATAAATATAAGTTACTAGGGCATTAATAGCAAGCAATAGCTTAGGACAGGAAATGAAGAATATCATACCTACTTTGTACAAAGCAAGCTAGTAGGAATGAAGACAGATGTTTATTAGACAGATTTTGTTAAGAACAAATGCCACTCTTTACTCTAGGCTGTTATTAAAGCAATTATTTTTTTCAAGTGCACAGTGAAAGCTGTAGCTTTGCAGTACCCCAGTGAGCATTATTACATTAATATAGTGAACTTACCCTATCTATCTGTCATTACCAAACCTCACAATGATATTCTGATTAATGATGCATACTGCAGATTTCGCAGATGCCAGCCAGATGTTCAGAGAAAACTAATGCTTTTTGGCTTAGGAAGTAAAGTATAAATTATACACACACTGACACACCTAGTGGAACAAATGGAAGGTATTCCTAAGCGAATTTGCTATCTAGCTCCGATTCATTTTTAGACAAGATACACGACACAACGCCCCATGCGTTTCACCCTTCTAGATAAAACAATAGATGAGAGGACCATGCAAATAATTGGCCTGCTACTGGGAATCACTTTTGCTGTAACGTACTCCCCTACCTCTTCCATCTGGCTGCCTCACAGAGCAGGAGCCTCAGCACACAGCTCCCAGTCAGCAGAAAGGGAAAAGGAAAGGAGGAGCTGCTGTCAGCACAGCTCCCAGCAAAGAGCAGGGGCAGGCAGGTGTCTCATGTCCACCATTGTATCGTCTCTTCTAGCCTGTACTTCTACTCATTTATGTATATGTGCTGCTGTGAAAGGAAGAGACCTACTTCTTTTTCAGTAGTGCTAATTAACTTCACAGCATTAATTGTTCTGCTTCCACAAACAAGCTCCTAAGCTGATGTGTCTACACCAGCATGTTACTCAGGAGACAAGAGTGCTGTGATGGCTCAAAAACCGTTTCAGGTTTGGAGAAAGTGGGTTGGTCCATCAGGTAGGAAAAGCAAAACAACATACAGGGCTGGCCTGAACTCAAATTCTGCTGCTACAGACCATGCAAAGATCATGTCCTCGGGTTGTATAGTATGGCACTTGAGCTTTGGCTTGGTGCTGCTAAAAGCTCCATAGGTCCTGGGAGGATGAGAGCTTATTTCCCAGTCTTCTGCTCTTGGAATAAATCTGTGATGTGGTTGGCTATGTAACTTTATCTAATCAGGTATTTATGGGCTAGTACTTTCTCTTGCTCCTTTCCCATTTATAAGGCTTCTGTAGTGCTTTTGATACTGAGCTGTTGCTTGCTGTCTTTCAAGGAGTAGTGATAAGAAGCACATAGGAAGCACAGGGAGTGACCAAGGGCTTCCCCAGCAGCCTCAGTTTAAATAATTTAAACCATATCAAGCCAGCTTCTGGAAGTATTCACTATACCAAAGGATTTGTGTAAAAAATAAAGTCACTGAAGAAAGGAGCCTAGCAGTGCCTGATGAGTACCTGTACTTACACATTCCTTTTCAAAGTCTACTGTTTTCATGTTGTCAATAAGCAATTGGCTGGTTGGGAACATCCCAGTCATGAATCTAGGCAGGACAGTATTGGGCTCTTCCTACCTGCACCATTAGCCAAGCAGGGAAGCAGCCTCTTCTCTCCATTGACATTGTCCTCAAAGGCTGCAGTCTCAGGCTTTGCTTGGGTTGATCCTCCCCTATCTTCAAATCTGAAATCAGCTCTGAAACTATAAGTGGAAAGAAAACCTGAGACAGTGCAACAAACCTGAATGACATCTGAAAAAAACATGTTGTGTCCATATCTGCCTCTAGGGCCATCTTCCTGTCCTCCAAATGCTCATAGAAGTTTCTGTATTTTGTTTACCTGAGCAAAGGAGCAGCAACATAAGCCTCATAAATAGGTGCCTGGTCACTCTGGCCCCACTTACAAATATCCTGCTTTTAAAGAGAGCAGCAGAAGAACCGTTGATCCTCTCAGGTATGGAAGAATGGACAAGAACTTCGGTTTTGGGACAGAGAGAGAGTAGCAGGGGGAAATGTACAGTATACCTTGTGGCTCAGCAATTCTCCCATCCCTGCCACTTTTTCTGCCCACTGCTCTTCACTGCTGCCAGAGCAGCACAAATGCATCAAGCTCAGTTACTGCATGAAAGCTTTCTGCAGGGTACAGATTTTTAGTCACACTGCATTGAACAGAGAAAATGGAGCAGAACTGCCCTGCACAGCAGAAAAAGAAACTAACAATGGATTTTTCAGCTTGCCAAACAATAGTACTTTACTCAATTTACATCCATTCTCCAGGTCAGGGTATGCAAATGGTGGTATGGTGGGTGGAGTGTAGTGCAAACAATAGCAGGGATTTGAAAGCAATCGCCATTATTGCTGTCCGATCCTGGTCTTTGATTTGGATGACAACAATTCTTTTGATTTGTAAGGGAGATAAGGAAGCAAAAAGACATACAAGTTGGTTTATTTAACCTATTACATCTATTACTGTTCATTGTATTGTGCACTGAATCTGGACAGACTGTCCTTGATTCGCTTGGACAGACCATAAACTACTAAAGCTGCTCACTTTCCAGTGCATCTGCCCAGGGTTGATGAGCTCCTAATTTTAGCATGTCCACATCTTCCAGTGTATCTCTGATGCTGGATCTAAGAGTTTGGAAGGGCAAGAAAAAAAAGGGTTTTCTCTTTTGTGTTTTTCTTTTACTCCTTTGCAGAATAACATAATAATGACTATAGTGTGTCAACAGATTAATTATAGCATTACAGAATTTTGTCAGTGAATTTGGGTCAATTTTAATGGCTCCACACTGCTGTCATATGATCATGCCAATTTTGTAGCTCATGTGAGATCACAGAATGACAGAATCATTGGTTGGAAGTCCAAACTCCTGCTCAAAGCAGGACTATCGCCAACACTGTGCTTCCATCTTGTTAAGTCTTGAATAAGATGGAGACTTCACAGTGTTTCTGAGTGACCAGTGCTGCAGTATCCTTCCCAGGGAAAAGGATTTTCCTGATGTTCAACGTGAACCTCCCAAGCTGCAATTTGCCGCCTGTTATGGTGACTGCCCCTACTGAGACGTCTGACTCTGTAATTTTTGTAAATCTTCCAAAGTAGTTGTAGGCTATTAGATCATCCTTAGCTCCTCTCCACCACACTGCACAAACCCTTTTCTTGTTACTAGCTGCCAGATATTAAACCATTCATTATTAGCATTAGCGTATGCTGGTGCTTCCAGATAAAAATGCCACAAGAGACAGTGTCAGAAGCCTTACTAAAGTCAAGGTAACTTGTATTCACCACTGTCCCAGATTGATCCAGCATAATTTCGTATTGACAGATACTTGTTGGTTGTTCCTGATTCCTGTCTTGTCCTTCGTGTGTACAGAGATGGATTAAAAGTGAATTAACATATAAACTACCTAAAACAAATAATAAGGAAAGTCAGCTTACCTGCCATTGACACAAAACACACCCTGCCTTTGTCTTAAACAGCAAAATCAAAATACACTAGTGCCTATATTGTTCTCTGACCAACAGGAGGAAAGACTGCAAGTTAAGCCTCACATGGATCCACAGGGAAGGTTTTGTGTCCTCAAATTCACATTTATTAAATGGCAGTGCAAGTCATCAACCAAATATACACTGAGCAAGACCACTAGAGATCTTCTCCCTGGTTCACCTGTGCTTATTTTCCTGTGTTCAGCCTTTAGGACTGTAGGAAGGCAAAATAATTCTTGGTTTCATTTGTGCCAGGAGATGCTAACCTAAATGATTCATGTTTCCATGCATTTTGCTGGGGCAGATAAATACAGAAATCCATTTGTTCTAGTGGGTGAGCAAAAAGGAATACAGAAAGCAGGAGAGTGAAGTATGATTGTTTTGTCTGCAGTGTGTTAACTAATGTGGGGGAATTAAAGGTTTGTTTGGGCTATAACTGTTCCCTGGCACATACTGATTGATTTCCATGATATGCTATAGATATGCACTGTAACTTTTCAATCTATTGACAAATGTGAACGGTGTTATTATAAAATCAACAGTAATTTTCAGTGAGCTGTAGCTTTTCTTCCTGCTCTTTCTATTATCAGTGAAGAACCCTTTCCCAGCAGAATAACCTTGGTGGGTTTTTCAATTGTATTTTGTAACATTTATTACAAAAAAGTGTAAATCCCAGAACTTTATCAGGTCCTGTATGATCTTCTCAAAAAGACAAATATTAGCCTCATAACTGTTATCAGAAATATCCTCACTAATTTTCCAGGTTTCAAGAGTGGACAAAAGAATTTAATGAACCTACTTTAGTAAATACTTTTTCTTTATAACAATGACCATATTAAGATATCTGTCTTGTAGCCTTATGCAGTGAATGCAGTAGTCCTGAGCTTCATTTGATCCTTACTCTTCCTGGTAGCTTTTGGAGAAAAAAAATATACTGTTAGAAATATTGTTGTCTTGTACATCATTAAAGGTTGTATTTATTGCTATAATTGCACCTAAACTTTTTACAGAGGACTAGGTGTGCTTAGGCTTGTGCTCCATGAATGGTGAGCTATGTGAATGTGTCTCCTTCGCAGTGGCAGGTGGAAGGAATTACGGCTTCCTCTGCTCCTGTAGAAGGGCAGGCAGAGGAGGTAAAATATGTTACATAAGGTCTTGAAAGACTGACGGATTCCTTCTTGCCACAAGGCCAGCAAGCCTGGAGTGAAGTGTGCACACTCTGGAGTAGTTCTGGGTTTCTGCCCGAGTTAATTGCAGAACCTACTTGAAGCTAAGGTATCCCAAATCATTAATGCCTCATCTCCAGAATAATGGGTCATCCAGCACTTCTGAACTGATCCAGATCAAATGCATGACTGCGTTTCTGTTGAATTAGACAAAACAAGGTATGGAGCTCATCAGGCACAAAGGAGCCTGCCTGCATGAAATTAACAGGTCAAAATGTTATGACCGAATTTGAACTCGCAGTGTGGGTTTGTATCAGATTGGTGCTTTGTGTGAGGCAGCTGCACCCTTTTTGATCTGATATCAGGACACCTAAGGGTGGATATTCCTCACAGAGATACAGCTCCCCTCCCGTTTCTTAACTCACAAGTATTTCTTCTACTATTTATTTTTGTATAAAGAGACCATTGTTACATGTAAGCTCTAATTCAGTTGTCTCATTAATCACTGTGTGAGAACTTTCTTGATTTCTGATTTCTTTATCTCAAGATTCATTGGTCTAAACACAGGGAAATGGAGTATTACAATTTCTTGTTTGGACAATTAAAAGTTTGTCCACTCTTTCACCTCCTGGCTTGGACCAGCAAAAAGTTGTACATATCAGTTTTTAAGATTTTTTTAGATGGCACTGCCGGTCTGTCTCCCTGAACTGCTAGACAAAAGTCACCACATTTTTTGGTTGCTCAGCAAGCCCCCCGTGTACAGCTACCTACACAACACAGGGGGATGAGAGACGCCTTCCTGCAACCTTGGTGTACTGATAGGCACATTGCTTTCAGTAGTGGTTTCCAGGACCAGTAGGACACAGTCGGATGGAGATTTGACAGGCCATGTGCAGAAATCCTGGCCCAGGTGCAGCCCAACTTCCCATCCATGCCAGCACACAAGCTAGCTGTAGCAGGCATCAGGCTGTCTAAAGCAAGCCAAAGGTGGCACTGATACAAGTGCTAGCACACCAAGCCTTCCTCCTCACAGTGTTTCTTAACTGAGGAGTTGCCATCAAGGTCATATCCGAGTGCAGCTGTGGCTGGCCTTTATATAAATACAGACTCACTAGTGGAGAAGATTGTTTGCATGTCCACCCACATGCATGCACACACACACGCACACACACACGACATAACTTGAACCTCAGAAAAGGACAGCACCTCACGGAGCAGTCTGCCGAACAGACTCTCAGGGTGGGTACATGGGAGAAGTACACAATTCTGCCTCAGAAAATTTTCAGGAAGGTGTGTGACAGCAGAAAACACCATCATTTTTCCATTAATTCAATTTCTATTGCCATTTGAGAGCACTAAGAATCCAGAGAAGCATGACACCGGAGCATACAATGAGCTATGATGCTGCAGGTGAATTCATTTATCATTTTCTCTTTACTACTGTTTATCAGTTTGCACTAAGCTAGGTTTAATAGCTTTTTCATACCTGTCTTTTTTTCTCCGAAAAATGTCAACAATTCTTGATTTCAGCAGCCTTAAAAGTGTGCTTTGGAAATATATTCCCTAACTTACAGTAAAAGGTGCATGTAAGATCATTTTAGTATGCGGTTTAGTAATCTAATTTTTTTATGGTTCTTTCCCTGTTTTCTTGTTGCTATACTCATTTCTATCTAATCTGCATAAACTATTTTTCATGTGTTATAGCTATTTTAGCCAACAGATGGTGCTATGTATAACATTTTTATGATATTGTATAATATAAAAATAAATATTATAGTTAAGCTGTACATGTAATTACTTTGTTAGGAAATAAATGTGAAATTGAAGTTCACAATAATAAATGCTTATCATAAAAATTAGACACAAAGAACAATAAGTGTCGAGAGTCATTAGTGAATGTTCATTTCAGCCTGCAGGTGGGGAAAGATGGAGTTGCATATGTAAATCTCGCTGTGGTGTCAATGCTACTGCTCTCATACACGAGGATCTTTTGCAAAATCAGGTCTTCAGGTTGGTAAATTTTAAGAACACTAAAATTATCACTGTCTGTTCTGGTTCCTGCTCTCTGGGATTAATACACTTTATGTAAATTGAAACAGAAAGATGTGGTATGCCATGGGTACTCATACAACCGAAGTAAGACCACTCTAGTAAATAAGAGTTATGAAATGCAATTTTATTAAAAATCACCAGTATTGAGTACCACCAGTGTTTCACACTGTGCTAACATTTCATCATCCAAACAGTGCAGTAAGCTTGCTGGTACTACTCGGGTATGTAAAATTAATCATGTGCATAATGACATGCAGAACAGATTCTGTTTCCTGTGGGCCTGGTCTTTCTCTTTGTAAAAGGAGTGGGAGCTTTTGTTAAAGGAGAAGCCGCTGCCCGAGCACTCACACACCGTTCAGGGAGCGGCACACACACAACCCCAGACTTTAACTGCTCGGACCAGAGTCCCTTCGCAGCGGCAGCTCCAGCGGCGCCCCTTTTCAACTCCTCGCTCACACACACAATCACTCTCAGGTGCTTCCTCTCCCCTCTGGCTCTACCTGAGGTTTCCCGAAGCAGAGTCTCCGATACGACATACACCAGATGAATCTATTGATTGGTACAGCAGTGAAAACAGCTCGAGCTGGGTGCCTCCAGAGAGGGACCCAGAACAAAGAAACCCCTGGGCAATGATACCCTTACAATCTAAATTCCCCTCCCCTCAGGAGACAGTTGGGACCAATAGTAGTAGTTGGGTCTGGGATCTTCCCGTTCTTCATTGGGTCCCTTTGTTTTCTCTAGGCAGGCCGATTCTTCTCTTATCTCTAAGATCGCAGCTTCTGCTAAGGTTGAAGCCTCCTTATCTTTCTGGTTTGCACCGGTTTCAGGGATCTTCCTTCATGTAGCCAAGCAAAAGTTCAGTGCATGGTTGGTGGATCTAGGTGAAAATTCTTGCGGACTAAAGCTTCAACAAGCCTTGATACTAATGCTGAAGTGACTCCTACAACACTTTGCTGAATAAGGCATAACCAAGCCTACTGTGGTGAATATATTTGAATTTCAACAAATAAGTATTACGTAACTAAATAACTGATCATAAATCACTTATTTCTGTATACTTAAATACCAACCTAACAATTTATCCAACAACGTATTAGCCAAATGTTATACTCCAGCACCACCACTGTTATCAATATCACCTTGTGTAATCTTTTCTTTTTCCAATAAAATTTATTGTTTGCAAATTTGCTGCTTTATTGAACTAGGCAACAGCTAATCCTGTTTATACAGTTGCAGCCCTCTCACTGAATTTAAGTTAATATACATTTCAGCCTATATTTAAAATAATTCCAGAAAATGCTGCTATTTTTACAACATAAAAAGCCAATTACAAACATTCTACGTGGAAAAATCATGTACTTAGTTCTTTGCTGGAATGAGTTGTCAAAGACTTCATCACTGTGGAATCCCATTACTTTAACAGGGCACAGCATACATCTCAGTGAATGCTAAAACAAGATGCCCTCAGTCTTACCAACACTAACACTCAGGCCTTCGTTCACAAGAGTAGATGTATTCTTCTTCTAAATTTTGAAATGTCTT
This sequence comes from Ciconia boyciana, assembly GCF_034638445.1. Lineage (NCBI taxonomy): Eukaryota > Metazoa > Chordata > Aves > Ciconiiformes > Ciconiidae > Ciconia > Ciconia boyciana. The sequence continues at coordinate 85,366,228 of NC_132937.1, forward strand.
CATTTTTTTATAAGAATGTTTAAAATTTGGGAAAGCGGTCTTCATTTTACAACTTCATAAAAGTGAACTTCTGGTGACAATTGCTGAAAATACTTCAATTAGTTACACCCTGTCTCATTTTAGTCCCCTTTTGTTCATATAGTTAGGTACAAAAGTAAGTACTCTCAATCAAACAGTTGATCATTGCTTTTAAAAGAAGATTTAAAATGGTCATGCACAGTGTAGTTAAGTAGTTCTCTCTTTAAAAAATAAAAATCAACTGCCTTTTTAGTTGGCCTTATATATTTTATTTAATCTTATATTGATTAATGATTAGGGGTAATAGAATACTGCAATAATTTGGCTGTACACCAAGAGATTTTTGAACTGAAACTGAATTGCTGGTGTTTACTAGGCTACTTGAGGAAAAAAAAGACTTCTTTTTTTCTTTTTAAAAAAAAAACAAAACGAAGACTGTTTTTGAGTGAAAACGATGTTAACTTCAAACCACTTTCAGGATAGCCATACACAAAATGTTCGGAATTTCCTTCTATCCTTCCCTCTCTGCCATTTTCCTCTCGTGAGTGGGACAGCACTAGGTTACTACTTTTCAGCTATTTTACATTATTCTGCTGCAGCCTTTAGTCCTGCTTATGTACAGTTTGTCGCAAAGAGCCCTCAATGTTGCTTTCCTGCAAGGATTTGGAAACAAGGCAGGGATATTGGCTGCTGGTGCTTAGGCTATATAATGTTTCATTTCAATTGAGATCAGTGAAAAACCTGTATTTCTGGTGTGGCTGGCAGGTGAGTAATAGTGGACTGGAGCTGGACTATCCCATTTTGCCACAAGGGGGCAGGAAATAGGAGTGGTGCAGTTACAAATGGGAAGAGGTGGGGAGAGCTTGGTCCTCAGCAGGATTATACGGGGAAGTGAATGCAGAAGCCTGGGAAGGGTGTCAGGAGTAAAGTTTATATGAAACTGGTGAGTTTGTACAGGAATGTGTCACCTAAGTACCATTCTCTTTTTTTTTTTTTTCAGCCTCAGTGGCATATACTTGTATCCATCATCTGAATTGCACATTGCACTGTGATGAAAGTGTGCACACTTTATCTCATCCTCTCAGTCTCTCTTCAGGGGGAGGATCCTGTTGATGTAAAGACCTAAAGGCAGAAATGACAGCATGGGATGAGTTGCAATGATGATATTACCAGAGGACCATCTCCTCGCAATCCTAGGGTGAAGGTTTCAAATATTGCTGTTGCTGCTGAGAGTCTTTTTTTTGTCCCTAAGGATTCTGGCTTTTAATTCATTGATTAATTACTTTGGAATACACCTAACTATACATCTACAATGCAGTCTTGCAGCTATCCAAGCCAGTGGTAAAATGTTAACTAAAGTTGGAGAGGAAGGAGATACCAAGCACATTGAATAGATCTACAAATACACTTGCAGAGCACTAACATTAGTATCTGTGTTTCAGCCAGCTGAGCAGCCCTGACTTAATTTCAGTACGCATGTGCCTCGCCTAGCATCCATCCTACTTGCCCACTCATACCATGGCTCAAGCCAGCTGTACCCTTACTGTGTATTATTTGCCCTATACAATTTCCAAGCCATCCACAACAGAATCCCACCTGACCTAGGACATTCTCTCTCTCTTCACTTCTCAGCACCTATGTTGAATTGGCACTATGGCTTTGTGTCCTGCCCTGCTACTCATGGGGTCCACTGGGAGGAAGGACATCAGCTCCAAGGTCAGCTGCACTGGTTCTACTGGGGCCAGATGCACCAAGAGAGGGAAGTCAGAAACACCTCCACTTCTATATTACATTGCTAGTGGAAGCCTGGAGGCTGGCTATCTGCATTTGGTCTCACTTGACAGTGGCTTCAGCCCTCCTCCCTCTAGACACTTTAAGTGGAAGGGAGATGTTGACATCTACATTGGAGACCAAATAATTTCCCATGTCTGGGAAGCCCCAGAATAAGCTCCTTCAGTGATCTGCTCATGGTTATGTGGCCAGGTAGGCCTGTGCTCAAGTGGCATAAGGAAATGGGTGCAGTACAAATCACTTTTTAGTGTAGTTACACATAACAGGTGATGCAGCATTCTCAATCACCACAAGACGTACAGAGATGGGATGTCAAGCCTCATTGAGTAACTCTGAGAGTTCATATCACCATGAGAGCACTGAGTGTCCCATGTAGGAAAGGGACCCACTAGTTCCCATGCTCAGTGTGGGACTATTGCCAGAACTTGCACAGCCATGCTGTGCTCCTGTTCTCCTATTTTTATTCTTCCAACCCTTTTGGCTTCTTTATGTTCATACAGGTCCCAGATTCCTTCATCTAAGAAAATAGCTACCATCAGGCTGGAATATTCTGCTGGGTTACGCAAAGGTTTGTTAAGAGCCTTTTAACTGAATGTGTGGGCAGTCAGCTTGGATGCATTTTAACTGAAAGTGTGGGCAGTCAGCTTGGATGCATTGGAAGCATTTGCATTGCTTATTTGCAATATAACTATTTTCTGAGAACTGTTGCATACTGCCAAGAACTGTTCACTACCTGAGTTGCCCTAACTACATTATTTCTTAGGTACATCTTGAGGTCACTGCTATAAGACTGTCTTGACTTTCACAGAGAAAGAAAGCCTTTGCCCTTGGAAGACATGAACTGAGTTTTATTTTTATTACAAGATTTTCTTATTAAATAACAGTCTACATGAATAGATGTTCAATGATTCTGATGATAGAGAGGATTGCCTTAATGAGGAAAGGTCTTAGTTACGACTGCCATTTGTCATTACATCATCTTGTTGGACCCTAAGAGGGTCACAGACAGGAAAAATCACAGAATATCTTGAATTCCCTGTAAACTGGATTGAATTGTCAGCAACATTAATTCACAACACCATTGCTTTGTCAAAGTTAGTTATATGTGCTATTGTGTTGAGAATATTTGACTGATACAGTTGCCTCTATAATTAGGAGTCTGTCACATTTCAATTATATATTCATACCACTTTTCCAAAGGTTTGTAAATCAGATAAACTCCCTCCGGGCTGAAATGTGCCATGATAATTAGTGTGAGGACAATTTTGTTTGTGTGCTGTTGTCCATTACTTTGCTACAGGATTATTGTAGAAAAAGGGTAGGCTCATGTATGATTTCATATCTTTTAGAAAGACCATATTTCAACAAAAAATGAGGGTTGATATTTTCACAGTGTTGGCTTAACCATCTTCTCATGGAAGACACTGGAAGTTTTACTGTTGGTTTAATTGTCACAACAACATCCTGGCAATTCTAAGTACTTTTAAAAATACACTTGCAATATAAAAGTGATATATTTCATAACACTAAATAATATCATCTTAATGAAAGATCGAAGAAAAAAAGGGGGATCAAACTTTAAAGTGTCTTATTTGTGAATGCCATTCTCAGTAGCAATTCTTAGCAAACATACATCCTGTCAACATACAATGTAAAACAGTTGGATAAGTTGCAATTTATTTTAATTAGAAATGCATCTTTGGAGATCGTTTGTGCAGGAAAAACAATTAATGACTTGAATTTAATTCTTCAAGTAAGAATCTTTAGGAAAGAACCATTATGGTGTCCAAGAAAACCCTTAAAAACATGCCGTGATGCACAGATGTGCTGTGAAATTCTTAAAATGTGAGCTAACTTTAAGAAGATCCTCACTGAATATTAAACAACCTTGGAAACTGCTGCCCAGAAATAGCATTTTATTCTCTGTTCTCAGTGTGGGGGTGGCATGCTGAGAGCTTGTTTTGTCAGAAAAGAGACAGTCGTCAATTTTTTTCAGACTAATTAATTTAGCTTTCCAGGTAAGTTAGGCTACTGGATTTGTATTTATGGGTTGTTATTAGATAGGGACTAGTGTTTTTAAGGCTGTGTTATGCAGACTAAAGACTCTTTAAAAGTTTACCTGTGTTCATCCATAAATATTGGAATAAATAAAGGCGTAATCTGTGTGGCATTTGCTTGTCCCAACAGGCAATGCACTAGGGATGGCTGTTTCTGCATGCAGCCCAACTGCTTTCAGTGACATGCTTTCTCTCTGGGGACAGCATTTTACTGGCAATGCAGGAGACAGGCTAAATAGGTACAGGAAAAAGGTGTAGGGAGAAAACATACACAAATATACTGAAATTCTGTTTTCATGCTAGCAATCCAAACAGAAACTGTGAAGGGTGGGCTTTTTTGCTTCTCACACGAATGCAAGCCATATTTTCAATCAACAACTTTTCTCTTTCAGCAGATTGTCATTACTGTTAAGCATAGAAAATTTGTGAATATAGAGGAAACTGGAGCAGGGGATCTGTGAGGCTGATTAGTTTAGCAGCATCAATTTTCTAATAGGTCACATAGATAGGACCTAATGCTGTCTCTATCCTGGGCATAGCACAATATATTTTAGGGGACTACGGCATGCTATTTAACCACTAGCACATTTCCCTTTGTGATTTTCTTCTAGCTGTCCAGTACTTGTTGAGCCAGTGCCTCTGCAAGGTTTGAGAGATAGCCTAGTGTACAGGGTGGTCTCAATGGACAGTTGGATGTGGCCAGCCTAATTTTCTGGAAGGAAAAAGAACTCAATTATACAGAGATGATTGATGCTAGACCCCAGTCCTCCAGGCCAGAAAGTGAGCCCCGGTCTGTTTTGTCTACTGGAATGGGCATAATCGACAATACCAAAATCACAGAGATAAATACCAGGCAGAATTAAGGAAGGAGAGGACGGAGATAACCGTTCAGAAATCACCTCATTCAGGAGAGTACAGAAGCATGTACTTATGCTCTCCTGGAGATCAGAATGTACTGAAGTCCCACTTAAATTTAAGTACTTGCTTAAGTGTACCATCTAAAATAAGATTTTTCTTTCAAATCAAGCCATATTATAAGGACAATTAAAACTGTGTAGTTTCTATTGGACTAATTATGGAAATCAGGATTTCTCATGCAAGGTTTGCATTTCTCTATGTGTAGGTTGTCCATTCATCCTTTAAAACACAAAAAGGTTTAAAATCAGAGAGGAATAGACACCTTGTACCACTCCTTGACATCCTGCTAACAATCAGGAGGGAAAAAAAAAGGTTAATTTTAATATTTCTTGACTTTGGTTCTGCAACTGAAAATTTTTTCAAACTTCATAAATATAAGTATACTTTTATTTGCATTTAAATACAGTAAAATATTTGTTGTTAAAATTTCAAACTTAGCTGTGAATAGTTAAATTCTTGGGTGAATAATTACTTGGTTTGACCTTCATCTCTACAGTGTTTTCTTCCTGTCAGCTTCCAACAGTTGTCAGTGAGCTTGCTTTTTCATAACTTCTTTGTATAATTACCAGTAGTACTGCAAAATTTCCTTGCTAATTTTTGATATTCTTTCTTCAATTTAGACAAGCTGCGGGGTTTTTTAAAATAACACACACCTAGACTGTACATATGTTGAGTGTTGTAGTGGTGTTTATTTTACAAGTGCAAATTTTTAGTGCCTGCATGTGCGTGCACATCTGTATGTGCAATGCAGCCTGCGATCTGTTCCCAGAAGCTTAGCAGAAGCCTTCTCTTTCTCTGTTCAATAATAAATAAGCAGAATCTCGACAGCAGCCAGTGACTGCCTGATGAGAGTGCCAAATAACTGAGCTGTCAACTAGAGAGACAGGTTTCAGTTCTCCAAAACGAAGGTGATTGACTCCTCTGACATGTTTAAATGTATTCTAGCTCACAGGGATCAGTTTACAGTGCCTCAGTCACCTCCGCCGGAAGCAGTGCCTCTGCTAGCCCAGGCTATGGTGTGCCAATCTCCTTGGCTTCCCACCAAACCACCTCTGTGAGAGACTCTTCTTTTCCAGCTGCCCTCAATTCAAGGGTTCAGGGCAGGAAAATCCTTCCTTTCACCAGGCTTCAGTCAAACAGAGGACAAAAGGCATCTTGATCTTTCATTTACCACTCTGAGACCTGAGTTCCTTCTCTTAGATGGTTCATTTCTGAAGGCTAAGAAAACTCTACCAGCCTTGTTAGGGAACCTGGATTCAGAGTTTTCCCTGAGAAGGGCTAGTTCACAACATCCTCTTCCACCCTGTCGTCCAGTGTAATGCTGCGGCTCTTACCTGGATGTAGTGTACATCCTCTTGTAGGCATTATTTAGTGTATTCCCACTAAAATTACACTTTCCCTTCTGTTAGATACCACTCAAATAATGCAAATGCCTCTGCTATTTTACTCTGCCACAGGGTTAGCAGAGTCTTATTTTGAGAAGGGTCAATATTACAAAATACTGATATGAAAAGCCTTTCTCTCTAGACAGACTTCAGTTGATTAGGGTTGCTAGTGTAAAGAGTTATGAGTAACTTCTACTTCCTGTACTTTTTTTCTTCACCAGAATTGAAGCTTTACAGTGAATAAGAAGCATTTGAAATAAAAAAGTGTTTGGATTACTAGCATATTCACATTTTAAATATATTCACAAAAACGTGATGTCTGTGAGTATTTTATAGTACTCTTTTCTGGTTTTATTTTTACTTACTACAGTACTTGCACTGTGTCTATGTAAAACTCTATGAGGCACTATTCATGTGTTGTGTGTTCAGAACACATAAGTTACACCTCTAGATTAAGCCACTTGTCCTCTTGCTCACTAATGTGCTGCACTAATGTGCAGCACTGGTTGTTATCAGTTTTGTTAGACCGAAATTGAACAGGAGATGGCAATGAAAAATGTTGCATTCACAAAAGTTTTTCCCAATATTTTATATTTTGTCTTGAGGCACAGAGACATCTCTAGGAAGAGAAAATATTTTTTATTATTTGTTAAAATGTGTCACTTGATAATAAAAGAGATTACAGGGTACTTATTATTGGATAGCTTCAACATGCCTTGAAGTATGAACAGCCAAACCAGTTCATGAATACTTTGTTTGACGGCTTTTAGTCCTTGTTATACCTCTATTAGATACACCTCTCACCCATCTAAATATCTAGTCATTTTTAAATGATGTAATTTTTTGTCCTTAGTATGCCAGTCATCTTAGAAATTTTTCTGCTATTAATCACAAACTACAGTGTCCTGGAGAGTGCAAGATGTTGTAGAGCAAATGAGAGAAACCTGGCTCTTCACATGAGGATAGTTTGGAATACCTTGGGAAAATGGGAATAAAAAATACTTTATCAGATTTGACAGGACTTCACTTCACAGCTCAGTTTCTAAATTATGTGTGAGTTACAGAAGATATTCTACTTTCAAATTCGTTGCACCGGTACTCCATGGTAGAATATAAAGATTGGTGCATTTATGACAGATTTCCCATTTTTCTGTGAAGTGTATAGAATTAAGCATTCCCAAGCCCACTTACAATAATAGATTCACAGGGGAATAAGAGTTACCCAAACTGCCTTGACAAAGGTTGCAACTGTGTGCAGACGTAGATGCAAGCACCCCCAGGAGCAGTTCCAGCGGAGGGAGGGTAATACAAACCACAGCTGCTGATTATACACCCATGTGAACACGGGCTTCAGCCATAGTTTGTGTTCCTGTGCTACAAAAAAAGGATGGTTGTACAGCTCTCATGAGTACTATCTTCTACGAAATCATCCTACCAAATGGTCAGAGGGCAGGAACACCTATCCCATGAAAAAAAGGCTGAGAGAGTTGGGGTTGTTCAGCATGGAGAAGAGACAGCTCCAGGAACATTTTATTGTGGCTTTTCAATGCTTAAAGGGGACTTATAACAAAGATGAAAAAAGACTTTGTACCATGGACAAAGGCTTATGGTTTTAAACTAGAATTAGGTAGATTTACATTAGATATAAAGAAGAATTTTTTTACAATGAGGGTGGCAAGACACAGGAACAGGTTGCCCAGAGAAGTTGTGAATGCCCCATCCCTGGAAGCGTTCAAGGCCAGGGTGGATGGGGCTTTGAGCAACCTGATCTCATGAAAGACATCCCTGCCCATGGCAGGGGGGTTGGACTAGAAGGTCTTTGAAGGTCCCTTCCAACCCAAACCATTCTTTGATTCTATGATCTACTAAATGACCACTCATTTACCCATTACGCTCATTTACTCTTACTCGTTCTTGAGAGCATTGATGCTTAGCTGCTTTTTCAGCACCTGTGAACAGCAAACTCCCCTGGCTGTGCCATTCCTTTTTCAAGCCTTGTGGTCTAGAAACTCACAAGTATTTCAGCTGGCATCACCCAGAAAGAGAAGATGCCAGAATAGGAGAGCAGCAGTTTTGCTTCCTCTGACAGTCTAAAAGAAGGGGAAGTTTGTCCAGCCATTTTGTAGGCAGAGCCTGTGTGTCCTACCTGAGACACCTTCCAGAGTGCATAGAGTAATGCTGACCCCACACCAGAGTTACTTTAAGGGCTCTCAGAGCTGTCACAGAAAGGATCTTCCAGGAGCAACCTAATGGGAATGGGACTCAAGTGCCTTGAGGACTGCTGACAAAACTACAGCTAGCGTGGGTAGGTTTCTGGCACCTATTATCTACTGTCACCTAAAGATTAACTATGAGACCTGTGGTGGCTATTTTATAACCAAATGAAAGAGTAATGAATAATGTACCATGAATAATCAGGTACCATTAGACTGTATTGGCACTGCATGTGACATTGCAGTAATACAAAAGCACTGGGAAGTTTTGCATGCCTACACCACCTACTGCGAAACAGACCAAGAAAAAGAAAGAAAAATCAAGAAATGGAAATGGAAGTGCTGAATTTCATAATGTTTCCCAGCTGAGACTAAAAGAGAAAATGCATTATTTAATTGATGGTCTGAAAGGACAGTAGATGTTTTTTAAAATTAATTTTCATCATTTTTTTCAAAGCTCACAGTATAGTTCAAAATACAACATTGTTTCTCCTCAGTTACAATTTGAAACGTGGTATTGCAAACATTTTAGCACTTACAGAGCTTTCAAGCATCCTGTTAATGCAGAGGGCAGAAGTGGAGAGCAGAAATGTATCTAATACAGAAAGCATTTGAACAGAACAAGTCTAATCTCTATTTATGCAATATTCCAAAAAACAAATTTCTTGTTGTTGCAAGGAAATAAAGTCAGCAGTCTGGCCATTTTAACTTCTACCTTTAGCTACAGAAGTAATGATATATTTAACAACCAAACAACTCAGCACAAAACTGTAACTTAGTTAACTTCAATATAAATTATGTATTTGAACTGAGTTAGGAAAGCACTTAAAGTGGTGTTGTCTTAACAATATTAGGTCTTTATAACCCACCCCTGGAAATACTGAGAGAAGTACTTACTGTTATAGGCTCTCTTTAGAGTTTTCAGTAATGGCAATCACAGTGGTAAACATTCTTCTTGGCACTGAAAGCTCCACATTTTCCTGTTAATGATGAATTTGTTGTTGTGAGCGTATTGGTACCACTTCAGTGGCTTCCATTTTAATTTATCAATAAAACTTTGTACAAATTTTGTTTGAGAATTGAGTGGCTTTGCTCAAGGGCCCATGCATAATCTGTATGTCTGCTTTACACCTGGCTGACAAGAGAAGGTCTGAAGGGCAGAAGGAGAAGAGTATATCCTCCCTTAAAAATATGGCTTGAACTATATTTATACAGACATTTCTGGGAATAAGTTTGGTTTTGCTATGATTTCACACTAGCATTGATATACTTCATTCTGTGTAGTTATTCTTGAAGTGTACTGGACTGAATTCAGAATTAGACATTATTTTTCCACCACTGTTGTCTGTTGCAGTCTCTATTAATGTTTATGAACCACATCTGCTATTTAGAAAAACTATCCCAACAGATGTACAGGATCACTTAATACATAAAAGCTTGCTCAGATTTCTCTAGTTCAACCACTCTAGCAAAAAATATGGCAAACCCCCTCCATTATTACAGTTTTTCCGCAAAAGTTGCAGAGCCAACTAGTATAGTGATACTTTGGATTTGATTGTGTATTATTTATTTTCCACTCTTCTGACACCTAATGTGCCTCAGGAACAATGTCCATATGGTATTTTTACACTGTATCCATTGGTGGGGCAGAATTTTACTCCATTTGTTTCTTCTGTGAGTCATTCTTATACTATCCAAGTTACTGAAAAGCAAGATTGATATAATGGAAGCAAGATTTTGCTTTCATTATCCTACTCTCTCCTAAATTTTGACTTTGGTAATTTAAGTAAAACCCACACCTACATTCCTGTCATTGTCCTCTGGAGTTGTTATATTACATGCCTAGTAACTCCAAGGCATCCCTCATTTTTGTTACATACAGTTGTTCCTTCAATAGGTAACACCAACAGTTAGGCAGTTATCCTCAGAAAAGGACATGGTCTCCCTCATGATATTTTACCTTTCTAATATGGCTACAAGCTTTTGGTCATACTAGCTTTTCAGTAAATGCATTTGCCCTTTTTATTTAATCTGATATAGTCCAAGTAGTCTAAATGTATGCAGCTTTCACTCACATAAGAAAATGGACATCACAGTTTAGCTACAGAAGTGGAGGAAAACTGCCAGTAGATTAAAAGAACTTCTGCTTTATCTGGCATTTAAGCTTCCTCCTATGGCTTTTTAGGATACTAATTTGTTTACAGTTTTACAAAGAGAAGAAATGCAAAGACCTAAGTTTGCATATAATGCAAATTAAAAAGAAACACAGTTCAATCAATCTCTTTGAACAACAATTAGCAAATCCTCTCATGGCAGTAATATATTACTTCAGTGAGATATCTGCTTATCAGAAGGTTAAAAAAAAAATTTTTCCTCTGCCCCTATTTCTCTGTTCTTCTGGTGTGTCAAGTGTGAAGGAAAGTTTACCTGAAAAATTCATTAGTTAAGTACTCTTCACCAGATAGAAGTGTCTATCCTCAGTTTGCAACCAAAATGGGAAATATCCATTGTAGTTACAATGTTCATGGATTGACTGCTGGCTGGTGGGTTGTCCAAAATGTTAATGTCACACATATCATTGGGAAATTTAAAAGCAATTTATTCTGATATCTGCTTTCAAAGTTATAAGATATTGAGTTTTTTTACAAGAAATAAAATTGATTTTGTAACCTAGAAATTTTAAGGTGACAAGAGACTATTGACCAAAAGTACAATACACAGTATTCCTGAAGCAAAGTGCAAAAGTTTCAAAACTCGACCTTATACACATGAAGTGTTTGTCTTATATGAATTTCCTGATGAATGTTATAAGACATACATATCATTTGCTGAGTAAACAGCTGGTGTTTTATACTACCGGTTCAATTATTCAGTGAACATTTTCCAAAGACAAGGACCTTTACCAAGCTTATCAATCAGATGTCCATGTAGAGAGGTTATAGTCCAGTAGCTTACATAACAGTGCCCTTATTCTTCATTTAGAACAGTTTCTGGAGACTTTAGGATTTTGAAATTCAAAGGTATGGAAATCTTCATGATAAGAAGATAGTTATAAAGCTGAGTTATAAAGCTGAGATACTTGACTACCCATAAAACAAAGTGAGCTTTCCTCTGAAAAACATTTACAAATGCACATTTTCAGTGAGGTTTCTCTCAATTTGTCTAGCACTGCTATTTACAATGTTCCATGTGATTTTTTGTTAGGAACTGAAGTCATGCCTGTGTTACTGCCTTGATATTAATTACCTGCATCTTTCACCATATTCACATTCTCAAACATCCCTTTTTCTCTCTGTTCTGGACACCAAGAGCTTATAAACACCTTGCTAATATATCTAGCATTTGAGTCAGCATTTGGTGCTTTGCCAATTTTGACAGTTTAATAAACGGCTTGCATTAAGCCGTTGTAACTGGACATGCAGTGCTCACCACAATCTGGAAGCAGCCCAAACCATTCAGTGCATAACTAATCCTTGTAAGTAGGCAGACATAAAGACCTGGTGGAAAAAGACCAAAATACTACACAGACATGTCTTTGGCAAAACACATGGGAGCCTGTAGATATGTTTTATAGAGTTAGGAATTAAACTGAAGAAATGTGATATCTGGAAGGAGAATGTGCCCCCACTTCCCCAGCCCTTCTGCGTACAGAGCCCTAGGGAAGGAGGTGGATACGTTCTCCCAGCCTGCCAACTCGTCCACTGAAATTTGGCAGTCTACTTTGAAATAGGATGGGTGTGGGGTCCTACAGAGAAGGGGTCACACTCTTAAACACTGACCAAGTCTATTATCTTGTCATTGAAATTTAACTTACCTCAGCTAAATGTTGGGTAGCAGAGTGCATCTACAAAGATCAGGCAAAACACCTCAATATTACAGATAAACATATTAAGCTAATTATGCATAGCAATCCATAATCCATGCATAAATTCTTGCTGTCTAATATATGTCAGTCCTGGTCTGGGACAACAGAAACAGGTTGGCATTATATTTTTCTGAGAAATATATGAAATACCAAGGAAGAACTGGTCTGGATGGCTCATCTGGTCCTGGCAAGGGGTTGCCCGTTCTGCAGAAAGGTCTTGCTCTGTGCCAGTGCCAAATCACAGCCACCACCTCCACTTACACTTGTTGACACACATGTGCCAAAAATGTAAAATCCAAGACAAAAAGGTGTAGAAAAGTAAGCAACTGTAGGTGCTAATGACTGCCAGCAAGACAGGTTGTATTGCAGCTGGTGAATGGAAAAGTCATTAAAACCTCTTTGAGTGTCATTAAATACAGTATGTAACTTGAGAGCGCAGCCTGCCATCACTCTGTGTGCAGACAATCGATCCACTGTTGAGATAGCCCAAGCAGGGACTTGGCTGAGCCACAGGCAGGAATACAGCAGAGTTCAAGGCACACATTGTGTGCTTTCCCCAAGAAGTTGTCAAACTGGTGGAAGATGCATAGCCACGGATGGTAGGGATGCCAAAGCAGGACAAGGAAGATGAGAGCTGGGCTGAGTTTCACATTCCACATCTCAGTGAAGAGGTTGTTGAGATGAGAAGGGTATTACTTTGCAAATAAAACCCCAGTCCAAAAAAAGTTTGAGCATATGACTTACAAGTGCCAAATAATCCTAGTAAATATGCTGATAATGGTAGTAAAGTTAAATATGACTCATTTGAAGGAAAGGGGCCTTGGTAAAATAATGGCTGGATGCTTCTAAAGCAAGGATATATGTTTACAAATGTGAACAGTCTGATGTCAAAACAATGATGCTATGGTAAAATATCGTATTTCCACTGAGAAATATAGTTCACAAAAAAAAAAAAAGTTACAAAGAATGGTCTATAAGTAATGTCAGAATTGCCCTTACTTTGCTTCAGGGAAAAAAATATGAAGTGGATTTTTTTGAGAATATCTTCTCTACTTTGAAAATTTCTTTCATTTTCTAGATATTTTGGAAAAATGATCAAAAGCTGTAAAATACTTTTTCATACCTATCAGTTAGTAACAACTTTTTTTCCTATAGTTTTCCCTTTCCTTGGGGAACTATTACACAATTTTAATTCACTGAAACAGTAAACCACAAGCAGATTTTGTGGACTGTGAGGACAAAATGAAATACAAGTCAATTTGCAAACATTTATGCAAGGATTTTGATGGGAAGAATTATGGTCATACAGTTGAATAAAAATATATGCTATGTTTCTTTCTAAATCAGATTAACTCAAATTCAGAATACTGACCACCCACAATTAATTTCATGAGACTAATTTAGAGATTTAAATATTTTTTTGTGCATAATTTGATATATCACTTCATAATCATAATTCCATATAGGAAAGTTAAGAAGAATAGCTGTACAAAATCTGTTTTCAGGAACTGTCACCTGACACAGTCATAGAAAATATTTGTCCAGTTTTCATTTTTACTATACTTACTACCTTTCTGAATAACAGTCAACTGATCCTACAAACTACTCTTTTAAGTCATTAATCCTACAAGACCGTAACTAATTAACAAGTACACATGAGAGAAGTAAATATTATCGATGACTGTTAAGCAACTTACAAGGTCTATAGATGCACAAAAGGAAAGAAGATTTGTCAAGATGTGATATCGAATATTAGATTTTTTTTTTCTGGACTTGATGTACTATCTTTGCTCATTTTCAGTAGTAAATGCTTAATTACTTGTTGCAGAAATGCCTTTTCATGTAAGGGGGGAGAAGACAAAGATGGAATAAGCCATCCTGACAGCTAATTAGTAGCCCATCAAAAGACTGACAATTATGTGTCTAGGAAGATATCCCTGTGTGAGACAAAAAAGTAGAAATGGGACTGTTGTACACTCACCATCAGGAGGCCTTCATTTGTTCTCCTGGAAGAGGTCAGAGGTACTCTTGTGCTGGATAACCACAAGATTTCTCATCAGCTTAAAATACTGTGGATGCAGTGATGCTTCCTTTGCCCTAGATTTTGCTTGAGCCTAAATATGTGTCACTAATTTTATTTTATGAATCTGTTTCTGTAAAACTGCAAACATGTTACTTCTGTTGTTAACTAAACACACCTTTAGGTATAAACACCAGGCTCACCACCCCTGTCAGCCAAACTCTTGTTTTCAGTGAAAGAACTTGTATAAGAAGTGCAAGACCAATTCTTCTTTGTAGCAAATGGCACTTTTGCACTCATCCTGTAGCTTAAAACTTCCCTCTAGGCTATTGTTGTCCAAGGATTGGGACCTGGTGCCCCTCAGATGGCTCAGGAGTGTGCACAGGGGGTGTGTCATGCTAGTGGGTTCCAAGAATGGGACCTGCGTGGGGGTCCTGAAGTCACACCATGGTACGGTGCATAGGCAAAATGGTTGTCAGCCTCTGAGGCCAGCTATTGTTTAGACACTTAATAATAACCTCCAGCTAACAATAAAAAAAATGTGGATCAGAAACCCAGCTCTAAAAATCATCCTCCTCAGCCAGGAGATAGAAGTAGCCCTTTGGTGTGCATGACAGCAAATAATCACAAAACAGTTCCAGTACCTGGAGTACTGATGATCTCTCTATAATGCAAATGTTAAGTCATTTTTCTTTACCTGCTAAGCAACCCTAGCGTACACATGAACATGGTGTACTTTGGAACTGAATTTTACTATCCATTTCTTTAAAAATTTGGCATAAAATAGGCCAAAGAAATAATGGTGTGCTTGACAAGTGATCTTTAAAAACATTTTCTGAGGCTGTTCTTTTTCCAGCAACCTTTTCACATTTGATTAATATTCCTTCCTGTTTTCTGGTTCAGAACATTGCTTCTTTGAGCTGTATTGGATCTAAATCTGAAAGTAAAAAACCCCAACCTTTTAATCATAGGAAAACTGACTCTTTATTATTTCCATATCTTGGGTTTATAATGTAGGTTGTCAAGACACAATAAAACTATGTAATTTTTGCATAAGATGCGAGAAAAAGAAAGGAAAAAGAAGCTAAAGTTTTTCAAGATAAACTTGCTTTGCAGCTAAACACTTTGCAGCCGTCCCAAACACAGCAGGTCAAATAGTCTTGGATTATGTTCCGCTCTCTGTGAGAGCACAAGAGTTCATTCAAAATACTCCATAAAAGAAAACAAAAGACAAATTCATTTAAAAGGGATCACAGAATTTCCCTTGGTTAAATGTACTAATAACCCACAAAAAATGTTGAATCTATTTTAGTAAAATATCTGACACTTTTCCCCACTGGAGTATTCTATCAGTTACTATCAGTTCTATCCCATTGGATGTATTCTATCAGTTACTTGGAAATGTCTTCGGCACAGTGGATTGTCTACGTGTATTAGTCAGGGGATAAAATGCTGTATGGCTACAGAAAGCTTCTTGTGAGTCCCAGGATGAGGTCTCACATGCTTCTGAGATGCAGTCTAAACAGGAAGGTGGCATCTAGTAATGTGTGGAGTTTCCATAAGAAATACCCTAACCTATTTGAATTAAATCGAAGTGCTCTAAACACTGTGCTTTGTACTGCAGTAATAGCAGAGTTATAACCTCCAAACAGCCACACCAACAAACACACACACAAAGTGTGCTTGTTTGTTTGTTTTCACATTTAAGGGCTTTTTTTTTTTTTTCCGGAGAGATGTATTATGGCTTGGGACAAAAATGTGTGCAGAAAAACATGGCTGTTAGAAGTAAACCATATCTTTTTATGGAGCCTCAGAAGTTGGGGATTGGTGTCATAAGCATGAAGAAGGCGGAGGAGAAAGCAATGAGGAGAGAAGCAGAGGGCAGGCGGTCCACTCCGCTCTGGGCAGGCAGCGTGGAGGACCAGGAGGAGATCAGAGTTGGAGGCAGGAGGGATGGGGGAGACCAACAGGCCCCTCACAAGGGTGGGCAAGAGACCGCTGCTGGGATGCCAACACAGAGGTCAGACCAGGGTGCTGGTGCTCACCTGGGCCCCAGGCTTTGCCTGCAGTGAATTGCTGTGGGATATTTACTGTACAGCCCAGCTCCCATCCAGAAGTAGGGTGTCCCTGGCTGAGGGACATGGCAATCGATCGCTTTCACTAATGCAGATAAGTTTTAGAGAAACAAGTTTCATTCACAGATCAATATCAAGTTTTCCAAGCTGGGAGTCAAGAATAGAAATATCTTTTTTTTTAACTTGTGAACGGAATAATTTTAATATGGAAATCATTGATAGGATCCATATACAAAATGTTGTATCATTTTAACTGCTCCTTCTGTGGAATAACCATACCATAGGGCACCCTTGCTCTTACACAGCTCAGATTTCCAAAGACCTACTTTCTATTATGAAAAAATAAGTACCTGTGGAAAGATTTAATTTTCCCAGGGTACTTTACTTCCATGCATCAGAATAGAAGCTGGTCCATATAAGCCAATTTCTTCAGTAACATAATAGATGAGATGGAGTAATGAAAAAAGGAATGAATGCTTCCTTTGTTGGTTGTCTATTTTACTACTGATCGGAAGGATTATAAGTAATTGTAATAAATGGTTTGTTGGTGACTGTTGTCTCTGTTGTTTTGGACACCTGTATTAAATACAAAAAAGACCTGACAGTGGAATACATTTACATTGGATTTTGGCAGCTTTCTGTCACTTCCAGTTTAATCAGTCTGTGAAAACCTCTTGAAATGTTCTGGGCTTTTTTAAAAAAACTGTTTAAAAAAATAATTTGCAAGGAAAAAAACAGACATAATGAATAAAGCAGAATTTATGCAAACTTCCAGAATGAAACAATGTCTACTGCAATCTTTTATAAACATTCACAGTGCTAATTACAGAACTTGTCCTAGTTTGCCAGAGTGGGGTAACCAAAACTCATTAGAAAAATAGTAAATGTAGTAGGCAGTATCTTATTATAGCTATAAACTAACATTGTGGTAATATGCAAAAGGCCTTACCTTAAACATTTTTATATAAATTATCTGCTGAAGTACTAAATGAAAGGAAAGTACAATGCATAAAAGCAGATGTAAAGTCTACATCCTAATATTTCACAAGGCTCGGTTAATAATTTCTACTGCTCTGTGAAGAGGCAGTCATACATCATACTTCTACCTGCTCTGAGTACAGTTGGACTATCCCAGCTTTGCGTTAAAGCTTCCTTCTTCTGACAGCAGCTGTCATTAATCACTGGAATTTAAAAAAATAAACCAAAACCAGCAAGGCTTGCACTATAACATACTGGCATTGGAGTGAGTATATTGGCTTGTTTGTTTAACAACTCAAATGAATAACTTCCTTGACTCTCTCACTCCTTGACATAGGCTGCCATTGATTTTTTTAATTCACTGCTTTGCTTTTAAGGAACTTTTGTTCCCTGCCTCACCAGCTTTGATCCAGAACTTACTGGAGTGAAAAGAAATTGCTCCTTCAACTTCAGTGGCCACTGGAAAAGGCTCAGGTTGAGACTGCTTGTATGTTTTAAAATAGTTTGTATCTCACTTTTCTACACTGCTATAATTCAGGAGTTTTTCCATTACATTTAGTGGTGACTGAACCCTGTATAAAAGATAATGTACCCATATAAAAGATAATGTGTCCATGGAAAATTTGACAAGGGTCCTGCTATAGGTGTTTGAATTCAGCAGGCATCAGCTCAAGTTAGGCATTAATCACACCAACACAGATGTAAGGAGCATTTCCACAGAAGTATATAAAGGACCAAAACTGGTCTTCTCTTCAGTCCCTGGGCAGCTCCCAAGACTCTAAGGAGATGGAGAGGAGGATTCTGGGATTTATAAATGAGAGGATTGTGTAACATCATTTCCAGAAATGAGGAAGGCTGAAAGAGAAAGAGTCCTTTAAGAGAATATTAGCACAGAGAAAGGACATTTACATACTTTAAAATTGCATTTTAAATGCTTTACATCCTCCTAATAGTTCTTTATTCTTAATTGTCCGTCTGGCTGTGCACTGAGCATGGCTCTATCTGTATTGTATCAGATATCCACTGAGGAAATGTCAGGCTACATCCTTCTAGGGTAAGAAACCAGTTGTTAACTAGTTTGCTGTTACTATTTGCTGTAATGAAAAAGTAGTAGGTTGTGCATTGTAGTAAATGAATGACTATTTAAGGTCTTCACAGTTGTTGTTAAAGCTGTCTGTAGTGCCCACACATGACCCCATGGAAATAGTGAGATTGAATCTCAGCTACTCTGGCTCCATTACTATGTGGATGGTGAAGATGGTGAAGATATGCGATGCAGCCCAGTAGTTCCTCTACTTCCAGAGCAGTGCTATAGCAAGACACTTGCAGAGTCCTGCCTGGAGACTTCCCTCCCATCAGATTTCCCTCTGTCTTAAATTCCCCTGGGAATCTCAGATATTTTTTCTTAGTCATTTTATGGTAAAGGTGAGACTAAAAAATCTGGTAGATGGAAGGGAAGTTTCTATTAAAAATCAAATAAAGACAGCATACACCCCCATTGTTCTTCAGGGAAGGTAAATGGGATGTAGCAGTATAAAAGGGTTGAAAGAGCTTTTGTTCTGCCTGGGAAAATCAATGCGGCTTTTCTCTGCAAGAACTGCCACAGTGTTTTATCACTGAGCACGAATGAATCTAGAGGTGCCTCAGCTCCCTGGGCTGGGCAGCAGGTCGGTGCAATGCTGTCTGTAAGAGGGATGCGGCACCCTGTCCGCACCTCAGGGCTCCTTCCTCAAGCAACTGACAGGCACCCAGCCCTGCTGGCTGCCTCTCCTGACCCCCAGCCTGCAAGTCCCTGCCCCAGGACTGCAAACTGTGGGTACCTCTCCTCCACAAGTTGTCCTTCCAGGCCTGCCACCCAGCTCTGCATACAGCTGCCATACCGCAGGCTGTCTGCTGGCCACTCAGCCACATCATCTTAAGATTGAGAGCCCTGGTTTATATTTATTGGAACATATCAGAATAAGGTAGCACACTGTGGTGGGTTGACCCTGGCTGGATGCCCGGTGCCCACCAAAGCCACTCTATCACTCCCCTCCTCAGCTGGACAGGGGAGAGAAAATATAACGAAAGGCTCGTGGGTCAAGATAAGGACAGGGAGATCACTCAGCAATTACCATAATGGGCAAAACAGAACCAACTTAGGGAAAATTAATTTATTACCAATCAAATCAGAGTAGGATAATGGAAAAATAAAATGTAAATCTTAAACACCTTCTCCCCACCCCTCCCTTCTTCCTGGGCTCAACTTCACTCCCAAATTCCCTACCTCCTCCCCCCCAGCAGCGCAGGGGGACGGGGAATGGGGGTTGTAGGCAGTTCATCACGTGTTGTGTCTGCTGCTCCTTCCTCCTCAGAGAGAGGACTCCTCACACTCTTCCCCTGCTCCAACGTGGGGTCCCTCCCACAGGAGACAGTCCTCAATTAACTTCTCCAACATGAGTCCTTCCCACACACTGCAGTTCTTCATTAACTGCTCCAGTGTGGGTCCTTTCCACACGGTGCAGTCCTTCAGTGACAGACTGCTCCAGCGTGGGTCCCCCACAGGGTCACAAGTCCTGCCAGCAAACCTGCTCCAGCGTGGGCTCCTCTCTCCACGGGTCCACAGGTCTTGCCAGGAGCCTGCTCCAGCACGGACTTCCCACAGGGTCACAGCCTCCTCTGGGCAAATTCTCCTCCTCTGGCGTGCGGTCCTCCACTGGCTGCATGTGGATATCTGCTCCACTGTGGACCTCCACAGATGCAGGGGGCAGCCTGCCTCACCATGGTCTTCACCATGGGGTGCAGGATAATCTCTGCTCCAGTGCCTGGAGCACCTCCTCCTCCTCCTTCTTCGCTGACCTTGGTGTCTGCAGAGTTGTTTCTCTCACATATTCTCACGCCTCTCTCCGGCTGCAGTGGCGCAGGTTTTTTTCCCCCTATCTAAAATATGTTATCCCAGAGGTGCTACCACCATCGCTGACTGGCTCAGCCTTGGCCAGCAGCGGTTCCGTCTTGGAGACAGCTGGCGTTGGCTCTGTGGGACACAGGGGAAGCTTCTAGCAGCTTCTCACAGAAGTCACACCTGTAGCCCCTCTGCTACCAACGCCTTGCCACACAGATGCAATACACACATTCCTAGGAACTGCAACACTGCTGTAAGCCTTAGTGCATCTTTTTGCATGTGAAAAAATTCTGTTTGATGTAACAGGGGCAGTAACTAGGATGCAAACTGTGCTTTAGAAATTCATTTTATCTCTTTGGGAATGTTGACCTCTGAGTACTTTAAGAATTACTAGAAATTATTTCACTCTCTTTATTATACCCAAGACATCTGAAAGTTACTCTCCTTCCCTACTCTTCCCCAGTTTTCAACTTTCGATTCATTATGGCAATCTGCATTTGGGAATTCACATTACTTCAAGTACAGCTGTGTAAATCCACAGAGAAGTGTTAGCAATTTTATGGTGGTTTATACTGCAGTCAGCAATAGAGAGAGACAGCAGAGAAAGGTGTAGAATTGGCTATTAAGGATGATTGAATGGTTAAAGCTGTCACCCAAGCTGTGATGCTAGAAATCAATACTTGACACGGTGATTTCAAATCCAGTAGATAAAGACACAATAATTGCGGTATCAAGTGCAAATACAAAGGAGACTCCAGAATACCCTCCAGTTCCACCCTGAGACCGAGCAGTGGATGATTGTGCTAACAGAAATCTGAAGTTCAGAGGCAGGAAAAGGTGGGTAAAATGCTGTGCTCTGTAGGAAGAGTACATCCACAGGTTTTGCACAATTCACCTTTCTGCAGCCTGCCAGCTTTCTCATCTATGAACAAAGAGCTCTTGTTTCTAAGTAGCAAAAGTACCATGGTACAACCTTGTAGGTAGGACAGTACCTGCTTGCCTCGTTGTACCTACCAAAGAAAAATACAAAATGCCGATGCCCGAGCACCAGACGTCACTTCACAGCTGCTGCTGAGCACTTGGCTCAGCATGATTCATTGCCACTCCAGGAGCAGTTTGATTCCTCTGATCTCTCTCTCTCTTTGGTTTTTATTTTTAAATCTTAATGGAACTACTTATATCTGTTCACAAATTTAGGACTCAGGAAGGCTTGCCATAGTTTTGTCAGAGAGGGGAAAAAAATGAAGGCAAGGTGAATTCTAGCATTGAATCTGCCTAAATCAGTGATTTTTAGCAAGTGGCCAATGATTATGTGGGCACCAATGGACAACTTTTAAGGCCATATGAAAACTGGTGGACAACTTTCTTTGTTGTTTGAAACAAATGAAGGGAAAAGAAGAAAAAAAAAAAAGGAAAAGTGCCTATATGCCATTCAGATATCTGATCCATAAAAATTTCTAAAAGGCACTACAAATTTTTAGGGGTCCACAGGCAAAAAAAAAAAAAAAAGTTCAAAACAACTGGCTCTACAAGTTTTCTGTTCAAGAGCTGGTTGGTACATAGCAGAACAATTTCTGTTACTTTGCAAGCAATGACCTTTTTCCATATTAAAAGAATCATTTTCCCCTCAGGGGAGACTTGCTTGTATCACTGCTCTCTACTTAAATTTTGGACAGGAAGTTTTAGAAACCGCTTACATGAAGGCTCTGGCAAGAAACTGAAGTGATCCTATAATTCCTCCTCTGTGCCCTGCTTTGGACGTGTCACTCAGTGTCCCTGTGCACTGCAGCCCTAAAGCACTTTTCCATTGACTACAGGCTGCTGGTGGGAAGGAAGGATGCAAAGACCTTATGCTATTGGGTTCAGGTGCCTCTGTCTTGAGTCTGCCAAAACCAGCGTGATTTTACAAGTATCCACACAGCTAAGATGCAGCTTCCCAATGGCAATTGTACAGGTCATGTTACTTTAAGAATTCAAACTGCTCCACAGTTCTAGTGGCATAAAATCATCAAGAAGAACTGAGTGTTTCGGTTTTGTTTTTCAATTTCAAATGAAATTAATGAGCCTGTTTGCTTGCAAAGGTATTTCTGTTGACATGGTATCATTGCTGTCTAGGGAAGAACTGAATACTTTAAAACTAATTTTGTTTTATTCTATCTTTTTTCCCCAGTAGTGATCATTTTTTCTCAGTATGAATTTTTAAAGTTGATCCTTACAAGAAAAGTTTCAGATCTGCTTTTGGAGAAAATGTTTTGTACCAGTATTTTTGCTTGCATTAGGGAACATTACCAGCAAGGACTCAGCCAATCTGATTCAACAGAAGTTCTGCTGGTAAGATCGGATCACAAGACGAGCCAAAAAATTGCAAGCAGGCTTTACTTTCTCTCCTAAAGGTAAACTTTTTTGTCCTGTCAGTCTTATCTTTCTGATTGCAAGTGATGGAAAAATATCTCCAGCACAAATCTCCTGCAGCCAGTTCAGCTGCTTTCTTGCATTTAGTGATGTGGACTGAAAAGTGATAGACTTTTTTTTTTCCCCTTTAAAAAGAAACTAGCTACTCTAGAGAGACGCATTTGCTGTTGATAAAAACAGTGATTAATTTACATGTACAGCTGCCTTTGAGGCTGACAGTCATCCACTTGACAGGATAGAGCAGCCGGATCTACCAGAAATGAATATTTCATAGCAAAGCTTGGCTCTTTCTCATAAACAGGGGAGAGGTGCTGGTGGCAGCACTGCCATAGGCCAACTTCTGTCAGAGCAAAGGAATTACCCCGAGTGGCAATGAGCTTTGTGGCATGTAAATGGCCTTTGCTACACCACTCTTTGACTAGAGGACTCTTGAGTCTGTGATTTTCTGATCTCCTTTTACATTTTAATGTTATTTAATGCTATTTTGGGTGTTTCACAATGTTAGCATGTATTTCCTTGGAACAAACTAACATGATGTTGGTAGTAATGATCAATGTGATAAAAAAGTTCCAAAGGTAGAATGATAATTTTGTCTCCTGGAAGGACATGATAATCAAGGTCTTTTCCTTGTTTTAGTTAAGGAAGACGTCGGGTAACTAAGGAGAGTCACAAGACATAACTTGTGTACTAAGTGTAAAGCAGAGAAGGTGTCTACCAACCATTTATCATTGTGTAAGCCCTACTATATCTATAGTTGTTTTTATTCATTGGTATATTTTATGTATTATTCATGCATATTTTGTTCTTATATTAGCTATGTAACTTATTCAGTTATATGACTGAATTTTTAAGAATAGCTCCTTAATTTTTCTGAATGAGTAATTAGAAGTTGATTAAAGTATATACATAAGCACCTAATTAAGCGCTAAAACACCTTAAATGAATACTCGGACTTCTGAATAGGGAATGGAGTCGCTAACTTGGAGATATCCATCTTTTGAAGTCTGGTATTCCACTGGATACCATATGTTATCAAACTACTGCAGACCCAACCACTATCTTTTGCTTAGTATACAACAGAGCAATTGCTTTCTTCAAGTTTTTAGTATCAGAATCATCCAGGAAGCTAACACAAATCTGAGTAAAAATAAGTGATATTTAAATCTCCCGGATGGCTTGTTGGATGAGAACCAACATTGCAGAAGCTGTAACCAGTAGGCTATTGTTTTCTGATTTTCATATCCATAAATCAACCATTATTATTTATTTCTTTACCAGAGCAATCAAGATGGATTGATATAAAGATGCCTATCCTAAGATGTTCCATTAACTGAAAATCTAGGTCTAACACAGTCCCTTTGAAACAATTAGGTCACAACATTTCTAGCTTGATTCATTGCCCATCTATTGTTTTCCAGATTTATGTGCTTATTACATAAAACTTAAAGACTCACTGGTTGTCAGAGACACCTCTTACATTGTGCTATCAATAAACAGAAAAGTAACAAATTTAGCAGAAAGTTTAAGCGCTGCTAATCCCTCAAAGAGGGGGCAAAACTCATCCTCTGTAATTTGTAGAAGTCAACTGCTGTCTAAAGGAAACAACAAACATACTTCTCTGTTTCCCCTAGACTTTGCAACTTAATTGATTAGGTCCAGATTCTACTAGCTTTCCGCACGCAATTAAGTTTTTAGTCCATGACTAGTCACATACAGCTGAATAAGAATATGGGGAAAGTATGGTATTAATCACTGTTAACAAGGATAGCAGGATCTGCTTTCATTGGTAATATAAATCAAAAGCATTGTGTGTTTAACATTTTGCAGTCCAGTCATCAAAAAACTTAAAATATTACCCAGAAAAAAATCTTTTCTCTCTCTCATTCTCTCTCAAAAATTGTATTTGTCTGTCTTCTGGTGGACACCAATTAAACTGGGATTAAGTGCAAAATGCAATGAAAAGAAAAGGGAATTCATAAAGTTAAATAATTGTATAGGAAGTTTCAACAATGTTAATGCTGCTGTTTTTGAGGCTAGAAAAAGTGAATAAATCTTACAGAAATGTATTTTCTTATAGGTGGAACTATTGTTCCTTGACTTGTGCCTGAACTACAACAAATTTTGCTGAAAAAGTGTCCTCTATATATCTCCTTGCAGTAATTATATACTCAGACTCTAGGAACAGCAACATAAATATAGAAGTCTATATCATTTGTAGCAAATGCAGATGTTGCAGTGCATAATTTTTCTCATGTAAAGCAAAACTTATCTGGTTTTCCTAGGTACTGTTCCTACGTACATTGTGAGATTAATTGTTTGTAGCTCTTCTGAACAGTTCTAAGAACAGAGAGGTAAAAGAAGAGGCATTGGGTATTGTGCTTTTTAAGACTCAGAGGATAATGTGGAGAAATGTCCCAGTATACCTATTCAATATTATCTCCTGCACCGCCATAAGCATCTAAAATTATTTTCAGGGGAAAAATGAACAGACACACCTGAGACCCTTACTTTTGAGTGTGTCTGGGTTTTGGCTGTCCCTGCTGTCACTGCCTATGTCCCTTAAGGAGCAAGGTGAGCTCAGCGCTGACTTCTGCAATGGTTCGTGTAGAGGTAGAATGAGCTGCTCCATCTCTCTTCCCCTTCCCCAGTGCTCTTACATAGCTATGTTCATAATATAGCAGTGTTCATGCATATTTTTAAAGAGTGAATAAAAAAATAAGAACTGAGAAGATAGAAAAGATTCTCTTGTTTTTTCCTTCAGAGAAGTATCATGAGCAGAGACTGTTTTTTGAGTTGTTCTAGCACAGTTTCTGCAGGAAAGAGGTGCTTTCAGGTCAGAGCCAGCTATTTCAGGAAAAAATGCTGGCAATATCAGACCAGGACTTCCACCAGTGAAGTCACACAGGTTATTGTGGAGGAAAACGCTTGTTAATGGGGCAGGTGGTGGTTTCAGAACTCACCAGGGTTTGCATTTAACTTGTAAAAAGCAAAAGTCTCAGAATTATGTTTAAAAAAATGGTAAAAAGTTTTCAGAATGAAATGTTAGACAAAGGCATTCTCCTACCCTCAGAATGCTATTAGCCAGAATATCATTGATATCTTTGACAACAGAATTACAAAAACTGTAGCAAGAGCTGTAGTAATGATGGATGGCAAGATAAGTTATGAGGGAAATGTAAATTACTAAGTACTGATTAAAAGTTGAGAAGCAGCTGAAATGTTTTGCACCTCCAGAAAAATATAAGAATAGAGGAGTTACTGCAAAATTATTTCAGGAAAGTATAAATTTGGAGTTGTTAAAGTGCTACTAAGAAGGGTCAACTGGACCCTGGAATAGTCTCTCTAGAAAAGTGACAGAAGCCTTAGATGTGTGACTATAACAGTGCAGAACATTTAAGAATATGACATTGATGATGGGATGGACTGTACAGGCAGTCCATATTAATTTCCTACATAAGCTTTTTCTGTGGCTCCACAAACACATTCAAGAAATTTACAGTACATAAAAATCTACTGTACACCCCTGTCACACATAGAGGGGCCCTTAAAAACTTGTATGGCTGTAAAATCAGCCATATGTGCTTATTGTCTAAAATAGCAGCAAAACCCACAGTAATGGAAGAGAGCTTCTGAGTCTGGTCCATTTTTAATGCCAGAAAGCACATAATCTCATTCAGAAATGCACGAAGCTCCATTTTAAACCTAATTAGATTTTGCCCCTCTGATTCGATCCAATAACTGCTGTCCCAGAATCTCACTCCTCTCACGCAAATCTTCATCTAATTTCAACCCATATTTATTCATGGCTGCTTACACTCATTTGTTCTTGTGCCAGCAGCATCCTTTGGTTTAAATAGCTCTTTTCTTCTCTGGTCGTTTTTAGAGAGGGCAATTATACCTCCTTTTCTTGTCTTGTGTTGCTAGGCTAAACAAGCCAAGTGCCTTTACTCTCCTCATGTAAGATAGGCTCATCATTATCCTGATCATTTTAGTAGCACTGCTTGGCGCTTTCTGCAGCTTGACTTCATCTTTCTTGCATGTGGGTGACCAAAGTGTGCACAGCATTCCTGATGAGCTCTTGCTGATGCTTTATGCAGAGGTGTTTATAGGTTCCTTGTCTTTAGTGGGAATGCCTCACCTGATACATTTCCTTTTTTCATGACCACAACAACATTTGAGGCTCATAGTCATGCTGTGATTGATTAAAACACTAAATCTTTCTTCTTCTCTGTCACTATCAATTGATGAGTTCCCTGTTTGTACTAGTGGGTCTTGCTATTGGTCTTTAAATGCATGAGGTGGCACTTTGTATGATTAAATTTTATCCCTTTTCAGTTACCTCTGTTGACCAGGTCATTCAGTTCTTCCTGTATGATATTCTGACTCTCCTGTGTATTGATGATGCCTCCCAAATTTGTACTATCAGTAAATTTAATTATTATATTCCCACTTCTTTTTCCCAAGTCATTACTGCCTAAGATCAGTGTTTGCAAGTCTCTGAGGACTCCACCAGTAGCTTCTGCCCAGCCCTATCAGTAAAGTCTGTTATCATTTCTCTTTTGTCTTCTTTCTAATGATTCCTGTAGTAATGACCATTTTCATCACCTTAACCTGGCTATTTCCTATGAAATACTATTCTACAATATGTTTTATTGAAAGCAGGTGAGATAAGTCCATCACTCACCCTTTGTTCAAAAAACACATGTTATCAAAGGGGATATTTAGCATGACTAAAACCATCCTTGGCGACCCTTTTGTATGATTTTTGCCAACCTGTGTAATTCAACCTATATTGCCTTATACTCGTCTCTTTCTCTTAAAATTTGTTCAAAAGCCCTGTAAAAGACTGATGTTGGACAGACTATATCATGTTTGTTCTGAATACCTTTCCTTGGCATGGGTATCTTTACTGCTCTGCAGTCAGTCGGTATCACTTTAAGCTGGAAGATCAATTATAAAATCTTTCTGCTGGACCTAACATTATGGATCAGACCATATATACTCCGGGGACGTCATCTGCCACTCAATCTGTATATGTTGGCTTTCTACACATAGACATAGCAATTTCCAGTCTAAATATAATTCTGCTGGCAGTTTAGCATCATCCTCCTTACTGGAAAATGAAGCAAAGGACACATGTCAAGTTTGTCCCACATTTGAATCCCTTCCACACTGCATCCTGGCCCTGGAATGTTTTCCCTGTCCTTTTTGCAACAAGAAAATCTCCCACTTAGTTCTCTGTTGAGAGGTTTGTGTGTGTGTATATTTTTGAATTTCCTTAGCAAGGCCTAACATGGTTGATTATTTTGGCTATTCTGACTTTATCATATACCCCCTACTCTCCAAAAGATAGCTGACAGTCTTTTTTTAACGATCAACCATCTGTTCTATTTCTTGCAGCTTTTAGTTTGTTTTCAGCATCTTTGACTCAGAGGAAGAAAGATATTCTTTGTCAGTAGAATATCAGATATTTTTTTTTAAGCCTAAGAGAACTTTCCTAAGGCAACTTCTTTATAAACTGCAATACTACAAGTATAAAAAGGCTCTCAAGAATAGAAGAGGCCTGAGGCTTATACAAGCCAGGATCTCTTCGCTCCAGAGAAAGGAAAGGTGACCAGGATGTTTTAAGTGTGCTGAAGGAATAAAATAACCCAGAGAAAAGGAGGGAAAGGTGGGAAATGGAAGATTTGGGTATCAGCTGGGATTTTCCTCCACAGATGACTTGTTGGGATGGAAAACATTTATCACAGTTGTTATCAATATTTTCACATGTCTCTGAAGAAAAGATTGTGTTTTCTCTGGCTTTTTTCTTTGTCCCATCTTGCTTTTCTACAATGTTCAGGAATTCTTGCTAGATGTTTTTGTGGTACTGAATGAGATCTTCAAATGTAGTAATTACCTCTCGAAAGCAAAGAGACTGGGACAAATGACAGGTAGAGCAAGAATAGCTGAGGCTTCTGGGGTGAGGGACAAGAAGAGAGGCAGTAGAGGAAAGTAGTGCTTTATAATCCCGTGAGTGAAGACTGGGGGGTGAAATGATGGATGGACGCATGGATGGATGGATGCATGGATGGATGGGTGGAAAGGAGATAATCACAGTGAGTTTCTGGAAAGAAAATACCTGCTGTCCTTAATATTTTCTTGTGCTTATAAAGGAACTCTTATGAAACTGATTTAAATTAGGAAGAAAATGAAAGATAATTAATTCACTTTCTTCTGTGTTTCATCAGTTTACTCTCTGTCTTCTCTCTACTTTTTTCAGTTTTAGTAAGACTGTACTGCGTAGAAAATTCACATCATGTTGTCCTTTGGAGAGAGGTGGATGGAGATGGGGTGTAGTGGAGCTCAGGCTGCTGCATGCCTCAATAACCTGAGCACCACCTTGGGCATTGTGCTGGGTGCTGCACCCCGGTCATGGGTGCAGTGGGTCATGACAACACTGACACACGTGGCAGCACAATGTCCTTTGGCTGACTATGAACCTATGAAATAACCAGTAGAAATACAGCAGAAGTATGGCAGTATAATGGAACAAATCTATAGCACCTGTAAACATAAAAGATATTTTTATATTACGCATCTCTAATATAAATAAGGTAAGGTCCTGAGCGACTGCTGAATCAGTGGTAAAATTCTCATGAAGTCATTTTCGCCAAGGATGTAACTTTGTAGTATTGCAGTTTATAGTTGTTTGTTTTTCTTATTCTGCTTTCTACTGTTACAGTTCCAGGGTTAGAGATAAGCACTGGATGCAAGAAACTGGGTTTATGCTCTTTAACCTTGCTTGCAACTGAAAATGGAGAAGCAGATAATATGCAATTTCAGTTACACAGCCAAGACCAATGCAAGTTGTCTATAATTCTTAGTGTCATGTTATATTGGCCCAAGAGAAGGAGATGATCCAAATCTTCTCATCCTGTTCTTATTTGCATTTCCTTTGTCTAGTGTGTGGAAGGATTTGCAAAGAGCTCTTCTAAGCTCTGTTTCATCATGTGATGGGTAATCTCAAATGAAATGTGATGTTTGTATGTAAAATATTATGGAGGAGAAGGATGATGTTTTTATAGGACAAACATTTGAATGAAACAATGCATTTGTCAGGGAGCTTGAAGCTAAATTAGGTGAAGTACAGGAACTTCTACTAATATGTGTGGCAGCTGCAAAGTATTGAATATGCCAGTTTAAAAGTAAAGGGAAATTACATTCTTACAGAAACTAGACTTTAACCTTCTAAAATAAGTGTTCTGGAAAACATTTTAATCTGCTTATATTTTCTCTATGTCCAGACAATGGTGTGGGTATGTTTGATAGTTACGTTCTTACAAGGGTTAGAAAACTAATAAATATTTAGATGCATGTCAATGGTTAACTAAAATTATGTAAGGAGACAATGTGTTACATAAGCAACCTAGTTTATTGCCTTGTTTTAACTCTTGAAACAATCCACTGAATATATATTTTTTAAGAATAACTGCAGGGATCATTAATGCCCATCTGTAAAACAAGGACAGACACAGTAATGGTCATATAAGTGAATGACAGCTATGGTATTTATAAGAAGCATAGGTCCCATGACCTATTTCAGAGATCTATTTCAGAAAAACATTTAGTAGAAATTACTGTCTTCCTGCACTGTATTGGCTTTGTCCTCACAATAAGTACAACTGAGAAGTGATTTGTCAGGGATGCGTGTCACTGACCAGATTTTAGAGGCAAGAACACAGCTTATGCACTTAAATCAGGAGGATAGACTACCTATGAGTCAGTAAGAGTAGCTTTCTGGACACAGCAGCTTCTGTCATCTATTTTAGGCTCCTGCCCTGAAATGTCTTGTTTTGGGACCCATCTATTTCTGCTGGCTGCCGAAGGGCACACCTGATCTGCTACGTCTCCTGGGAAGCCGATGCCTGCCAACTGCTGTCTTCAAGTTAAGATGCAACCCCAGATGAGGGTCTCCAGGTAATAGAGCTACCTTACATGGTCGTAAGTCTCCTACTTAAACAACAATTTAAGTAACATTGTTTTATTTCAGGAAAATTGTGGCGTCATCTTACTAACAGGCCAGAGACGGACTGCACTGCCATTTGTCCTTGCCTTGGCTCCTGAAAGGCTCCACGTCATTGCTCCATCAGGTGGCTTAGCCTCCTGACAGCCAGGTCAATTGTCACAACAATCCAGATATAAGATTTCTGTATATATTTTGTATTTCCATTGAGAGAGGAGAGGGACAGCACGGCTTAACTCATAAAGGCAGAAGAAAACTCCTTCAAACTAGGCAATAAAACCCTTCTATCCTAAAGAGAGATACTGCTTCCACCTAAGAAACTATTCACTTCATGCACCTCCTGCCTCCTGAGCTAGAAGCCTCTTAAACTTGCTAGAAGCTTAAAGCACATGTGAGGGAAGGGTTATGTGCCATCGTGGGACTTCCCTTGATGAATAACAACCTGGCCGACATGGCACGTGAGCCTGCAGAGTTGTGTGGCTAGAAGGAGTTATGCTAGAGGCTGTTTTTAGGTACAGATACAGCAATATTGAAGTCCTACAAATTGTAAAGAAATCAGAACTGGGAGAAAGGAATGATAATGTCTTGCTGGAAGAAGTGTTAAGCTAATGCAGAGAGCTATCCCTTTGGTAGATGCATAACAACTGCAGGCTGGGTATTCAGTATCCAAATGACTGACTTGCAAAATTATTACCTGGAGTTGCACCAGCTTTTGCCTAGTTAGCATTCATCGGCATGACTGCCATAGCGCTGTTTGCAGGCCTGCATACAAGCCCACATGCATGCCAAGAGAGGGAAAAATGAGAAGGGATAAAATGAGAGAAGTGAGAAAAGAGAAAAGCCTCAGCAGCATAGCATGGCCATTCACTCCAACCAAAGCAGTCCTGCCCAGCTTTCCCAGAGCAAAGCCACAGAGATATAATGAAGAGAGGTTACAGCAGCCGTGCAAATCAGGCACAGAAGGTTTCAGTGAAACGGTCTTGTGCAGTGTAAAGAAAATGCAGGAAGGGCTGCACTACTACTGTGAGATATACAGAGGATTCATGTGGTATCAATATTGCTGAGTACACAGAAGCAGGGGATAAGGTAGCCAAAACCAGTTAGCATTTCTGATGATGGAAACAAAACTGTTTGAAAGAAAATTTACATATACTGTTATCTTCCACTTCTAAAGCAGGAAGTGCTACTCCCTTCCTTCACCCACTGCCTCCTACAAACAACTCTCTCAGCCTTTTAAGAGAGCAATGACTTCCTCTGAGAAGTCTCCTTCTCCTATGGGTGCTTATCAAGTGTATCTTCTGAATGCTGGGTGCAGGAAATTCAAAGACTTTTATTCAGGCAATAAACTCTTATTGACACCCCTCACAGTTTCTCTGGAGCAAGGGGTGCATATTAACTGTCTAAAGACATTAGGTTCCAGACATTAGGTTACAGTGAAAACTTCAGCAGCCAGATGAGGGACTGGAAAAAAAAAGTTTGAAATCCACACAGATTCCTATTAGCAGAAACAGAACTGTCAGGTATGTTTTGAGGGAGGCTTAGGAGAGAAGACTGCCAACTAGGACTCGAATCTCTTATAGATTTTATTGTCCTTTTAAGGAACACCATTTTTAAGTCTTGTCTAAGATTTTTGCAAGTCTTTCTTTTTAATTGTCAGAGGAGAAGAATGAAATAGGAAAAATTGCTTTGACTTCTTAAACTTTCCTTCTTTTCTCTGCAGTCTCAAATGGCTTTTCAAATTTGGATAAGATATTACAATAGTGTCATTTCCAACCAAAACTCCATGCTTGCATAGGGGTGCAAAGGAAAGAAAGAGAAAGGACGGTGAAATCACTAATTGAAGAATACAATAATTTACCTTTAGGAACGTGAATACTTAGGGAAGATTTTGCAAAGGGAACAAGGTAGGCAGTAGCACAGAAACTGAGGTGAAGGATGTAGTTTAGGTCAATTCCAGCTTTCCCTTAGTCCTTGCCACATCCCATCCTGATGTCACCACCCAGCAGGAAAAGACCTAGAATTTAATCTTACTAATCATAGCTTCATTCTTTCGTCCCTCGCTAAATCTGTTCCCCATATTTGTAGTACCAGATGATGGGATTACATCAGAGAAAACATTCCTAGACTCTCCTGCATGGCAGCCATCAGTAAGGCAAGAAAAGTAATCTCTGAAACTGTGAGTAACACATATGGGACAGTTAGAAAATGCTTTAGGCTCTCAAGCCAATTGAACGACTTGTGGCAAGGACCTGAGCAGTTTTGCTGGGAAATGTTTTTGTTTTCAACTTCACTTTCTCTAAGCAAAAATGTGTGTTTTCACATAGTATTCTGTAAGGTGATACACTACTGGGATTAAATAACAGCAGAAAAGTATTTAATTCAACTTCAGTGTTGCTAGTTCGAGCAAAGGAAATATTCTTTAAAACAAGTAGTCAAAAAAGAAATAAGACTTGTAGCTGGAAGAAAATGACAATTCAGTTTTATCAAAGTGAAGTGTTAGGCTACATCTGGAGTACTGTGCCCATTTTTGGGGCCCCCAGTTCAAGAAGGCTGTTTGGAAAATAGAGAGGAGTTGTAAAATCCGTTTTCCCTGATAGGAGATTGAGTAAAGGGCAGACACAAACTACAACCAGGACTTTTGGAAACACCTTTTATTCATTAGCCTGTTGTTATTAATAGCAGATAACTATTCAGGCACCACATTCAGTTATTCCCTCATGCAGCTGACTCACATGTTCACTCGCAGTTGCCCTACTGGAGCAGCAATAGGGAGGCCAACCCCAGCTGCAGACTCACAAGCTGAGGGTTGTGCTGCCTTCTGCGTAGCTGTTTGGAAAGTCCCCCAGGGACCCCTTTTTTCATCAGGTCCATGTATAGCCCTGCAGTCATCATCTGTGCATAGCAGTCACTGACCCTATAGCTGTGGTCCAAGTAACACACCCTGCCACTCACCCTAGTGTGCACTGTTGACCTTTGGCAGGTTTGGCTGGCTCTTGGTGTCCGAGTTTATCAGTTCTTTCAGTTTCAACCAGAGTTACAGCCCCCAGAGCTTGTCAGTCCTTGGGAAATTTCTACATGCTTCCCTCTCAGAAAGTATGTTTCCTTACCTTGGCCTGCTCTTCACTAGTAAGTCTTTTTCCTTCCAAACCTCTGGGCAGCTATAGACCCTATTCCCTAGACCCTAGCTCAAGCAGAAGGGTTCTTCATGGCAGAACATCCATCACGGGAACACGTTATGCAGAATGACTGTTGACTCGCCATCATTGAAAGTTTTCCACATACAGTGAGATCAAGCTACAGCTCATCTAATATAGTTTTGGCTACCATCCTGCTTCAAGCCAGAGGTTGGACTAGATGACCTGCAGAGGTCCAATCAACATTTCTATGATTCTGTGAAATATCAAAGCATCCATTCTTAAACATTTCTTTAGGAAGAGGATGGATTTAGCTGTTTGGTGTTTTTCGCATTGGATAAACTCCCTTTGGCCAAGGAAAGTCTCCTCCAAATAATGTGACCAAAGCCTCCACCAGAACTGATAAGCTTTGGAAAAAACTTTTTGGCATAAGGTGATGTCTTCTGTTCTGAAGAAAAAGAAAAAAAATCAAAATGGTCTCTCCAGTTCTGATATAATCTATTTTGTGGTACTGTTACTCAAGTCAGCCATGAAACACTTTAGATAAGTCAATAAATATATAAACATGGGAACCTTCTGTGATTTTTTTTGAAAAAAATTATGAAGCCAATCTTCAAATATGCATTATTTTATTTCTTCACTTGAGATTATAAAACAGATTGAAAATGAAATTCCTAACTTCAGCCATTCTTTAGCTAGGATTAAAAAACTTGCTTTTCAAACTAAGAACTCAGATATGTCTCAAATAGTTTTACTCAAATTTTCCTTCTACTTAAAGCTAAATGGCATTATTAATGCAAGAATTCAGCTGAGAGAGAAACATGAAAATAACCTCACCATTTGGGTTTCATTATGGAAAGTTTGCTCATCCTTGTGCAACCTTCTGCCAGGTGCTGGCAGCAAAAAGGGCCAAGTCAATCTGCCTGTGGGCCCCTTCAAACACTTCAGTAATACTGGCTCAGTCCCCAGACAAATCACCTCCTGAAAGGCTCCTACTGGGGCAAATCTTTCCCAGCCACCACTGAGTCCAAAGACAACTTTCTAAGAGGAGTAAAGAGGGTACCAATTAATTTGGGGAAGACAGCAGTTAACAGATCAGTGATAGTTCAGTAGGGTATCTTGGCAATACTCTTAGGTGTGAGCTTCCTCTTTGTTAACAACTGGTGAATGTAAGCAGCGCTGACATTTGCTGTAGAGCCCTGCTCCTTTTCAGGGCCACTGGAGCCTGGGAAGTTGGGGCAGGAGGCTTTGGGAGCTTCCCATCAACTCCAGGCTGAAGCTTTGCTGTGAAATACAGTCCCACACTGCAGCTACTCTGTGCTGCTGTGAGCTTCACACCACATCAGTGGCATCTCTGTATATCTAGCTGCCCTACAGTATATCCAAGTAAAAGTATGTCAGCTCTGCACACAGAGGGAATCAGGCTTCAGGAACAATTTGGGCGAATTTGATGTAGGTTTATCATCTGCCACATTTTAATAAGGGAGAGCAAGACAGTGTTAATATCTATGCTGGTTTTGCTTTCAAAAATCTGTGAAGGTCCCAAAGCCCAAGCAAGGGTGAGTCAGCCCACGTTGGAGGCTTTCTGGTCCTGATATGTTTGCAGGGCAGAGAAGCATGCCCAGTGGTGACTGGCCCTCCACAGTGGCTGGGTTTGGGGAGCAGTGCATGGTGTTTCCTCTGGCTTGGGGTTAACAACACTGTGATGAAAACCAAGCCCCACAGCAAAATGTGCATTGTCTCTGCTCTTGGCTGCATGAAGACCTGCCTGAGTGGGTCATTTCCATTAACCTCCAAGGTACTAGCCTTGAGTTTTTCCATGTAATTGACAGCAATCTCTACAGCATGCAGTTAAATTTATTTACTTTTTATAACTGTTTCCCTGGTCAGAAATACCTTCTGAAAGTCTAGTGCAACTTGACTCTGCAAGACCTGTTTACTTTAGGAAATTATGTTATTTTTAGTGAGAGAAAGGATTGAGTCCCATGTCCCAGTCATCAGGTTCTTCCAACAGCTTGTTCTGCAAGCAGCTGCAACAAGCTTTTCTGTGTAGATTCTGGGTAACAGATGTCAGGCTTAGTGAGGAAAATGTTTAGAAAAAACACCTACAGAATAGTTGAATCCTCATAGCTAAAATGATGAATGGCAGTGGCTGTAGTTTAAGATGCTGTAGTCTTGACAGAGGAGAATGTTTTCTAAAGGAATGATTTTGTGTCAGGTTTTAGTTATTAAAATGAAAATATTTAATTTTGCAGTCTGAGCAACATGCAGAACAAAAGAAATCAATGTAATAAAGTTAATAATTTTGATTCTATGACTCTCTTATTGAACAGTAATTTAGCTGAAAAGCAGATGTGCTCTTATTAGGTGTACAAATATAGAAATACATTGATTACAGGAGTGAAACTCCTTGAACTATTCCCTAAAAGAGACCGATGTGTCTTTTAAGAGAAAAAGGTCTTACTAGCCTTTCCATTTACACAAAGTTTTGTGAGTTGACATCTCAATAAATAACAGATAATTATTGACTTCTTTATGAACTATCAGCAAACCTGTGATATTATGTTGGACAGCATTTACGGAAATGTACAGAATCATAATTTGATTCCAGCTCATAGGTATAAATATTGTTAACTGCTGGAGACTGAAGCATCAGGGTGAACTGTGAAACATCTGAATTTGCATAAAGTCTGACCCTTGGGAATTTTTGCAAGCCTGCAATCTCTTACACTAGTTTTCTGTTTTACCTCCTTTCCTCTGTTATTTCTCTCTTAGGATCTCTTACAACTGCTACTTTTAGTGTACATGAACCGGCCTCCACTCACACCCTAAGTCATGAAATCCAATCCTATTTGACCTTCACCCTCTGTAATCCCCTGAAGAGTGTCTAAGAGTTCACCCTGTGCTAGTTGTCCCTTTGTATGTTCAATACAGGGAATCCTTTTGGATAAGGCTTATGTCATCGTTCTTTGTTTTCCTATGGTGATTTTCTTTTTTTTTTTTCCCTTTCCTGTGAACACCATGAGGAAATGCTTGCAATAAAATGTAGTATTAGCAAAATTCTTCTTTATACTGCTCATTCAGTATAGATACAGAGAATCAACATTGCAGTTTGGCCCCAGGTCCCCCAGGAAACATTGCAAGAAAAGCCTATGTCCCATCCCACATTCCCATACTTTTGTATAGAAATTCTGCTTGAAGCAGTTCTTAAAACAAATAACATAGTTAGCAAAGAGATGCTTCACCTATTTGGCAGCATCTCTGAAACTGAAAACTCATTCCATAACCAGCAGAAGCCAGAACAAGGATTTTTTGGTTCACTGCAATAACTTCAAAAGTCATACAAGGAATATTCTTCTGGAGAGCGTGTATGGAAAGTTCTGATCCTCTGCAGGTACTGGGGATGGGTGGAAGGTGACTGAGCCTGTACCCAGTCTTAGGTGTAAAGAACATGGAAGGGAAAGGAGAGACTCATTAGATCCATAAGGAAGATGAATGTAAAACAGTCTAATGAAGTCACCTATACTCCCTCTTTAATCAATGAACATACTTTTGTAGGGTGACTTATTCTGTCTTAAAACAGGTGTATAAGCCTACATCTAGTCTGATTTTCTTTTAAGGGACTGAACTTGAGGTGTCTTTTGTGATGGCTTGAAAAACACATTTTGTATTCAAATCTTACATCTGATCACACATTACGTCTACAGAGATAGCACACAATAGTTTGGTATTAACAACCACTTTTCCTCCCCTCCTTATAACCACAATGAAGTGCTAACAAGGATCTTTCTGGCAGTGCTGTGTAACTGCTGAGATCAAATTCTTTTACAACTTAAGTCTTGTAACACAAGTTCAGGAGAAAATGCAGAATGACATCCGTTACAGCAGCATTAAACTTGTTCTAATTTATCACAAGTAGCACAAGCTGAGAGCTAGAGACAGCTTCTAATAATCCTCTACTGTAAGTAAAGCTTGGCTCCAGTTAAGAGTATAATACCAAATAATTCTACAATGCATTTGCCAAATAAGAGTAGGCAAACTCTTACACTCTTTGGTGCCTTCTAAAGCAAGTAGCAGACCAGGAGAAGTCTAGCAAGACTAGATGAGAGCAGTGAAAAATAATTAAGCATTGGGGTTTCCTTCCAGTAATTAGTTATTTAATTTTCTTCACTTTTCTATTTTTTATCTTTATTTATTTTCCTTTTGTAAACTATGCAAAATATCATTGGAAATTATTATTATTATTTATTTTTGCTTTTCTTTCCAGAGAAGGTTCAGATGTTCAGATCCTAGCTGCAGAAGTGCGGAGAACTTCTAAGAAGCATTACTGGAGCTTTCTTCTCAAAACAACCTTATCAATGCTTTTTAATCAATAGAAGGATCTGCAATTGTGTCAGACTATTATTACACATTAACAGAAGTTAGAATACTCATGATTATTTTGACACAGATACAGTATTTTGCCTACATTTATTGTTAAACACTGCAAATTATGTGAGCTGATTCTTAATATTTGAGAAACATGTTTTGAAAAGGGGGGGGAGTCTGGTGGTCTGACTAGGGCATATTTGAATAGACTAAGGTTAAAATACAAAACAGTTCAATACCAAACATTTTGGAATGCACTTTCAGAAAACAGTGATTTTTTAAAAATTTTTTTGTGGTTCTACTTCATGCTGACCCACTTTAAAGAATGCGATTTCAAGAAAAAAAAAAGATATATTTTCTAAGAATTAGGCCCCTTTTTAATAATTTCAAGTTAAAGCTCCAAAACTAAACATTCCCAAAGTCGCTGTCATTGATCTCTCCTGAAAATACAAGGAAGAAACCTATGAGTTGTTTGTGTTTTGTATGCAATTTTTGCATTTTTTTTTTAACTGAATTCTATGAGTTTTAAAGTAGGTGTTATCTGGAACAAGTAACAGTAGTTCAAATTTATGTAAACTATTTATGCAAACACAGATTCTTAACAGAATAATTTACCTGTTTGCCCTTTGCCTTTACGTTTTAAAATTTGGTGTACTGTGTGTTATTTCTTGCTTTGTTTTGAATTTATTTTGCTTTTGTTAATGTTCAGGTGACCGACTTCTGCTCATGTCCCCTGAGCTGACTGTGCAGGCAATGCAAATAGAAATAAACCAGCATGATATTGTTGGGTCTCATCATAGAACATTTTATTAATTTGGAAAGTTTTAGTGTACTTGGTATGACATACCAATAGAAAAATCCTACTGTCAAATATCACTAGGCACAATATTGAC
The DNA here is from genome assembly GCF_034638445.1 of Ciconia boyciana. Lineage (NCBI taxonomy): Eukaryota > Metazoa > Chordata > Aves > Ciconiiformes > Ciconiidae > Ciconia > Ciconia boyciana. Next base: position 85,405,241 of record NC_132937.1, read on the forward strand.
ATATACATATGGAACTCCATGTGTCTTGATTTTTCCCAGGCTTTGTCTTTCCCAAACAGCTGCTACCTTCCAGATATGTTAGGAAACATTTGATTTTTATTAGTTTTTAGTTTGTCATGGAAACTTAGACAGTATTCATGCAGCAGATATTTATTTTTATGATTCATTTTGCTGATATGTATGGTACATTGAAGTCAAAGGAATTGGTTTCATGAACCCAGTTCAGAATGTGTATGTCTGTTGCAATCAAACTCTTAAAGTTCCTTTAACATTTTTTGTAATGGAAATCCTTAGAAATACACCATGGTTTTGATATTCAGAAGCAATACTGTTCATATATTTTCATGTATAGCAGAGGATATGTAATGCCATTTTTTCTAAGGGTTACTCAGGGTGTGTTGCAAACTATTGACAGGTCACCAGATTGTGTGCTTTCTTCCTGTATACCATATATATTACCTAAGACTAAAACATCTAGCATGACCAAAGTTAAAATTCCTATTACTAGCACAATGTGGTTCTTCGGTTTTATAATACTCCTGGAAATCTCACAGTTCTGTAAACCCTGGGACTAGGGTTCTTCAAAGCCTTTGAGAGCAGATTTACTGTGGAAACTGGTTGGAGAAAGGAGGCAAGTAATCCACAAGAACCTCAGGACTCCAGAAAGGAAGATCATTGGCACCCGTTCCAAGCAAGCTAAAACAACGTAAATCTATTTTTAAGGCATGCAACGGTTTGGGGCAGCCCAGCCCATGCAACGGTTTGGGGCAGCCCAGCCCTGCGCCCACCAGCTCAGGGCATGCGTCACCCCAAGGCCTCCGTGCAGGCAGCACAAGTGGGAATGGCAGAGTGGCATTGGCTTAGATCTCACAGCAGTGAACAGCAAGTGGAGCTTATTGCAGCGAAAGGACAGAGGAATGAGGGAATTAATCCTAACATGTATTGCTTCATTAGTAACTCATGTCCTTAAGGGGTATTTAGGCTAAAACTACTGCCAAGAAACCTTAATACAGCTAGGAGCCTTTCTTAATAAATATTTTTGGTTGAAGGATTGCCAGCTTTCCCAAACTTATTCTGTTCCCTCTCCTGTCATAGAGTTCCCTCAATCTTTAAACCTTTAAACTAATTATTTGCATATAGGTAGTTTTTGCTTCTCAAAATAAATCAGACAACTTACTTGATCCAGTTTCCTGACAGTGGGCTCAAGTTTTTCATGAATGAATTTGCCTCTTTTGTGTTAGAAACACTAGACATTTCATGGTACTACCCCATTTTATCCCACCACTCTCAATTGTATTCCCCATCCATAGACTACACAAAATCTTTCTGAGATTGAAATCTTAAATGTTTCCTGTTCCACTCGTCATTGTTGTAGAAGGTTTATTTTTTCCACTTAGCCTTTCTTGGAATGACTTTTATGCAGAATTTCTGCCACAATAGCATCCAAGAGAAATCTACCTCCAAGTAAAATGTACAACTGACCTTTGAAGCCATGCCAAATAGAGGTCTTGGCCCTTGTGCCTCGGTGGATTGTTCTTTGGTGTTAAATCACTATTAAAAAAGCAACCTTTTTCAGTACTTTACTTGTCACATACGCTATTGGGGATTGAGCAAAGAACAAGAATCAATCAGATTATGGCATGCTAAAATCTAATATGATGTTTCTGAGAGGAAGAAAAACCTTATTTCATGTGATTTACATTTTCCAGTTTCCTTCCTGTGAAATTACCCTATACACAGCTCATGGAGAAAACATGCTGATAAAAAGGGCCCCTGAAAGATCTCCTTCTATTCCTATTGTATTTCTATTGAAAATACAGTAGCCAGTTGTGGGGAAATGCAATATTAGTAAATTTGCTTTCTACTTCCTTCAAAGTGATACGTTCATGACTTTAGCTTCAAAATATACTAAGTTTACCTTTTGTTTAGCTACACCCTTTGTCTACTCCATTTTCTATTCCTGTGCCAAATATCTGTTACTAGGGACCCTGCACTGCTCTCCACCAGGCAAGCTGTCCCTCTCCTTCTCCCAGAGGTCTTGACAGGTGATGTTTACTTCTCTCCCTGCTGAGGACACATTGCTAATCCTGCTCACTCCAACATGTTGAATAGGAATGAGATCCATATCTTCACACAGTCCTTTGTGTATGCTGTCCTTCCTCCTTGGATGTGTTGTTATTTGCATATTTCCAAACCAAATTAGAAGATGGAGCATCAATCACTGTGTTCCTGCTGCTGCATTTAACATGAGTGTGGCTTCTTTTTCCCTTTCTTACATACAGCAATTTCATATCATCAGTGTATAAATATAAAGCAGTTATTTATGAGCTAGCACACAAAAGACAGCTGGTGGGTTCATCATTAGTATGCTTAACACCCCAGTAAAACACCAGAGGAGTATTTTGCTGGGTAGGCAGGAGGGGAGGTGTTGGCTTCAGTGCTGCTCTCCCACCAAAAAAGTCAACACCCTGATTTTACACTTAGGATTTTGTACCTTTCAATTTTGCTGATTTCCCCTTAGCCCCTGAGCTAACATTCCCTTTCCCAACAGTCCCAGTTCTGTAATTTTACCTTTCTTATCATGCGTGTCTCCATCCTACAGACTTGCTCACAGCCCTTCCTCACAACTCAGCAGTTTGCTCAGCAGCCAGGGCTCTGCCCGAACCAGTCCCATAGCAAAGCTGAGCCACAGACCCTGCAGCACCAGGAGGTCAGAGAGACAGTGACAGCTTCTGGCTGGGAGGAATGTGGCAGAAAAAAGGGTTCGAAGGATTACAGCAGCTGAGGCCTGTTTTCACTCTCTTCTTCTCTCTCCTCCAAGCTTCTGCCTCTCAGTAATTATTTTCTTCCCTCGTGATTTCCAGTCCAGTTGACTTCCTTGAACTTTGTTCCTCTGTTTCATCAGTCCCCTCAGTCCTAGTCAGCTCTGCTAACTTCCCATTTAGACTACTTTGCTGCTTCAGTGCACTACTTTGGGCACAAACCCAGCATAGCCTTCCAAACAAGGAGGAAGTGAGGAAAATGGAAAGATGAAAATATAATCTGCCTACACAGAAAAGATAACCATGACTGAATTCATGAAGGCAACGGGAAAAGAGGATGAGCAAGAATGAAGGTGAACTGGAGCAGTACTTGAGATATTTATTAGACCAACTAGCTGCACAAAAACAAGCAAAAAAGTGAGATAGTAACAAATAGAATGAGATGTTCCAAAATACAATAACTGTGGTGACAGCCAGTAACAGGAGAATGTCATTCACTGAAAGATTTAAATGCACCATTCAAATTAAGAAGGAGAAAGAGAGAGGACTAGAGTGATTAATTTTTAAGGAGTAGCCAGGGAATATGACACAATTAGTCCATAGCTGAACCAGTGTTATGAAATTGGCTTTTTTTTTTCTCTTTTCTTTTCTTGCTGCATTACACTCATGGTCTCATGTGGGTCTAGAGGGCAGAGGGATCAAAAGATTTCCCTCCTATTGCATTCCTGATCCTGCTAGAACTGAAAAGTGGAAGAAACAATTATGAAGTCTGTGCTAATGAGGCACGCAGCTACATGGTTATTCTAAATCTGTTTAGGTGCATCCAGAATACCTTCTGAAAGGTCAGTTGTAGCTTATGCCACTGCCACTTCACTTCTAGTGTACAAAAGTGAATTCTTTCTACTGCCTTTGACCCATTTTTCCCAAGATCATGTGAAAGTCTCAAGGCCAAGGATAAGAATCCTCTCTCTTTATCAACATGACTCTGGAAGCAGAGTGATGACTGAAAGGAGCTGAAAAGTGCTTCTATGCCTTTCTTTCAATATATGCACAGCACTGAAGGTCTTTCATACAAGCTAAATCTTATAACAAAATATGACCTATATGGGTAGTATAAAGTTTTAATACTGCGTTTCTTATCAGACTTCTTTCTGACTCCTCCAAATCCATTTTTAACAGTTCAAAAACAAAACTGACAAATTTGACAAATTCAAGTACCTTCACTGCATTTCAGTGAAAAGATTTTGGTACACGAGTCTGTATTCTTTGTGAACATAACTGACCTTTTCAATAATAAGCTTAGAATTCAGGCCTCTTTTTAATTACTCAAAAGGCTACGAGAAATTTTAGAATAACAAGTCTGACATACTTGGATTTCTAAGGTACCTAAAAACTGATTTAAATACACTAAGAACAGCCACAACACACATTGGTGAAGTTTTATTTTTTTTGCAAGAAAACATTCTATAAATCATGGAAACAAAGTAAAGGTAAAAACAGAAAAGAAATAATAATCAGCAGCTATATTTTTGGAATGAAAGCACTGGAATATACCATAAGTTATCTGTGACCCTTAAGTAGGAGACATGCACATTACACCTGGCACCTGCCTGCATGTTCCCTCGCTGTCATCAAGATCATTGTTCATTGTTTTGAAACTGCTTCAAAACAGCCTTAGAGGTCTGAGGTCTTGAGTGGGCATGGAAATCCCACAGAAGGTGCTTGGATGCTGCAGCCTGGTAACTGGAATGTTTGTTTATCTGGGAGCCCTAAGGTGTATTTCACTAAAGACTGTATTTTGTTAGTTTTTTTCATTTTAAGAGATCAGGGAGATGACTCATATCTAAACCACGCTGAATTGTGTTCTTTTAACTGCTTCAATCCAGACTGGAAGGAAAGGACCCTTGAATCTCCTTGGCAAAGGCTGGCAGAAAAATAAGAATTTTGTTATTTGAAAAGATTGTTGGTTTTATTCTAGAATAAGATCTTGAGAGGAGAAGGATCAAAGAGAAATTCCAGGGGTACCAGCAACAGAGAATGTACCTGATAATCTAGAAACCCACAGCCAAGACCCTGATTCAAACCAGACAATGCCTCTTTCCCTTGTTTTGAGATGAAATTCCACCCTAGACACAAATGACAGAGCAGGTCAGGGTTTTTTCAGACAGAAAACATTTTTCTTTTGAAAATACAATCCTATAAAATGTTTATTCTTCATGTGCCTGGGATATTACAGGCATTTTGTTGTTATCTGTCTAAATCAGAGTACAAAAATGTCAGGGATTGATATCTCTTGGCAGTGGTACTCTTGGGAACTGAGGTCTTGTTCCACTGTAGTGTCATTGTGATTATTTTTCCTATATTCTTAATATTACACTTCATCCTGAAATTTCTATTCTGCCTTAAGATTATCACCTACCTTAGACTATCTAGCTCTGTTAGGAGATGAGCAGATACTGCAGCTGATCCAAGAGAAAAATACCATTATTCAATGTGTTTTTTCCAGGCAAAATAGTGCGTTTCCATAACTGTTCCTTGAGAGGTTAAATGTAGGTCTTAGAATCTGGGACAGAACCTTAGTCATGTTAAAGTCTGTGGAAATGCTGCCATAAACTTAAGCCATATCAGGACTTTTCCCCAGTCTTCCACTGTGAATACTTGGAAACAATAATTGAAAATAAATTTCCCATGAGTATTATGCAATATTTGCTTAAATACTCACTGTTCTAGCTAAAGATTTCCATCAAGCCCATTACTTTATATTTACAGAAAGCAAACATAATGGGGAGGGAAAACAAAGAAATGAATCACACTTTATAAGTCATCCTAATAAAAAACCTTCTTGCATGTTTTCTCTAATACTGCCAGCCCCAAATTATGCTTAAATTTGTTAGTCTTTCTACTGAGTTCAATGCGGTTTGGATCCAGCAAAAAAATTATGAGCTTTCATCTGAAGAAATTCTAATTTTAATTAATTACCATTGCTAAAAATAATTTAAGGACTTTAAAAATGCTAGATAATTGTGAATTATCCAATTATGATTGTTCTTCCTCCAGATACCTATACACACCAAATTTTAGCTCTAAAAACCTTAAAATTTAAAAATCTGACTTTGTTCTTTATTGTTTTTACAAGTAACTCTTAGGAAAAAAAAGAAGTGAACGGAAAGAGCAAAGCCTGCCTTTTGCATACATCTTCAATGCATTCCACAGCAGAAGTACCCGAGTACCTTCGATCTAAGTCCTTGTCCTTGCCAAGTACAGTCTGATGGCTCACAAGGCCAGAAAGTCCAGCGGTAGTTTTGCTTTAATGCTGTATTTAAGGCAGAGGTGCAGTGTGATCAGAAAGTCACAAGTGGGTGCTTCATTCTGATTCCTCATTTGTCACCAGAAGATCTTGTTGCTCAGTGACATTACGTGCCACATAATGCCTTTGAAAACAGTTGGATTGCTGAAGTTACCCGTGTTCTCAGTCTTCTCTTTTACTAAGCATAAATGTGCTCAACAAGATTACAAAAGGAAAATCCATTAGGGAATGGGTAGAGAAGCATCAGAGCCACCAACAGTTGAGGAAGGAAAAAAGGGGAGAAAGCAGATGGCCATGAATGGATGGACTAATGGGAACAAAACCACAACAGAGTGGACAGCGAGGAGGAGAAGGATGAGAAAAAGTGCACATATGAGAGTGAGTCAAAAAAGTGCATGTACGACAGAGTGACTCTGAGAGACAAGCTTCTCCTACTTCCTAGAAGCAGAAAAGGTGGGTTAAACCAAATGAAAGGAAATACTGAAGGACTAGGTAGAAGTAAGAGGTCTAGGAAACATTTTCTGAAATGTTGACATGGTCAAGAAGGTACAACCATATAAAGATCACAGAAAATATTTCAAGCTTGTCTATCAACACTAAATACTTTCCAGAGGTTTCTTGTCCCCACTGTAGATTTACTGGGTTATTTATAATTGTTTTGGCCACAAAAACAAAGGAAGGACAGTGGTAGTGAGGGAAGGAAGTGGAAACTTCTGATTACTTACGTATTGTGCTGGTTTTGGCTGGGATAGAGTTATTTTCTTTGTAGCAGCTACTACAGGGCTATGTTTTGGATATGTGCTGAAAACAGTGTTGATAACACACTGATGTTTTGGCCGTTGCAAAGCAGTGCTTACACTGGTCGAGGACTTTTCAGCTTCCCACGCTCTGCCAGGTGCACAAGAAGCTGGGAGGGGGCACAGCCAAGAGAGTTGATCCAAACTGGCCAAGGGGTTATTCCATGCCACATGGCATCATGCTCAGTATATAAAGCTGGGGAAGAAGAAGGAAGGGGGGAACGTTCAGAGTGATGGCATTTGTCTTCCCAAGTAATCATTACGCGTGATGGAGCCTTACTTTCCTGGAGATGGCTGAACACCTGCCTGCCCTTGGGAAGGAGTGAATGAATTCCTTGTTTTGCTTTGCTTGCGTGCGCAGCTTTTGCTTTCCCTATTAAACTGTCTTTATCTCAACCCATGAGTTTTCTCACTTTTACTCTTCCGATTCTCTCCCCCATCCCACTGGGGGGGAGTGAGTGAGCAGCTGTGTGGTGCTTAGTTGCCAGCTGGGGTTAAACCACAACAATATTGAATAGATTAATTGGATTTAATAGTATATTTTAAAAATAATATGCCAGACTTGAGCATAAGATAATATATCTTCCTAGGTGAGGATTTCCTTGGCATGGTTATACTCCACTCTATCTCCTGCTCTAAGATGAAAAATAAGAAAGAGCTGTGATGAAGCACACCTCTAAATTATTCTGGGAGCAGTGTAGTTGGCAGAGACCTATCTGACTTCTTTGCCATCCCTGTCCCACACAGCTAAACTCCATATCTACACAACCTAGCTGAAAACCTTGGGAAACAGCTCTTGTAATCATGAAATACAAATGAGGACTCTGAACTTGCACCAGAGGCTGAGAAACAACTCACAGCTTAAATGTATGGAAAAAACGTGAGACGTGAAATTGTGAGGTCAGAAACAGGATTTCTGCTTTCTCTTTAGAGAATTAGCACTTCTGAAAAGCAAGCATTGCTCTTGTTAAACTATTTTTTGAGCTAATGCATACACAAGTTGGGGAAGAAGGGAGTATTCACCAGAGTGGATGACATAAGGTTATTCTCCATAGTCTCCTTTTTGGCTCAGTGGGAGAAGAGATCTTTTTCAGGGGATGGTTCTGAGCCAGAGCCTACATCAAATGTAGTGGGTTGGGCTAAAATTAGCCTTTGGGATTACTGCCCTTCCATTCACCATAACTTATTTTTAAGGCATATTAGATTATGTGTATGGCCACCAGCATACCTTTCAAGGGATACATTTATCCAGTGAAGTTTAATACTCTTTCAGGAAAATGTTTCTGTGGAAAAGGTCAGAGAAAACTCTTTCTGAAGTGCAGAGTGAGAGTTTTGCAACAGGCACTGAGAACACTATGGGGCAAAAAAATAATCTACAATAGAAAACTAGATCTCAAATGATACAATAAAAAAAGATTTAAAGCCATGCTGGCTCTAGTCCCCTTATACATCATTAATGTCTACTATTTCAAGTCACTTCAAATCAAGCATCCCAGCACTTCAGCTTAAGTTAAAAGTTTGTCTTGCTTCAAAGAACAATAAAATGGTATAACAAAAAAAAAATATTAAAATGTTACATTTTAAATAGTGCCGAAACATAGGGCAGGCTAAATGGTGTAGAGAGAATAAAGAAAGAGATTAGACTGAAATTCATTCCTTTCATCCTACCATATCTCATCTTTTTTTCCCTCATGAAGCTACTTATAATGGTCCTGCTTGTCTGAATCTGTCAGCAAATGGATGGAGGTTTAGACTCACTTTTACACGCCGATCTACCCTCTTGTCCTTCAAGAGGATCTGGTTTATTCAGACATGCCATAGAATTACTGCATGTTTCAGTCTTGAGATTGTTTAAACTCTATGATCAAGACCACCTGCACCCTTCATGCTACTGAATACCATTTTTTAAGATCAGAGTTTAAAGATATACATTAGGAAATGTACATTTCAGGAAGTATACATTTCCTGAAACAAAACTCACCCTGAAGGTTGTTAATCATGTTAACTGTAGCCCATTTGTACCGTTGCATACCAATAAGGTTGGTTGATAACTTACAGATGGAAGCACAGTTTGCATAACATAACTAAATGCATAGGTGTAGTATGCAATGAGCAAATTCCTTATTCCACCCAATAAAGTAATAAAACCAAAATTATTTACAACCAAATAGCCATTTATAAAGATTGAGTTCTGTAAAACTTGATTTTTAATTTTTTTTTAAATTGAATTACCACTTTGGCAAAACAGAGGGCCAGAGCATAAATCTACATTTGAGAAAATGTTGATATAATGAACAGGTGCATCATAACCTCTCAGTACAAATTTTTTTTATTTACAAGAAATACAACGTAAAATAATTCATCTGAATTACTATAAGTAAGAATAAAGATAAAATAGATATAGCTAGCGAGAAAAGCAGAGACATAGCTGGAAAGAGATACCATGTGCATCATGTACCATATACATCATCCATCATGCACCTTTGACCAGGAGGAGTCTTGGACAAAGTAGAAAAGAAGATCAGTGGAAACAAATTTTGGCTTCATTCATTAAGCTAAAGCTGCAAAACTGTTCCTGATCAGGGAAGGGGGTGCAATTTAGGGGGGAAGTAGAAGAGGGTAGGAAATTTTGCTCATTTGTCAGCCAACCACATAACTTGCTTTCACTTTGTCAAAGCAAGATTACAACCAGTTTTGGATCTGAGGATTTTGCAGACTCAGCTGAAAACAAAAAGTAAAACTGGAGGCAGTTATATGGGGGACTGGCAAAAACAGGGGAAAAGCAGTAGGAAGGGACAGTAGAAGGAAGAGGAAAGGAGACAAATGGAAAGGATTTTCAGGCTGTGAAGTTTTAAAGAAATATTCATGCATTTTCCTTCAGGTAGGATTCTGAAAGAACATTAAAGATGCAATATGGATGCTGAAGATTCAGTTTTAATCTAAAAGCAGCTACTGCTGAAGAGCTTATTTCATATGAGCAAAAATTGATTGTTTTGCTTATTTATTTCCGATTACCACAATGTTATCTGTAAAAGAATCAAATAAGAAGCTTTCCCTTTCTGTCCTAAACTATACTATTAGTGTTGAGTATTCCAATATCGAAGTAATTTGGACTGTTGATATAAGCTTTTGGTTGCTTTAGTAATTATCAAGAATTAGCAACATAGCTCATATTAACTTTGCATTAATGTTAATTATATTAGCATTAATATGAAATACACTTTATATTAAAATTAGTAACATCACCCATAAATTTAGTTTCAAAGTATACCAGAATTCCAGGGCTTTAGCAAACAAAAGCCTGTTGTGAAATACAAGTGAAGCTTTGAAGTAAAAAGAACAATGCACTAAGAAAAACTACCTGACTAAAGGATAACTGCAGAAACATACTGTGGATACCAAGAAACGTCTGTTTCTACCTGCAGGAAAAATACGTGGGCCTATGAGATGTCAGTGGATGATAAAAATAAATGTTCTTCATAAATAAAGCTGAGCAGAATGCATGTAAAATAATTCTTAAATGCATTTTTTCTGTATATGTCTATAAAAACCTATGTATGATTAATGCAATAGAACAATGCACACAGGCAGTTCTTAATTTTTCAGTCAAATGTCTGCAAACTTAGGACAGTAATAATCTGATATAAGGGCAGTACAATGTGTATAAATTTTGCCGGTGGACATCTACCATATCTCAGTACTAAAATCACACAAATGTGTTAAAGAGAGACTTTGTCAAGTCCTCTGTTAAGAAAGATAAAGGCATCTTGCAGATATAATGAAAGAAATAAAAACCATATTTCTTAGCTTAGAATATTATGAACAAATGTAAAAGCTTAAGCAAATAATGTGCCATGCTGTGTGGGCTTTGTTTCACAATATAACTACTGACTGGGGTTTATCTCAACTTGGTACAAGTAATAATGATATGTCAGGAGCTTCAGAACTGAAGCACGACTAAAATGTTGTTATGAAGGCTTTCACAGCACAAGAGAAAGTACAAAAGCAGTTTGTTTCCAGTTGGAAGCTGTAAAAGTAGATGTTTCTGTAGCCCAAGACAGTAGACCACCCAGTTCAGTATGCGCTGTCTGAGCCTGTGGCAAATGCTTCAAAGACAATGTAAAGAAGTCTTTCATGAGTCAGGATTTCAAAATCCTACCTGCCTAAAGGGGCACTTTCTTCCTAGCCCACATCACTTCATAGTGAGCTCATGCCCTGGAGCGCTATTCTGTATTATTATTTCTATTAAAGTAGCACAGTATAATTTTAACATCTTTTCTAACCAGGGTAACATTTCTAGTGATATGAATAACATTTTTTCACTCCTGCTAAATACTTATCCAGAAGTGTGTCCTGAGGTAATGAGTTTGTGGATAATTACAAATCATCTGAAAAATCCCTTTCTATACATTTTGGTTTAGTTCCTCTAGACAGAAATTTGTGAATACCTCCTCCCAAAACCCTTGCTGCCTTTGATTTACCCACCTCTGTTGCTTCCCACTCATTCTTTTCCTACTTTTGGTAATTCTTCCAGCCTTCATCAGAGGAATCTTGCAGGCAGGGAGAGAAGACATGAGACTGGGGCACACACTCCCTGAATCTTCTCATTCTTGTGCTCTGGACATGACTGTGAGATCCCAGAAAGCGTGGTAAGTCTCCTAATCAATTGTGTTTCCTTTCTAATAACCTGTTTATCCTTTTACTAAGTAATAAGTCAATTAATACATCATATTGCAACTTCCACATAATTCGGAGATCAAACACCAAAATGCTGCCATTTTATGTCCTAGGGACAAATTCAGGCCAGGAGAAGAAGTAATTCCACTGACTATACCAAAAGTACAGGTGCCAAACCGGAGTCTGAATTTCAGTTGATAGACTACCATTTTCAACTCTTTATAAAGTTTTTTCTTTTATGGGTGTTTTAAATGTTCCACATTACAACTCATTGCACAGCGTTACCCTTCTGACTTTGTCTTAATTAGCAAGTGCATACAAAGATACCTAGAGGAAAAAACATGCAGAAACTACTTAACAAGTCATAAAGCTTAGTATATCTGAAGACTGACCTTAGAAAATTGGCTATTGGTCACCGTATGGAACCACAACATTTTTCTATGACATTAGTCACTTTTATTTAGGAACTGTAAAAAGCATATTCTTTCAGCATTGTAAGAATAATTTACTGTACCTCTAAAAAAAGTAATCTTGATTAATAGCTTTTTCTGAAGAGAAATATGTAAAATTCATTAATATTTTTCCCCTTGCAGTTTCAGCAATCACTTCAAGGTTAGTCCTAACACTTGAACAACATTCATGTTCTCTAAACACAGCGTGTGTCTGTGGTTCTACGCACATCGACTCACTTTCATAGCATTCACCAGCTGAAGGTGCTGCACCATTCTTTCACAAATCTCCTATCAATACAGAATAACACCCTTAGAAATCTTGCTATTCTTGAATTTTGAAAACACAGCCAATCTGGTAGTATAGCATATTAAGCTTTCACGTTGACAAAGCGATTCAGAATAGATTGGCAAAATAAAATATGTCAAACTTGGGTTCACTCATTCAGGAACTGAGTGTGCTTTGCCCAAGACTTAAAAAAAAGGCCATAACTATCCAAACAGTGTGTTTGTGATTTTGTCATATTCAGATGGAACCAAAGTTCTCACGCAACTAATACAGTTATGGTTTAGAACAGTGAAATGTTGTTATGCAAAGGAACGTGAATATTGTCATTGCTGAATGATGTGTGGAAAGAAAGTAAAGACATTATTTAGCATCAAGATTGAGGTTTAAAGATTTTTATTTCAACCGTGTCATGGTTTAACCCCGGTCAGCAACTAAATACCCCACAGCCACTTGCTCACACTCCCCCCCCCCGGTGGGATGGGGGAGAGAATCAGAAAAAAAAAAGTAAAACCTCTGGGTTGAGATAAAGACAGTTTAATAGGACAGCAGAGGATGAGCAAATAATAATAATGATCAAAGAATGGGCAAAACAAGTGATGCAAAATGCAATTGCTCACCACATGCTGACCAATGCCCAGCCCATCCCCAAGCAGCAATCGCTGCTCCCCAACCAACTCCCCCCAGTTTCTATACTGAATGTGACATCACATGGTATGGAATAGCCCTTTGGCCAGTTGGGGTCAGCTGTCCCAGCTGTGCTCCCTCCCAGCTTCTTGTGCACCCAGCAGAGCATGGGAAGCTGAAAAGTCCTTGACCAGTGTAAACATTACTTAGCAACAACTGAAACATAAGCGTGTTATCAATATTAGTCTCAGACTAAATCCAAAACACAGCACTATACCAGCTACTAGGAAGAAAATTAACTCTATCCCAGCTGAAACCAGGACAAACAGCAATTGTAATCATTCAGGAAAATCTTCATTAACAAATAAGACCAAATTCTGCTTTCAGGCTGAATTAATACATAAAGTTCACAACAACAGAACCCAGGGACTTAATTACTTCATGCTGTAACTGCCAGATGAGTGGTAAATCCTATTGCATGCCACAGTATAATTTGAAGGGATACGGAGCTGCTGTGCATGAAAACAAAACAAAGTTATGCTTATAAAGAATTTCAAGAATCAGCTCAAAATACATAATCAGGAGGACAATGTTTATATATTCATGAAAAAAGTTATTTTATTTGTTATAGTTGAGTAGTTCTGATATTTCAGTCTCTTCCAGATTACATTGTACCCTCTGAAAAGCCAGTGAATGTATACACGTGGCAGTGTGCTCCCAGTTTTGCTGATACTGACAAAGTGATTACTAAACACAAGTAACCCAAAAAAACCCCACTTCACTACAGTTGTTTATTCTTGTGCAGAGACCTCTTGTTCACATCTATAACTTGTTATAATAAGATACCTTTTTCCTGAGTGACAAAAAAAGAAATTAAATTCTTGTTGAGTAGATAATGAGGAAACACTGAAGTGAAAAGGTTAAGAAAGCAACTTCCTGTGGCAAAAATAGAAACTTCCAATTAAGATCAGAATCTTATTTCAAAATTAAAGATGGCATGTCTCTGTCAAGAATAATTCCTCTGGAAATTACCTTTGGTTACAGGAAATCTATGAGGTCTTTTTATTCATAAAACTAAATCACATTCTATTAGCTGTATGTTTATCTGTTATTTAGAAAAAGATGCTAGGTCACCTATTCTGAGCCCAATGACTGCCTCATTAGAACGAGATTATTATCAATTACTGGAAACATTTGCTTTCCATCTGACTGTTAAATAGGAGCACACTTTGTTTGTTGGCATTTACTTCTTCCTCTACAGTGATTTTGGTCACCTGCACCCCTCACCTGGATGTTGTTATCCACCAACTCTGTGAAAAAATAATTTCTTATGTATCATAGACTTGAGGAGACAGATGGCATCTGGCAATGCTATGCTCATATAAACTTCTGGTGTTTGGGAGAAGCATTAACACTTTGTGGTCTCTGCACAAACTGTCTACAAGTGTTACACTTATTAATGGTAACAGAAGTTGAATGCTTGCTGAGTACTACAGAACTGAACAGTTTCAGCTAGGTAGTTGATTGGGTTTGGCTCCCAGTATATGTTACAGAACACCATTTGCACCAGAATACACACATACATGCAGGACTTCAGTGACAAAAATACAAATTAGTATTACACAGTAGGAAAAGTCACATTCAAAGGAGCAGGAGAAATAAAGTTAAACTTTATCAAATAGCCTGTCAGCGACAAAATGAAAGGAGGATTGTTTAATGCAGCAATAAATAACCTAGATCTCAATATGACCTCTTTGTGGAGTCAATATTAATGTTTACTGATGTTTTACCCAGCACCCCAAGGGCAATCATTCTAAGTTTAAATCAAATTCAAGAGCACCTGCAAAGGCACAAAGTATGCAAAACCCATGGAATAAATTTTCCAGCCTTCTTCTTGATACCTCTTCTGCTATCACACTATAACCCAAACCTGCCAGGCTCTGTTAATTTTTTCATCAGTGCAAGGACATTTCTGTCAAAGAAACATGATATTATAGTTCTCACTGCACTTTAAGACTCAATCTGTGGACAACAGCAAGCTAAAACCAAATGAAGTTAAACCCAAATACCTGGGACCTACATCGCACAGAAGGAGAGGTTTATTATTCAAGATGTCTTTGATGGTCCAACTTTACAGGCTGGAAAGAGGCCAAGAGAGGAAGGCATAGTAACATTTTGGACTTGGACAAGTTCAGGATGTTCTGAGTCGCCTCAGCCAAGAGGTAAAGACAAGGCTTCATTGAAAGGGCAGCTCCTGGCCCTTGCAGTGAGGGTTGGCAAGGATGGTCAGCACTACATGGTGGGCTTTTTTTCAGTGTGTTTTCAGTGTGTTTCAGTGATGTGTTTTTCAGTAGACTTTGTAGTTCTGTTTTCTGAGTATCTTCACAGACGGGCTTGTCTGAGCTTCTGTCTGCTTCCTGCTAGCTCATGTACCAAGATTTCCATCCTTTGAGCAGGAAAAGAGACAGAAGATGAGATGTGACATGTGGAGACCTCATTCCAATGTTGAGTAGGATGAGAACACCCATACCCAGAGCAGGAAATTTTCCCTCATACTGGTATAGAATTCTGTAAGATGATGATCTCACTGAACTACTAGGGTTTTCTAATTGTTTGGTTTGATTTCAGAGATTTCTAAATGGAAAAGTGATACCCTAGAGCAGCAGACAGTTTATTTGTAGAATTATTTTAATAGATGTTATTAAAAACTTCACCAAGACTAAGCTAGAAAACTTTGTTTTCTTAGAGAAGTCTTTGGAAATATCTTTCTTTGCAGGTTTTCATTTTAAAAGCCACAGGCAGACTCTCTCTCTCTCTACCTCCCTCAGATTAAGAAATTTTCTGCCATAAAACACTTGCGTTTCAATCTTAAAGCTATCCCATTACCCCTCCTTTTACAAGAAAACTTGCAGTAGCTTTTGCATTAAGCACCAGTGACTGACATTCACCTTTATAGGTCTGAATGTCATTAAGTATACTCCTTTATTTTGTCTCTTAAGCTTTTTCACTGGCAAGATGCAAGTAATGGCTATTTGACTGTGTAACCTTTCCCTCAGGGATTGTGTTTCCCCTATCTGCCTATTGACCGGAATATCTGTAACTTCTGGCAGCAAAAGGACTTTCTTCTCTCTTCAAGGCTATTGTTGTTTAGGCTAGTCCAAAACTAAGTAGAGTGTATCATCTTCCCTAGCTCTTCCAGGCAGTTGTACATTTTTCTTCCCTTCCCACCCATTCCAGACACCAGCTCTTGCTGTACTGGCCACAAAACTCTTACAACCTCTGTCCCATGGGCCCAGGTGGGTCTTTCTCTGAGACTTAGTAACTAATAGATCCCTGCCTACAAGAGCTTACCCTGCACATAGCAGTGACTACCTTCATTCCTACTGCTGCTGCATTTCCTTTTCCCCAATGAGAAGGACTACATGGATTTTGGTTAAGATTAAACATGATGGGTTGGGTGGAGTTTATATTATACCCACTATTTTAAAAAAGAAAGGAGCATGGTGGTATTTTTCAGGCAGCTTAAATACTCCTCTTTTGCATGTTGTTCCATATGACTTCTGGCAGCTCATTCAAGTGCAACTAAAGTGACCGCACTTCTCACAAGTATGTTAAAAAGTAGTTTATCAGAGAATGAACAAGCTACCTTTTTCCTTTAACTTCCCAAGTAGTTTAGTAGTTTCTGTATTCACGGAAGCAAGCATGAACAGACATCTCTTGGGTTAACCAGGGAGTTGACACTGCCCCAAGTCTCTTCCCAAAGCATAGCACCACAGGTAGCAAATAACACAGAAAGTCAAAGATATTTGTGCACAGGGCAAGATACTATTCCACCCCTCCTTTCTTTTTTTTTTATTAGCTGGACACAAATTTCTTTTTTTTTTGTTATTTAATATATTGTAGTTCACTGCTTATGAATTTTGGCCCAATTAGTTCCTCACTGAAAAGGACTTATGTCAGTTAAAATGTAAAAACCCCGAGATGGCAGCCTTGATTGCTGGGCCTGGGAGCTGGCATAATGGGTTGGTAGGGTGATTTATGTTCCCCAACAGACGAAGGAAAATTAAATCAGACTCAATTTTTGTATTTACAGTGCTTCCTTTCCACATCATCTGACACACATGCACACAGAAAGTCATTTATCATTCCCAGAAAAACACAGGAAAGTTAATACTGAGGTGGCATAGTTAATAAATGCTGCCTGTGGGAGATGTGCAGGCTGCTCTAGTTTGGACTTTGTATCTCAAAAGTGAAGCTAGAAATTTCCAGTCAGTGTTGTACAGTAAAGGTATTTTAAAAAAGTGAAAGTATGTTCGAAGACTTGTAAGCCCCTGTCTAAAATACAGAAAAAATGCTGCCTTTTTGATAACTTTCACTCAGTAGCAGACATTTAGCAAAGAAAAGCCGTAGGCTACTCCTAGTTTTAACGAGTCCATGAAGTGCTTTTGCATTGGCATGGCAGGCACTGTGGAGATACAACATGACCTATGCTAGAATAGTGCAGAGCTATTCTGTATAAGAACCAGTTGGAAAACAAAGAAAACATGACAAATGAAGACCCAAAGGAAGGAGAGAACAATCTGCAAGAAATAAAGGAAAGGAACAATCATTCAAATGATTTTGCAATTAGCTACTGCAAAGCCTTAAAAGAGAGAAAAGTTCTCTCATTTCTGTGCATGAGGAATATCAAAACCAACCACCATGGTTTCAAAACAGTATTCTTGTCACAGTCTGACCATACCTGGGAGTAGTTTCCTCATAAAAGCATTGGATTTCTAATACTGCTCTTAATCAAAAAGGAGGAACATCCTTGTGTTGCTTGCATTCTATGGTAGTATACTGGCAGATCCAAAAGTATAGTGACCCTGAAATATTCACTACATTATTTTTCTTTTTTGTTAATAATCAATGACAGGAAATGAATGTCTCAGCTTCCCAAGGATTAGGTCACAAGCCTCTGCACACAGTGCCGTGCTATATTTTATTTGCTGTTGATGATAGCTTCCTTTTCAGATGATCTCTATTCCCTGATTCGGTCAAAAGTTCAGGGCAATTTTGTTTCTAATTGCATCAATCTACAGACCCTGAAAATACTGAATTAAAATAGTGTGCACAGCCTATGATAACCTTTACAATAAAAAGGACAAGTTTTAAGTGCTGAATGCAGCGTAGAGAACTTTTCTTACTAATGCATCTTGATATATAAGTTTTCATATTTTTCTTGCTTAATTATTTCTTATGAGGTCATGCCATAGAAGACAGTTGTAACGTATAACAGAGGAAGGCCCTCTCCAAATAAATTTTGTAGCCTACAAGACTTGTGCTAGATTAGTAATTTCATTTTGGTTTCAGTTTAAACAACAGGAACCCTCATATCAGTTTGCTTCACATCAGTTTAGCTATCTCAGTGAACAACAGCTGCAAGCTAAATCGACGTGTGTATAAATGGATCCAAGCCTCTCTACCTGGGGATGCAGCTTTTGAGTGTTGACAAGGGTTTTCATTAATCTGACTCTAAGGAAGAAGACCCAGAGGAAGACGTGCTGAATTAGGCTTTGTCCATTTCTAATCTCCCTCATTTTTTTGCTTTCTTGGCAAGATGTAGTATTTGTAGGTTTAGATATTAGGCTTTTTGATTGAGAATGGAAGAGGGTCTGGCATGCTGATAATAGAATGTTATTTTTATACATAAAAAGCAGGATGGGGAGGGGGAAAAGGCAACATCACAAAGTGGTTAAGATCTGAGGTGAACCAAATCACACCCTGCTTACCTCTGTCCAACAGATTGTATACAACACCCTGGGCAAACAAGCTTCTCACATAGGGGCTTTAAGAAAGTGGGTAAAGTTACTTGTATGAGTCCAGACCTCATTGAATAGAAAGAGAGGGCTAAGAATGGTTGTCAGCCCCAGGTGGTGTAGAGGGATTAGGATTTGCAGTAAAAACAAAGAAACTGTAGGTCTTTAATATGAGGTCATAAACCAAGAAAGGGTAAGTGAGCTCATGAAAGCAAAGGAGATTTTTCAGGGACAAAAAGCAGGGGAATAAGTTAAGAAATGACTGGGTCACAGAAAATGCAGTGGCAAAGGAAGTCCATCATCTGAAAAGCTGGACAATTTTCCCAATGATAATGCAAGATTATTAAAAAAAAAAAAAAGAAAAAAAGAAAAAAAAAAGAAAAGGTTCAAGGGAAATTAACTATTCTCTGTATGGTTTACCACTAAGTTGTAAAGTCAAGTGCCATGCTAAAAGGCACATAATTCAAGGTCATTTGTCCTCCAAAAAGAGAACAGTGCATGTTTCTTTATCCCACACACAAATCATTTATCAGTATCAACAAGGAAGCTGTATGTTTTGAAATTAATTCATGTGCTTCATTTGTCAATTTTCAAGATGAAAACCCACTATTTCTGAAATGACATACCAACTGTGAAGTTAGTGAAAAACAGTAATATGCTGTATAAGTGTTCTCTCTCATCTTTCCCATAGTTCACTACTGAATTAAAATTACTATTATTGGAATTTCTAACATGCCCATCTTTTAAATGAGTAGGCATCATTGCCCAGTTCTAGGAAAGCATCTGTTCCTTTTGGTACAGAAGCCAAACAGTGCTTCCACTGGGATATAGCCTGAGTCACTAATGTATCAGGCCATATTCTTTAGAGGCACTAGATACGCTAACACTAAAAGTGGAATATGATGCCACAGTTTCATCTTCTGTGAACCTTTGTCCAAGTCAAAAAAACCTATTTACTGTGTGAAAAATTAAGAGATGAGAGGCAGTAACAGGTTGTCATTCTTTTCTGGAAGGAGAGTGACTGGCATTAACATGCTGAGAAGTTAGGGCTAATCATGAAGCTGATCTGAATTACTGGCTATAATAAATCAACAGAAAGAGTTGTCAGAAATTATCAAGTGGCAGCTCAAAAAAGTTTTTCCTTGTCTCAATTCAAGCTTTACTATTAGATATACATTCTATGAAAAATCTGTGGCACAAAAGATAGGTTAGGAATATGGGTCCAAAATGCTTTATAAAATAGCTCTGTCTACACATTTTTTAAAACACAGCTGCTGTAGCTGCTAACAAGTATGAGATGACCTTGCATTACCCATGTTTGTTTCACAATGTTACATACACTACAATTTCTTAATTTATTGCAATTCTTATCCATTGAAATGAAGTTGTCATACTGAGTGTCTAAGGTGGACCACTCTGCACTGCAGTAACCATTTATAACTTTCTATTGTCTTCATAAACATGATTAATAAGACTCATAAAGATATAAAGTTATGGCAGCACACTACTTTTTCCTAATAACTAAATGTTAGTTAGTTCCTTTGTCCCTCATGGTAGAGAGTCACTACCATGCTGCATAAGCTAGCAATTCAGAACACAATAGCTTAGGCTACTTAGCAAAATTAATATTTTGGCAGGATTCTTCTCTTCTCCTTCTCTAGAACTGTGCCATCATGAACACATACAATAAGCGTACTGCTGCTTCTTTAATGTAAAAACAGCAAAGCACCCTGCAGTTCTTTTTTTGCAAAAATCTAGCTGGATGGAAGTTAATATGTGATGATCCTTCTACTTTGCAGTGGTTTTAGTAGAAAATTGCCTTCAAAAGATGTAAACCTTAAGACTTCTAGGCTAACTCAATCTCCATTACAAGCACAGAAACAAATTTATTTTCTTAACCAAGCAAATGAAGACAAGCATTTGACCCTTGTTTTACTTTTCCTTTTCCATTCTTGTTTCTGGCTCTGTCCATTTTTCATTGCACACAAGCTTTCTTCAGTATGTACAGATACAGCACACCTCTCACAAAGAGAGGTATATTTGCTTCAAAGAAATAGTGATATTTACATTGGGCAAGGAACCTTTCTTATTGTTGATCCATCTTTCACAACTTGCTGTCTTTGGGAAGCTCCTCCCACTCTCATTCACATCTCCATGTCCCACAGTTTCTGACTTTTTTGTTATTTTCCCCACTATTTAAGTCATGAGTAGCAAGAATATGTATTTAATAGAGTTATCAGATCTCCTGTTTTCTCCTTAAGTTCTAGACTAAACAGAAGTATGAGTAAAAAGCCACATTTTTTAACAGTTTCTCCAGAGAATTGGAACTGAGGCTTTCTGAGATCACAATCCTCATCTTTATTTCACTGCCTGTATGTGAGGCTCTGTGTCATGGAAGAATGTACCAGAAATATTCTCTCAGCTGTATGGCACAACTCTATGTTGACAGATGTAGCAAATCAACCTGCTGCCATTTACGTAAGTCCAGGAGATGATCAACTATGTTTGAAAAGTTGGTTCTTAGTTTGATTTCAAGAAGTCTTACCTTTGCCAGAGCTCAATGCAGATGTGAATGCCGGTGCTCACTCACTGCAGGTGAGGTTCTGACATTTTGCTAGACGCCTCCACCTCGAACTTTCTATCATCTTGACAGTAGAATCTCATTTGCAGCAAAAGGATAAGAAAGACAAATCTGTGGCTTGACACCTTGTGACAACTTTCTATGGGTGATGAATTTCTGCTACATGACAGGTTCAAAGTTACCGAGCAATGGATGGATGAGTGGCACAGTAACTTCAAGCTTGCTGAGAATCACAAGAATACATCAAGTCATAAAAAACAAAACAGTGTGATACTTTTAGGAATGCGTTATTCTAGGTATTTAAGCAGATGTGAATATATTTTATTTCATAGATACTTAAATTTTGACAAAAGTAACAGATCAACAAGAGACCATAAGAATAAATAAATTAACTACTACTTCCAGCCCTTTAGTATTTTAATCCTGATGGCAAATATCTCAGTATAGGGTATGTCTCACTTTTCTCTTGCACTGACCATACTCAAGGTTTTTTCCTAATTGTTCTTTGTCTTCTCTCTCCTTATCTTCACAGTTTTTGAGCATTTTTTCTGTCAGTTTTTATTACTATAGCTTCCCTCTGCTTATTATTGCAGATCCCTATAACTCTTCTTACCTCCAAAGTCATACTGTTTGGAATAGAGTTTTACAGGGAATGTATAAGTTGGTATTTGTAATATACATACATAGACAACTAAATGTGCATACAGAGCCACAAAGCTCTGTTTTCAACTGAGAAAGTGAAATTAAAGGCTTGATATGACCCTGTGTCTCAAGACCTTAGGGTAAGATGAGTCACCCACACTATGGAAAACCCAGCTCTAATGTCCTTCTCTTCCTAACGGAACTTGAGCCTATATGTCTGAGGTAAAAGCCTTGAAAGCCAAACTCGTGTGTGTACTGAGTTTGAGCACTTTGAGTTGTTCTTGCTGAAGCTGCTCTGCTTTGTATGGGCTACTTAAATATTCACTCTACCAGAGAGAAGGAGAAGTCGACCATAGTTTAGTGGCCAGGGCACTAAGCACAGTTTTACATTTGAAAGGAAGAAAAAATAAATTGTCTCTATTACAGTCTCCAATTCTAAGGACATGGACTATTAGGCATCCAGCCTGTGATTAACTTTAAAATATATATATATATATATATAAAAAAACATGTATATGTGTATATGTACATATACAATATGTATATGTACGTATATATATATAAAATTTATATATTTCTATAAGTGTATATATTTACAGAAAATAAATATATAGAAATATTAAAATAGAAATAAATATAAAGCATAAAAAATATAAATATCAGTCAGATTCACTGATAAGAAAAGTTTTAATAGGGAAAGCAACAATGAACTTTGTAGGGCAAATATCCATGATTTTGTTTGTTTTCCTCCTCTCCTGGAGAAATATTGACATTTCAGAAAAATCAAACCTCTGAGAAGTGTTATAAGAATACACCATTGATCTGCCCGTGATTTTACTGAATTGGGAGATGTCTCCATTGATATTTCAAGGTGGGACACCCCGTGGTTAATAAGGTTTCAGTAGCAGTGGTTAACTGAAGAACTGTCCGGTTTTGACAAGACATTCTGTTAGTCCTAAACAAGTATAGAAAATTGCAAATTAACTTCTGTTAGTCTAGAAGTAATAATTAAAACCCATTAATTTATATTTTTTCAATCCTTTAAAGTTTCTCTTGGCACTCTGCTAGCTTTTAAAGGAGAAAAAGGAGAAATTTGGTTTGCATACCACTTTGTCAGGTACTGTCTTATCTGACTACAGGCACAAACATACACTAAACACAAACCAGTAGTTTGGCATGATAGCTGTCTCCAGATAGCTTTGTTGGCAATATAAGATCTAATCTTAAAATCAAGCATTATTTTAATTTTATTTCCTCCCTACCTTAATGGAATGAAATTTCCATAAAATGTCTGTAGGTTTTAAAACTTCTGTCTCTA
Source organism: Ciconia boyciana (assembly GCF_034638445.1). Taxonomy (NCBI): domain Eukaryota; kingdom Metazoa; phylum Chordata; class Aves; order Ciconiiformes; family Ciconiidae; genus Ciconia; species Ciconia boyciana. The sequence goes on from NC_132937.1 coordinate 85,428,485, forward strand.
GAAGCCAAATTTGTTATATGAGATTATAGATACCATTATTCAACTTTTTCTTTCTTTTTCCTTCCTTGGCAAAGATACCCTTTCTGCAGCATGTACTGCCCAGACTCCCCCTCCTTCTGCCATGAGAAGGAGAGGGAAGATTTCTTCTGGCCTCCCGCAGTGATCTCTGGCTTCTCCAGGACTGCAACTATGAGAGTGACCACACGTATGGTGATTTCTCCCTGGCCTGGATCTGTTCTCAGAACAATGGAGATGCTGGCCCTGGTGACTCCAAGTGTCTCAGTACCTCCCTTGGGGGGCTGTACCTGAGCCAGCCACCCATCTCCAGGGGCTCTTGGCACTTCCTTCATTGCTAGCACGGATTTGCCACGTCTCCTTGTCTCCTTTTTCTGCACTCCTCCCAAGAGCCAGGCTTGGCAACCTCACTCAGGTGCTCATGTGAATGCACAGCCAGAGAGTGCTTCTGAAAATGTGACCTGCAGTAGCAGAAAAGAAGGAGAAATGTTGACAGTTCATGGTTTTTTCTCCTCTCTCACACTAGAATGACAGGAGTGTTGCTGTATTGATTTGAACACCTGAATTCACCAGTGTAAATAAGGAGAAATCAGGACTCTAAATTTCCTCGTGTCTGCCTATGCCACGGTAAGGACATACTTCTTCAGGAGCTGGACTTTTGAGTAAAACATCAATCTCCAAACCCCAGCCACAGGGGCTGGATAACATGTAGCTCTTAGAATCAGTGGAGCTTATGGTAGTTTATACTGTGTTTTCAGATATTTATTACTTGGGAGAGCTGTTTTATTCCTGTTGTCTACTGAAAATTATTGCTGTTTAGTATGATCAAAAGTCATTGATATAGTGTGAAAAAGAATGCAAACTTGCAATGGCATTTAGGCTTCTTTTAGGACTACAGGTAGTTCTTATGGATGAATCACAAGTAGTACGGCATGAGCATAGTGAAGCTGATCTTGGGTCAGCTATTTTCAATTGATGGAAGTTGACCTGACGTAATATAGTCTTAGGTTATCTGTCTTCTTTTCTCCATAAATGAATTGTGCATGTTTCTATTTTATGCAGTAATGCATTAACAGGATGTTAGATATTTTGATTTCTTGTTGTGCATGAGCAGTTGATGGCTGCAATGAGCCATCGTTGGAGCCAAAAGTTATGTAGGCAGCTTCTACCTCAGTTATAGTAGATCAAGAATGCTTTAATAGCTTTAAAATTATCTACTTGTTTTAGGTAATGTGATAGAACAATTGCACTTTAGTGTTCCATGTAAGAGTTGAATGTTTTTTTTTTAAACTTGACAGATAAGCCTAGTATCAATTTTTTCCATAGTTTTCAGTGCAATTTTTAGAAGAATTTGATAGATAATTCCAATTACGGTTCCTTCAATGGTGATGATACAATATTGAAAATTCTTAATTTTCTTGTACTATAGCCTGTGATATTGCCTTAATAATTATAACACAGAAAATCACAGGTTATCTTTTCTTGCCGACTCTGGCACTAGCAGAGTTCTCTTCTTAATGCTCTTAACAAGGTACTTAAACAGTTATTTCTGGGTGCTCTGAATAATACATGGAAATAGGGAATGTTCCCAACAACACTCAACAACCGCTTTTTGCATGATGGCTAGTGCAAGGCACTGGAAGGAGATCATACTGATGCTATCAATAACAAGCTATTGCTATTAAAAATGAGCTCCATTGCCTATGAAGAAAGGAAGATGAAGAAAGATGAACAAAAATTTAAAAAAACATGAACATACTAAGACTCAAGATGTGCTAGAATGTAACCGCCCTCTTTCCTCCGTCTGTTTCTTTTTCTTCTCTTCACTTAGAAAACTATTAGCAATTTTCTAATGCTACAAGGTCTAGTTATAGCTGTTGTACAAGGGTTCTGCAGAATGAATGCATCATAGAAAAAAAAAAATCACACTCCTCAAATTCCCATTTTCACCTGATCACGATGTATTCCCCCACAGCTTGTAAACAGTGGGTTTCTTTGCTGAGTGAAGGAGACACAGATTCAGCTTGAGCCTGGCAAAATTACTTTTTCCCTTGCTCAGTTTTAAAGCGCAGTGCTTTAGAAAGTGTGAGAGAGAGTCTGCTAAGTAAGGTTTAACAGGTCATGTTTAGAAAGGAGAGAAAGGAAGAGAAAGCTAACAAGGGCTTGCAGATAAGAAGTTAGAGGAATATAAATGAATAACATGGAAGAAGAAAAACAACAGAACTTAAAAACTGTAGAGAGACGATATATTGTACCTATCCTTAAGCTAGATGCTGTTCAATTTATTTTATAGTCTAGGAGACTATTACTCATCTCCTCCTGTTCCTCAGAAAGACATGAAGATCTGGGCAGTTAAATGGAGAAATTTCCAGTTTATAGACCCAATTTTTAAGACTCAACATATAGTATGAATTCTGTCACAAATATTTATTTAAAATATACTTTTTGTTTATCAGACTCAAACTGTGCACTTTGGGAGGTATTCTGCTTGGACTGGAGCTGGTAGACCATGTGCTAACAGGATAGTAAGTGCATGTTAATATCTAGGAACTAGAACTAGCTGAAATACTTTTCCAACTTTTCAGAGGAATTTCTTCTATCAAAACTTCAGATTTTTGATCAGCAGTTTTATGAATATTATAATGCAGATTTGTAATGAATGGTGGAATGAAGGCTGCACCAAAGTCACAGGATATGAATTTGCCATATGAAATGCATGGAGAGATACTTGTATCACCATAACTTTAAAAAAAAAAAATCAACCTGAAATTTTAATTTTCTTAAATAAGGACTGCGAAATTGTTGCTGACTTAAAAATTACTACTACTGGCAATGGAGAAACTTTATTCAAAGTAAAAGAATAGTAAGTAATGAATCCTCAATGGAAAGCAAGATAGGTAAGTTCTACTAGTAAGAGTCAGAGATATCCCTAAATATAATATCTGCATATAAAGAAAATATGTTCTTTGGATACTGGTATTAAAGTGACTATTCCTGAGTTCTGTAACTATTAGTAAATAAAATGCTAAATTAACAAGGCATTTTATCTCATTGGCAACAGGTTGTAATAATGTTAAGCTTCATGACTGAAAACTGAATAGACTGCAGTACAAAATTTATTGTCATATAGGACACTCGTACTTTGATTACCTGCCTTCCTCTATAGCTTTGATATGTATTATTACATTTTAAATATCTGTATGTCACAGAGATTTATTTGGAAGCTGTTACTGCTTTCATTTGTGTCATAACAGTGGAAGTTTAAGGGACCACTAGAAAATCCCATGAAATACTGCAGCAAATGCTTTGCTTCTAAAAGTTGTTTGAACTACCATATACTGTTGGTGAAGGCTCATAAAGAAACAAACAAATCTGTCTTAAATTTTATGAGAGAAGGAGGAGGGGAATTCTGTTGCATTCCCATCATATATAACAAACATATAACTCTTCAATCATCTATAAAAAACCTAATCTATTCCAGTGTGATTTTAATCTTTATTTTAGCCTTCAATAGACAGTGTATGTAATAGGATAACTGCATTCTTAAATAGCTATGATATTATTTATACAATGGCGTTTCAGCTCATATCAATGTGATACCTACAAGCAAATACTAAGAACATTCAACAGGAAGGATTTCTAAGTGAGCTTTTCCTCTCAAATCCATATGTCCAGAGTTATACCCAGAGGAAGAAATATTGGATTTTCAATGTGATATTCTGATCTGTCCATATGACTTAGGATTTTTCATTTGTTCAACATTGTCACTTGACTGAGAAGCAGACACACCAGTCAAGTAAGATCCATGGTTTTGCTGTTAAGGTCCCTGTGTTTTCCTGTTGACTAGAAGAAATGCCCATTAAAACAGTCTGAAACCAAGATGGAGAGGGAAATGTCAGAAATGAAGTTGACTAGCAAACTGAAGAAAGAGCTTTCTATTCTTACTAGGTTGAAACATTTAAGTATTATTACCATGACCAACTCAATCAGAAAAATGGAGGACATCTACCAAGAATATTGAAAAGATAATGCTTAACTGAGAGTGTTCTTATAGGGAAATTTCAGCGCAAACTGAAATTAGAGAACCAAACATAATGTGAAATGCCCAGTCCACGTGGAGTCCAGATGAGTAAGGATTGCAGTGATGTGTTTTTCTTTTGCAATAAGATGTGCTTATTGAAGAAAACTAGCTATTAACACGAACAGGTCAGACAGAAAATTTGGATGGATTTCTTAGTGTTCTTTTTGTCTTTTGTGTGAATAACACAAATTCATAAGGGCTGATAAAAGGTTAAAGGTGTAAGAGCCAGCAGTACCTTCTAGAATACCTCACTCAGCCATTTCTTATCTTGGAGAAGATCAAGGCAAACAAGACTAGTGGTCATAGTCAGAAACTCTCCAACACTGGATCATTGTTCCAGCTATTTCTCAGTATTGCCCATTTCATTGATTTTTTTTTTTTCTGCTCTGCCTGACTCAGTTGGGAGTGCCCATTTGTGACTCACTACTCAATGAAGCAGTGGGAACCCAGGGATGAAGGACAAAAACTTTTGAGGATTTGTCACACTGATAAAGATGCTTACCCTGATGGTTATTGGAATGCACGGAATCTACGTCCATAATACACTGGAAGAAAGACTTCAGGAAATAAACTAAGGCCATGACAGTGGGCGCTTTTTGCCTGCCTCGTATGTCCACATGATGGCACTGCACGGGTATCTGAGATAGGTGACGGTGGTCACAGCATGTGAGGCTTTTCTACACTGTAGTGAGTTCTTGGTCTTCTGCAAAGAAAAACCACAGATCCAAAGCCACCCTCTACCAGATGCCCATCCTAGGCTTGCAGAAGAGTTTGGGCTTGCATCCAAGCAGTGCATTCAAATATAGTTATAGCCAAAATGGAAGACTTACCAGTGCTGAGTAATATTAAAGCATCATTGTTACAGAACATCATTTCAGGACGAATACAATATTAATAGCAGCAAGTAGATTGTCTCTGCATGTCCATTACTTTGTATTACCTAAATCTTTGCTTGTTGGGCCAAATACCCATTAAATTCAGAGGTGGTTATAAAGTCTTCAGTGTAAGCCTCTCCCAGCTGGACCAAACTCCAGCTAATGAGTCAGGGCATTGGGTAGGTACAGAAAAGAGTGAACAGTGACTTAAAGCTTACCCTGAATTCTTTTTGTACCTGAGTGCAGCACCAGTTTGTGTTTTCCTTCTGGTCAAAGCTGATAATTATAACAAATGGCAATGAAATTTGTGAGAATGCTGATCCTGAACAGAAAAGTTCCTTATGTGATTGTCTCAGCAAGGACTTCACAGAAAATATACTGGATAAATATGGTAAGCTCACCTCATGAATTCTCCAGCATTTTCCCAGTTGATAAGTGGAGCTGGGCTTTCTGAGGTATTCTCTTTCACAGAACAATCTGACTTGTTATCATTATTACTTTTTTGTCTTAAAGAAAAAAGTTGAGACAGTAAAACTCACATGAAGCAAGTAAAATGGAAAGGATGCTTGAATGATATAAAACTTTTACTTATTTCCTTGGGACTCACTCAATTCTACCAGTCTGATGATGACTAATGTAGCTGGAGAAGGAAGGTCATTACTAGATAATGGGGCCTGTTTATTACGTCTCCTGCTATTAGGATGAGCTATTTCCTCCAGTAGATTGTTTAGGATTTCTTAGGCATAGCATTTCTATAGCACTTCTTGTTTTTTTCTTTTTTTCTTTTTCATGATAGGAGAAAAAACAGCATCCATGATCAAAAGAAGCAATTTAAAGCTAGAAATTTTTTCTAAAGTGCATACACTTTCTAATATATCCTGGCAGTTGGTAAGTTTCTGTAACTTCTGGGGGTGAAGAACTTTATCAATTGCAGGCATGCTATGCCCATAATGATTCTATTCAGGGGTGAGCAATGGCAAGGAGCTTAGAAAATATGTGTGTTACAGCCAAAAATGCACACAGGAAGCACTCTACATTACGTGCCGTGTGCTCTACAGATATTGCTCCAACCTGCATACCTGGGGTCTGTCCTGCCTGGAGGGGAGCAGGACCCTAGCTGCAACCTGCCCCATATTGCACCTTGTAGTCTTGCCAGGATTATCTGCTCAGAGCCAGGGTGTATTGGGCTGTGCCACAGGCTTGTCTCTACCTGTGCCTTTGGGAAGTGATGGGGAGATGTGAAGGAACCAGGAGCAGCCCCATGCACCCTTCCCATCAGGAAGGTCGAAGGCAGCTGGCATGCCTTAACACAGGGGAGGAAGGTGTACAGCACTGCATCTGGGCTGGACACTTCCACCCTGCAGAGCACTGAATCAAACAGTAGGTGCCTTAGCATTATGAAAAAAGCCAGACCCTGGAAAACAATGAAGAAAGGAAGTGAAAAATCAGTGCCAGAGGCAGAGCAAAAGGCCCATGAGCTTGCGGTGAGATGCCTCCAGTCTTCAATAGCTGCAAGGATGAACAGAAGCAGCTTTCATTTAGCAGTCTTTAACTGTACAATAATAGGATTCAGGATGGTTTTAAGGTAACATCTGCAGACTGCCACCAGATGAACTGTCTGCTTCTTCTCCCAGTGCAATAAGATTTTTTTCCAACCCTGTTCCAAACCTTGGCCCTGCCTTGGTGTTCATGAGCATGGAGAAAAAATGTTTTATTTCAGCCATATCATTTCAAATATAATATGAGGTACAACTACCAATATTAGAATGTCTAAACAGAACGTTTCAATAGTTTCCCAAATTAAATACTAGCAGATTAAATGTTATATTTATGTAACAGATTTTTAAATATATCAGTTCTGCCTTTTCTGATAGAAAACACTCCACTGAAAACCATATCATGTCAATGATGTCTGGAAATTGGCATGACACAGAAACTTCTTAACCTTTATATGCCTAATGCCTTTAGGCAGCTGTTCCTTGATGCAATTTAGTACATGCTGGAAAAATGTATAAGATCTCACAAGAAGCAACTGCTTCTACAGCTGAATTTTTCAGTTCCTCCATATATAACGCACTTGTTTATATATGAGTTTCTTATGATCCCAGAGGAATTATATCACTAATCCTTTTCACATTTATGAGTCTCATCTTACACACGCTTTGTCTCACCGTGGTGAATAGGGATTAATTATGCCTTAGTAACAATTAATTCTACCATCCACTGTGCAGTAATGTTGAAGTTTGCTCAAGAGCAGCACTTAGGAGAATAGTGAGCACAGGTAAATGGAAGAAGTGATAGGCACAACAGCAAAAACTGGAAGGAAATACCAAGAAGTCATCAGGTTGAAGGGAGTTAAATGCCATAGGGTAAAAAGGTAAAGTATTATGATTTAAAAGGCACACCCTACACTAGCAATAAAACCAGATCATTTATTTTGGGAGAGAAAATGAGGGATGACAATTAGAAAATTGCATTTAGTATATTGCAGCCCATTGTTCTTCCAAGATCTTTGCTGCAATATTGCTAGCCTGATCTACTCTCCTCAAGTTTATCCTCAGTTTTGAGCCTTTCCATCAAAAAAACTGAAACTGCATATATCTTACTTCATATGGCAAGAATGTTTCTTCCCAGATTTGCTCTGTTAGCACAAGAATGACACACAGCATCATAGGAGTACAAACTCCTAGCTTGTGCGCAACTTTTGGTTAAGTGCTAGCTTTATTCCTTTCTTACTGCTTTTGGCACTGGTTTTTAGTTGATTTATGTGCTTTGTGTATTAGGCAGTTACAAAGCTAATACTTTTTCACTAAAAGAAAAGATAAATCATATAGGATGAATAAACAGGCTTGGGTTTTTAATGACAGTGAGAATATAATTCTTTTTAAATTCTGTGAAGTGTTGACAACTGGCTAGTAGAGGCACAGAAATGCTGTTTCTTTTTTTATTTCTACTATTTCTTATTCTTTTAAAATCACTGAGTAAATTTGGTTATTTTTATGTAGAAGGTCCTATCTTTACATTTTCGCTCGCGAATTCTAGACTAAGTAGGTACTGCTTGTGGCAGTGTTAGAGAGGAGAAATGCCAACAGCTAGTCATGATTAATCATCACTGAAGGTTGAAACCTTCAAAAAAGCAATATTTAAATTAAGTGAATGTTGCCTTTTTAGAAGTATTTATAGAAATCTCTATGAAGTACCATATTCTATTGCTTTATACATTTTGAATGGTTCAAACAGAGCATAGGATGGAAGGAATAAAAAAATCAGTTCAACAAGGGGTGGTATCCTCTTTTAGCGCTGTCTAAAATGGAGAGTTACAGAGCTTGAAGAAGCTCTATTATCTATCATTAAGCAGGTATAATCCATCTCATAGAGTACATAGGAGGGGGATACTGTCAATACCTATCTCTGTTAAATAAAAATAAGGAATAAATCTGAGATGGTGAGGTCTTTCATCCACACAGTAGTAATCAAAACCAAATATGGAAAAGAGAACAGCTATTGCTCTCCACTGCTCTCCACTGGTAAAACAAAAATAGAAAAGATATTGTCAACTTAGAAGCATTTAAGGAAATAAATTCAGGTAGGAGTCATGTTTTTCATTCTAGTTGTGTCAGAATCTACCCTCAGCTTTCTGTTTGTGCTTATTTCTCACAGTAAATTGTCACTGTATAAGGAAACATTTCCTTTGATTTCTGTCACCCAGAGAATCTATGCATAAATTCATATTATATTTTCTTTCTTCTTGAACCCTTGAAGATAGAATCTGTCCTTCACGGTTCAGCAAACCAGTGTCTCACAGCTGTTTCCATAAATACTTCAGTACTTGCTATGCTAGCAAAAATGATCATTTCAAATGAGAGTTTTAAAAAATTCTGTACCACAGGCCTTACTTACTCTAATAGTACTGACGGATTTAAGAGTTTGCTGAATAAATCTGCAATTTGCTAAACACAGAATGTTATTACAAACTCCTCACCCCCTCAGTTCAGTTTATTAGAGAGCTTTGTGGATTAGAAATAACAGTGTGAATAGGGAAGGCAAAGGAAAGAAGATAGAAATGGTACTGCATTGAGATAGCTGTATTAAGTCATTGGTGCAGGAAAAGAATTTTAGGTGGAAAGGATTTTTCTTTTTGTTAAGGAAACTGAAAAATTTAAAATATTTTTAAACTAAATGCAACTTTTTCTGACTCAGTGTATACAATTCATTAAGGCTTCTTTTACATTTGCAATTAAAAAGTAAATTTGAAGGAAATTTAAAAAATAAAAAATGTCTTTCAAGCAATAAAGTGGTTTTGAATTTTCCATGAATTGTTTGAATTCTTCTAACAAAGGAGTTCAATAAAAGCAACGTGTATGCTTAAAAAGTTTTAGTGTCACTGAATGAGCAACTTTTATCTGGGAAGTTCACCTAATTCTGATTTATCTCAGTTTAATGCATGAAAAATCAATAAGTACACTAAATCACTATAGGCATGGCATGCCTGCACCCCCTTTGGTAACAACTATCAATTTCTGACAGACTTTTAGGACTATTTTTCACACCCTCAAGTAGTGTTGCTCTTAGTGGTACTTATAACTTCACAGTTATACACTATGATGTTATACTGTAACTACTTAAGTGTCATAGTAACTAAAAGTCTTATAGAAGGAATAGACTGTTACAGTAAAATGCAAGCACAGAACAAACAAAAAAATGGAGTTAATTACATCAGGTCATTAGATCAGAAGTTATAAACAGAGCAATGTAAAGAATAAGGAAATGTGGAGCTATACACAGAGAGTCTTGTCACACATATACTATCCAGAGCAACTGCAACAAGCTAGAAAAATGGGCCAATATTCTTCATTCAGTTTCTTTGCTGCTTGTGTCAGAGATGTGTGTGGCAGTCCTCAGGTGAGATAAGGACAATGTTGACTGTGCATGAGGGGTATACTTCCCCATCTAAGTGGTGAAACACTGAGCAGCCTGGTCTAAGTTCAAGGCTGGTTTTAAGCATGAGGCTGGACTAGATGACCTCAAGGTTATGCTATGATTTAGTAAGCCTCTCAACTCCCAGCAAACTTTTGCTTCTATCACAGCAAAATATTTGAAGAGGATTTGAAGAAAAAGGAAGCTGCTACTCTCATTCTGGGAAAGTGCCTACCAAACCTGTGGGGTGTAAAGAGGAAGGGGAGGAGTATTCAAGGTGACTGCTACACATCCACAAAGATGTTAGGAAGATATGTCACCAATTTAATATGACTAGAAGAAATACCTGAAATGGAAGATCTATGAATTTTCAGTGATAAAAAAAACAGTACTTAACCTGTAGTTGCAGCTGACGTTATCTAGAGATAAGGGCTGAACAGGAGAGATGGGAGTGCAAACACATACCTACAGAATCACCATGGAAAGTGGGTATATGTGATGAGAGGAAATGTTATAAGGAAAGGTTAATGGAGGAATTACAAAGTAGGTGTGAGGGAGCCAGGATCAGATTTTGAGAGAACTTGATCACAGAGATTAAAGACAGCTGACCAGATGAGAAGACAATAAAATTCTGGTTCTGTAGGAAGAGAAAATGAAGGAGCTGGAGGTCACTAAAGTGGTCATTAGAGGAACTGATGAAATGCTGGAGGGAGCCTTGAATCATTTTAAGGTTGCTTTAAAATAAGGAAAGAGAGCATGCCTGAACATAAATTATAAATTCAAGTTGAAACAGAAAAGAATATGTATTGATGGTTACAGAGATGGTTAGGGCTGAAAGTCTGAGTTTGATTCTGAAAAAGAAGAAATTCAAATCTGTGAGGTGAGGAGCAGAAAACAGGACAAGGTTGAAGGTAAAAGGGGACTCAAACTGATGTGGATGTCAGAACACTGAAGACTAAAGAAAATAGTAGTAGTAGCATGCAATGTTATAGGCTTGGGGAAGAGTGCCTGGAAAGCTGCCTGGCAGAAAAGGACCTGGGGATGTTGGTCAACAGGTGGCTGAATATGAGCCAGAAATGCTCCCAGGTGGCCAAGAAGGCCAATAGCATCCTGGCTTGTATCAAAAATACCGTGGCCAGCAGGACTAGGGAAGTGATCGTGCCCCTGTACTCAGCACTGGTGAGGCTGCACCTCGAATACTGTGTTCAGTTTTGGGCCCCCCACTACAAGAGAGACATTGAGGTGCTGGAGCGTGTCCAGAGAAGGGCAACGAAGCTGGTGAAGGGTCTAGAGCAGAAGTCCGATGAGGAGCGGCTGAGGGAACTGGGGTTGTTTAGCCTGGAGCAAAGGAGGCTGAGGGGAGACCTTATCACTCTCTACAACTACCTGAAAGGAGGTTGTAGAAAGGCGGGGGTCGGTCTCTTCTCCCAGGTAACAAGTGATAGGATGAGAGGACATGCCCTCAAGTTGCACCAGGGAAGGTTTAGATTGGATATTAGGAAAAATTTCTTCAGTGAAAGGGTTGTCAAGCACTGGAACAGGCTGTCCAGGGAAGTGGTTGAGTCGCCATCCCTGGAGGTTTTTAAAAGACATGTAGATGTGGTGCTTAGGGACATGGTTTAGTGGTGAACTTGGCAGCGCTAGGTTAAGGGTTGGAGTTGATGACCTTTAGGGTCTTTTCCAACCTAAATGATTCTATGATTCTATGATTTCAAGGTCTAATTCTGGAAACTCAGATTATATTATTTGAATTTTTTATTGAATTTTTTAATTTAGAGAGTATACTGTACTTACAGCACAATGTTGATAGATAAAGGATGTAAGAGAACTTGGAAATGATGTTAACTAATGCTGGTAAGTCCTTCATATTAATTAGGCTTATTGTGGTGGATTAGTTATGAATTTTGGCTAATAAGTTGTTTTGGTGGATTTGTGGGAAGAACGGCCCAGTCTTTGATTCCCAGCTCTAATCCAAAGGTAGACCTTAAACGATACATCTAACAACTCTCAAATTTCAAGATCAGGAGGAATGAGAAGATTTCCTTTACTTTAACAATCTCTGAGGAATTCAAGGAAAGACGGAAGTCTGCAAACACACTTTAAATGAGTCCTGCTAACTTCCGTCCCAGAAGAAATTCAGTTGGCCAGTACACTTTATACCTTCAAAGATTTTCTTAACAACTATTCAGCTAATGATTAGAACACTTCTGATTAAGCAATTCTGTGAAAAAAATGTTTAAACGTATCTAGTTCTGATCAATTAATATGATTAATTTTTTTGTGTGTGCATACAGCTTTTTAGCATGTATAATGTAATATCAGTCAAAGTTTCCATTTCAGGATCCTAGTGATAATAAAATAATTAAATAATCTGACAGGTATAGTTTGCAAGTATATTGTTCTTTTCAATCTTTTGAAAAAATTAACAGAAGCATATAATTTCTTTGTTCTTCAAGACATTTTTAATGAATTTATGGAATTGAATATATTGCATATAATGTAATAATGGAACCTTGTCAGTTAATAATTTCAAGTGGTGACATAGCTCTTCTGGTGAATTATCTGTGAACAAAAAAATTATCCACTTACTCCACATAAGGTTTCTGATTATCTACAAAATTGTGTTAGATGGTCATACTCGAAATTGTTTTCTTATGAGCTAAAGATTGCATTTAGAACTATTTTTCAACTCAAATTGGAGTATAATTTGGCAATTTTAATGTGGCAATGTAAATAAAACTAACAAAAGTCGTGTCTGGGTTTTGATCATTGGACAAATTATATACAGCTCCATTCAGGTCTGGAGTGGTGATTTTATTCCTGTCACAAGATCTTTGATCAGAAATATCGCTTGCTTCTGATGATTACAAGCTGTTATTTACACTTTTAAAAAAGGGAACATGGAGGAGAGGGAACATGGCACAACAAGACCTCTTGGGAAATCATGCAAGCATCTTAGATGAAGACACAATGAGCCTATGTAATTTTGTCTGTATAGGCCCAAACTCTTCCTCATTATGATAGTTAAGTTATCACTTTAGAGTCAAACTTATTCCATCTTCCTCATATCCTTATTACTTTTTAATCATATATTTACACTTGAAATAGCCCATAATTATTTTTACATTATTTCAGATTATGATAATGTGAAATCCAAATTACATCCTTCGTCCTTAAAATTCTAGCTCATCTCAGAGGCTTTCCTAAACTGAAGAACAGATTATATTTACTTTTTACTTGCTCAGCTTCTTTCAAAGAATACAGCCTTCTCTGCTATTGTTCATTGTTTAGAAACAGATCACAAAATTCTCTAATATATTAATTATTCAGAATTATTCATTAATTTCCTCAGTGAAATAGCTTTGGTCTGTAAATCATTGAAATTGCAAATATTATAAGAATGTAAAATTGGAAATAGAATTTGTATAAAAGGCAGGCAACTGCAACATAATTAACATCCCAGCAACTGTGAATTTCAAATGTTATATGCAATACATTATAATATTCATTATATATAACGCATTGTTTATGTAAATCACCTACTGAGATACCAGCAACACTACACCATACATTATAGACTTTATCAATGTAACATAAAAATTTAATACATACATTTTCAGTCACATCATAAATCCAGGAATATTTGGGAAATATTTGATCATATGATCCAAAAAAGTTTGAGAAGTCAAAATGTTGCAGGACTCAGTCCTTCAGCTTCTAACTGCACAACCTCAATACTTCCTTGACCTTGAATGAAAGCAGTTTGATTCTTAATCCCAATTAAATGTTGGATCTTTATTGCAACATTATTAAATTTTATCATTCAATTAGTATTGATACTCCTAGAAACATTTATTTTAGTACTTTTAATCTCTAAATCCATTAAATTTTTTTCTTAATAAACAATGGAATTAAAGGTTCCAGAAAGTTAATGGTAAATGAAGTATGATACATTAAAAGATAGAGGAGGGAAGAAAATTCCTACCTCAGGGCTGACTGAAACGCACTATTGTAGAAAAGTATTGAGATTTTTCTTATTCATTTCTTTCCAAGATTATTTATATGTCCTCAGTTTCATTACTGAAGTACATTCCAATCTAAAACCTGTTGACATACAGACGTACGACTTCTATTCTGGCTGACTACTGTTCACTCAGTAAGCAGGTGTCTTTTCCTAGCATGTGTCTGTTTTTTGTAATTATATTGTTAAAACGTGTTGCACAAGAAATCACAATCAGTTGCACAATCAGTTGTAACTGATTAAGAGATGAAGTTCATAATTGATTTTCAATGTATGTAATGAACCAAGTTGTTAGAATGTATATTTTAATACAGATGATAATTTCTTGTCTCACTGAATATTAAGATTAATTGTCTCCTAAAAGAAAAATCTTGACCTTAGCTTCACCTCAGCTAATATTTACCTTACAGGTCAATAAATCTTAATGTCTTTCTCTGAAGGAGTCAATATCCCCTTATTGTGAGCATGATGAAGACTTAAAAACATATACATAAATTTGTATTAAAATACACTGGCAAACACATGAAGAATTATGAAAAATGTATTGTATGCATTGGTTTTAGTTATAATCCAACATTTCTACCTTGTAACAAGAGCTGATTGGATGTTATTTTTTAGGAATTTCACCTACTTCTTGGTTACTGAATCATTCACAAACACTTTCCATTTTATTTTTATATATATATATATATATATATATATATATATATATATATATGTGTGTGTTTAATGTTCACATGATTTTGCTGAAAATCATTTGAATCCATACTGAACAATGACTAGGTGTTTAAAAATTCAACATAAAATGTGTTTATTGCATAAAGTTACCTAAGGAGGAAACAAAGATTATTTTTTCTTCTGTGACAGGATCAAATTGTGCCATCTACAGATAGATATAACCAAGAAGTGTAACTCTAACAGCAACAGGCCTTGTTCCTTTGCAGAGTAACCTGGCCAGCATGTACCTCTCTTACACCCAAGCAGCCATATGTCTTCTCAAGGTCTTCCCATTCTCTGATTTTTGTCAATATTTTCACAACACAAAACCAGGATAAATCTGGTTGGGGTTTTTTTGAGTACTGGGTGGATATACACCATCAAAAGAAGATCACTGGGTGTTTACTCATTGTAAATGTTTATCTCATATTATTTTCTTCATTCACCATTGTGAGAAAATTCAAAGCTATTAGCTTTGCTATTTATCTGTTGATAGGCACTTGGTGAGGAAGGATTGCTTTTTAAGTCTTTAAGCATCATGAATACAATATTGCATGCTTAAAAACCGTATCTGTGATATTTAATGGTGCCATTTAACATTTGAATGGACCATAACCAGGGCTAAAATTTACTTCTGTTTGATTAACAGGTTTGATTTTGCCACGAGTGTGACCAGATCAATAGAGGGTGATTAAAATTAATGAAGCTTTGAAAACCTTGAAAGCCTCAGCTAAACAGAGAATGTTCAAAGCTGGTGAGCTTTCAAGTCTAAAGAGAGCTTAATGAAATTCTCACCAAACTCCTTCTCACCCTAGCACACACAAATGTTTAAAACAGCTGAGCACCATTCCCATCATACTTTTTCTGTACTGCAGACACAGCAATCTTTTTCCCTGGCAGGTTTTACTCTAAAATGAAACAAACAAATCCCTGGAATGAAATGTTGGCAGCTTTCAGGCTGGAGTTTCACTCTGACAAGTCAGCTTGCTAGCCAAACAGCAAGGAGTTTGTGAGCTCTTCTTCTATACCAGACTTGAAGGGGTGCAAGACTGGTGAGTGAAAGACTGATGATGAAACTTTTGATGATTCACCAGTCTTTGACTTCAGTGGAGAGTATTTAATCATCACCGGCCTACACACATCTAGACTGAGCACATAATGCTATTAAGGTTAGATTGAACAATTACGCTGTTTGTATAGACAGCTTAATTCATTCTTGAGCTCCAGAAAGTGCTTTTGTGCATCTTACTAATGCTTTAAGCAGGCTAAAACTTCATTTATGGAGTTTGAGGTCTCACCTATGCAGGACTCAAGATGAGCGTCTTGCCATTCCTTATTATGGATTGGGAATAGAAAAACTAACAGAATGAAGTCCTGAGCAGGAGTATCTTTTAGTCCCAAAATAACTCAGATATTCCTAAAAGCCAAAATTAATTAAATAAAGTATTTAAACAAATTCTTCTCTTTCCTAACTATTTGGCCTCATGAGCCAGGTTGCCAGCTTTGACGCTGGAGGTCTTCCAGAGCTGTGTTTATTTTATTCTATTTATCTCTAGCTTCACATCCACTGGCAAATATTTTGTTCTCATCTTCTTATTCGGAAATTAAAAATGTAAAAACCACCACTTTCCAAAGTATTTTCTTAGTGACATCATAAGACCATTCCTATTAAATGGCAATAAAGTCCGGTGACAGTGACCAAGGAAAATGGAACCTTGCTGCTCACTTCAGTTTCCTGAAGAACCTGCTGAAGGCATGATATATTCTGTACTTTGCCAGTAATTTCTAAGAATGCAATACAAAAAAGGTAATTTAACTTGTATACCAGTATACAAACTAAATATGTGCCCTACATAAACTTCAAAAAACTTGTCAGAACTAATTATTTAAAGTCCTTGGGAAAGCTGATGGATTGTGATTGCCATGGAGATTTCTATTCTGCTTTTCAGCAGTGACAGCACTTGGCTGGACTTAAAAGTACAGCTCATGTTTTCTGGGTGAAACAAATTAGTTGACACTAGAAAATCACCTACCATGTAGATGGACCTTTACATATAAGTTACATGGAAGCGAATGAAAATTTCACAGGCTGGAGTCTGAAAGCAAACTTGAGAGCCACGTGACATATTCATGAAGAACATGTCATGCTAAGAGGAATTTGGCACACTGACAATTATTTTCACTCTACACATACTGTACAGAGCCGAGTAACCATATATGTAAAAAGGATGCATTGTGTTCTTCCTTGCTGACTGTGACTAACTCTGAATTAATAAAATCCAGCATTATTTCAACTTTTTCTCAAAAAGAAAAACACATGTTCAGACACTAGGATATGGGCTACTTTGGAAGTGAAATGCACAAATATTGAAACAGTTCTGATAAAAATTAGATCTACAGTCCTGAATCTCAAACCTTAACTGAGGAGAAAGTAGGTTTGAATTTCATCTGTCCATTATTGCTACAGCATCCAGAAAATAATTCACAGATCTGAAGACCTATGTGCAATCCTTTAAAAATCTGGATCTGATTCCAATTTTGGATGGTGTGACTCATGCCCTAATTAATCTAATTAATATGAAAGTTAAGACGAAAGCTAAAACAAATCATCTCCCACCAACAAACATAATTGAATAAAGAGGCCTGGCACTGTCTCTTCTTGCTGCTTTTATAAAAGCATGCTGTGACTCTTATATTGCGGTCTGAAAGAAGTGATGTCTGCTTAAAGTGCTAGGTAAAGACACTCTTTTCAGAGGCGGGCAGAGTGTCTTGGTATTCCTTGTAGTCCTTAATATTTGCTTTCAATCATTTTTTTGCATGGAGGTTTTTGGATCAGCTTTCTGAAACAACTGAGTGTCCCAGGATACTGCTCAGAAAGCCTGTATCACCGACACAAGGTTCAGGATTACATCTGGGGACTAGACTCTGAGGTATTGCAACAGTTTACTTCTAAGGACCTATGCTTTTTATTGGAGCTGAATCCTAATTAAAAAGCAAATGGATACTAAAATTATACAACAATTTGCACATGTCTATGCCTTGTGATCTTTTTGGGGATTCATTGTAATTTGTGTTAGATTTGCTGGAAGTATTTAAGCATGTCCATTTTAGAATACATCATTAAGATAGTATTTGGTTAGCAATGGTGAATTTTCCATTGATTATGAACTCACTCTTCCTTGAGATGAAATTTAAAGGTTTATCCCAAAAGTTGAAAGGGCTTAGGAAACACAAAGCTCAGCTGAATAACCTTGCATACGTTCATTACTAAGAAATTTGCATTGCCTGCAGAAATTTAACATTTTTACATTCAAATCTTTTCCAGCTTAGGGAGGAGTGTTATAGTGTTAAATTTGTACATGGAAAATCTCTTGTCCATGTTCTGAATTAATGTATTTGAAGGCATTGAACTCTGTTGCACTGCATTACATGGAGGTCTGTAACTCAAAATCACACTTTGAAACTGAAGGATAGAAATGGAGGTAATAAATGTCTTTCTCAATTTTCCATTTAAAATAAATTCAAAGGTTCTGAACACAATTTGTACCAGCTGATTAAAAGAATGAATCATAATAATGACTTTACGGAGAAGTTCTTAATTTATATCTCACTAATTGCAAACATATTAGACTTTTAGGATGAAATTTCTGTTCTGGGAATTTTATGGAGCTTGATGATGTGGATGGTTATAAAGATAGAAAATAAGTATTCACAAACCATGCTGGTGTTTCCTGCATAGTTCTTTAAGATGAACATTTCATATTTTCTTCAATTTGTAAGAATTTATTTTGGGTGTTTGTTTATAATAATGCCAATTATCCTGACATGTATTTGGTGTAAAGGATATAGGGGTTTCAGGGTACCAGAAAAAGAAGAGGTCCAAATTAAGTTGAAAATACCTCTATCAGCATTTTCCCGAGCAGATTGAAAGACGCTGTACAAGGCAAACCATGCAGCTGTTTTTGACTGAGAGGTTCATGCATATGTACAGATATATAGAATTCTGCTGCCCAAGACTTGATGATTTGGGACAAGAGGTGTTTCCTCCTGTGTGACAGACCAAGGGTCAAGGCCTGCAGTCTATATTCAGCAGAACTCCCACTGTACTCATGGGGTTTAATAACTTCAAAGGAAGCTTTGTCAGCAGCTGTAAGGCAGGTATTATTGCTGTCTTGTGACAGTATAGGCACCCGCTAGTTACCTTCAGTTCAGTTTTGACCTTATCATTCATTTTTATGAAACTCCAGGTATTATGGTGTTTGCTTCTGTGGCTCAGTGTACTTTTTGCTCTGTCAGAATTTCTATTGTAAAGTATTTCTTTCTGGGTTTTTATATGTCTGTTCTAAAATTGTTCCTTTGGACTGAAACTTGGTATTTCAGATTAATGCTTTTCCTCATCTAAAAAAGGGGAGTGGAATTCAAAGAAAAACTCTCTTATAAAACTAAACTGAAACAGATATTTAAAATTATTTTTAATTCAACTTGTTCTCAACTCCTATAATTACAGAATTAAAGATATTTCTTGAAACTGTATTATTTATCAGTCGATAAGCTTAGTGATCAGCAGCTTTGTTTTTCTAAAAAAACCCACAGCAATAAAACCATTTTCTGTTGTCTATGCTCTTCAAAAATAAAGAGATTCTATGATGAAATTAACATATCTGAAACAGGGCGAATATCACCAGTGGAGACAGGATATTGGACTAGATAGACTAGGCTGGACTAAATTGACTAGAATGAACTATTCTTGTTTAATAAGGTTATTCTTATGTTTACATTCACCACAAGGAAATGTATATGCATGTTTAAGTGATTAAAGTCACTAAACCATCCCAGAAGGCCATGAGGTCATGTAGAGAGAAAGGATTTAGAAATCATGTTACCTGTAATAATACTAATAATAAGGATTAAAGAGCCTTGCAAAATCTTGATATGGCATAGATTTCTCCTGGTGACCATTCATGAAGCACTATTAAAAAAATACATGCAACAATTAAAGAAAAGATATCTCCTTCTCTTGAAAGATCATGTCAGATGTTGTTGGAGAAAGACATGAACTTGATTGCACCAACTGAAATGCAGCATAGGTATTTCTCCCTAACTCCATCTTCTTGACATCAATAATAAAATAAATGTTAGCAGTTGTAAATGAGTAAGGGCATCCATTCTTCAGTGATTGAACACTGACAGAGGTCTTTGAGGGGATATTTGTGCAAAGCCCACTCTTCTTGTGTCTTTTCTACAATGGCCATTTATTTTTCAGTTGACAAATTAAAATTTTTAATGAACTAATTATTCTCATTCAGACTATATTTCAAGTCAGCATTTGTTTCTTTTCATTCTTCCGAAGTTAAATGTTTGCCCTTGCATTAAAAATATTGTGGAGATTCATTTAAAAGCACTGTCAGTATTCCATTGAGAAGGTGCACTAGCAAATAGCAAAACAGTGACTGAAAAGTGTAAACAGCAGGTAGTTTATAGATAAGGGTGAAACATTACCTATGTCATCCAGAACTGAGGCACAGCAGGATGCTCTCTCTGACATTGTCTCAGAGCATCCTGTTGTGCCTAACTGCTGCAGGGACATATGGTGTCTGAATTCCTCATCTTTATGGTGTCATGTCTCACTCTTCTTTTAATACTGTCTTGTGGAAGAAGAATACAGAACAGGGCAGGAGTTGCCAGGGAGCTGTTATAATCTGTCCACCTGGAGCACTGGTCCTTAGAAAAACAAAAGCTTGAACAAATACAAAGTTAGGAGTGTTAGAAGGCAGAGATAAAAACAGAGAGTGTATAATGTAATGATTTAAACATGAATGGGTTAAAAGAACTGATATGTGTAAGCTGTTATTTTTTAAGTATCAGGGCAGATGCAGCACAAATTTATGCTTTGTACCCTGATGTGAAAACAATCAGAAAATGAACTGCAAGCAGGATTGTTTTTTAAGTTCAATTAAAATGTGGATATATGTGTCTGTATGCATTTTTCTCAATTACTTGTTCTTTTCTCTTTGGGCAACTCTAGCTGCAATGCACTTAGGAAAAAAGAGAGTATTAAATTCAGGTAAAAGTCATTGTCTCCAGTAAATGTAGGAAGAACAGTTCCTGAATACCAATATGGAAGGGAATTAATATGATTTTTCCTATTTGCAATAATATTCTGCATTTATTGTCAGCATGTCAATTGCTTGGATTCTCTGCCAGAATGCAGGTTTTGAAAAAAGTCTTCATTTCCTAATAACATTAAAATCATAAACAGCAGAAACAAAGACTTAAAACTTCAAGTCCTGAATGGGCCAAGGGAGAGAAAGCACTAGGAAAGGAGAAGGAAGTATCTTGCATTTGGTGTGATAGAACTATTAAAAAGGGAAGAAAATTGCAGTCATATTAGCTGTAGAGTTAATATAATGCTTTTAGGAATGAGCATGTTATCTCCAGTAACAGGTCTGCTAACTCTTTTGTAACTGAAATATACTTTGAAATCTACAGACTGACACTAATGAAAGGGGGAGAAAGCAGACGATTCATAGTCAAATACTTTTCTCCAAACTGGGGCAAACTGGAACCTCAACAGTTGTATGTGAGTATTTAGAGTTAAGGGTAACCATGCTAGTATATTACCGAGGTTCATGTTTGTGTAAGTCACACCCAGGTTGTGCAAACAAAAGTCCACTCACCCCCACAGCCAGGGTGCTTGTTCACCTTCACCACTGAAATGCCAGTGCCACGGCAGGTGCTATGTTAGCCAAGCTGAAAAGTATGCAAGTACTGCTCCGGCAGCTCTGGCTTCTCATCTTCTCACCCCCTTTGCCTGCTCAGTGTTCAATCAGCCAGAGATGCAACGTGGAGCAAATCAAGTAACAGATCGGTCATGATTAATGAGTATAGAAATGGTTGGATTTCTTTGACCTGTGTGAGTGGTGGAAGATGCTTGTACTGCTTGCTGTAAAAATAACCTGTCTGGAAAGCAGAAAATTGAGCTGCTTCCAACCACAACCAGTATCATAAGACTGGTTGAACCTTTTATTTGATTTATCATGGAAATTCTTCTGCTTCTCCCACAAATAGAATGCTACTAAGAGCCTTTAGGACATCAATTTTTAATGCCAAACCCTCTGAAAACTGCAAGACTTCCCAGTTGTCTGATGCTGGAAGAAGCAGCTCTATTTCCTGAAATTGTCTCTCTTTACTTGAAGGTATTTGATTTGGAAAAGGTGACATCTCCCTTGTTACTGCCCAACTTTTGCACCATGACCTTCTATTTCCTTTCAGATGTGTACCAAAGTACTGAGAAAGGCACAAAGATAAATCATTGTCTTTCATGTCAGAGTTCCACCTAGCAATGTTGACAGAAAATTACCTAATCTCAACTAAGGCCCTGTGACCTGGGCTCTGGCATTTAAAATGCCAAAAATCACAACACAAGCCATCAAAACTGCTAACTTTAAGAACTACTTGGATGACCCTCACTGTTATCTACAAGGAATGCCATGGGAATACAGCCTTACCTGTTGTCCCTCATTACACACTGTTCAGACCAAAATATCCTCCCGATTTCACTTCCATCCTGTACACATGAGTAAGAATTGCTTCTCCTAAACCTTACTGATGTCCATAATAGCTCCAGGTTTATAGACTCCAAATTAGCAGAAAGTGGGAAAAGTTTGGCTGATAGAACTGAATTTATGCACCACTCAGGATGGCAGTTTTCAAGCTGTAAAACTGTACACAACCTCTTGAGAGCTTAGTCTGAAATTTCTTAATCCCCAGGCAATAAGAAGCACAATTAAAATTCCAACCCAGATAATTTGGACTATATAGAGGTTTACCTTTTTTTCTTTATTTTAATTAAAGGTTGGCACTAGGAGGGTATTGCAATAGAAAGACAGGTTTTTACTGGGCCCATTCCTCTATGCTTACTTAGGAAAGCCAGCAATAATTTTTTTAAAA
The DNA here is from genome assembly GCF_034638445.1 of Ciconia boyciana. Classification (NCBI taxonomy): domain Eukaryota; kingdom Metazoa; phylum Chordata; class Aves; order Ciconiiformes; family Ciconiidae; genus Ciconia; species Ciconia boyciana. Next base: position 85,451,061 of record NC_132937.1, read on the forward strand.
AAACTATTCTTAAAAAAAGCATGGCTATACCTTTCAGTTAAGCTTAAGGATTACTGGAATTTTTGAAGCAATTAGTCATTTAATATTGTGATAGAATTTCAAATCAATAGTTGAAATGTCAGTAGAAAATAGAGTCATTTCGAAGAGATATAGAAGTTGTCAGGTAAATGTCAACCTATGATACTGTAAACATTAACTCTGCCAAAAAAAGAATGCACTGATTATGTTGGGTTGACAGGTAGAAAGGACTGTTGAATATACTCATTGTGAATGCTATTGTATTAGCATTTATTCAGGCAACATTGCGGCTTGAACTGAACCTCATGCCTGTAAGTATCCAATCACACACATATATGTTCCATATGTCACTGAAGAGCAGGTATATCACACATAACCATATCTTCCAATCAGGAGAAATGCCCATACGAGCTGAAAGGAAAAGGTAAGTAACCTCATTATAGAAAGCAGTCCAGTGATAGAGAAGTCAGGGTAATTTACTATATCCTTATCAAAAGATGGGATTTATTGGCAATTTAGTTATGAACACATCCTTTACAGAGCAAAGAGAGGTATTTTTTCCTAGTCTTCACTCACGCATAACAATTATTTCTTTAGCAAAACATAAAGTCAAACACAGATTGTTTAGGTGCTTGTTAAAGGTCATAAGCAGTGAAAGAAAATGTCTTTTCCTGTCAACTGGTAACTATTAATAGTTCTTCATCATACTTTTTACAGTTGTACAACTTCTTATCTGGTCTCCAGAATAAATACGCTATGAACAGTCTGAGGACTTTCCGTAGGACATTAGCTATATTTTCCTCTAGATATCTGAATCTGAGAGCATTTGTTATTATGCCAAAATATTGTTCACTATCAGCTGGTTTAGAAGCTGAGAACAAGTCTTTTTCCAAGCTGTTCTTATTTATTTTTGTCGTGGTTTAACCCCAGCCAGCAACTAAGCACCACACAGCCACTTGCTCACTCCTCCCCCAGTGGGATGGGGGAGAGTCAGAAGAGTAAAAGTGAGAAAACTCATGGGTTGAGATAAAGACAGTTTAATAGGGAAAGCAAAAGCCGCACATGAGCAAAGCAAAGTAAGGAATTCATTCACTCCTTCCCATGAGCAGGCAGGTGTTCAGCCATCTCCAGGAAAGCAGGGCTCCATCACGTGTAACGGTTCCTTGGGAAGACAAACACCATTACTCTGAACATCCCCCCCTTCCTTCTTCTTCCCCAACTTTATATACTGAGCATGACACCATATGGTATGGAATAGCCCCTTGGCCAGTTTGGATCAACCATCTTGGCTGTGTCCCCTCCCAGCTTCTTGTGCATCTGGCAGAGCATGGGAAGCTGAAAAGTCCTTGACTAGTGCAAACATTACTTAGCAACAGCTAAAACATCCCTGTGTTAGCAACACTGTTTTCAGCACAAATCCAAAATGTAGCCCCATACTAGCTACTATGAAGAAAATTAACTCTATCCCAGCCAAAACCAGCACAATCTTATAGATATGGGTATCAATAATGTTACTACATTACTCTAACCATTGTCAACTTTGGATTTCATGAAAAATGTGCAAGTGAGCTACTAACAATAAATGGATAACTTAGGATACAGATCATTATTTTTCCTTGCATCCTACGTATAACTTAGTTGATATATCTCAGTTATGATGTGCAGCAGCCATATTCCAGTCCTCTGTTAAGAGAACTATTTGGTAATCAACCAAACTTTTCCATATTTCTTCTTCATATGTGACTTAGTGATGGTAATATGATGCCCCTTGTTATTGTGTCATCACAGCATCCTATACCACTATAATCTAACACTTCTATCAATCCAATATCACTGCAGTAAAATAAGTGTGCGAGAGAATGGGGAAGGCATTTTTATGTTCTGCTATGATATTAAAACAGAAACTAGCATATCATTGGAGTTGTGGAGATACATGAAAGCATAGTATTTCTATGATGACCAGTCTATAGTTCATGGAATACTGTAATGTCAACTTTGGTGAAGGGGATAAAAAAGTACTGTCTTCTGATGGGGTGATTCCAGGCTGCCTGCTCTCTCCCTAACTTATCAGGACATGAGACTGTCCTAACGTGCACACAGCACTCCTATGCAAATGGAATCCACTGCTGAAAACCCAGTGTCTGTGACAAACTCTCTCTCTTCTGGGGACTTCTGTGGGAAATTCATAGCACTTACTCATGTAAGTAAAGGCTACAGGGTCAAACTCATACACTGTAAGTTTTATTTGCAGCTGGTAAGCACAGCCTCAGGATGAATTATGAGAACCAAAATATAACCCTTGGTTGAATGATCAAGGAGTACTTTGAGATCCGATTTACTTAGGAAATACTGCACTTAACTACTTGTGGTAATTTAGATTGTTTGATGGATATCTCTACCCCCCCACACACACAACTGCTTTTGCTTATCTGATAATTTAATCAGAGGTCAAATGTTCACTCTTTCCTTGAAGGAAATGTGAATTGTTTATGCTTGAGAGGAAGAACTGGGGGTAATCTACACATTCTCATTGCTCCATTTGATTCATTGAGGAGAAGTGTTTTTGACTGGCGCAGCAGAAACACCCCACTGAAGCATGGAAAAAAAAAAGTCAATTCTCTGGAGGGCAAATTCATGCAAAAGCAACATAAAAGGATGAACTGTTTGTGTGAGAGGAATCAATATTCACATGCAAATGAAGTCCCTGAAGTTTATGAAGCAGTCCCATGCTTAAATGACTCACTCTGCAATAATCACGTGAAGGTTCAGCTCTAGTTTATTCTGCCACAGGGAGTTTTGAAAGCATTCTTTCCCCCTGCATTTTTTATGACTAAAGGGTCTGAGGAAAATATGGCAAGTGGAAAAAATGAGGCTTTGGTATCACTTATACATGAAAACACATTTCACCCCAGAACTAGGAGTCTTGTGCAATAAAAGTCAAGGTTATGTTAAACATTTTGCACCTGCACTTTCAAAAATCTCTTTCATGTTCTGCTAATATATATTAGTCTTAAGTCAGTAGAAGGATATAGATCAATAGTAAAGGAAAATTATAAAGGCTTTTTCAAGGACTTTTGAAAAAGCTTTCTCTGGAACTTTGTACTCATTTCACAACAGCTACCTGTAGTACAAGAAAAGGGCCTTTTGTTTTGAAAAAAAAATTTAAAAGGCATCTAGTATAAGGGATGCACCATGTTGGAAAATATGTGTTATTTGTACAGTCCTGTGTTTTGGTTTCTATTCTTTGTTTTGGTTTAAGTCTATGAGCAAAGGGGGTGGAAACTTGTACTTTCAAAGACAAAGGAGACTAGATTATAATGGTGCCTTCCATCTCTAGAGCAGTTAGCTGGAGGGCAGCACAAAATGTTTAGTCTAAAAATGAGTTTAAATGGCTTTATCTAAAATATATACATTGCTGAGTGGACTTCTCTACTTTTTCCCATTAAAAAAGATCCTTCTTTCATAAGGATCTTTATGAATCTGCCTGATCATAAAAGGAGAACCTTTCTCTTCCTTTATGGACAACTTTATAATTTTTAGCAGATAAGAAAGTAAGTGTTCACTTTGAAGCAGCTAGTTTAACCATTAAAATTAAATTTTAAGGTCCCAGTCCAGCATCCACTGAATGTAATGGAGTTCGGAAATTGACTTCAGAGCAGGGAGACACAAGCTGAGGAACTTAAAAGGCCCATTCTTTCAACATTAAAAGTTTATGTCTGTTTTAGAGAGTTAAAAGCTGGAGTTGATCAAATCAGATAGTCTGACCTCCTGGAAATCTGTCTATGTGAAAGCTGTCCAAGTAACACTATTAACATACACCTTTTGCACCAGGTTATTTCCTCTATCATTCAGACATTCACACTAGGAGCAGAAGACATCCTTTCCTTATGCATTCAGATTTGGAATGAGGAATGTAGGATACAGACATGAAATTGGGAGTGAATGGCTCTGACTAATAGAAAGAACTCAGGCTCTGTTCTCATCTGATGCTTGCAAGTGTGTTCAGGCTTCATGCTAAGAGACAAATTAAATAGGTCAGTATCTCACTGAGTATGGTCTGATGGTGGTGGAGCAATCATTAAAGTGTAACTTACTAATTAGTAAGCAGGGAGTCTCCAGATCCTAATGTTTACATTATTCTGCCAAGTGTCTCCATGCAAACTTTTAATAATAATTCTGCAATTTATGCCCCTCCACTTGGAACACTGGGTGGATATCCTGGATATTTTTATGTGTATCATACAGGTTGTATCTCTTTTTCTTTTTTATTTCCCACATGGAGTTGATATATGCAATATTAAAAGCTGTTCATGTTCTCAATGTATTCAGAATTTTAATGAGTAAAACATAAATTCCAGATGATGCTGTAAAACTATGCAGGTATTTCCAAGGGGGGAAGGGGCTTCCCAGTTTGTTTCTTGGTAAATTAAGCAGACTTTTTTCAATACTTCCCAGAAACACCATTTACCAAAAGAAATACCAGCTTGCTTTGTTTTCTTTAATTTCTGCAGAAGCAGGTTTGGAACCCTTCAGTTTCCTCCTGGATGAATCTGCTCCCACAGTAAATGTGGCAAAACTTACACGAAAAGCTGGAGCCTGCAATTCTTAACTGTCAGATAGCTCAGCTTTTATAAGCTGAGGAGTAAGAGGGATGAATGATCCCTTCTATTTGCATATAATTTTAAATACTTGCATACAGTTTGAATATGCCTGAATGCATTCCTCACTACGAAGAGAGCAATCTTCACTGTTTTTCACTAACCATTAACCGACAAACTTTCAAGATGATCACACCACTAGAGGATGTGACTAAACAATATGGAAGGTAACCTGTTTTGGCCTTGAGGATGTGTTTGAGTCTGCCCTTGAAAAACAGTACATGCTCACTGAAGTATAGAATAACATACATAGCCTAGAGTAATTGGCAGATCAATGTCCCTACAGAAAGATGGCACAGCAGAGGGGCTCAGTTACTCTGAAGAAACGCTTGCTGAGTGAATGGTATGTGCTGGTGTTTTCCAAATGGGAACATCCTATCCCCTAAATTGACATTCTCATTTAGCCTGATACAGGTTCAGAGTATGGATTTTGCATTAAAACATGCACATTAAAACAAGTAGATCTTCTCAGACTCTGCCATATTAGTTTTGGTCTTCTGGAATAATACTTCTAAGATTCACATTACAGAAGAGAAATTTCAAGCTAGTTGGGTAAATAAGGAACAAATAAAAGACTATCCATATATTGTAGCTCTTGTTTCAGGACCTGAGGTACAATTTTCATTACATTGAAGTTCCTGCTCCAGGACTATCTTTTAATTTTAAGTTAGACAATCACTAGTAAAAAACTCCACAAACCACCTCAGGAGCAGACATTGGTTAAGTCATACTCCTTGTTTTTTCCAGAGAACACTCTAAAGTCTGGTTGCACAGCCACTTCTTCTTGTGCTTCCATTCTGGCTGAATTAACTTTACATTCCTTGCTACAAAACTTGCACAAGAATGGAGGAGACTTTCTCTACTCTCTTTCCAACCTAGTCTAGAAGTGTTGGGTAAGGGATTCTTTCAAAATGATGTGGGTTTGAACTCCATCAGCCTCAGGTTAAAACTACCACCTGGATACATGCTCTGGCCCCCGTGTTACCACCTGAAAGGTGAGAACCACATCTCCTCTAGCAATCATTATTCAAAAGAAATAAATTCTCCCGTCCAGGTGAAAAATCATTGTCGTTCTGGATCTGAACACATGGGGGATTTACTTGCAATCTTTTGGCAGGTACTTGGAGCTTGGAAAATTGGTAGAATTATAGACACATCTTTATGTTTAGTTTTCATATTAGCTGAACTGTTGCATTTTCCCATTCAGCATGTAGGGAAACCAGTCTGAGGTGCCTGCCTCATTCTGTGGGTGCTAGGGGGAGTTAATAGAGGCCACATCACTGACTCAGTCCACTCTGGGGGTCAGAAACTGCACACACCTTTTCTCCTGTTCTCAGACATATTACCTTTAAAAAACTGATGCATTTTTTACATTGGCACCCCTAAGCAAAACTTTTCTAAAGATGCATCTGTTTTCACATGTGTAGATGCATTTCATACGAGAACAAGCCTTGAGGAATCTAAAACTTGGCAAAATGTCTTGTGCCAGTGGAGTTTGAGTTTTATTTTGTCTTTCTCTTAATTTTAGTGGGTGCAATTTTCATACTTTTCATTCCTAACTTAAAAAAAAAGTCACATCTTGCATTATGAACCATGTACTCATAATGTGTGACTAAAAGACATGGATGCTGAATAGGGATACAGGTCTTTGTGAGGTGCTAAAAGGAGGTGGCTTGCTCATTTTTCTCCATGCTCTACTCTTGCTCCTAGAGACTGTATTATTGGTGGGACCTGTTCCCCTGTGTAGTTGCCTTTACACAGTCTATAGCACAGTAACTACTCTTCACCAGGATCCCGATCTCAGATGATAGCTTATTTTTCATAAGTATTTCTAATTTTTTTACTCTTAGATTTCATAGTGTTTCCTAAACAGAGTATGAAAGCAAAACTCCTTTGAACTCCAAAGAACACACAGAATTTAAAATGTATTTACAAAACATTAGTTGCTTTTTGTATTACATGTATATAGAATTTTTTTGTAATTACTGACCTCTAAAGAGATGACTTTTTGTGTTTATGGAAAGAAGCAGGTTCTGTCTCTGGTTGTTTCCTGTCTGAGTCACCTTGGTTAACCAAAGCATTTGGTCTCTGGAATCCCGTCAGATCTGAGGGTTACTTCAGTAAACAATGTATAGTACAGCAAATATTCAGCATATGTTCTATAGCACTGCTGGGATCTATATTAAAATCTAGTATACCAAATAGTCCTTTAGATTCCACATCTTCTGTGGATCCTGTTTGTAAAAGCAAGAAGTCGTGATAACACTGAGTGAAAATACTTATTACTTTCATCAAAATCAGAGTGTTTCTAAAATGCTCAGGGATAAACCTTATAGTCTGGGTCTCTTTCTGGGTGCATTAACAAACTCTACATGGTGGAAAGACACATTGGCACAGGTGGCTGGAAAAAGATGACTATGACTGTCACAGATGAGTTTGTAGTTCAAATGAGAATACATTTAGTTTTAGTTCTGACTGTCTTGTGATAGCTATAAAGTCAATATTGGCACAGCACGCAGACTTCAAAACTAGTGTGAGCTCATATGTAGCTAAAGAACCATTAAAGTATTCTCAATTAAAGTGAATGACTCCTGTTCCCCTGTGAATTTCAGTGGGATTTTGTGAACTTACTGAATAAATCTACTAACTACTCAAACAAAATGGAGTTATATTACTAAGAGAGTTGAATATGAAAAACAGATACCTACAGAAAAATGGAATGTTCATGTTCCAATTAAAAGCAGAAAACATGATGTCTGCCAGTAACTGAATACAAGTAGACAACTCTATAGGTTTCCTTTTTCTTTTTTTTTTTTCCCCAAAAAACAAGCACACAAAGCCATAAACATTAACCTGGTTTTCTCTCTATCGCTACTCTACTAATTCCATTAGAAAACAGAGCTTTCTTTGGCCTCTAATGAGTACTAATAACACACCAAATCATTTCATAGATGTGCCTCTTTTTTAATCATCTTTGCTGCAACTAGCTTCTAAAAGCCATCTACAACCCTCCAGTAGCCACAGAAACCCCAGATTCTACTCTGGAATTTTTTATATAATGAGAAGATTCAGCATCACACCTAACCCTCTGTCATGCAGTATTGCCAAGCTAGGAAAACCAGTTCAATTCTTTTAACCTCACCTAATGAAACACATTCAATTTTCTTGTGTTCACTTATGGTCCCAAGTTTGTTTCTTCTCTTTAACCATAAACTTTATCAGGTAGTGAAGAAACTCACCAAATCCGAAGGATATTTTTACAATGAAATACAATCCTTTTTAGAAAACTGAAGGATGAAAATTAGCTGAAGACAAGCTACTATTAGAGAATCAGTAGTTACGCATTAGAGAGCATTTGTCCTCTACATTTATTTTCACTCTTGAACAACTGCATTGTGGTAAAGGAATTAACATAATTTATATCAATGATTTGTTGCTGTGGTGAGTCAATAAAATAATACTTATCCTAATATTTTTTTTAAGTTCCAATAACTGTATTTTTATCAGCTATATCAGTTCTATAAATGGCCATGGGAAAGAAGTATTCTGTATGCTCAGTACTTACTTGGAACAACACCTTCTTATCTGTCTATATTGAAGTGACCTCAACTTGTCCCCCTCATTTGTTATGATTGTTTTGATCCTTTTCTGATTCTTGACAGATTTTTCCTAAAACTTGGCTAGCCAGAGCTTTAGAAAAGACCACAGGATTCCCAAGAGTTAACTGGGTGAACTTGGTGAGTCCCTCAGCCAAACAGATTCATTTGATTTGTCTTTTTCAGTGACCTTTTGACTTACAGTCATCTGCATTCTGTTCATGCTTTATTTCATTTTCTTTTACTGGAGAGCACTTCAGAATGTTTGTCATGAAAAGAGCTACATAAATATTAATGTATTGATAGTGTTATGGCTTTTCAAGCCTATTTTTCATTTCACGGGTTTTAAGAGCTACAAAATTTACTGACTATACAGAAAATATAGTATAATGGACTTTCTGAAATGCCCTGAATGAGACAAAATATATGAATTATTAATCCCATGGAAGTCAGTGCTGTCTTACTTATAGACAAAATTTTCTGTGCCAATCCGAGATTTTTTTCTTTTTTTTTTTACTCTGTAAAGTTTGTGATGAATACACTTTATGCCTCTAGTTTGTAAGTAAGCATATGTTCCTAATTACATCCTAAAAATAGTGATATGAATTCATTTTATGTGCACAGTGTTGTCATCAGGATGCACTTTGAACCTCCAAAAACTACAGGGAACATGGAGAGAGACATTCATATGGAACTGTGTTTCCTAAAGGCAGTGCTAGCAGGCACCCTCCACCATAGAAGGGCAGCTTTAGACTGAGTAAGCCAAGGGGAGCATGCTTTAGGGATGCCTTGACTCAGTTTATTCCCCACTCCTTTTTTTCCATGACCTGCTGATTCCCTGTTTTGTGGGGGGTTTTTTGTTTTGTTTTGTTTTGTTTTTTTCCAGTGGATATTCTGCCATCTGGGCTCAACAGCTAAGTTATAAGCTGTGAGGCTCATTTATCACACCATGGGAGGGAAGCCGTCAGAATCTGTAAATCTGCAGCAGAACATCTAATACAGACTAATGAAAACAAATGGAGCTCAAGGCAAAGGCTACTCTCAAATCTTAACTCATCCAGCTGTTTTCAAAATCATGAATGCTTAAGCCCCCTGAATCTTAGATAGCCTTTATAACATAGTGGCCAGATTCAGCTAAACCAGATGGAGAATGCATCAAGCCTGGACTGTTGCTCGCTCTTCTGATTTGCATCAGTTGTTGAGTTAGTATGAGCTGAGATAAGTTTTCCTATTAAAAATGAAACTCTAAACATTAATGTTCCATGCTGAAAGGCCTGGAAGGTGTTGAATGACTTTTTTTTTCACTGGTTCAGCTGCAGTCAATTATATCCACCTTCTCATATCTTGGTGCCTCTTGTTTCTTTACCCTTTCTCACTGCCCTACTGCATCATGGAACATCTTTCAGGAATGCTGTCCCTCTACAAGCCCTGGTTTCCCTTCCCTGTGTTTGTATGACTGACTAAGGCATAAGATAGCTAGCATGCTCATGCATGTTTCTGCAGCTGCAGAAGGAACAGATCCATACATAATATTCTTCCCTATGTACCTTTACTCAAAACCATAGGTAATTCTTACTGGAAATCAACACCAACCCTCAAACTGAGTAAAATTTGAGTAGTCAAGTACTAAGAAGGCTGTATCTGAAGACAGTCTGCAGCTGTATAACCTGCACTATACCATCCATCATCACAGCTTGAATTTGTTGACCTTCAGAGCATAGAGCAAGATTCATCTACTAACTCAAGTGATTGCCAAAGTGATACTGGGATGTGTGTGATCGCAAGTATCTATTTATATTTTAATCGCTAACCATTCTCTCAGAATTTGTTAGATAAGTGCATTTTAGAAATCAATCAATGAATAAATATCTCAGACTCCCTTCAAGGGCAGAATGTATACCTCCCTCTGAGTCGTAGTTATGGCAATATTGCATATAACCTAAGACAAATGGCAAGAAGTAGTACGGCAGGTTGGGAAGCCTAAAAAGCAGAACTGTACAATTACTTCTTTACTTTTCTCAGTTTTTTAAATTGAAAAATACTACAAGAAAGACAATAAAACTAGAAGGCTCCACAGGTATTTTGTATATTTAAAATACATGGCATCTTTACTTTTAAGCTTGTACAGCTGGGTGTGACAATGGACTCTATCTTGTTTTTTTTCCACTGTTATGCTGTTTTTCTTGTTATCGTGCCCAAAGCTGGAAACCAGTTACAGCCTGGCTTTCAAAGTTTCCTTTTATCATGACAGGATTTTCATTCCTTCTAGCAGAAAAATTGGGCAGCTATTAAGTTGTTGAACTACTGTGTTCCATGTTTTTTGTCTGAAGGTTATTTATGGAAAAAAAAAGAAAAAAGCCCACAACTCAAACTATTCAGCTTTAAATTACAGATGTTTTGACTACATTTAGAGCATGTGTAAGAGATTACAGGTGATGGTCAGCACTATACTTGTTTTCTAATACACTTCAAAAAATTCAGTGGGTTGTTTTTTTGTTGGGGGTTTTTCCCACTGAATTACTAGAGGATGAATGGAATTTACAGTTTGTGGTGAGAAATAAACAATAGATACCTGGCTACAAAGAAGTGTACTTTTTTTTGTATGAAAGGTGTAAGAAGCATTACCTTTCAATCTGACTTGTTCCTTCCAGAGCAGACAGGAAATATGAAGAAAAGCATTTGTACTTTGCCTTAAAAGAGGTGTATTTTTAGCAATCTCACACAAACCACAAACACCTAGTCCAGAGTATGAAGTGCTTTATGGGTTAATTTGGTACCTATCCTCCAAATTAAAGGTGAGAAACAAGTCACTTACTTAAATACCCTGGATCTGTGCAACTGTACTGAAACACATTTCCAGAAATCCCTGTTTAAAGACAGTAATACAACTTTTTACTGTGAGGTTGTTTTCAGGGAGTACATCTTGGTTTCTTTTCTGTTTCTTATGTCAGCATTCAGAAAATTCATAGTGTCTGCTGAAGCTGATCAAGACAGGACTTTGCTGAGTAAAGCAGATGACCTTTACATCTCTCATTTTCCTGCCAAATTTTTATGAACTTTCTAATTGATATTATTAGCAGACTTTTTATTGAAGTTAGTTGCTAAGTTATGATGACATTTTTATCCTTTCTCATTGAACTTTCCCTAGGAATATAGTTCAAGTTATTACATTAGTATTTCAGTGGCTTGCTTGCCACGTGTTAATTTCCTCTCATTGTCCTATGACTTGGTAAGCTCCAGTATGCTCACTCGGTGACCTGGCAGGACAGTCCATGCAGCTCTTTTTCTCAAAATCAAAATCAACTTGCTCCTTCTTAGGTTTTGGAAGAGAAGAAAGCATTATTCCATGTATTAGAAATGGAAATATTTCTCCGTCAACTGAGGCACTGTATACAGAGGTAATGAATATGCACCACCGATCTGATGACATTTCAAAAAAAAAGTGAAAAGTGACCTTTAACAATATTGATACTAGAAGCACTGTGCAAGGCCCTGGTTAGACCTCAGATATAATACCTTATGAAATTCAGCAGAAAGAAAGATGAATTCAGCCTTGTCTGTGGACAAGTGGAGATACAACATATGAATAGAGATCATCCTACAAATTGAGATAAAACAAGTATAGTATGTTTCAGACTAGTAAAACACAGACCGAATGAATATGAATATTGGCCCATCAGAGAAACATGTGAACAAAAACCATATTTAAGCCAAAGCATGCAGCTGGAATGAGATCTAATGGGTTTAAGCTGATTATGAACATATTTTGGCTGAGAACTTGAAGGCTTTAAACCATCATAGTAATAAAGTCTAGAAAGCTTTGAAACAGGGGTAATTGCAAGGAGAAAATGGGAAGCTGATGTAGTTCATCAGGGGAACTGTGTGGTGGTACCTCTTCATGGTGCAGGAGGCAGATGGCCTCCATCACCTGGGACATCTCCTCAGGTCTTGTGCTCCTTCATCACACATGTGCAGATTCGGTAGGCTAATTGCAGAGAAAAAGAAAATTGGCAGTTATTACTACAGATATGATGAGAAGGGAAAGAGCAATGGAGGAGGTCATTCCCATCTGTGTATTAATTTAATTACACTGAAGAATTTAAGAGTGATTTTGTACAGCAGGACATTAGATTAAGTGAATAATAACCTGGTAAGCTCTGTAGCTAGAGAGCAGAAGGGAGGAGGATCTTTGATGAGGGGCAAGTCTCACACTGGGAAAAAAAAAAAAAATTAAAGTGCCACCATTTTGTTGAACAAAGTGCTGTCTTTCCATTCTCAAAATTAGAGATGACATTTAAGCTTTGAAGTGATTGGCCCATTTATCATGGTAATCACACTTTCCACAAACCTCTGTAAATAGTGCCAAGGCGATGATGCCCAGGGCCCGGGCTGTGGCACTTGGCTCAGCCCACAGGGTACCCCACTCCTGCCTGAAGTGGTGGAGCTGAGGGGTTGCACTGGGACATCCCACGGCAGCGCCAAGCAGAGCTGCCAGGCCAGTGCCTCATGTCAGGGGTCTTAGGTGGGGAAGGGCTATATGATCCCTGTGGCAGAAAATGCCTCTCCAGCCTTGCAGGTGCCTGTGGGTTGCTTGGTGTTGGAGGGAAAAAGGGGGAAAGAAGAGACGGTACCAAGATGAAAAGCTCACGGCGAGGTGAGTGCCAGGTTTCAGGGTGACTGGTTTTATACATCCCAAAGCACAGGCTCACTGGTGAAAACTGGATGTGGGTCTTGGTTTAGTTTTTGACCTTGCAACACAGAAGTTTTTGTGTATGTTCAGATCTGACATTGGGAAAAAATGATTGCAGAAGGTGTTGTGGTGTTGGTGTCTTTCAAAGTTGAGGGTGAACAAATGCACATACACTTCTGTCTCTGAAAAGAAGAGAGGCATTATTTGCATTACAGGCTGAATGTCTTGAATAGCATGGAACCTCTCGCTACAGCTTTAGGAGATTTTCAGACAGATTTCAAAATATACTTGCAGGACGTTTAATATTAGCAGAATACCTATGAGAAACATATGCTTTCTGTGCAGTCTGTTTCATCTTTATTTGTAATTCAAGAGGGCCTGATCCCAAATTTCCTTATTTGGTCAAAACTCTGATGCCTTTATTACAAGCTTTGTCTGAATAAGGTTGAATTGGTTCAAGGGATACATTTTTAGCTCTGGTAAAAATGAAAGAATGAAGATCTAAACTGTAAAGCAGAATGTTTGTGTCCAGGAGCTTGAAAATCTAATATGAAAAAGAGATTTTTCTCCAAATAATTTCTCTTGCAATGTCCAACTTGGAAGGGTGGTAAGTAATTTGGACTTCCATATAATTTTGCTGTGCTTAGTTAGTACTCCTGTATAATCTAAGAGAAACATCACTCTACACAGTACACTCCAAGGTCTTACACAGAGTGCCATTGATGAATGCTCTTTCATATTCTTGTGTGGTGTCGGTGTTCAACAGTTCACAAATATTTGGAAGCAATTCACATTAGACAACATCCTAGAAAGTGATTGGTACAGTATCTACAAAGAAGGAAAATTTATTTGGAAGGCTGTTTCTCTAAGCTGTTTTTGCCAGTCATTTTGTGTCAAACCACAGCTGAGAAAAATCGTGAAGCCTGTTTTCTCACCAGATTCAGATCCTTACTTTCCATGCCAAATGGTGCTGGTGACTCCTTGCACTACTGCCCATTCTGGTCTTCTTGTCACAGCTGTGTGTAACTCAGTTCCAGTAGCATTAGGTTCAGCAGAATTGATTTTCTTCTCTTCTACTTTTATTAATCATCTTGATGAGAAACACTGTTGATGAAGGAAGACCTAAAAAGACTGAATGCAATGTTAAAACAAGTTTTAATTGGCAGTCTTTTATTGATCACTCAATATATATTATCCTTTTAAATAAATATTGTGAAATCTTCACATTCTGACCTTCTTCACAAATTCTGAACTGTACAGACAACATTTTCAACCTCATTTGGACTGCTGGAGGGCATCATTTGGTTGTGGGAAATGTGACTTTGTGGGGGTAAGAGAGAATAGTGGGAGGAAGTTAGGTAGTAAACAAAAAATCAGGAGAAATGTGAGACTGAATAGCTGAGAGGGTGGAGAAGAGGAATAGGATAGCAAAGGGAGGACGAGGAAAAGGGAGAAGGGGGTGGGGGAGAAAACCCATAGGCAGAGCCAGAGATGGGAGACTGTACTGGTGATAAAAGGTAGCAAAAGCTTATCAGTTGTACATAGAGATGGATTTGACTTAATTTTTCTGCTGTATCCTTGATTATTTATCATGACAATTGCTTTTTAGAAAGAAACAGGAAAATACTGGCACCTCTTAGCATTCACCTACATTAATTCTGCCAGACTCCCATTATTGGTCCCTATAGGCAAGGGAGTGCAAAAATGCAGCCTAGTGCCTTAACACTTAAAGGGTTTTTTTTCCCTTGAGTTGATCCAGAGAGGAATAATTATGAGATCGAAGCTTTGCCTGAAATGTAAGATTATGCTGGAAACACTTTGCTCAGAATTCTTTCAAGCACCTGTGAACAGCCTGCACTATACACCCCAATAATTTTGTCTTTTTTATAATTTTTTTTTTTCCAAAACATTAGTTAGTTAACCTGTTCTTGCAGGGTAGGCTTATGATTACTGTAAGGTCTGACTTGGAGTTCTCGTCAGCCGCTACTTAAGAAAATGTCTACAGCTAAGAGATGCCTACAGAATCTTTGTTGCATTAGAAAAGGCACTTCAGAATTTCAAGCTGACACCCTACTTTTGGTGTCAGCTGCTTTTCTCTGTGCATAAGAGGGAGCTGGATTGAGGGTCTGCCCAAAGAATATAAGAAAAGATGCCAGCAGCAAATTGTGGGATAATTGAGTCTACAGTGATGACAGCTGGATACTCATTGATTTCCTGGTACAAAGAAGTATAGGATGCTATTTTCTCAAACACCTGGTTTTGCCCACCGTAAAACTTACTGTCTCTGAAGTGGAATGAGCAGGGTTCACCAGCGATTCAAGTTTTATTGACATTACCAATATTGACCTTGTTCTTGACCATAGAAACAGGTTTTCACCTCAATATCTGTATATTATTGCATGAGTAGTGAAAGGTTGGACCTTTTTTTCAGGAAAGTATGTAGGTTCACATAGTGCTCAAGTGTTATCCTTATTAAAATCTGAGTATGGTGGAGAGCTGTGGGGACAGAGCATGATCAGGGGTTCTGAGTTTTGGAGATACTCATAGAAAACTCTAAGAAACCACTGAGCTTCAGTCTACTTGAAAATACTAGATCATGTGGCAGTCTCAAATGTGAATAGTAAAATCTGCTCTGCTTTTTGGGTAGAGCCTTTTGTACTGCACTTCCCGGAAAGACAGCACAAAAATGTAACCATAGCGTCTACTCTTGGTTGAGCTGGACCACGTAAAGCACTCCTGATGGGGCACAAAGACTTTTAGGATTGAGGCCAAGATAATTACATGGTGTAATTTTGCCTTTCAAGAGCTGCTCTCAGCTCTAACAAAAATGTCAATAAAGTTTGTTTTCTTTCAAAACAGACTTTATCTTATAGCAGCAGACATACAGAGTTCAGTGTTGGTAGCTGTGACACAGTGGGTCCTGCAGACCTCTGCAGTCTTTGATTCTCCTAAAATCACTATGTTCCAGATGCTTTTGAAAGAAGCAAAGTGACTGTGTCACTCAGCAGCCTGAAGCTGGTGCCAAGAGTAGTTATAAGACTATCAGCCAGTGAAATAGCCCTCACCCAACTTCTGTTCTTCTCATTCAACTGCTGGCTGCTATTTAAGATGATCCTTTCTACTGAATTCCTCATGGAACTCTAAAGCAAGATTGAAATATCAAATGTTTTCCTGCACAGGTGAATGACTATGGATCATGGTGTGGAATTTTTCCACATCGCTATATGTTCAACTTTTTATTCAATTTCTTTGAAAAAGCAATACTGCCAAACTTCGTGTGAAGATTTTTCAGGTAAATGTTTCCCATTAGATATAACTGATCTTATTATAACTATTCTGACCTAATCTTTATGATTCTTGACTGTGCCTTTAGGAATTCTCTATTGGGAAAAATCTCAAAGTGAAGGCCAACTGTACTACATTGGATATTTTATTTTTAGAAATGCAATTGGAATGATAAACATTTTAATAACAGAGGTATAGACCTCTGCACTGTAGTCTTTCTAAGAGACATAGATTCTAACTTCATTCTTTCCAAAACAATCGGAGTCATGACTTCCCAGTATTCCCATTTGCCTCAAAATATGTATTTCTCTGTCTATAAATATGTGTCTGTTTATACACACACATGCACACTTCCACTCTCTGATATGGGAAGCCTTGTATTAAAAGTTGACATTAATTTGCTCTCCTCCAATTAAATTACATTTTCTAATACATAATAATGTATCATACTGCTGTAGGGCTGTATTTTTAGCAGATGTAAACTGTAATGGCCATACTGAATTGCCTCTATCTACATAAGCTGAGGATGCAAACCATTGTAGTTAGCTGGGTATCCCATAGATAGGTATGATGTATGATGAGAGGGCGTGCTAGAGATCCAATGGTGCCATGTATATTAAACCAGTCACTGGGTTTAAAAAAAAAAAAAAATTGATTGGGGAAATAATATAGATAAAATGTGGGCTTGCTGGAAATGTAGAAATTAATGTGATGAATTGTATCCAGGGCACTACTAGGGCATATTATAAATTGTACTCCAAGGTTCTGAAATAGGGAAAATTTATCAGGTAGATGATAATTGCTAAACAACTGCAAACTTTTCTAATGCATCTTCCAATAAATCTGCATAACAATGCAGTAGGGAAATAGATTATTCTGGATGAATTTAATGAATTTCACAAATAGATGTATTC